>NC_047056.1:1512183-2112183 GCF_000738735.6 Corvus cornix cornix | reverse complement strand
TACCAGGATTTCAGGATTCAGGTGCTGAGCAGGGAATATGCTTCTTGTGGGATATGTGCATTGATGGAACACACGGCCTGGAAGGGATTCAGGCACAGCCAGGACAGGAGTATCAGGGGATTTCTTAATCATCCCCATAACTCCCATGCAAAGGTAAGATACTCACTTCTTCAGTCCTCTTTCTCTCTTGCTCTATTTCATATTCTTCCTTAGATTTTCTGCAACAAGAAACATGAGTAAATACTCAAAACTCCTTTAGTGTTAGTGATTTTCAGGGAAATTTAACACTGCTTAAATATTTGAGGACTATCAAAGCAATTACAAGGTAATGTGAATTTGTCAGTATCCAAAATATTTCCACAACTTAAGTCTTAATAGAAACAAATAATTGGGATAAACACACAAGAGGCCACTGTCCTCAACTGTCTTTGTGCAAAAGTAATTGTGTAAGAATTTCCATGGCTTATCTATCCCTTTATTTCATTTGCTAATTTAAAGACAGGAAGGGAGGTATTTCCAGAATACAGAGGGAAAATAGCACTATCTAACATAACCTGGATGGATTCATCTGCTATTCTTTATGTGTCTGTGAACTGGAGTGGGGGAAAATCTGCAGAAGTTGTATTGATCTCATGCATCTCAGATCACAGCAACAGTTCTCACGCACTATTTCAATATTCCTGAGCACACCCACTGTGCAGCACCACCCATTTTCCCTCAGGTGGGATGTTGACAAGAATATTCCTGTCATCTGTAAGATGAAGGCAGTTTCCTGGAAAAGGCTGGAAGAATTAGTTCCTACAGACCTTTATTTTAAAATAATGTACAAAGTGGGACTGATGGATTTCTTACCTTAGAACCTCCCTGAGTATTTTCATTTCTTCCTGTTCAATTTCACTGAATACATCAGAACCCTCTGTCAAACACTCAGGCAACACGCCTGGAAAAAACCAGCAAGATTTATGCATTATTCTAAAGAAAATGATTTTGAGCTCCAATGGGCAGAGAAGAAAATTAAAAAAACCCCAAACCCAAACACAAGAAAATCACATTCACAAAACCAAAGCTATGTAATTCTTCCTCTGAAACTGTTTCTACAAAGGTCCTAGATCCTAGAGGAAAAAATCCTAAATCCTGGTAGGAAAAAGGCAAAGATTTCTGGCAATTAAAGTTTTGACATCTAAGGTTAAGGCCAAACTCTGCATTGACCATGACGTGGCATCTCCTGCAGGCTGCAATTCAGTCATGGCCACCTGAACCATGCCAAATTTAGTTGTTATATGAAAGGTGAAATTTAAACATTATTCTCTGAAAAACACACATACAGTAATAAGGTAAAACAAAATAGTGAAACTAAAGACATGGAAGAAAGGAGTGGGATTAAAATCCTTTCAGAAGCATCACCAGAGCAGCAAAGTTGGGTATGGATTATTTTCTCCTTATCTTCTTTCTCATGCATGTATTAGCATCATGAAGGCCTTAACTTGTGCTTTCTTATATGGATTTTTCAGTGTGAATTGCAGAGTAAGCACAGCAGACACTAGAACATCCTTGCCATGCAAGGAGCAGAATTCCAATTGATATTGCCACATTTGAGGAACTGCTCTAACTGCTTTAACTCAGAATTGTCACCAAAATTCTGCAGCAGAAAACTCAGTCAAGTTTCACAGAGAAATTTAGACAAACAGACCTGAAAAATCTGTTAACTTTAAAATACAGAGAGCTGTCACTGAGAGTGCAAGCCAAGGACTAAGTAATGAAATCCCTGTCCCAGTAACATCAACTGGATGTTTTCCAGTAACTTGAACTGGAACAGAACCAGCATTCCACACTCATTTATGAATGGCTTAAAGAGTCATCGAAAGAACACTAAAAACCTGCAGTGAACCCCCACATTCACCACTTCTCACCATTTCTTTCTTTGATGATTCGAATTGCTTGCAGTTGCATTTCAATATTTTTCTGTACCATCATTTTTTTAAACAGTCTAAAATCTTCTGCTGCCAACACTGTTTGCAGAATGGCCTGTGGGAGGAAAGGTATGCACAAAATTAAACCCCCACAGAAATCCTAACCAGCTCAGTCTGTTTGAAATTAGCTTGATTTTTCAATTCTGAGCAGCATGTTTTTAATAATTACATTTCATTCTCCTATCTGTCTATTTTTCCAGATATACAAGAAGAGCTCACGGTCAGGAAAATAACTTGGTGGGTTATGTTTTTAGATCAACATGCCTACAATAACATTATGACAATATTATAATATTATGACAAAACTGGGTTTCCCAGTGTAAGTTTACAGCTGCGGCTGAATTGAAAATTACAGTTTCACCATGAAAGCTTTCCCAAGTTTCATCTCCTGCCAGCTGTGTAAGTGAAAGCATAAAGATAAGAATTAAATCCAGACATTCCTTAATGAAGGCAAATACCTGTGAGGTGTGAGTCTTTGCAAGAGGAGAAGAAAAAGCTTCTTGAAATTTCTCCTCATTAATTCCAACTTCTTTAAGGTAGTCCTCTAGTAATCTCTCCACCTGTAAAACAATACAAGCCTTACCTTCTAAGGTTTTTCCCTGAGAATCATAGGAATTTTTGTCATGGTTGTCTGTTCTTTTCTGTTGCGGTTTTTAAACTCAAAGGAAAATCATTACAATAGCATAACTGATTTTTCTGAACTCAGGCTTCATTTGCTTTCATGAACTGTTCAAAATGAGCATTTTTATTGCTAAATTTGATTACTCCTTAATGTATCGTCTCCAGTTTCCAGGATTCTCACTCGTGTACCTTTCCCCCAGACTCCTGGCTAGTATTCCTCATGGGTTTTTGATCTAAGTAAAAGACTTTTTGCCAGTCTGTGTCTGAAAGGGGTCAGAGCAGAAATGAATGTTGGTTTGTATTTATTCAATCAAAGGTTTTTAATATCATGTATTTCCCAGCCTCATTACAGAAAGAGTGTGTTAGAAACCTGCATGTATTGTTTTATAGGTATTTAAGCTCCAAAAATCTCCTGTAGTTTTTCCTGATAATTGAAAAATAATTCAAAAGATTTCCCAGAGTCATTAGTGAACAAAATACCAGTTGTGAGTGTTCTCAGGCATCCTGCTGTTTGTCATTTTAACTTGACAGAAAATAACATTATCAAGCTTACAAATACAGTCTTGAAGGTAGTGGATATATTAATTTTAATGAAAAATATGTAAAACAGCCTAAGAGCTATGACTGTGTTACAGTTTCTTTTCGGTGTACCTGGTCTTTAGGCATAAAAATGCCTATGACAACTACAACTCACAGGATTTCTAAGTAACACTTGGAAAAATTCTAAATAACAAAGATAACCCAATCAGAAGTTCATCTAAATACTCAACATTTTAAATTGTTTTGCTTAGAAATTTACCATCAATAGTGAATAATGCTCACCAGAGCTTGGTACTCCTGATAAATTTCTGTGTAAGACAACTTGCTTTCTTCTTCATCATCAAAAACTGGGGAGGGGGGAAAGAAAAAACATTTTGCAGTCAGTGTACAAACCACCACAAATTAATTTATGCCCTAAATAGCAAGATTAACCTTTACAGGGTAATATATTTAATCACATGAAAACATAGGCCATGGTTATAAGAGTCCTGTGTTTTTCCAGACACTCAGGCTAAGTGTGTGCTTTTGGTAAGTGAAAGTAATAAAGCTGCATAATTTAATATTGGGAAAATCTTCACAATAGACTTGTAAGCAAGTTGAGGATTCAGCAGATACATTCACTACAAAGTAAGTTTTAATACAATAATTACCCCATGAACCTGTGTAAGGTTGTTCCAAGGTAGCAGATGACACATCAAGCAGGAAATTTCGCACTCTCCATGTATTTACATGGAAGATGTTATTTATTAATGACTTAAACCACTTCTTAAAAAATGTCATTCATGTAGTGAGAAGCCAAGGTGATGCAGGAAAATGAGTCCCTGTCTGCATAAAACCAGATAAACCCGAAGAGGAAATGTGGTGCAGTTAAATTATATTTTAATTATATCTCTCCTGATTTAGGAAGAATGGACATTCCTATACTATAGGCCATATTAATAATATTCATGTTAATTCATATTAAAATCCCTGACTGGAACTACTCAAGCAAATGATCTCGATGCTGCAGGATAGGTAGAAGAAGCAGAAAATCAGAGAAACTGAAAACTAAGGTTTGAAGGGGTTCATTTACATTTTTTTCATGCCAACAACGAAGAGAGGTAATGTAAAACCTGGCAATTAAAGCGGAGGCTTAGAAATAAGTCTGCCTCAATCCCCTTCAAGATTAGCCACTTGGACAAGTCACTTCCCAGGAACATCCTTTGAAGTCATTTGAAAAATGGGAATTCCGCTTCAATTGGTGGATGAGCGTGATTTATTCTTCATGTGTACGTGACATCTCTGATGGTGGTGCTGCTCATGGAACCAGTGTAAATACAAATTTAGAGTGACTTTTTGAAGGCATCCAATATCTTTCCCAGCTGTGACAGCCCCAAGGCCATGTCACTCCGAACCTGGACGCAGCGTGAGCTGAGGTGGCACTTCCTAGAGTAGGAGGTACTTGCATCACTTTCTAACACCTCACAGCAGTGCAATGATAGAAATCCAATGACACAGTTCAGGTCCCCCAAAAGCAGAGGAAAATCTGCTTTTTAATCATAATTTGGAAAACCAACATTGCTTGTGGGTTTTGCACAAGGCAAAATTTTTTACGAAGAAATTAAAAGGTTAACAAATACCTAGGATTAAATTCACCTGGTAGGAAAAGTATTATAACCATCAGTCCTATGGCAATCACCGTATTACCAAGCTCAGGAGGGTGAAGACACTTTACAGCCTCTGTTGTCTCCTCCTGGCTGGGGATCCCTCACAGCTCTTGCAGACCCCAACTTTCACCTTGGTTTCTCTGTTCCCTTTTTCCCACCCTTCCTGCCCTGGGGATCCCAAGCAGGGGTGACACAGGGATGTCACCCTTCAGTGACAGCTGGCCTGGCACTGCCAAGGGGATGTTCCTCTTCCTCCTCCCACGGCTGCAGAGCAGAGCAGGAAGCCGGCACACACCGTGCTCTGTCCCCGGGCTCGGGACACAGCGGGATGAGGTTCAGTGCCAAGGAAAGCAAGCTGCAGTCAGCATCTCCTCCCAGCTAAGTGGCTTTAAGAAGTACTTGGAACAGAGGCCTTGGATTTTCTTGAGTCAGGGCTCCTGAATCACACAGTCATTATTCCTTAAGGTTTTGGCACAGTCTTTGGTCGCCCAACAGGAATGAAGAGCTGAAGAACCACGGTATCAAGACAAGCCAGGGGACACAGATGTCATTATTTTCCTATTAAAACTGAAAATCTTGGCTAGCACCCCTCAAATGGGATGATACACACCCATCAATGTGTTAATTTCAGTTTGATGTAAAAGGAAATTAATCAAGCTATAAAAAATTAATCACGTTCTCAGAAAGAGGGAGAGAGAGAAAGCAAATGCTTACTAACAGATAGAAAACCATTGCAATAAGTTTACAAGTTGAAGTGCAAGGACTTGGCCTAAGTAACTACAGTTCTAAAGTCCTTACATACCAATTACCAAAATCCAAATTGTATTTTCAAGGAATCACAAATTATTGTCAGTTACTCAGACTGTTGCTAATTTGCTTGTCCAGCCCAAAGATTAAATGTTTGGGGAAATGCCGAAGACTCTGTCCTGACAAAGTGTATCAGTACAAACCCAGCAATGGAATCAGCACAGCAGGAAGTGACCATCATGAGAGCCTGCCTCACACTATGTGGAAATTTACAGCGGTTCCACAAATCTTCTTACTGCCAGTAAATTCCCCTCAACCTTCTGAGGAGAAGGGATCATTGCTCCTGAGAGGGATAAATCAATTCCCTCGATACCTAAACCTAGACCCTTTGCATCATAACCAGAATGTTTGGCCCACCCCAAGTTTAGGCAGACTTTCCAGGAGAAAACTTCCAGTCTAGGTTTCTCTAACTCTTCCTAGCTGTGAAGGCTCTAGGAGCTTTCCCTTCCTCTTTTCCTAGTTTTAAGAGGGAAAGGCGTACGGACTCACAACAATCGTGCCTCATGCAAAGTTTGGGGCAGTAGAAATGATTCAGGGAGAAACTGAGAAGCAATTTTTTTTCAAGAATCACGAACAAAAGCTGCCTTTTTTTTCCAAAGGGCTTAGGCACTGCTTTCAGACCTGCCCAAATTGTCATTACTGTGCTACCAGAAGGATCCAGGTGGTTTTTGGCAGCAGAAATTGTAAGCAGCAGAAATAATTTAGCCAAATCTCTACATCAGAAAGTCTATTTCCTCCTTCCCTCTTTGCAGACACAAACCTGCACAGGTCTCCCTCCCCTGGCTACAGGGCAATCCCAGCCCCCCTCACTGCCGGTACTTCTACTTTACCCAGGCTACTATATGTCCCAAATTATGCCTTGATTGCCTCAAGAATAGGAAGGAAGAAGTGGAAGTTTTAACTGGAGTTACTTCCGACCTAAACTCACACACAGGATCACCTACAAAACATCCCCGGTAACCACTGACAGTGCTGACCATCATTTTTTGCGAGGTCCTAAAACTTAGGGGTTTTCACCTCTTAATGGACACCATTCCTGATAATTGCAGGAATTTAACTTTGGGCCTTCTCCTCCTCTGTCCCACGGACCGGATGGCGCTTTCGGTTGCCCTGCCCGGTTTCCTAAGGAAAACTCCTGCCTCTGGGAGAGCTTTGCAGGCCGTGCCGGGGTCCGAGGCGCCGCAGGGTGCAGCGCTCGCTCGGTGTCAGCGGTAAGATCATGCCATAATCCCAGGACGAGCTAATGGATACAAATGGCACGTCCTGACGCACGGCTCGCGCAGGGAACACCGCGGCCCCGGGGAGCGCCCGGCGGGAGCGCGGCCGGAGGGGCCGAGTGCGTGCTCCTGCACAACCCCGGGGGCCGGAGGGACGCCCCGCACACGGGACAGGCGCCCGGCGGTGGGCTCGGGGGGCCCACCCTGCCCTGCCCAGCGTCCCTGCTCACCCTCGCAGTTGTGCTCCATGAACTCCAGGATGGGGATGGACCAGGCGGGCCCCCGCAGGAAGCCGGCGATGGTGTCCACCACCCACTCCACGTCGTCCTCCTCCTCGGCCGCCATGGCCGGCGCCGCGGCCGCTATGGCAACCGGCGTCACGGGGCGGGACCTGCGGGCCGGGATCCGCCCTCACGGCATTCCCGGGAATCGCGGCACGGTGGGAAGCAGGCCTGTGGAATGGGGCCAGGGGGTGTACCTGGCGCGGGAGGAGCGGGTGGGGAGCGGTGGGAGTTCGGCTGGCAGCAGCCCGCACGCAGCATCCCCGGCCGCCTGGCGCGCGGGTCCTCCACAGCACTGGAAAGAGAAGGAATTAGTAACTACGGTGCTTGGTAGTCACCAGCGCTGAGGGTAATGGAGCACGGGAACAGGAGGTTCAACCAGGCTGCGGCTTCCCCGTGCTTGGGGATAGCCGGAATATGAGGGACACGGCCCTGAGAAGCCGCGTTGCACTGGCCCTGTGCCCTCCGGAGATCCCCAATTGTTACAACGCCTCTCTCACTCAGTTTCACAGTACAGTCCAGGTTGGGCTTATATATTTAAATTTTATAAAAAATTATCCCAGACGATGGAAAATTCCTGTTATCCCTTATTTTATCACGTGCAGAATGCAGTGACATTGTGGAGCAAACAAGAACACACGTGTTCTTTGTTAGCTGTTGAAGTTGGTGCTCTAATTCTAATTAAAATCACTCATCGGGCCTTCATAAGAACACGGATAATTTGTAACTTAGTAATACTGTAAATACCCTACAGTGCTAGAATTGGGAAATAATTTACAAGGCAATAGGTGGGAAAGTTTACATTAACACTTAATTATTTGGGTATTTCTTAGGGCTGCTGGTTGTGGCACGTTCCTTTTCTCCACTAAAATTAAGGTAATTTCTCTCACTGTCCTCGTCTCTTACACTGCTGACAAACTGAAAAGTTTTTCCAATGTTTCAATGTATGTTCTTCCCAATACTGGATGATTGCTTGCCTTACTGGTGCATGTCACTGGTAAGTTAAAAAAAAAAAAAAACCACAACAAAAAGCCCAACCCAAAAATAACCTCTTCATCCTTTTCAAAATATTTTAATGACCACAAACAGTGGCAGTTCCAGTTTGTTACATCAGGCTTTAGCTTGCTCAAGAAAAACTCTTGTAGCCATTAATGAGATTTTACAAAAAGCACAAAGTTTCAATGCTGGGTGAAGGCTAATTTCTTTTATCACTAATTTTTCTCAAAGGTAACAGTTCTATGCTCTCAGAACTGCAGAGAAGTACCTGATCACCATTTAAATAAGAATCTGCACTAGAAAAACTTCAAATTTTCCTTTTGCAAGCCACTTTTTTTCACCATCAGCACTTCCATTTCTACAGCCAGTTTTGTGGTCTGATAGCATCAATAGTATGACAGGATATTCACTTCCTATTTGTTGCATCAAAAGTTAAAGCATTTCATCACAGTTACAAGAAAAAGTTGCTGCAGTAATGACTATGAGGAAATCTGTCCACTGTAATCAAATCCATTTTATCACCTCACAGGAAACTGCCTGATGTTATCGTGTTCTGTCCGTGGATGCCAGGGGGAACACTGGAGCTGGGGTTTTAGCTGTTAGTAATACAAAAGATAGAGCAGGAAATGCTCCCTGTCTTAGTTACAAAAAGCATTTATTGCTTAATTTTCTGTCTTCTCTGAGCAAGTTGCTACTTCAGACATTTTGACATATATACATACATATACACACACACTAACAGGCAAATTTTGTCAAGCCTTTCCAGTCTCCGTGTTCTACTGAATTCTTTATGTCAGAACCCAACTCTCTTCACATCCAGTGCACAATAATAAAGAAGTTTGAAATTCCAGAATCTTGAGAATATCTGGCTTCTTTCTGGTGAATGCCATTTTTGATTTGCTAAATTTATAAATTTCTTTATCTATGTATAAGTAAAGAGGCAAGAAGTGAGGCAGATGAGCTTTTTAGCTATTGCCAAAGGTAGTTTTTACATAGCTTTAAATTTCTTCAGTGTGGATAATTTTGTAGACTTTGAGCAATTTAAAGGACATTGCAAAAGTGCAATTCCCAAATTAACTGTTAAACAGTATTATTTTTAATTACTCTTTTGCTTAGGCTTTAACTCTCCCATCCACCTAATTTGTCTTGCTACTGCAACAGCTATAAATATTTTTACCTTAGTAAACTTAATACTTCTTTTCCAGTTTGTTTTTATAAGTTTTAGTTTGGGAGGGATTTTTAAAAATAAATCTGACCTCAAGGAGAGCTCTGAGCTCAAGCTTCTGAGAACCTGTGGTGCAAAGACCTTTCCTTTCAGTCCAATAGAACGAATTAAACGTGACTTCTGTATAAAAGATTGAAAGTTAAAATACTAATCGGTTTGGGTTTATTGGCAATCATTTAGTGTGGAGATTTTTTGGTTAAATATGTTATACTTCAGGGACTTCACTGTACTTTAGTCAAAGCTAAAATAGAAGAGAAATTGGTTCTGAGCATGCAGACACGTTGAAGAAGTGCTTAAAAGTCAAGTAAGGAATTGTGAGTTGTCTTCATTTTCCTCCCCTTTGGGATATTGAGCTCCTGCAGGAACTTCTAAAGATCTTCCTATTTAGGTCATTTTCTTTCACTTTATAAAGCTGTTCTTTTCTCTTGTGACTTGAAGGTTTTATACAAATGTAAGGCTGTTTCAGAGAATCCATTCTGCCTGAGAGGCCATTCCTAATATAATTTTCTAATAATAAGCATATGCCATTGCTTTTCCTATAATCATGCTTCTTAGCTAAATTATCTAATCTTAAAAGCATCTCAAGTGTCCAACATCTAATGCTTTCACTTTATGGCTTGTGAAAATAAGAGATACTGGAACTACAAGAATATTTTTTTCTCACTTTTAGGTTTTTTCATTTATATACTTGCCACAAACTATGCACGTTACCCACACATTTATGCAAAAGTCTATCCATAAATTTGATTTCGTATATTTTTCTGAAGCAAATTTTGTTCTTTATTTGCCAACAACAGGATTTATTCCCATATATACTTTTCATAGGGATTTTCTCCACACACATTGACCAGGTGTTTTAGTAATTGCTGCAGTGCTTTTACCATTATTTTTCCTATGGTGTCTGCACCTCTTGAATTCTAAAAAGCCTTGTAACGATGTAGATTTTTCTGTCCAATTCCAGCTGATTGTTATTGATGGAAGATGAACTACAGCAAGGTGAAGTCTATGGTTTGATCTGAAGCCTGAGAGCTTTGTTATTCTAATCTCTTCTGGCATGGAGTTCTGCAGCCATGAGCAGGTTAAAAGGGGAAAAAGAAAAAGCCTCCTGACCTTTCCTTGGAAATGGAGAGTTTCACTGAACCAGGAGAGGCAGCATCTGTGGAGCATGAAATGTTATCAAAAAGGGTATGAGATGGTGAGAAATAGTAAAATAATACATTGCCAGATGCATGGGCATTTTACTCATTGCAGAATACAAGTGGGAGAAAGGGAACATGGCTGCCACAAGTCCATGATAATAGTTAAAAAAGAAAAAATTATAACCTTCAGTTGTGTATGGATTTTGGGGAAAGATCTTGTCTATTTCTGAGCTCAAGAGACTTTCTGCACAAGTCCCAGCTTCCTCTTTTGAATCTCTAACACCTTCAGCCAAGTGTCATGAAAGTTGAGCAGAAAGACTTCTACACACAAACTCATTCACTTTCTCTTCAGTTTTTACCACTGTGAGAATTATGCATTTTTAATTTCATTTTAGAACTTCCCTTAAAAAGGACTCCTCAATATTAGGATTACTGAAGTGCTACCTGAGGATATATGGGGAGTGGAACTAGAAGAGGTCTGAAGGCTCCCCAGCCTTGGGGTTTCCTTGACTGCACAGTGCAAGAGAGAATTTATTTGAGACATGAGTTTGGTTTGAGTCATTTAGTATTACCTCAGGGGTTTGGCTTTCAAGAAGGCATTTACAGACAAAAGTGCTGGGTCTGAGGGCTCTGGGGAAGAACTGGAGTTTGTATTTCTGAGTTTTATTACCCACATGTTTCAGTTGCCCCCAAGAACTTTGGCTAATTGCATTGTATTGTTGATTATAAAAGCCAAAGAAAACCCCCAAGAAAGACAATGCACTGGAGTGCCTCACAGAAACTGTGCTTTCTACTGCTGAAACAAAAAAATCAATTGGATGTTCAAGAAAGAAATACTTCCATGGAGATACAGATGGAAGTGCTTTGTACAGAACATCATCTGTCCTGTTTCATGGATTTCAGACGTATAGGACTTGTAGCAAGTTGGATATTGGAAGAATTATGCAAATTAGATTAGCAGAGATATGCTGGAGAGCAGAAGTTTATCCCATTTTCCAGGGTGTGTTATCTGGCTCCCAGGTGCAGAAGGGACTCCACGCTCACAGCTCATGCTCTTGCTGTGCCAGCTCACTGATGTGATGGACCCCCATGTCCAGGGTGACACAGGAGTGTCAGGGTGACTTGTTTTGAGATCTGAGCAGAGCCCAGGAATTCCAGACTCCTCACACCACACATTAACTCTCATCACTGCTGCAATTGGCCTTCCAGCAACTTGCGGGTTTCAGGGGCACTACTCCATAAGGGGTTTTGCCACCTTAGCCAGC
Source organism: Corvus cornix cornix (assembly GCF_000738735.6). Lineage (NCBI taxonomy): Eukaryota > Metazoa > Chordata > Aves > Passeriformes > Corvidae > Corvus > Corvus cornix. The sequence continues at coordinate 2,100,476 of NC_047056.1, read as the reverse complement.
ACTGGGAAGAACGGAGGTGCTGCTGTGGTGCTGCTGCTTCCCTCTCGCTGTGGTATTTCCTTTTTATTTTCTAAGGTGCCATCTGCTCGGGCTCATAGCGGAGGCTCTGGAACAGAGGAAGAGCTGAGGTGTGTTGGGTGTGGCCAGGAGCTGCTGAGCTGTATCTCCCTGAATATCTGGATACAGCTGCCACACCAGTAGGTGTGACCTCAGGAAGGCACAAAAAACAGAGCTGAGGGATGAAGAGTGGAGCTTTTCTCAGGTTAAATGATAGCAGCATAAGTAGTGCTGCTCCTGTTCTTACTTGGAGAACACACCGTAGAATTTCCGTGTGTGCATGGTTTTCATTAAGTTCTGTGTTACTTTTCATAGTTGATTTTTATGAAAGCACCATGAGTTAGTTATTAAGTAGTTTGTATTTGTGGACTATGGGATTTTTACTTGTGCTTTAATGTTATGATTAAAAAAAAAAACAAACCAACAGTTTGGCAACTATGCTTTTATAGAATTTTCACTCTCAAATGATGCTGTGTGTGACTGTGGGTTATTTTGTGACTGGATCATGGATTACCTCACAGTGGAGTTCAGAGCTGGGGCCTGTGCTGTCATTGCATAGGACGTATTTCACCCCCTGCGTGTCTTGCTCATGCTTTTTAACCTTGAAAAACTTCCCAAATATATCAAGTGTGTAAAACTTGTCACCAGTCTTTACAAAGGTGTGAACAAGCAGGCTAGGCAGATTTAGTAGGAAACAAAGACAGCGAATGAGGTGAAATGAGTAGTACAAAAAATTGTGATTTCAAAGTAGTGTAACGATGGAAGGTGGACAGTGGGAAGTTACTGCTGCACAAAGCTTTATGCCCTGGCTTCTTCTGTCCAGTCCTAGTTCTACTTTCCGGAGAGGAGTGAAAGCCACCCCTGCTTTCAGCTGAAGGGGTCAGAAGTCAGCCATGAGCTTTTGTTTTCAGTAGCCTGCAGGGAGAAAGGCTGACTGGACAGCCTTGGAGATAAACCGCTGTCCCCAAAATGAAGGAGCTTTGGGGATCTTAGCAGACCAAGATTATCACTCCTTGTTTGTTGGTGGTTAGGGCTCTTGGGGTTTTATTGTCTTGGGGCTGGGGTTTTTGGGGATGGGGTGGTGATTATCATGTTTTCTTAGCCAGTTCCTGGTATTGGTTCCTCAGAGCTCAGTGTCTGTTTGGAAGTGTTTGCCCTATGTTTCTCTGCGAGGTTTTACGGAGTTCTCCTGGTTTGCATATGCCCACGGTGGGCTGGCAGACGGGGCTCTGAGGCTCACGGGGTGAAGCTAATCCGTGCTTTTGCACTCTTGGCAGAAATCCTGGCAGGACTTTACGCCATGAGGAGTGTTGGATGGAGGACAAGGGTTGGGGGGAGGTTGGAAATTGCATTTAAGACTCTGCTGGGAGTCTTAATACCGGTAATGTGTTCACAGTGATAAAGTAGGAAAAGTGCTTGTTGGGAAAGCTGACAAGAGACCAGCCAGATCCATTTTGGAGCTAGGGATCAGAAGGCTTCTTCCTGACACTTTGCTTGGCTGGACAGGCTTAGTTCACTATTTTAGAGCAAACTACAAAGCAGCTCTGCATTGTGGTGCCAGTGTAGTAATAGAGCACTTCCTGTACTTGGAATTCAATTTTACATTCCCTGCAGAAATACACATGGTTTTCACTGAAATAAATAGAGTTTAGCATGTTTGGTATTAATATTACTGGCTCCTTGCTGTTTGTATGCATTTTTGTGCCAGAATACTTTTATATGAGAAAAATATGTCCTGAAAGCTTTTGTAGGGATGAAATGCCATACTTTTTACTTGGAAAATGCCTCCAGAAGGTCTTGTGTGGTGTTGTGTATTAATCTATACTAGGATGGAGTGATTCAAACTGACCTTCACAAAGTGTTTAGCTGGGTGAACACTTTTTGTGGTAGGGTTTTCATTTGTAAATCCAGGATGCCAGAGGGAATAAGGGATGGGAAAGAGAAGTACTTCCAGAGTAGCAAACTCTGAAGGTGAACCAACATGAAGGAATGAGATAAGGAAGTCGTTGAGCAAAAGGTTCAAGTGAATTAAGTGGGTTTTTCTGCCAGGCCTTCACTGTTCACCACAGAATACATGAGTGAGGAGGTCTGACACTAAGAAGTCGGGACAGGGAGCTTGGAAAGAGAAGGTGACAGTTTGTGACAGGCTGAGTGGCGTTTGGGTTGGCTAGGAGCAGGTGACTGGAGATACACAGGGCAAGGGTTATTTTCTTTCAGGTGCATATTGAGTGAAGTGTACTGCTGATGGCATACAGCCGCAAGATAAACACCAACATCTCAGTTGCAGGTCTGCATCTTTGGGTGTGCACAGGCATTGAGAGCTGGCAGATAGCAGGGCTGAGAGATTTGTTATCAGGGCCCAGTCGAGCACTTGCTGCTCCTCAGGGCTCAGCCAGTCCCTTGCATAAGGCTCTTTGAGTCTAATGCCAGTCCTGTAAGTACAAAGGACATCGGGGCTCTACCGGTGACAGCAGATCCCAGAGCAAACTCCCTGGACTGCTGAGGAGGCAGGTTGGGTGGTAAAGCACCAGGAGGACTGCAAACTAAAGTACAGCTCTGAGGCATCAATATCAAAGTCAGTACCAGCTTACTACGCCTGCAAATCCCCACTCTGTAGCAGAAGCAGATGTGTGATATCGTGCCAGTTACTGACTGCATCGTATAGCTTCAGATCGTTTCAATAAGCAGTAACTGAGCTCAGTGCAATTAATTTGTTCCATTCCCCTATGTGGGCACACCCTGGAACAGAAGCAACTCTTAGATTTTCAAATCAGCAGTTCTCTTACGAGATTTTATACACGACACTTTCAGAATTTCTCATATGCCATTTCCTCGTATACTTTTGCCATGTCAGGGAACTTTTGTTTTAACATGCTTTCTCCTTTTCTGCTCATAATGTGGTATATCATAATAAATCTAGTTTATTTCTGAAATCTTTCTTACCTGGAATTATTTCTGAGGATTTTTTCCCATTTTCATCTTTTGAATCAAAGCATTTTTATGTTGGTCTTTACTGCAAATCAGCACTGTTATTTTTGTGAAAGATTTGGTAGACTTTTTTATTGCTTTGTGGAGGTGGACATTTAATTACGTAGTTTTATGTTTAGCCAAAATTACACAGAGGTTTGGAAGCAACAAGGCCTGTTTGGATCCACATCAGCCTAATAAAAAATCTGTAGAAATACTTTGTGCAACTTTCTGGGCCTTATTTGTAGGAAAAAGTACCAAGTTTAATTTCCCTTGAAGTTGAATAGTCACCCTCAAGCTGTCTACTCCTATGCATATATATATATTAAAAAAATCCTCACGGGGGCACTCTTGGTTTAAGCACACTGTAGAGGAGGTGCAGTTTCATCTTGATTTTCCTTTGTAGTACACTGACAAAAAAAAAGCTTAAGGAGCTCCTAGAATGACTTTCAAGTCACAGTTAAAAATAAGCTAAAATAAGTGTTACATAAGGTAAAGGAGCTTCAATTTTGTAATTCTGGTATAAAGTAAATCTAGTTATATAATCTCTACCGCCATAATTTTGACTTTCACTTAAAATAGGGTCATAGTAGGAATGAAAGGTCATTATTTAGAAATTTGGGGTTTAGTTGACTTACCTGTATCATCGTTTTTCTTATTTCTTTCGCAACCACTACTTTCTTTGTGTGTAGAAGCAGGGGAGAACTAAACTGTCACTGTATGTGATGTTGTGGCTTTCCTGCTGTGACAGATTCTGATGTATAACCCACAGTGACAGGGAAAACCGAGATACCTATGGGAAGAATTTATTTGGTAATTTGGAGGAAGCTTCCTGCTTGTGTCCATTTCCCAAGCCCTCGATAATTGAACTGAAATTATTTCTAAGTTTGTTTGCTGTTAAGCTTCTTGACCAGTTGGATTTCTCTTTGTTATCATTAATAATAAGCACTGGAAGAATTATTAGTTGTTCAAAGAGCAGACATATAAATATATTAACAATCATAACAATACCATCACAAAACAGCTCAAGAAAAATTGGCAGAAAGGGAAGAAAATTACATTAAACACCTATTTTTTCTTTTTTTGTCTTGCTGCAAGAACATTTAGTAGGTAAAACTGAACTATGTCATGGGCTCTTGAGTGAGGAATTCCTTGGAAGAAACAAGCCTTGTATTCTTCACAAGAAGGATTAGCAGTTCCTAAATGCCTGACTAATTTCTTAAACACAGTCCACGTCGCTGTTACAAAGGGAACTACAGAACTCCCAATACTTCACTGTTCCCTGCTTCCACTTAACTGCATCAGGACAGAAGCACTAAAAGAAAGAACTAGACAGGGCAGAAGATCTGAGCTCGGAGCAGTTATGAAGTCAAGTCAATCTGAATCATTTGCAATGTGTATTTCCACTCAGTGTAGAAGGATCAGCTCTGAAATGTTAAAAAAAAAAAAAAAAAGCCTCACAAGCTGGAAGCATGTCAGTCATCTTTTTAATGGAAGTATGGATGAACTGGAGGAAGTCTCCAGGGAGCAGGGGTGGATAATTTGAGTCAGAGGTTACTCGTGGGCTATTTCCACTGTTAGTACACAAGCCCTCTGCAGCAGCCTCTGCTTTCTTGCCAGCAGCTCCCTGTTCTCTGTGCTCCACAGGCACCCAGGCTGGGAGCTCCAGCTCCAGCAGGGATCTCATCAGAGGCAGGAGACCTCTCCATGCTTTGGGATAATGATTATTATTACTGCCAACACCCCTTTTGGGTGACTGTCAGCCTCAACTATAGCACGAAATTGGCTCTCCTCGTACGTTAATTAATTTTGTTTGTAAAATACTCCTCTGAGGGAGAGGGAATAAATGTTACCATTAAGGACTTAAATAGGCTTTCAGATGAAATACCATAACCAGCTGCAGGTCAGCAACAAACCATTCTTTGTTAAGGTGTTTTCCTTTTGCAGAGATACAGCCTGAATAAGCTGAATAATCTCATCCTTTTAAGGCGGACTGTTAAGGTAGACTAATTCTATGATCAAAAATATCCTATAGATCATAATAGTAGAAAGAATTAAATTTCAAACTATTCATTATTGTAGTAGAACATTTTCTGTGTGCAAAGGGCTACAATGTTCTTCTTACTTTGTATATCAAATATATCTATTATATTTTAATACTTTATATATTTTTGACCTGTTACTAATATTTAAAAGTAATAACCTCAAGAAAAATTAAACCTTCTCTGGCCCACACAAGAATTATCAAGTGCCAAAATCAAGACTGATATACATAGAAATCAGAATTCTAATATTACCCAGGTCATTAAAAAAAACCCCAAACAAATCATAGACTCCTTTAGATTGGAAAAGATCTTTAAGATCGAGTCCAACCATTCCCCCAGCCCTGCCAAGGCCACCATTAAACCGTGTCCTCAAGTGCCACATCTGCATGGCTTTAATCCCTCCGGGGATGGGAACTCCACCACTCCCCTGGGCACCCTGCTTCAGTAGTAATTTTAGGTAATTGCTGATTAATATTAGCATTAATAATCAGGAGTGTGTTAAATTGCTTCATAATAGATTTTAAAAAATCCCAAACAACTGACATCTCAGTACAAGCCTGAAATTAGAAGGAAATTTAGTATTTTGCTGAACCATCCTTTGACCTTTCAGCCACTGTACACTGCTATACCCTTAATTCAGACATTGTGTTACAGAGTGGAATGTAGAAATCATTAAGAACCTCAATATTGTATGACCACCTTAGGGAAAAATAGAGCATTTTATAGGTACATGAAGCTGGCAAGAAAAATCCACCTGAGGGAGATATTTTGGCAAAGGAAAGGAATGGAAAGGAATAGGCAGGAAATAGCTGTTGATGGCAATTGTTTGGAAAAGCCTAAACAAAATGACCAAATGTCACTGTAGGTTTTAGCAGAAGAAAAACTACCTGTCGTAGAAAAATACTTCAATAAGAAATTTTAAAGGGTGGTACATTTGGGTTAAAAAATGGCATATTTTCCAGGGATGAACAGGAATAGGTAAGAATCCCAATTTTGTGTTCATCGCCAATGAAATTCACAATTCAGCCGGTATCACAGTGAATTGAACCCTCTGGACTTAATGCAAACGAAGGGGTCACACAGTTAACAGTGGTGTCTGAAAGAGGTGTGAGTGAGCGGGTTGTTCCCAGTTTCAGGTGACTCAGAAATCCACCCTCTTGCAAGAAGCTTCATCAGGAATGCTATCTAATAAGTGTAATTACTATTTTTTAAATCCAGCATTAATTATTTTTTTATGACCTATGGTTTTTTCTGTTAATTAGTTCATATATTTTAATATCAGTCTTTTTAATGTAATGCTGTAAATAACTTGTGTTTTCTTGTTCTATAAGCTTGTCAAATGATTTTTCCAAAGGCAAAATAGGGATATCTTAAAAGCTTTTAATTGTTTCACCAGTATTTCATGGAGAGAAAAGCTGTTTTCAGACGTAAATAATTTGACAAATAACCAGGGGTAAAATCAGACGTGAAAATGAATAGGATAATCCTGAGGAAGGGAGCTCAGAAGAGCAGGGGTTTGAACTGGAATGATTCTACTACAGCTGCATTCTTAGTGCTGTATATTTTTTCATAACTAAGTCCATGTACACAAATGGAAATCTCAAAGACAAAATGCTCTCCACCCAGTTCATTATTTCCTGACCTTGGGAAGATCCATCTCCAGCTGGTGAGGAATGCCTCTCTAATGAGACATGCTAACATCAAAGGTGATGCAGGGCTCTGGAAATTAATAACCTCTCCTGAGCTCAGAAATCTGGGTCTCATGGCAGCACTGCCCAAGCTACTGGGGTCAAGTGACATCAAGACTGCAAAAACGTGGGTGAAAGTAGGGAGGCACCAGCAAGAGTCCACGGCAAAGGACAGGGAGCCAATTACCAGGAATGTGGTGCTGTGTGAGGGAAAGCAAACTTAATGTCATAATAAAGCACAACTGAGTCAAATGGAGTTTTAAGAGGTACAAAAGTCTTTCCTGGGGATACAAAACCTCTTCTGTTTTGTGAAGCTGAATGGGGAGAGTTCTCCATGCTGAAGGAAAACACTAGAGAAGAAAATCAGCTCAACATTTCGGTACATCAGGGATCTGAGATGGCCTAGCACTGTTGATACAATTCCAGTATCCTGCTTTCCTAAGCCACGGATCTGCAGATCCGCAGGCAGCTGTGACTGCTAACAATGAGCAGCCTGGGCTGCACTTTGCTCCTCATCAGAGGAAATGCAGAGCGTGCTCTGTAATTCATCTTTCTGACCCAGTTCATAAGAAACACTGCTCGCACTGGCAGGATCTCGTCCGACAGAAGGCATGTCAGCAAGAGCTTTTGCTCAGTCTCACTCCACTGGCCACAACAGAAGTGAGTACCAAAGCTATTGTCCTGGTAACTGCTGTTCTTGCTGTAATACTCAACGCTTGCTTTTAGGAAAATAACAATCTATTTCCTTTGTATGCAGCAAATAACAAAGGGAAATTCACAAACAGCATTATTAGGCAGTGTTGTAGTTCACAGATGACAGTCAGAAACAGATAAATGTTTTATTGGCTAAACAGGAAAAAGAGCTGAATTGTAATACTAAGTTCAAATGAATTTTCTTTGAAAAGGAGTATTTCTCTGACACCCTTTTAAGAGTTTAAACCTGTGGAAATACTTAGGAATGGCTGTTAAGTTTAAAAATCAAGATAAATACTTGGTTTATTTCTGATCACATCAGCTGGCCTGCCACAGTAACATTCTTCCTGCCTGTTCAACTGATTGAAGAGAAACAAAAAGCTGTAGGCTCCTCCCTCCTCAGAGGAATGCCAGTATTAAATATGACACTTTTACTAAATGTTTCATCTTTTAAGTACTGTCCATGTAGTCCTGGAAGGAAAGTGTGGACATGTTAGGTAGGCATGGCTAGAAATGGTCAATAGCTGTTCTTGCAATGAACGCTGTGCCTGACAGGAAATTCTGATGCATTTGACACTGGTACCCACTACAGGGTATTCTTTGTCTGCTGTCTCTGTACTAATTTATTGCTACTTGCTACAATTGGACGCAAACTGTAAAATGTCTGGGATCTGTACAAAATCTTAAATGGTCAACACCGACTTTCCCCAAAGCCCCTGTGGTTTTCTTCTTAATTTTTCACTCAGAATACCCTCATTTTGAGGTTACTTACAATTTTCTCAGGAAGTTCCCTTAAAGTTGATGGGGAATTTTGGTCACATCAGAGCAGATGCTGTAGCAGAGAAGACATCTTCAAGAATTGCTGTGGAATTTTCAGTTCTTTATTCATGTCACAGAGGGATTTCCCCTGCTTTCCACTCCTGTGGAACAAAAAGTAACTTGTAGTCTACTGTATTTGTGGGACCTGTAGGAATTCCTAGCCATACTTAAAAAGGTTCAACCCCTCAGTGCCCTTACTCTTCTCTTTATTGCCCCATCTATTCCTATAGTCTTGGTTTGATAGGGAAACGGGATTCTCTGGGAGAAACACAGGACAAGAAAGGTGGCTGTCCTTGTTACTGGCTTGCAGTTTTCACTAGGCACTGTCCTATGAAGTCAGCCCATATTCAGAACATTCCAGTTTTTGCTGTGGTTTCATAATCCTGCTGAGGATCCCAAACATCCACACTTGGTCCCTGTTTTTCCTGTTTTCTGAAGTCCCATCAGGCAAAGGCCGTCAACCCAGCAGTGCTGACTGGGAGGCAGAGCCAGCAACGAGAGCAGCGTCACCTCTTTCCTTTGCTCGTGCACAAGAGGAAGAGAAAACCACTGCGTCTTGCATCAGCTAAAAAGGGCAGGTTGGTTGTAATCTACTCCCCAAACTGTCCCCTCCCTTGCCTCACTGCGGGCAGGGCTGACCCAAAGTGTTCTGACAAACCCTGACAAGGTAAGAGGGGCTGTACATGGCTACACTTTCTTGCTTTCTGCAGATTTAAGGCATCAGGTTGTGTTCTAGTCATTCTTTTTCAATTTTTATTTTGCAATAGCAGGCACAGGAAATGATGCTACAGCAAAAAAAGGTCACTGAGAAGATGAAGTAACTGTAATTTGCAGATCTGGGATACAGGCACAGATAATTTATAATTTCGATGTCTTTTGTGTAGAGTCTTTGTGGTACATAGGAGATGCAAAAGAAAAGAGATGGGGATGCTTTAGCTGTGCAAGAACAAGCACTGCTCTTCAAACAACAAGGTTAAATCTCTAAATCTGTTTTTTTCAGAAGCAGTAGGCCACACTCTGTTTTAAATACTGATGGCGCTGTTCTAGAAAAGGAGATGTTCTCTACGCATTTTTTCAAATTATAAAAAGGATATTTTTTTTAGTTACAAAATATTCCTGAACGTACATTCTTAGAACAGTTAAAACTATTAAAACTTCAGTTTTATAATAATGTTTCTTCTCTGTTTCTGGGTCAGCTAACTTCAGCTGTCAACTTCCTCAGCTGGTACCAGATTCTAGTAACAGTTCTGGGATTTACCACTCTTAAGTGCAGTCATGAAACTTTCTTTTAGGAGCCTTCCCAGGTAAAAAGTGCTAAAACAATGCAGCCAAATATATCACAAGCTACAGGTTACAGTAATGCAGCCCTGTAGAGCTGTGACTTCTAAGTATTTCCTAGAACAATCCTCCTGGGACTCCCAACAGCCACGCTAAAAATGAAAGCCTTCCGTATTCAGTTCAGGATCAGAGAAACAACTCAAAAGACAAACATTTTAATTCATTTTAAGGGTTGTCTGTCAAACAAGGGCTCAGCAATCAAAGGCTGACAGCTTCCTGTCCTAGGGCAAGTTGTCTCACCTCGCTGAGGTGGCTGCAATCCAGGTTCTTCTGGCTCTGACTCCACTGCAAACATCTGCCCTGGCAGCGGTTCATTCTGGTTGGTGTCTGTGTGTACCTGAAAATGAGGTAATATTCTCACACTTGGTGGGACAAAGTGGAAGCCACTTAGAAGAAACTTTAGAGCTTCTTTACAGCTTTTCAGGGCTCTTAGTCTTGGGGAAAAAAAAAGTAAAACCCAACCCAAACCAAAACCGAAACCAAAACTCCTCTGACTGTGTCTGGATAACTTTACCGAAATTTTATCTTGTACTAATCTCCAGTTCAAATAGGGAACTGTAAATCATCCAAGATAAAACAGCTGACAATGCATGTTGTATCTAAAATGTAGCAGTCTTTCTGCAGGAAGAGTGAGCAACAGCCATGCTGAGCACACAGGCCAACTGCATGATGTGGATGGAAGCAAAAATACTTACAACCATTTAATTGAATTTTTAATGCTAGGGAATCTCAGTGTAAAATGGTTTCTGTGAGCCAGCTGCTGTTACTACTACATGGGCTATCAGCTTCTCCTGGCCGGTCTCTAATTCCTAGAAATTGCTTTATGCCAAAGTCATTACTGCCTAATTAGAGCCCGCAAGAAACAAGGGGATGAGCCAGGGAAGTTCCATGGCACTGAGGGCACAATCGCATGTTTACAGACTGCTGCCAGACACAGGGAGCGGAGCGGTTGGTTGGTCAGGCTTGTACAAAAATGCTTTTGTGGCTGCCTTTAAGGGCTGGGAATTTATTGGCAGTATTTCACCCATGGATCACCAGGTTCTTATTCAGAACCAAGACTGCAGAGTTTTCCTTTGCCCTTCCTTATTTCTTTTGTTTCACAGGAGGGCTGAGTTCACTCTAGAGATCTGGTTTGGAAGGGAAAGACCTGATTTTTGCTGAAAAAATACAGTTGTGAGAATCAAAGTCATTTAACTATGCAACATTGTTTAAATTTTAAAAAACCTTTAGAATGCAAAAGACAGACTAATATTGCAAGGCCCATAATTTATTTTTCTAATCTGTTACGTAGGCATTCTTCATGGAAAACAGGTCACAATTGGAATTAGTTTTTTTCCCAATCTTGGACATTAGGAAAAATGTATATCCAGTACTTGGGTTAAGAAAAGCCTAACCTGTTTAGTTGTTACTTGATTTTTTTTTCCCAAACCACTTAATTTCAGTCACTTCTATTGCAACGTTTTGTGGGGTTTTTTGTTCTTTTTCTTTTTTTAATTGGATGTGCAAAACTAAAGGTATTTGAAAGAATGCTGCTGCACTTTAATTTATACCACACGGAAGAGAAGCTGGATTTAGTTTGAGATTTTGTGAAATGCTTTGTCAATGAACCACATAATGTATTAAGCAGAAATATCCATGCATATTAATGCAGGATTGAATACTGGAAGCACAAGTAGCAGGAGAAGGCTCAGGGAAGGGACAATGGATCAGGCCAGCACACTGGTTGTCATCCTCTGATTCCCCACAAAACCCTTCCAGAAAGTTGGGGTTTGCCTTAACGTGTGTGCGTCTGAATTCCACCTCCTGAGGAGAAAACCTGTGCTGCTGCTGCTGCATTCCACTTCCTGAGGGGGGAACTTGCCGTGCTTCTGGATTCCACCTCTTGAGGGTTAGAGTTTTTCCCCTCACGGGCACCTTTATTCCCAAAAAGGGAGATGGAAGAACATCTCGCTCCTGCACCGACTTTCTCCCTCACGGGCAACTTTATTGCCCAAAGGAGAATGAAAGAGCATCTTTTCCTCCCACACTTTCCCCCTCATGGACACCTTTATTCCCTAAGAGGGAAACGGGAGGTCATTTGTGTCCCACACCGAGGTTTTTCCCTCACAGGCATCTTTATTCCCTAAAGGGGGAATGGAAGAGCATCTCCCTCCCTCACATGCTTTTCCCCTCATGCGTACCTTTATTCCCCAAAGGGGAAAGGAAGAGCATCTCCTTCCCGCCCTTTTCCCCTCACGGCCCCCTTCATTCCACAAGAGGTGATTGGAAGAGCCTCTCCCTCCCGCGCTTTTTCCTTCCCTCACGGGCACCTTTAGTCCGCCAAAGGAGAAGGGAAGAGCGTCTCCCTCTCTTCCTCCCTCACGAGCTTTTTTCCCCTTACGGGCACATTTATTCTTCTAAGGGAAATGGAGAATATCGCCCCTGGGCTGAGTTTTCCCCTCACGGGCACCTTTATTCCCCAAGAGGGGAATGGAAGAGCATTTCCCTCCCGCCCACACTTTTTTCCTCGCGGGCACCTTTATTCTTCTAAGGGAAATGGAGAATATCCCTCCGGCGCCGAGTTTTCCCCTCACAGGCACCTTTATTCCCCAAGAGGGGAATGGAAGAGCATCTCCCTCACGGGCACCTTTATTCCCCCACAAGGGGCATTGGAAGAGCATTTTCCTCCCTCAGGAGCACCTTTATTCCCGGAGCGGGGAAGGGACGACGATCTCCACCCCTCACGCCTCAAGCGGAGCGGCGACCGCAGCCGCATCTCGCGCGCGCGCGCGCCAGGCGCGAGTCCTGCAGCGGTTTCGCTGCGGCCCCGCCCCTTTCTAATCGCGCCGCCATCCCCGAGCGGCGGCGGAGGGATACCCGGCTCCGGGCGGAGGGATCCGCGCGCTGGAGCCGCCCGTGGGCAAGGGAGAGCGGGAGGGAGGCAGGGAGGGAAAGAGGACGAGGCGAGCGATGCGGCGCGGCAGCGCTGGCTGAGGCGAGGTGGCCCTGCAGATCGGGAGGAGGGGGGTGGGGAGCGGAGCTGGTGCAGCGGGAGCGGTGGCGGAGCGGCAGGAGAACAGCTGGGGAGGGGTCGGGAGGCGCTCCGGGAACGGCGAGGGGAGAGCGGAGAGCGGAGCCTGAGGGGAGCGGCCAGCGCGGGGGAAGGGCGAGGCTGCAGGGCCGGGCGGCGTGTGCTGGTCCTGCCGCTCTCTGGCGTCGTAGTTTAGTGGAAAAGGGAAGGGATAGAAAAGGGAACTGATTTAAAATAGCCCCCGATCCCTCCGGGGGCCGGTTCCCTGTCGGTGCCATTGCACCGGGGGGCAGCGGGGCTCTGGTGCAGCCGCAGCCCGGGGGGCTTGGCTGCGAGCGGGGCGGGGGTCGCTGCCCTCGCTGCTCCCCTCGCCCGGGGTTGGGGCTTTTTGTGTGGGGAAGGGGCAGGATGAGCTTGCGGAGTTTCGCTGGAATCCTTCCTTTCTGCGGCGCTGCCGCTGCTGAAGCAGATCTTTCCTTCCTCTCTTTTTTTTTTTGTCTGATGCAGAATCCCAGTAGCTAGGCAGCCTCCCTCTTTTCTTTCCTTCCTTCCTTCCACCCCTTCGCTATGTAGGAAGGGAGAGGCATCAATGGAAAGGCTGAAAATCGCGTAGATGGACTTTCAGATGCATTTTTTCTTGAAAGAGGAAGATAAATCCCGCTTGCCAGCGCACTGACTTTTGTTGCTATTGCATCGCTCGGTAAAAATGGGGTTCACTCACTCCAGCTGAATCCTTGGAGCATTCCAGAGAGTTGCTGCAGTGAAGGACTTACCTTTATTTTTTGCGTCAGAGGAGCTGCATTGATGTTAACCATTTTTTTGTAAAATGGAGAACGAGATCTTCACACCCCTTCTGGAGCAGTTCATGTCGAGCCCTCTTGTCACCTGGGTAAGCGTTCGTTTTCCCCTCGCTCGTTCCTGGGCTTTTTTGCTCATTGTTTGAGGAGAAGAGCCTTGCGGCAGGGAGCGAGGTGGCGTTGGTGTCACGGTGCTGCTGATTCTGTTCCAGGTGAAGACATTCGGACCGCTAGCTGGAGGAAATGGGACCAACCTGGAGGAATATGTGGCACTGGTGGATGGAGTGCATCTGAACGAAGTCATGCTGCAAATGTGAGTGTGGGCAAGCGCTGCTTTGGGGTTATCTTTTTTTGCTGGTTTGTTTCTCTTGTGTTTTTTTTGCTGCCTTGTGAAAAATCCTTTTCCCCCTCTCCCCATATTGACCTTGGTAAATTACTTTCATTTGTGCTTGACACGGTCATCTGGTGAGTTAAGAGACTTGGGATCGTGGCAGATCCTGACTCGCACAGCTGAATGTCCCAGCAATGTATTTGCAGGATGTATAGTGTGATACAGGCTGAATCATCATTGTAGAAGTTACTGGAAAATGGGATGACTGTAAACAGTTTCCCAGATTTCCACTGAGAGGCATAAAAAAGGTTCATCCCGTTGTAAGTCATGCTTATAAAGAAAATTTTGAATAAATTTGCTTGGCTAATAAGATTCTAATCCATATCTTGGTGCACGTGACATGCAACTTAAGGATGGCATGCAACTCAAACAGGGTTGTTCACTGAGTGAAAGGGCTGTCCTTAAACTCCTTCCTTCTCATTTTCCACGCTTCCAAATTAGAGTAGATAGCACTTAAGCAGTAAAGCTGATGCTTTAATTGTGAGTGTAGAGTGTTTTCTAGCTACAGCCCACAGAAGAAACATTCTTACATGCATTTATAAACTGTTTATTGAAAACTCCGGTTGTTAGAAAAAAATCCTTTACAGTGGCTCTCTGTTAATCATAATTTTGACTGGAATGTTGCCCACTACTGTCATGCTGGAGAGTAACACTTGTCAGGTGTCTAGTGATATAATTATAAAAGTGTTACTAGTGCAAAGATTTCTACATACCTTTTTTTTTAAATGTATTTAAAGTCTCTGCAGAGAAATACATCTATTTTCTGTATAGGTATGAAAAGCTATGGGCTTATTGCTGGCTGGGTACATCCATCAGTGCATGAGCAGCTTGTATTGGCAGCTGTTCCTCAATAACACTGCTCAGGGATGGGCATCCTCTTGCTCCGTTTATAGCTTTTACTCATATTTAATGATTTAAAACTTTTTGCTCTTGGTGTTCAGCTTGTGTAACTAATCTGTGTCAAAAGAGCAACACTTTACCACATTTAAGTGTGAATGCACAGCCTTTTGAAACCAATATTTTCCTTGTCACCTACTTCTGTGTAACTAAAACTCCCAAGTATTCACTTCTAATATTCACTCTATTGTTGAAAAACTGGAAAACTTGATGGAATGGAACTTTTTGAAAAAAAAATCCTAAGTGGATTCTGGCACACTTTAATAAGAATTTTAAGTGATGCATTTCACTGAAGAATACTATTTTTATTTTACAACTTCCTTCTTTTTTTTCTTGCACTACGTAAAGTAAGTAGATTGTCAGCTGTGGCCATGCATTTAATATGTAGAACTTCTATGGGATAAAATAGTTCAACAGCTGGAAGGCAAATTTGGCACTGGAACAAGGTGATTTTGAAGAATATAGTCTTCAAGTTAAGCTTTTATCAGTCAGTTTTTTAATACTGAGTATAAATTGATACCTGATGCGTGTATGTAGAATGGAAAATTGTGGAGAAGGAACATTCCCATGCCTAAGGTGCTGTGTGTTGAATTTGGCTGTGACTTTGTGCATCCTTGACCCCGTGCCATGATTGCTGTACTTAGGAAGCACTGGGTGTGTACGTGTGCAAAATGCACATTGGAGATGTAAATTTAAAAAAAACTAGTTTGGTAGTCAGAACAGTGAAACCTACCTCAGACTGGAGGTGTGTGTAAAAGCATTGGTGTACAAATAAAATTAATTTTAGAAATATGTCCCTACACTGGAAGGTCCTTCAGGAACTGAGATGTATTATGGCTGGTTACTGCTTAGAATTGCCTTTTAGATCTCTGTTCGTGTTTTGGGAAGGTTCAGTTTGTTTTGGGTTTTGTGCCAGGATTGAAATAGGGGAAAAATTGTTTCATGTTTTGCAGTGTGATCCTGTCTGCGGTGAAGTCACTGTGGAAACCTGTGTTAACTTCTGGTCCTGTTCAGTTTGAATATCCACCTATTAAGCACCTTCATTTGCAAAAACACTGCAAAGATGCAGCTCTAACTAATCACCAATATAGATTATTTCCAGTGTTTTCCATTTTTATTTCTCTTTTATTTTCCTTTCATTCGTTATTACTCTATATTGAGGAAATATGGCAGAAAAATACTTGTCATGTGACTTCAAAAGAAAAGTGTTTTTCTTCAGAATGTTGGGGTTGGGGAATTTTTTTGGTTGTTTGTTTTGGGTTTTTTTTAAAGCTCAGTGACTTCACATGAGAACTAGAGGTCTGTGGCTAGGAGCTGTGGCAGTGGAGGCTGTTAGAGGTGCTGCTGCATATATATTTTAATACTTACTTTATTCTTGCCAAATGTTGAAAAAACACATTCCGTGACCATAAAAGTGAGTGTTAATATTGGATTAGGCATGGTTTGTAAACAGTTACACAGTCAAAAAAAAAGTGGCTTTGTTAGTTAGAGAAGGTTTTTTGTTCAGTTAAAAAAGAGTTAATCCTGCCCTCCATCATCTGCAAGTGAGAGTTTGTCAGTCCAGCATTTGTTTCTCCTTGTGCTTGTCTGGATCAACTTTATTTTCAACAATTGTAATGATTCAGACAGGGAAGAGAGGAGTCAGCACTGGAATAGTTGCAGGATGCTGGTGGTGCTGAGATTGTGGGGTGCATCAGCACTGAGTTTATTAGTACCTCATCCATGAGAGAATTCATCACATTCCTTGTACGTTTTTTACCTTTGACTTTTTGGATGTTTTGGGACATGTGAAAATTGCACAGATTCTGTTCAGTGTCCAGTTACATCTGAAGGGCTCTTCCTTGCTGGAGATGCTGCAGGCCAATTTAATTATTATTTTTAAAACTTTATTTTTAATTAAGGAGAATTCCAGTGCTTATAATATTAGCTCCCAACTTGAGAGAATGTCTCTAATTTCCTGTTTAAATTTAGGTCCCATTCTTCAAAAGTATCCGGTTACTTACCTTCTGCTGGGATCAGTCAGCATCTGATACTTGTGGATAGAAACCCATCTGTCTTTCTAAATCTGAGCCTTTATCTTTGTGCTCTTTGATACAAAAAAGGGGTCATGCTTCTTGGAAATAAATCAGAGCACGAGAGATCACTGCAGTGGTGTTCTGCCATGGTAGGGAGGTGGAGAAACATACCAGGAATACTTCATACCTTCACTGGACCTCTGCATCATAGTGCTTCTAACATTATAAAGTGCTCATAGGCTGGAATAAAATCTGTTGTGTATGGTACTGAAATCAGTGAACCAGTGTGATTCAATGGATTAGTCACCTGTTGCACACCCAAGTACAATTGCAGTAAAATAATACTCAGTTGTCCTGGAGATATTTTTCCAGAGCCTGATTAACACCACCTCAGGTTTTTTCAATAGTCTTAGTGTTATACTGTTTATAAACGCCTCTGATCCAAAAAAATCACAGTATTTTTACAGAAACACTCATTTTCTGAGTGGAGTTTATTTCCATTTTTGATAGGTCTTGTTCTCTGATATTTGTTAACTGAATTCCAATAGGATTGTGTAAGAAATGCTGAAAGTCTTCTAGTATGAGCTGTGGTTCCCAAACTGACAAGAGTCTTGCTGGTTCCTTTGAATAAAAAGAGACAGCTGCAAGTAGTTACAAGATTGGGGCTTTCATTACATTTACCACCACCATTAATATTTGGTCAAGCAACAAAGACTTGAAACAGTATTTTAGCTTTAATTGTTCTATTTTACTATGCTTTGTGTTTGTGGAAGTAAATCTGGTTTAAAGGAACTATTGGACCCAGACTGTATGCAGAGTTGGTAATGTACAGAACCAAACTCTGGAACTGAGTTAATTTAATCCACTGTCTGGAAAACCTGGCTGTTTTCATCCCAGTGTGCCGTTTATAACTTTGGTCTTAATTACATATATTAAGTGATACTTTCCATATCAGTCTTTGCATCCAGACATGCTGAAAACTGCTTCAAAGATGAAGTCTTTTATTATTCTCCTGGGTTTTTCCCCTTTTACCATTCTCCCACTGTTTTTTGCTGACTGGATCCACTAGCAGGCCTTTCACACCATCAGATTTTCCAGGTGGACTGGCTGCCTGCTTCCTCCCACCACCCTGGTGGTGTGTGCCTAGAATGTGGACAGCTTCCTTGGCTGCTGTTCTGAGCTCTCAGCCTTCAGTTGTTTGCTTTTTTCCGAGCCGTTGAGCTTGCCAGCCCATACTTCTGGCTTGCCTATATCTTCCCCTGAAAACTGGACTCTGTCTCCAGTGCTGGAGCCAGCTGCTGGCTCTGTGAAAGAGTGCAGGAACAGCCACTCAATCCAATTAACTCCTTCTTGGGGACACCAAGGGGGAGAGGCAGCTTCAGCCAGGCTCTGGCTGGGTGGGGAAATGGAAAAGAGTTTTGAGGAAAAGGAAATGGGTGGCTTTGGCAGCAGAAGTAGGAACATGTCTTTTAGAAAAAGGTCAGGTATTTTTAAGTCTACACCTTTATCACTTCATGGATTAGATTCGCACTTCCAGATGTGCTCTGTCAGGTTTCCACAGGTGCAGGGTGTCACTTGGAATTTGTGAGAGTTGTTGCTCCCAAGAATGGTTCTGCAGCAGCAGGGCTGGGATTTTTCTTCACAAAAGCTGAATTTGTTACAGTCACTTTTTTTGTAAAGAAGCAAATTCTTTAAGAAGTGGTCCAGCACAATGCACACCAGGACTGTTGGAATTAAACCTTTTTGATTAGAGAAAAGGAAAACTTAGTTCTTAGTGTAAAGATGAATAATTTCAGACTGGACCATCAGCCTGCAGTGAGCTCTGAATTGGGCAGGTGAGGTGGACACAGACTGATACCTGCACTTGTGAGCTGATTGGGTTTTTGATAGATAAAGGGGAAAAATGCATGGGTTGAACATGGAATGCTTGAAGTTTTTGTTCTTCACTTGTCTCTGTTTTACTAGTTTTTGTTAGCTTTTGTGCTCTTTTCCACAGCTGATGTCTGCTTTCCTTCATCCTGGCTACCCTGATTTATTTCTGATCAGGAAACTACTCTGTTGTTCACTCTTGTTCCTTGCAAAATTTGAAGTTTAAGAATTAAATAATCTAATCTTCCTTTACACGTCCACATCCACTTCTTTCCTCTCCTTCATGTCCCGTCTTGATTATCTTTCTTTGACTGTGTCTCCTTATATCTTTTGATAGCCTGCTACTTACCCCATCCTTACTCTAGACTACTACCTTGGGCCAGGGAATAAAAACTGAATTAAAAACTATTTTTTAATATATACAGAGGTTTCTCTTAAGTCTGTCAACCTGTTCCATAAATAGCCATCTTAGATCTAATACCAAAATAACTTGTCTCAGCATTGAAAGCATTCTGTCAAGGAAAGAACCTACATTCACTATGGCTTTACAGTTTCTTTTTCAGAGAATTTTGCATTTCACATTCTACATGCTGTTTCAAAGCACTCCATGAGAGTAACAGCAGCAGTAAAATCCAGAGTTTTAAGTTAGTTACAGACCCCTGGCTGATCAGCTTGTACCCTTCAGTGGCAAGGCTGTCCTGCTTCAGATTTCGTGGCTGGTCTGGGGATCTCTCCATGACAAACCTTTGCAAAGTATTGCTCTGCTCTGATCTTTCTTTTAAAAACGAACCTGGTTAACTGAATTTGGGTGCTAAATCAAGCTCATCCTACGCCAAATTTGAGATTTACTTCTGGGTTTTCCTCACTTGTTTCTTCTGTTAAGAAGGGACCTGTAAGTTTTGTGTTTGTTCATATGTTCCTCTTATTTTTGATCCCTCCTCTTTTTTCTCTTAGCTAAATAGCAATTTCTTGCCTTCCTTGTCTTTCATAATGCACCACTTTTCCCTAGGTAGTAATTATTTAGGGATCAAGACATTTTTCCAAGATGCTGCTTTGTTAGCACACATGACCTCAGTGGTCAAAGATTATTTGGGACTAACTGTGTGAGAGTCTCTGTGTTTGTTTGCTTTGTTTTAGAGTCCAGTCTTTATCCTGAAGATGCTCCAGAGGCAGTTGTTGTTGAGCACTATTTGCAAAATGCCTCCCCTTTGTTTCATGGGATTAATTGATGCCAAGGCTTTGAATTGAAGCAAGGCTACTGCTCGACCCAAGCAAAAATTATCTGATGTTGTATTTTTGGGCTGGGAGATTGTATGGGATGAGCTCATAAATGGTGTCTGTCACATTCCTGGCCATGCAGTGAATCTTTGTGTTGCACATTTAGAGACACTCCAATGCTTGCTTCCTTTCCTATAGTGATGGAAGACAGTCCACTTAGGTTTATTACAGAATTTTATCTTGGTTTAAGCTGCAGGGAAATATTTGTTCCAGTTTTTCTCTGTGTGGTGTCTTTGTTTTTCTTAAATAAGCCCCTGAGCAAAAAACGTCTGGTGGAATTTCCTGGTAGCTTGGGAATACACTTGCTGTGTATTTATTGTGTGTGCTGGGCAAAACCAGAATACAAATACTAGGAGATGTATGAGAGAATGTAGGCAAATGTTACATTGTCACTAGTCTGAAATTGGGTGTGGAGAAAGATGAAAATGTGTATTTTATTGTTTGTCATTTACTTATAGTGGGTTTCTTTCCCTTCCTAAGGAAGGGAAATTATCTAAAGTCAAGGTGTTCTAACCAGAAGTACTTAGTGGTAATGTGTGTGGTGCTGTTTTTACAACTGAAGAGCTTTCTAGTCACTAAAACTGCAATATGTTTGTAGCTCTGGTGCCATCTTACTTGACAGATCACACATCAGTATTTCCTGCAGTTCTTAATATTCAGTGCTGAGGTGTTTACCTGTGGTCAGACTACTGTGAGTCTAAAGTAGTAACTAATTTTTTTTGAGAATTTGTACCTTCAGCAAAGTTCAAAGTCAAGAGTAAAATGAGTGAACATTTTTCCAAGTCTTTCAAAGGAGAAATTATTTTTGGTAGTTATATGATTATCAAATAAAGCAAAGTACATGCTGCTGTGATGCTGTTAGGATAGAAGAAAAAAACCTGTACTTACAAACTTCTCTTAAAAGTTTTTTTCAAGCTTAAATAAAGAAGGCTGCATAAATATGTATTGCTTTTAAATCCTACATAGTAATTTTCCCTTATATTAATATTTTAAATGTCTTAGAAAGCATATTAGCTCCACAAATGTAATTTGCTCAGGGCCATAAGTGTTTATTGTCTTCTCTGCTTGCTGTTTCCTGGCAGTGATGACAACTTGCTGGCCCTATTCTGCTTCTTTTATAACTGTGCCTGATGTTTCTTCCAAACTAATACCCGCATGTTTGCAGAGTGATCCTCCCAAGGTGCGCTGTGAAAACACTTCCTCACTCCAGTGCCCTGGGATGTTTGGTGCCAAGTCATGCTGCATCTTGTGATGCAGATCTGGGTGTGCTTACGTGTGAAGCCGATCTTACTGTTGTGACAGGATTTCTGGGGGTGGCAATGTTTGCAGCGTTCCTGTGGTCAGTTGCTTTGAGGTGTTAATCACAAAGTCGAGTAGTTCTCAACTACTCTGTTTGTTAATTGGTACTGAACTGAATAGGTCTTGAAAATCTGGACTCATCTCAGAAGTAAAAAATGTTGGCTCTGAGAGTGCTTGAAGTAGAAGTCAAAACTTCAGGCTTCATGATCCTTAGTATTTTGCTTCTATGGCATGTCCATCTCCTTGCTTTCTGGACCTTTAGCCTGTACCCTCTTGCATCCTGGGCACCTTTGGGGTTTAGTTTGGTTTGGAAGGTGATGTGGTGCAAGTACAGCAGTTGAATTCTCTCTTTGCAAATGAGATTTGCTGCTAAATTGTCTGTAGTTAAAAAACCCCTCCAAACCAACCAAGTAAACCAACAAGATGTCCCTTGAAAGATATTTAGATTGTTGCAGTAGTGTGTGTGTTTGTCAGACTTTTTGGTTTTCGTGTGTTCCCTGAATAAAAAGTTTTGTTTCTTGATGTTTCTTGTAGGAATTGTCAAATTTTTAATGCCTAGATGTGTTTATTTTGTGTATCAGTGTTAAGTGTTCTGTGCTGCACTAGATCCTATAGATTTTCCTTTCTGTGAGTGGCACTTGTTTAATTTGGTGGCAGCCAGATTACCTTTTGCCAGCTGTGGAGCAGAGAGGCTGCTCCACCTCCATTGATTTGTTGTGGGGAGCTCACCCAGGTTACTTGGTGCAGTCAGCAGTGACTCACTAGGTTCAATTTGTGGCAGAAAGCTTTATTTTTTTTACATACTACCTTCTAGTGTGATAGGAAAAGAATAGTCAAGATCAAGGTGAAACAATAGTAATAAAGTTATTTCATACTGTTTGATGATAAAGACAGTGGTTGCTCTGTAAACTTGGAAATTAGGATTTTTAGGGGGATGTTGATTCAGCTACAGGTGTGTGCTTAGTCAATGACAGGTGAACTGTTTTACCTTCTTTCTTGTTTTCTCATGCATTTTGTTCATCTGCATGCATCTTCTTTATTGCTGTTAGGGAAAAGAGAACAGAAATAAATTTGGGCTGTTCTGGACTCAGTTTGGTTTTTTTTTTTTAAACCCTGGGAGGAAGAAACTAAAGATCAGTCATCAGACCTGTTGAATGTACTTTGATTTTGCCTGGCTGTTGGCTCATTCACATGTAAACCTGGGAGTGTAGAGATGTGAGGGGATGTCTCTTCACGCTGATACTGCTGCTGCAGTGGGACCAAGCAGAGGTTGTGATGTGCAGCAGGTCCCCATCCCTGCTGGGAGCAGGCAGACGCGGGTTACTGGGCAGGACACAGTAACCTGTGCTGCAGCTCTTTTAGCACCCTCAGCTGTGAGGAATCCCGCAGCTCCTGTGCTGGGAGTGCCAGCCAGGCTGCTGAGGAACCGTGCAGCTGCCCTGCGTAGTTGAGCCCCCTCAGAGGCTGAGCTGAGGCTGGCAGGAGGGAGGCTGTCTGCATATGCTCAGTATCCACGGATACATTCTTGGCAGTGCTCCCTGTGATCCCACCAGCCACTCCATTTGGGTTAGGCCAGTTGGTCATGGTTTGATTGGTTTTTATTTTTAAGTAGGCATAGGGCTTCAGCCTCCTGACAGTTTATGATGTTGGACATAATCCTAGGAAGTGGGGTTTTGCACAAGGGCCAAAAGACTTTTGGTGCTAGGTGGGCTTCCTAAAGCTCGCATGATCACGAGGCAGAAAACGTTGGATACAGCTGTTGAACTTTGGGCACACACAGTCGATCCTTGCTAAGTGCAGAGTTAGCAAAGTGCCCTTAAACTGAGGTATTGGTACTGATTTTGTGGCAAAGGGTATCTCAGTGTTTGGGATATCTTCAGATGTTTGAGCAGATGTCTGCAGAACTACGTGACCATTTCAGCTGTTCATTGGCTGCTGCTCAAACAGTCTTGAGGGTAGAAATGCAGGTGTTGTACAACTAAAAGGTAGATTGTCAAATCTACCAATTATTCTCCAGGGAAAGCCCCAATTTTATTTTGACTTTTTTTATTGTTTTGTCAGTAAAAGGACGCTGCTGTATTAAATCTCTTTGTAAAACATGTTTTGAGCATGCTTATTATTTTCTTGCCAGTAGTAAATAATGAAGATGCCCCTTTATTACTTGAAATCTATCCCAAAATTTTGTTAGCAGTAATTATTGAAATATTTGACAGATACCCAGAGTGAACCTCAGCATTCCAGTAAAAGGACTTTGCAGAAAATATAACTTTATTAGGCAAGCAGCATTTGTTTGTACAAGTGAATGCTGTGCTACTGTAAGCCTAACCACAGGGTAGCATTTCACTGAACCCAATACATTCAAACAATGGTATATTTCAAATTAGGGTGCGTTATGATACCAGACTTAATCATTAAGTACCATCAAGGAACAGATGGCAAGGGAGGACACAACTGGTTTGCAGTCTGCATAGATTTAAGCATGAGGCCATTAAGCTATCACATTCCCATTTCTGATAGATTTTGGTCAATGAAAAATTAAAGACACATAATCCCTGATTATATGAAGTCCCAATCTGTGATTCATGACTGAATACTGGTAGTATTTCAAAATCACTGAAGTTCTCTCTGTAATCAGGAGTTTTAAACAAATGCATTATTGGGATAGATGCTCCTGTCTGGTTTTATTGCTATTGAAATTAATGTATCTTGTCATAAGTAGGTTGCTCTTAAATGTAAAATTGCTTAAGGGTATCTTTTAGTGCTCTGCTTCCTATTGACTTCTAGACAGATTTGCCCTATTTTGCCGGGCTGTTTGCCACTGAAGCAGCTCAGTATCCCCACCTCATAAAAGGAGCAGTTCAGAGCATGGATGGCCTTAAAAATGTTTATAGTAGCCACCAGAATCTTACGGTTTTAAAAAGCTGCTTTCTAAAGCTTTGTGATATAAAGGTCTGTCTTGGAACCAGTTATCTTCAAAATTCTTTGTGTCCAGTTTATTTCGGTGTCATTGGACCTAATGTGTTCTAATAAACAGAATTGCTTTGCATTAATAAAAATATAATCATTATAAACATTTTACTGGTCATAACAATTCAACAGTTCAGCATATGGGTATAAGTACTTCATTGAAATATTTAATAAATTAGTTTTCAAGAACTGTAAACTAGTTTAAAGATGCTCTTACAAGGTTTTGGCAGTTCATGTTTAGAATTTTATCTTTCTGTGTGAAAAATATTTGCACATCAGATTACTTTAGTTATTTCAAGTGCTTGGTAAAAAAACGAATATCCCCTGACTTGGACCAGCCTGAAAAATGCAATTCTACAAAAATACAGTGGAAATGTGTAGCCGACATCCTGCTGTATTATTTCCTCTTTGAGAGGGACAAATTAAGACATCAGTACTTAAGATGATGGACTATATTGACTAAATGAAGAATATTTAAAATGCTGTTTAGTGGATTAAGGAGACTGCTGAGCATTCAGGTTGGAGTCTTTGAGAAAATGAGACCTGGTTATCAGTAATGGAGTGAAGGTGGGTTTAGTTATTTTTTTAAAATAAGGAATCTCCCGTTGAAGGACCTGATTGCGGTCCTTTCAGTAACAGTGGTGTGAGGAGGGATCTGTCAGGCCTGTGCTTGGCTGTTCCATACACAAACCTGACAGTTCTAACACAATCTGAAAGGTAGAAGTAAATCGGTGACTGAAGATTAGGGAGCTCTGTTAAATACCAGCACAGAGGCCACTTGGTAGAAGAATCCCTCAGTTTTAAACATTTGCTTTTCAGCATGAGGTTAATTTTAGTAGGCAGCCTGTAAATAGTCTGTGTTTATAGTCATTTGATGACCTGATGTGGTTAGAAAGATCTCAATTACTGTAGCACAGAGGTAGAGTCCTGTTTGCACTGGAAGGTGCTGGAAGCAGGATTTCACTCTGGGAAGCATTGGAAACAATTTTCTTGCCAAGTCACTCATCCTAGTCATGGCTAACACTTATTGATTGGAAGTGTCAAAGACAACTGACCTCCCATGGTTGTAGAATAATAAGCTAAGAGGACATTAATTACCAAAAAACCAAAAAAAGGAATCTACTACCAACAGTGAGTTATTGAGGGTACATGTTTAATTAAATTTAAAATGATTGGCAGAGATTAGTAGTGTTAGTACTGATGTCTCACTACCTTGTTTTTATTGAACCTCAAAAACAGTGGGTTAAATTTCTTGTTACCATTTCCTATTTTAAAGTTCTGCTGAAAAATGTTAAGGGAACTTTGAGTTTGGGGCTTCTGTTGAGCCCTTTACCACAATCTTTTGAAAAAGTTTAAAATTACTAAAATAAATTTGTTCTGTGCACCAGGTTGTCCCAGGGCTGATGTTCTGATTTTAATTGCTGGTCATCTGCACTAGCAGAGCTTCTTATAACTGGACAGTTGAGTTTTTCAAGTGGTAAAAATACAGTTCCAGAGCACATCTCTGGCCCAAGTCTTCCCAGCAAAAATTCACAAGCTCACTAAACTGCTTCCTGCAATTTAAGCCAACAACAAAAAGCCAAACCAAAACAAAAAAACCCCCAGCTTTCTGTTTTAAGCTACAGGAATGAATCATTTTGGCACTAAGCAAGTCTGCTTGTCGTAGAGGAAGGTGAGGTTGTTAAAAGCAGCCCAAGCCTTCCCTGGTGGCTGGGTCTGATCCCCTGGTGTCAGGAAGATCCAGTGCTATGCAAATGTTAAAGTTTTTGCTCATCCAGGATCAATCTCGGTATCCAAGTACAGCTTTTGAAATGAGGAAATGGAAAGCCTGAGCTTTTATGACATTTGTGTTTTGGGTTCTTGTGGTTGCACACTAATTTTTGTGTTGATGCTAAAATAAGAGCTGTCACAAAATCCAGGAAACCCCTGTGCTCTGTTTTGAGTGCTCTAAAGGGAGAGGCATCTGAAATGTGTGGCTGTAGAAATGCTGCTGAAGATGATGAAAAAGCCCAGAGATAATCCCATGGTCATTAAGATTAAAGATGAAGATTAAGGGCCCAAATCGGCCTTTTGGAGATATGAATGTAGAAATAGGAGACTTCAGCTGATCTCTGTAGGTCAGCAGGATTTATTGTGGATTTTCTCTTCTGATTTTAACAAATTTGAATGAATTCGGCATAGAAAGGAGTCCAGTCCTTACATCTGCAAAGCATAATTATTTTTAGCCCATTTAGTTGCTTTTTCAGCTACAGGTTGGCTGAACTAATAAACCCAAGGTCACATCTTAGTCACATGGTTTGGCTAATATGTTCTAAAATGTGTTTTAATTGTTCATAATATTTTTAGGAACATGGTGATGAGCATTTAGGAATGAGGCAATTACTCCTGTCCTAATTTTCCTAGATTTGTAATAATAATTGCAGAAAAAAGATACTGTGCCTACTGCTTTTCTTTTAAAAATGTCTCTGTGTTGGAGGTGCATTTTTTATATGACCTGACTTCCTTTCCCAGCAGTGTTTTTTCTATTATTTCCAGTTGTGCTTATAAGCCAGGAAATGCTGATAGCAATAAACTGAAGAAAAGACATAAATATGTCTTTAAAAAATAATTTAATATGCTAAAAGTTAAGCAAGCTGTAAAAGGCAAATAAAGTTTGTGTAGGGAACTTATATATAAGTGAAAAATATGTAATTTGTACTGAGAGTATGTGAAATTACCAATCAGTGATAAATTGCATCAGAGTAAGTCATGATAACACAATGTTCAGGTCATTTTTGTCTTATAGCAAATGACTCCTCTTTCTGCATTTGATTCTGACTCTAATCCTTCGCCTGTGTGTGAGTTACTGAATTCCCTTACTTTTGCACGTTCCCAGGATCATTCTCCATTGCCATAGTATTTTTTTGAAGGTTGTTTTTTATTTTTTTTTCTCCCAAAGTTTGCCAGTGGCTGTTCTGGAAAGCGTATTCTGTATTCCATTGTCTAAATCATTAATGACAATGTTGAATAAAACCAGAGCCAGCAGACACATATCCCTGCAGGAAGCCCTGGTTTGACAGGGAGATGTTGGTAGTTTGTTTTTGAGTGCAGCATCCCAGCCAGCTCTCATTTATCTGATAATAATATCATCAAACAGTACAATAATACCATTAAACATCAAAAGTTACATTGTGCAACTGTATCAAGAATCTTTGTAAAAGTGAGAAACTTCACACTGGCCATCCCTTACGAAATCTTTAAACATTTCAGAGAGTGTTGTTGGGGGGTGCTTTGATTCTGCCTGGTTTTCCATGAGAAATCCCAGTGAATGGTTGTAGTGCTGTCCTGTGTGTGTTAATAGCTCGGTGTGTTACAAGGTACTGAAGAAGGGTGACTCACCTGCATTTCCTCAGATCCTCTCTGCTTTGTGAAGGAAAAAGTGACTGATTTCCTCTTTGAAGCCAAGACAAACTGGAGAAAAATCTGGTAGTATATGACACTACATGACAAAAATTCCAATTAATACTCCTTTGTTGACGCATCTCAACGATCTGTAAATATATTTAAAATAGTGTAGTGTGTGCTGGCATGATGTGTTTCATATTCATCATCATTCTAAAAGTTAAAAATTACATTTTGTTTCTTGTGCCTCATGGTAGTAAAATAACATCATGTAGCCACAAAAACTTCCCTGTCAGACCCATTCCCTGGGAATTGTGGTGGGTGCTCCCAGTTTCAGGCTGCATTGATGGCAAACAAGAGTGTGGGCCTGGCTGGCTGTGTCAAAGACACATTTCAGGCTATTTCCATCTTCCACAACTCCTTATTGATCTGTGGAGAGAACAAGGCATGGTAATCAAGACAAGGAATGGCTGTGCTGGCACATTAACTATACCATTTGTTTTATACAGAAAGCTTTAAAGATTAATGTAGTGTGTGTTTCATGTATTCTTTTTTCTTTTCTTTTTGCAGCAATCCAAAGTCTGCTAATCAGAGGATAAACAAAAAAGTAAACAATGATGCATCATTAAGGATTCAAAATTTGTCTATTTTGGTGAAACAAATAAAAACTTACTATCAGGTCAGTAATTGTTTGTTGTCTTATGTTTTGCCTGGAATTATTTCTAAACTTTTTTCTATAGTTACGGCTTTGAGGGTAACAGGAATAAGATCATCAAGAGATATTTGTATGGATGGTTGTTTATATATCTGGTCAAATTTTTTATCACTATTTACAGGTATAGGGGTGGTGTGAACACACTTTTGTATGAATGATGGTCTCTTTATAGAATAGATACTTCGTGTGTTCAATTACTCCTGTAGTACATTAAGTACTATTGGTTGGTATCTTCTGAGTTGAAGTAAGTTTTGTGCCAGTGAGAGAGATTATTACATGTGCATTTAGTCTTGTAAATGGAATTTTTGTAAGAAAAACGTGGTGAAAGTTACTGGGCTTAGAATGAACTCGGGAATTTGTAGTAAACGCAGTGAGGATCTAAGTCAGAGCTGTGAAAGAGCCACTGAAGTTTTATGCCTTTTTTATGCTGCTCCTGTGCCTGCTGGGTGCTGAGCTGGATAGGATGTTGTACACATGGACGTGCCACAGCTGGGCACTGCAGCTGTCACCAGCGTCCCTTTAGTGTGGCTTTTAGTGCCCCTCCACACTTCCCTGCTCCTTCCTGCCAGGAGAGCCCAGACCTGGGAGAAAACCTTTGCTCTGCCTCTCCCCACACATCCTGGCCAGCCTGTGCTGCAGTCTGCTTCTCCTCCTGGGTACGCACATAGCGTGTGCTTTCCAAAACTCCGAGTGCAGTGAGAATTCCCAGCTGTCACTGCCGTGACCAACCACAGAACATCTTCCCAGCACTTCCCACCCTTCTTTCCTTGGCAGCCTCTGTGCATGGATATATGTGTTGCCTGCTAAGGCCCATGTGCTTTTCCTTTTCCTAATGGAAGTCGTTTTCCACCAGGCATTAGTGTTCCACAACTGGTGCAACAGAAGGCACAAACACTGACAGGATTGATCTTTATTGGAACACAAAGCATTCCCTGTCCTGCACTGGCCTCATGGTATCGCCAGTCCAAGTCCTCCAGTATCGGGCAGAATTGCTGGCATTTAGGTACCTTTGGATGATTCAGGATTGTGGATGTTGCTCCAAACCTTTGTGATAGAAATAAGTTTATTAGAGCTTTTTTAAAATAAAAAAGTATTCTTATGTAAGAAATGTTAAAAACAGTCACCATGCCTTCAATGGTCCAAGCTATATTAAACTGCCCTTTCAACTGTTTCACACAGTTTTCCCCCCTTTCCCTCCCCAGTCTTTCAGGGTTTTGATCACACGTGAGGGACCACACAAACACTGAAGGGCTGGTGTTCTAGCAGGAGTAGAGGCATTTACTCTCCAAACTGGAGAGCTCCTTTGAATTCAAAATTGCTTTTTGCCTATGTAGATGTTCACTGCCCTCGTGCCTGCAGGGAGGTTTGTGCTTCGTGGTAGTGGAAGTGTTAAAGGATGGACTGTTTCACAGAGGGGTCAGTTGAGTTCCTGTCACCTGTGAAATTCCCCAAGGCAGGAAAGCTGGGGCTTGATGGATGCCTTGGAATCAATCTGAGAGGCCTCCCTTAGCCTGGGGTGAAGCAGGAGCCTCACACCCGAGTGCTCCTGAAAGCTGAGTGTACAGGCACCGTGCCTGGGGGTGTTCCCTGGGGATGCCTGGGATCCCAGGGGAGGGAACAGGAGAGCACTCACTGTACTGAGAGAGGATATTATTGTGTTGGAATCAGACACTGATGAATGTGGGAATCTGGAATTTTTGCAGTGTGTTAACCTAACTCTTAACACTTCTCATTGTGAGCTTGTCCATGCTGGTTTGTTCCATGTGTTTTTACAACTGTGGAAAACCTCCTCCCAATTTAGGGAATAATTGCATCAGTGCTGTGGATGTACTTGTCAAAAAGCCCGCACTGGTAGAATATAACATTCAAAATTAAGGTGTAATGTTAGATTGGTCAAGTTTATTTTGTTCCTGTGTCATCTTTGTTGTTCTCTGGAATTACAATTCCGGCCCTGAACCAGTAATTTGAGCGTGTACATTTCTTGGCAGGGTAAGAGTGTGGAACTGTTCTCAGCAGTTAATTCAGGACTGTGATTCTAAATTTTTGGTGGGCTTGAAAGGTTTAATCCAGTGAGCTTCCGTGACACTCAGCAGATTTGACTGAGGATGTGAAAATCTTCAGTACAATAAATGCTAATGAACTGTCAAAGTTTGTGCAAGCTAACCCAGTGCTGAGGTTTAACACCGAGTGACAGAAAAGGTGTCAGACATCTCTGGAGCAAGGCAGGGGTGTTGTAAGGAAACAGTTGATCATGTCCATACAGGGCACATATTCTGGTAACTGCTGCTCATACTCTGCTTTATGTTACATGATCAGCTTTATGATAGCATCATGGAATTATTTGAGGTACTACCAAAAAAGACCCCCAAAAAACAACAAAAAGCCACTCTAAAAATACGTGATTTTCTTTCATAGTAGCTATCGATACTCAGTAAATTCCTTATATTTTATCTGTTTTGTGTTGATTTAAAGCATTCTGTGGTGCACTTCATGTCTTGTTTCTATTTGAAAATTGTCTTTATCAAAGTCTGAGAAGTACAGGTGTCATGGTTGGTTGAAATTCATGATATTTGAGGAGGTCAAAGCTGTTTTCTCCCTCCTTATAATTTGTCTTAGGCATGCCCAGAAGGAATGTATGTTTTGCAGTCTACTATTAATCAATTCAGATATAATTTTAATGTCCTGTATTAACTGATGGGAACTTTCAAGTACAGCTGTGGCTAATAATTTCTACAGGTGTTTTTAAAGAAATAC
Organism: Corvus cornix cornix; assembly: GCF_000738735.6. Taxonomy (NCBI): domain Eukaryota; kingdom Metazoa; phylum Chordata; class Aves; order Passeriformes; family Corvidae; genus Corvus; species Corvus cornix. The sequence continues at coordinate 2,069,496 of NC_047056.1, read as the reverse complement.
AGGGTTTTTTTTCAATTAGACCTAAAGCAAGTGGACTTGTGTTAGGTTTTTGCTTACAATATGACACCTGGTGTGTGCCTTGGACTCTTCTGGAATACATTTTTTTTGAGTAGGAACATTTTATATAGTAATGGATCTGTCACTGTGGAGAAACAAAAAGCCTGACTATAGGATGGGAATAAACATCTGGGAACAGGAGAAAGACTATTCTGCTTCAGGAGAATTAGACTCTGTCTAGACTGGGGATTTGACCCGATTACAGCCATTACAGGAGCTCCATTGATGGAATCCATGGAACAGATAGGCAGAGCTGCTGCCTGGTGTGTGGCATTTCCAAGCTGAAATTCCATGTGATTGTGCAGACAGGGGTTTGTACCTTTCTATTCACAGCTGGTCCAGTGTCACTGCAGCAAAAACCCCTGGGATTTTCACATCCACGTTTTGGTGAGGCCAAAGAAAGCGTGAAATAAAGGAAATGGATCCTTTGCAGTAGAAATGCACCTTAGAGCCAGTAAAACAAATGTGTATCAATACATTAGTCAGGGAAACGTGAGCATAATAAATTTAAAGGGTTTTGCTTCATTCTGAGACTTGGGATCTCTTTGGCTTAAGATCCCTAAGCCAGCTCATTGCCACAAGAGGATTTTCCTGTGTGAGATGATTGTGCAAACAAGTAAAACAAGGCTTTTGTAGAAGTAACTTGTAAGTTTGATTTTTTTTAATTGGAGTGCAAATAATTAAGTATTGAATGTCTATGCATGAAGTCCTGAAAAATATTAAACTATTTAATGAATACTAATTTCTCTTTAGTGGGTGTTGATGTACATATGATGTAAATAATGTTTTGATTAACTTTTATAGGAGACTTTGCAGCAGCTGATCATGATGTCTTTGCCAAATGTGCTAATAATTGGCAAGAATCCTTTTTCTGGTAAGTTTATTTTTGACTAAGGTAAAAATGTATGCTGGTGTGATAATTTATATTATTTCACTGGAAATAAAATTCCTATAGGATTGAGCCTTTCAGCAGAAGATTGTGTAAATACTTTATCAGATAAGTGGTTTAATAATGATGAGTAATGATTTAATAATGATTTTCTTTGTCCATACTAAGGGTCCACACTGTAAAAAATGTGTTCTGCCCCAGCTTCAGCCCTGGCTGTCACTAGGATTTATACTGAGCCCGAGTGCATTTCCCAGCAACCAGGGAACCACTGATGGCACAAAGTTGAAGTTTCATGTACTCCCAGCTACTGCACTTTCACCTTTCTTTACCTATGTCACCGCTGAGGGAATTGGCAGTTCAGTGCATCTCACTTGATCCAGCTCCTAATCCTTGTTTTTCCTTCCCCCAAACTCTCCTGCTTCTCTTGCATCCTTACCTGAAAAATACTGCAATTACCTTCTTGCTTTCTCCCCTGAACTGACACTGTCTTCTCCATGCTCCCACCTTCTCTGCTTCCAGCTCTGAGAGTTGCAATTTTCAGACCAAGAAAATTAGCCTGTGTGGAGCCAGCTGACTATCCACAGCCACTTGGGAATCTCTGCACCATGCTCTCAATTCCAGAAGCACGGAGCAGACACACCTGGCCTGCATGGAGCCACTATGGATTGGGCAGAATTTATTTACTTGGGTCTAATGTGTCCCAGGTGTTCTCCTCCTGATGTTCTGACACCTCAGCAGAGAGGTCAGGAACTGCTCTAACAGGCTGTGTAGCTTCCCCTGGCTGTTTTTATTTCTTTGGGATGTCTTCTCTGCCATGCTTCTGTGTCTGTGGGCCAGGGGGTTCCTCATGAGCCAGAAGAACCATCTGTGTTTCCTCACTTCTCAATCCCAGGGCACATAATGTTGGTATTTTCCGTATCCCATCTGCACATATCCCATCTCTGTAGGTATCTTGCTTTAATTCTTTTGGTTTTTACTTTCTGCTTCTGAATATTGCTGCTTTTGCTTCCGAGGTCACAGCTTTTTCAGTTTTTATATGTGCAGCTGCTGTCATATGCACCAAGAAGTGTGAATGTGGTCTCTTCCTTTCCAAAAGAGCAGAATGCATTGTGCTTTTGTAACTTTGATTCCAGACTTTCTTAAGGCTTTCGAAAGACTCCGTGGATTTGCCTAGAAACCAGATTTACTGGAAAAACAGATTAAAAAAACCCAAGGTCATAGTATTGTTTTGTAGTTGACATTTTTTATTCTGTTCAAAATACTGAGAGAAAATGTCTTAACAATATTGTGTAGTATAAGATGACATTTTATGGAAAATGCACTATCAAACCCCACAGAGATAATATTGCATTCAGTTGTATACATTCAATTTTATGGTTTGGTCATTTTTAAGGAGTTGTCTTTGTGTTCTGGGATCTGTGGTTTGGCAGCTGGAACCTTTGCTGGTGTGTGCTTTGCTCTTCTATGGGGATGTTTTTGGATTTGTGAGAAAATTTGGACTTTCCTGTAGCGTAGCCCTCACATGGAAGAAAAATTGTTATGCTTGGACAACATTCTTGAAGGTATTTCAGATCCCTGCTGGAGTTCAGTCACAGAGTTTGGACTGAACCAGCAGATAGACCTGTTCTTTTGGGTTCTATCCAGAACCTTTCCCCTTTGAAAGTTAGGACTGCTCTTGCTGTGTCAGCTTGGAAAAGGATCTCATCCCTACATGGATTTTTAAGCTTTTTTTGGGCAGTTGCAGGGAAATTAAACCTCAGTGACCTTTGGAGACACTTGCTGTGTAAATCTGGTTGCATCAAGGCAAGCCCTGGAGTAAAAGTCAATTCCCTGATAAAGACTTGGATTTGGTCCACTAAAACTTAGGCTGGAGGTGTGATTTTTCACAGGGATGTCTCCCAGTTTTTCCCCTTTGCACTTAAGGAATGATGAGTAGAGAAATCCCGGAAGATGCCAAACTGCAGATGGCAGGAGCAGATACCAGAAGCAGTTGGCTTCTGGAGGAAAATGCAGGGAGAAGGCTGGAGTAGAGGTTTGGTAAAACGGTTCGGCAGGGATTTTATCAGGAAATATTTCCTGAGCTGATTGGCAGGAAGGCAGTTGGAGGAGAAAACTGGAGGACAGCAGCTACAGCCCGTGACTGTAAATGTTAAATTAAATTACAAAGGGATAATGATGAGGCAAAGGGGAAGGGGAAAGATTAAAGCAAGTTCATATTTCTGAGGGAGCAAGGCAGGGGAGGATGGAAGCCTGCGGAGGGTGGGAAAGGGATAAGAGTGAACACAGGGAGGATCAAACGGTGGCACAGGGTAGGGACAAAGTTCAGCAGCAGCTTGGAGGGTGTAGAAGAGAATCATCTATTTCTGTGGTTTTGATGGAGGAAAAGGAAGAAAAACATAGATGATGAGGGAAGCTGAGCTGGTTCAGTATTTTGCCCTGGTCCTTCGGGGAATGTGGGGGAGAGACAAGGAATCAATATTCAGGCAGGCGTTTGAAAGCCAGTCAGGAGATGAAGAGTGAAGAGGAGCTCAGGGATTACTTAAAAATTTTAAAAGTGTGATTAATTTATTGGGATAAGTGAATGTAGGATATGAGCGGTTGGCATGGATTCCTCCTGTTCCACTATTCCTGTTAACCTTTATTGATAAGCCAGACAGGTGGAATTCCCCTTCTTCACCTGAAGCGGCTTCTGGTGAGACACATTCCGTGATGTTTTTTCTGTTTTGCCATAAAAGACTTCACAGCTCGAGCCTTTGGAACACAAAAAGTCTGAATAAATGATTAAAATTCTCCCATTTGAGTCCACATTTTTTGTAATGTGTTTATCCACCTGAGAAACCTCTCTGGAAAAACTCAAATATTCCGTGCTCATTTGGATTATACACATTATGTAGCTCCCTCCAAAAGAAGCAGCTTGAGTCAACGCCTGAACTATTTTGTCATCCTTGAAGCATTTGCCTCATGGCATTTATGTTCTAGATATAGAATATATTTCTATATTTAGTTGCAAGATGAGGACATTGTGAACGTAAAAAGTAAGAAACATTTTTATTAATCTGTAAAGAGTTCTTTAACTTAAGCTTCTTTAGGAGATTAAGATGCTTAAGGCCAGATTTGGAAACACATTTTGATTTTTTAGATGCGCAGATGAATATCTAATACAGCTTTGTAAGGAATTTAAATGAACTTGTCACCTAAGTGAAAGAATTTAAATGAACTTGTCACCTAAACTCTTCCAGTTGGGAGTGGCAGATAATTTAAGCCCTTTTGTAACTATCTTGAGATACTCGAGATTACCGTTGAAAACTTGATTGTAGGTCTCCAAAGCACTTCTAAAAATGTCACTCTGAAGTTTTGCTTTTTGAAGGGCTGAATTTTTTTTTCCATTTGAAATTGTTATGGCTGTTGAGGTGTTTGTTAACTCTGGAAGTTGGCAGTTAATGGCAAAAAGGACTGAGCTGAAAGATGGGCTTTTCCTCATCTGGTTGTTTTCTAAACTAGGTTAACATAAATTTTATGGAAATAATGAGAAAACCTGGTGTTTTCTGAGGTATAGGGGAAGAAGCTCCAATTAAAATTGCACAATTACCATTTTTTCTTGTTTTCTTCTTAGAACCAGGTACTGAAGAAGTAAAAAAGCTCCTCCTGCTTTTGCTTGGTTGTGCAGTTCAGGTAGGTTTAATTATGGTTGTGTCTCTATGAAATTTTTGAGTTACTGATCTCTTTTCTTATTATTTTAATACTTGGGGTGGTGGTATAAAAGTTTTCTTCCTTTGGTGGTACAGCTGGATTCCTTGAAAAATCTGAACATTCTGACAATTAAAATGGCTACAACCCTACACCTCTTATTGCACAAATACCTCCAACTGTGTATGTAGGATTTCTAATGGGTTACTAATTTCAATAGCGTTAATTTACCTGATATTGTAAAGGAAGGAAGGAAATGCTAAAGCACTGAAAATTCACTTACTGCAGCTATTTTTGTGTTTTTAATAAACCACAAAATTTGAATAAGTAACAATTTCAAGAAACCGCTTCCTTAACCCATTTCAATTTGTTTTCCTTGTATCATTTAATTAGTGTTGAAAGTTATAATTACTGTAGCATGGCATAAATTACAGATTTACTGGTCACCAGAATTATTGGATGATAATTTAGCCATGTGACCATTGCAATGTCAGCTTTATAAGTTTAAGCTCTTTGAAATACAAAAGAGGAGTGAAAATACTTGTGATTATACATACAAATGTGTATAAAATAGATGTCTCTATTTTTAGTGTCAGAAAAAAGAAGAATTTATTGAAAGAATCCAAAGTCTGGATTTTGATACCAGAGCAGCTGTTGCAGCCCATATTCAGGAGGTATTTTGGGGTTTTTCTGCTTTTAATATTGGGGGTTTTTTTGAGATGAGCTGTTGTATTGCAGGAGGGGGAGCTGCACATGTTCAATGGCAAGTAAATCAAGTATGTGATTTGCATATTGAGTGGTTGTACTAAGCAAAAAAAGGCTTTTATTTTTTCACTCGATTCACCAAAAGATTTCATGATTGAGCATTTTTGGATTATATTTTTGGAGCAGTACCAGAAAGCAAGTTTGTTGCTTTAAGGGTTTCTTAGTTACATGCAGCAAATTTAGTTTAGTGGAATCTTTGTATGCAAATTTATTTATAAAATACAATTCCAATCAATGTATGTGGTAGGTAATTTATAATACATCATTGTCACCTTGCCAGAAGGAACAAGGTGCTGCTTCCAGATAGATGAAAACCCCCCTCCATTTCATATAATTTAATATATTTTAAATGGGTATTTTCATACCTTGTATAGAGAATTTAACCTGTAGAGTTGCAGCTGTATTTTCTTTATGCTTCCTTTCTACTCTTAAAATTCCAAGAGGAAGTTTTTTCTCTTTCATTTCACCCCATGTAGGTAACTCATAATCAGGAAAATGTGTTTGACCTGCAGTGGATGGATGTCATTGTGCTGACACAAGAGTATGTTGAACCTCTCCTGAAAAATATGGCATTGCATTTAAAAAGACTTATAGATGAAAGAGATGAGCACTCAGAGGTATGGATGTGGGTTGGTGCTTAAGAGAAATACAAGAAATCTTTTTTTTTTTGGAGATGATGCAGCTCAGGATGTTTCTAACTAACAGTTTCATTTTCTTCTGACATGTTAAAGCAAGGCTTCCTGACTGCCAGAAAGTTGTTTCAGGGAGTTCCTTTGTGCAATTTGTTAAATAAATGTAGGAAAGTTAAAGTAGGAAGGATAGCAGGTGGTATTTTCTGTGTAACTGAAATGTGAAATAACTTCAACATTCATCTGTAGCTGAAAACAGAAAATCCAAAGCTGTTTCAGCTGCATTTACCAGGAATCAATAACCCATCAATTTGCAAGCCAATGACTGAAAGCTGCCTGTTCTATTCCTGTATCCTGTCGTCCCAGGTTTGAGGGGGATAAAGCAGAATCCATACCAGGAGAGGACGTGTTGCAGGCGTATCATGAGGCACAGTTGTTGTACCGTGTCAGAATCAAGGAACAGAATTGTGTTTAATAAAAATTACAAGTTATGAATCATCTCGGTGGTCCCAGATTTGCCCCTCAGTAGAGTGCATATGTCAGTGTTGCAATTATTCCAGATATTCCTTTGACATTTTTTCCAGATCACAGCCTTGACAGGAGTAAAACAGAGGGTAGGGGATGGCGGTGATGCCTTTGTGCAAAGGAAAAAACAAAGGAAAAATACCTTAAACTACAAGAGATGTTCATATTAGGCTAACCCCTTTATTTATAGGAGGAAATAGGGATGTTCCTGTAGGTCTGATGTTTTATTTAGTTGTTAAGGATGCTGCTGCTCACTGAAGAGCACAACTTTGTTTAGAGATACACGTTTATTTTCAAGAGGTGGTGGTTTTCAAGGAATTCACACCATTCATTACCCAGTCCATTCTGAGCACTGGTCATTTTGTGGGCTTAAAAGTCTAAATTTAAAATGAAAAATAAAATTTCAGATAGCCAGATGGTCCTGTGCAAGAGCTGCAGCTCTTTGCTTTGGGTGTAGAGGTGCAAGTAGAGCTTTTGTCTTCTTCTGTGGCCAAAACCTTTCCATCATTCTGGTGCCATTCCAGTGTCTGATATGAATGATAACTCAGAGATGGCTCTGTGAATGCCACTCTGGACTTTTGCCTGTGCTCTGCTTCCCCAGACCATCATTGAGCTGTCAGAGGAGCGGGACTGTCTCCGTTTCCTGCCTCACGCGTCGGCGGCGCAGTCCCCGTGCGGCTCCCCCGGCATGAAGCGCACGGAGAGCCGGCAGCACCTGAGCGTGGAGCTCGCTGACGCCAAGGCCAAGATCAGGAGGCTTAGGCAGGAGCTGTGAGTACCAATACACACTCAAATCCTTTCAAAATGCACACTTCTAGTCCTCTTTGACCAATTCTTCATCCTTTCAAGTGGTAAATTACAGCTTTAAATGCTTCTTTTAGTTGTTGCTTCCCAGGAGGGGTGTTTTTATAATACAAGAAGATTTGTGGACCCATGGGACAAATACAACTTTTCATCTGTGTTTGTCTCTGTTTGTATTCATAATGGTATTTTGACCTAAATTTTACACTCTGGTGTCCCTGAAATTGGGGAATAAAGGTGGAAGTCTCACAAATCTCAGCCTTTTGTTCTCAAACCAGGTGGTCATTAAAAGGAGATGGTGCAGGAGGGATTCCTTCTCAGTGGCATGATTAGGTGACCTGTTTCCAACAGGAAATATTTACCTATGGTTCATTCATGGTTTAATTTCATTGCAGATAGGACAAAAACTTTCCATTAGAATGATTTCCTGTTCCCCACCTCTTTGTTCCTGTGTAAAAGATTTCTTGTCTGCACAACACGTACTTGCCCCTGAAAACTACTCCTGATTCAGTAGGTTTCTCTGGGCACTTTGTCTTCATGGTCAAGAAGCAAATCTGAGCAGAGTGAGGAGTTACTTAAAGAGAAGATCAATAACAGACCTGTGGAGAATCTGCTTCTCCCTGTAGCAATGTGTCAGTTGTTTTAGCAGAGTGAAGTGTGTGTGTGTGTTCTGAATTAAAATGCTAAATCTGAAGAGATTCAATATGTGTGGAAACAGCACGAATAAAGATTTTTTAAATTCAGCAATGGAGAGAGGAGACAGGTAAATTCAATTACAAGCTGAAGGTGGCATAAGTCGCAATTCCCAGTTTGTTGATCAGATCATTTCTAGCTGGCTGGATTAAGGATCTTGTTGATTTAGTCCGAGGATCCCCTTCCCCCACTGCAGCGTGGTCTCCATGAGGAACAGAGGACAAAAGATAGGGCTCTTTTTTCCTGATGTCTGTATTATTATGTGTCTCCTGCAATGAGCCCGCCCAGGATATTCTATAAACAGCTGCACCAAGAAAATTAGTGAAAAAATTGCTGTTATTAGTTTGATTGACAGTTAATAGATAGCCTAAACAGTGAACACTGGTATGTTCTGTATAATTTAGTCCAATCCTCTCCAGTCTGTAGCTGAAGCGTGCAATTAGGGCAACACTGATGGCTCAGAACAGTCCACATTTTGCACTCTTACTTGAATTCAGTTGGTAAATAAATTCCCTTTACATGTAGCAGTATTTTAAAATATCAGATGGATGAATTAACTTCTGTCTGCAGTATTTGGTGTTAAATGATGCATCTATTTGATAAATTTAAAATTGCTTTAATTCCAGACTTGAAAATACTCAGCGTAAAATTTATTTATAATCTGGTTTTGGCAGTGAACCTTCATACCTGGTTTAATATGCACTGTAGCTGATGTAATTTCATATAAAAGGTCTGTAAAGATGATTTTTCAGTTGGATGCAAACCAGGGAATATAGAAACTCCAAAACTGGAAATTGCACACCTCATTTTCTGAGTGCTGAGTTCTGTGTGTTCCCGTGTAGAACAATCACAGGAATATGGATGCTGATGGAAAAGTTACAGAAATCAGGAATACATTTCTGTTTGTGCCTGGTTTCTGAGCACCTCTGGAGGGGGAGAGCTGTGACAGGGATGTTGCAGTGAGCTGTGCAAAGCTGAACCTCCTGTGCTTGTAGGCTCAGTGACCTTTTCCAAACAATGTCTGGTTGCAAAAAGATCATTCATGGTGAAATTGGCTCATTTTTAAAAACAGCTGCTCTAGTTTTGTTTGAAACATACCTATTCTTTGTTGGTATGATTGTTTTGAGATTGTATTATACATGTCAGTCCATTAAAGTCTCTTATTTCCTCCTTTTCTACTTTTGTGTCTTACTTGTATTCCAGAATGTGAAATATACAGTAACACATTTGTGTATGTAATACATCTTTTAAGAATGTTCAATATTGGCAGGTTTTTCAATAGCAAATACTTTTTGTTCTGAGGTGCAGTTGAATGTTGAACATCAGGTATTCTTTGTCTGTGAGAGAATTAAATATTTCCTTTGCACTTAGTCATGGTTTAACAAACTCATCTTTCAAAGATTGAGAAGTGAGTTGGAAGTTAAGAATGAATCCTGTAGGAATTGCAACATTCTATGTCAAATTGTTTTTAGCACAGGTTTCTGAGGAGACTAAAACAGACACTGTGTTGTTTCCATAAAATTAAAATTCATTATGTGTTTCATGAAATTACTGAGCTTATTAAGCAGTATCTTCTTCAGCTGAGTAGACACCTAAAAACCTTGATTCTTCTCTGCAAGAAAAAAAGGAATTATGAATCTACAGAAGTGCTTTTAAAATTGGCTTTATATGATTGTGACAAGGGATTAGTGTCTGGTTCTCCTGGAAAGAATCTGGGCCTTTTGAATGTATATTTTGACATTATTCTGAGTTGACTTTTGGATGTGAATCTCCTGGTACACATTCATGTGTATTGTCTGTGGTTTGTTAGCAAAAATCCCTTACTGCAAGAATTCCTTTCTTGCACCCTGTTTTCTACCCTGCATGAGTAGGAAACAACAATTTAAAGGACTACAAAAAGACTTAACATTTAAAATATTAGATAAAGACTTAAACCAAAAGAATAACTAAGTCATAATGGCAACCCTAAATTTTATACTCTGATGTCCCTGAAATTGTGGGTTAAAGGTGGAAGCCTCACAAATCTCAGCATTTCGTTCTCAAACCTGGTGATCATTAGCAGGTTTCATGGCCATGTTTAACTGGTTTGTGTTTTCTCTTCTAAGTGAGGAAAAGACTGAGCAGCTGCTTGACTGTAAACAAGAACTGGAACAGATGGAAGCTGAACTGAAGAGACTTCAGCAAGAGGTGTGGGTTTAATAATTTTATTATTTAAAAAAAAGTTGCCACCACCAGAACAATTCACCACTCTTTCTTTGATATTAAGTATGTTTCCATGTTTCTTTTTTTCTATTTTGCACTCTGAACCTGATCTTGTGTCATTTATTCCTTTATTTGGTATATTATGATGGAAAAAAGTGTCCTGACTTAGGTTAGTATTTCTTCTCTAATATTTTTGTTTCAACAGTCAAGCAATTTGCCCCCAGTGCATCCTCTGGGAGGATTTTCTTAAAATGAAAGCGCTCTAGTTTTGTCTGGTTTTTCTTTATACTTTGTATGTCAATAATGAGGGAAAAACCCCAAAATACATACATAAATATGCAACACACAAAACTACAGTGAGTCCTTGAAAAAGGCCAGTGCAGTTTCCTTGGAAATACGTCATCTGAACGAACCCTCTGAAATATATTCTGCTGTTTCTTTGTGTTTCTCAGAATTAACTGATACCTCTCTGCATTACCCTGATTTAAACAATGAAGATCTTACCTTTATTTCTGTGTCTCCCTTTGTGCCAGAACATGAACCTGCTGTCGGATGCCCGCTCTGCCAGGGTGTACAGGGATGAGCTGGACGCGCTCCGGGAGAAGGCGATCCGAGTGGACAAGCTGGAGAGTGAAGTCAGCCGCTACAAGGAGAGGCTCCATGACATTGAGTTCTACAAAGCCAGGGTGGAGGTGAGTAAATCCAGGGAAAAAGTCATCCACAACCACCGTTTTTCTCTTGGCTGGGGCTTTTTCAAAGCTTTTTTGGAGATTAAAACATTGGGATTTGAAAAAGGGTTGCAGCTTCTTGCTCTGGGATATGGCAGTCAGATTTTTGTGACAAACTGCGGTTTTTAGGGAATTGTCTCCGTGTCTAATGGCATGGAGGTCAGCAGTGTTCACCATAGCTCTAAGCTAGCAAGGCCAGTGGAAGCCTCTGTGAAGGATGGGTTGAGAAACCCACGGAGGAATTAATTCAAAAGATGCTATAAATATAATAATTTCTTTCTCCTCCTGTAGGTCTCCTAAGGGAAGGCAATTTTCTAAGTCAAGTGTTGAGGAAATACAGGCTGTTCACATAAATGAGTACGGGACAATGGCATAAAATACACTAAAAAAAGATGTGCCAACACCAGGCAAGGGGAACTTAGAGTTCTGCCATGAGTTAGTGATTTAGGAGTCAAATCAACATGCAGGAATTTTTCAGGCCATCATTCTGTCTGTAAATGCCAAATTTGATGGGCAAGTGCCATACGGCATAAAAATTAGTAAAGGAAAGCAGTCTGGTATACAGGATTTGACAACAGTGGAAGTTTCATTTTCATAGACTGTTTGAACTAATAAACCCCCTAAAATTTGTTTATATGTTTTCATTGCTTGTAAACTATTGTTTATTTCAAGCATACTTTAATGCAGATAGATGTTAATTAGTTGGGTTTGCTTCATAATAATTAGGAGTTAATTTAATATTTGTGTAGGGAGGAGTATGAAGGATATTTATGTGATCTTTTCTCAGCTTTGCAGCTGACTATGTGGTGAATTTTGAAAAGTTTTGTCTTTATATCATGAGGAAAATTGCCATTTATGTATTTTGCACATTACTTTCATCACATGCTATGAAAAAATCCTCTCTGTACTGAAAGCTGCTCAGGACCTTGAGAGTGGCTGGTTTTATTTTAAGATTGTGGTTGCATTTTCAGATCATGGCCTGACTTTGGGCCCAGTGGCCTATAAACCTAATTTTGGGCTGTACATGCAGGAGCTCTTTCCAGATTGCAGCCCAAATCACAGAGATACTGATGGTTTAATTATAATTATCAACACCTTATTTGTTCTTAATGGCTTAGGGAGTATTCCATCTAATTTATGTCAGATTTTATTTTCATCGAAATTCATAAATTGCATTTGTATGAAATTGCTGTAAGTGTGCTTTTTATTATTTTTATTTTTTATTATTTATTTGCAGCTCCCAGTTTTAGTTTAGGTTTCTGAAATAGCTTGTGATGGTGTCAAAGTTGGTATGAGCAGGGAAATATTTTCGGTTTGGGATTTATTTTTTGTTGTTGCTCAATTTTTGCAGGAGTTAAAGGAGGACAATCAAGTGTTGCTAGAAACCAAGACAATGTTGGAAGATCAATTAGAGGGGACACGAGCCCGTTCGGATAAACTGCACGAGTTAGAAAAAGAGAATTTACAGCTAAAAGCTAAATTGCATGATATGGAGATGGTGAGTGTCAGGGGAGGGTGGCAAAGGCAACTGATACACACTGAATTTCGTTTCCATTTTTAATAAAAGCCTTCAAAATAGTGGATAGAGAAGGAATGTGATGATAAATCAGCAGAGACTCAAGAGCAATAGGATTGGTATTTTGATGTGAATATAATGAATTGTCACTTAAGTGTTGTGTTTACCCCATGCACTTTGTTTCCTAATACTCAGAGAGAAGTAAACTTTGGAAGAGTAGGGAGTGATTGCTGCAGGTTATGAGGAGAAGAGGTTCTTCTTTGTAATCTTCTTTACTGGTTGTTCCTGTTCCCTTCAAAGTTCTCCCAGCTTTTGCCAGTTCCTCCCCATCTCACTGTGTCAGCAAATCAGAAAAGAGCACTTTGCCCTTCCCTGTGACAACATAATAAAGATAATAGAATATAGATATTACTAGAATATAATAATATAGATAATAAATAGATAATAAAATACTTTGCACATATTGAGACTTTTAACCTGTGAAATAATTTTCAAGGAGCGTGATATGGACAGAAAGAAGATTGAGGAGCTCATGGAGGAAAATATGACCCTAGAAATGGCTCAGAAACAAAGTATGGATGAGTCTTTGCATCTTGGCTGGGAGCTTGAGCAGATAAATAGGACTACTGAACTTTCTGAAGGTAAACATAGTTAATGCTTGCAAAGTGATTGAAATTAAAATCTCAGAGGCAGGATGGCATTAGGAAATGAAATGTCCTTATTTCTGAAATACAGAGCGTGTCATCCTCTCGGGAAATGCTGATTCCCATGTATCCATGGAGATACAGCCTACATGAAAACTCTGTTCTTGTGATTCTTGTTCAGTGGTGTAAACCCCCTAAATACCTTGCACTTACATTCAGACTTTTGTACTCCTCAGCACAGATTGAGACTTCTTGCTTTGCTGTTCTCAAAGCTAAGGAGAAGAGCTGTGGTAACAATTTTGATTGTTTCAGTATAACATGCTTGGATATAAACTGGATTCTGTGCAAAGCACTTGTGGAAATTTGGAGATACATCCCAAGTTGTGGGAAACAAATCTCTGCTGTGATTAGGAACTTTAGGAGAGTAGAACATACTTTAATTTTTAACATTTCTAATCCTAACCAGCTCTGGTCACCAAGAAGGCATCAGAGGGACCTTCAAAGGCTGCTAAACCCCCTACGTTTAAAAATGCAAAGAACTCAGGGTAATAAGTCACCTTTTATTTTAATGATGGTGTTTTTCTCCTGCAGTGCCCCAGAAATCACTAGGCCATGAGGTGAATGAGCTGACATCCAGCAGGTTACTGAAGCTGGAAATGGAAAACCAAAGTTTGCTGAAGACTGTGGAAGAACTGCAAAGTGCAGTGGGCTCTGTGGAAGGCAGCAGTTCAAGGATTCTGAAAATGGAAAAAGAAAACCAAAGACTTAGCAAGAAGGTAAAGGTCAGGGTGTGCTTGGATTGTGTGAGAACTGCCTAATGTTCTTTGCTATTTTCTTTCTAAAGGGTAATTTTATGAATTGCTGTTATTTTGGGTAAGGCATTTGGATAAGGGTCTAAGTGGAGTTACAGCGTTTGTAAGTTTATGGTAAAAAAAAAAACCACCTCCAAGAGGTTTTTATCTTCTTTAGTTTTGCTTGTTTATTGATGTGACAGTGTGACCAGTTTATTCAGAAAGGTCTTGGACCAGTGAGGGGAAAAATAATAATATATTGGGGATATGATGAGTAATGAAAGTGGTTTAGAATACTGGAGAACATTAATTTTGGTAATTGTGAAGCAGGAGAATGTGTGTGCAGAGGTGAAGAGTGAGGGATGAGTCTGAGCTGAAAACTTGGTCCTGTGTCCTCATTTTAGCTGGGGAAGGGAGAAGGTGGGTCAAGGAATTGATAAAGAGGGTAGTTTGTCAGGTTTAACTGTGCTGATCTGTTATACTTTACTTCTCAAATTATGGGTATCAAATAGAATAATGTAGTCAGTGGTATTTATAGAGAATAAAAATTTGAAAAAAAACCAGGGACTAATTACAGTGGAGTGAAAATGTCTAAAGTTCCTAAAATAGCTTTGACTTCAGCAGCTATTTCAGGTGAAAGACTACTCTTAGAGTGGGTGAGAGATAATTTAAAAAAGACAGTAAATTAAAGAAATCCCTGCTGCATTCCATGTTCCCATAAGTTTTCTGATTCCTAAGAAGCTAGTATTTTTTGGAGCAGCCTCTGTGCTGTGCCCAGAAGGCAGCTGGGAGGTACAAAAGAAAGGAATAGGTGTAAGAAGCACACAAACATCATTCAGGTCAACTTGGTACAACTTAAATGTGACAGAAAAATCATGCCTTGGGTATTTTAAATATTAAAAAGTTTTGCTCTCTGCAAGTTGGAACCATTTGACAAAACAAACCCATATATTTAATTCCCAAGGAATCATCTTAATTATCTCTTGAAATAGTTAAGTGAGATCAAACAACATTCAACCTTCCTAAGTTAAAAGGGTCTTGGAGGAGCAATATAAATCTCACTAAAATGGAATTTTAAGAGAAAAAAAAGATGCTTGAGGAAATACCCAGAGCCTGAGAAAATCTGACCCTTTTTTTTAAAGTACTTTATAGATGCTGTGCTCTGAGCCAGGGAGAAAATTCTGGCAGGAGTAAATATATTCCCAGAAGAAATTAATGTTTCAATTAAAGATTAGAAATTTCTGTTTTATTCTTCCCCTTAAGCTTCTTTATTCATTTCTATGAGGGTGCCTTCAACCCAGCTAAGAGTGTCATTTTTAAGTACATTTCAAAACTTCTGTTTCTCTTCCCAGCTTGAAGAGCTGGAGAATGAAATTAGCCAAGAGAAACAAAGTCTTCAGAACAGTCAAAATCAGAGTAAAGATTTGATGAAAGAAAAAGCACAGCTTGAAAAGACACTTGAAGCACTTCGAGAGAACTCCGAGAGACAAGTGAGTAGCAGAACCAAAAGTTTTAATGCTGCTTTGTGCTCTGCTGGTCTCCTTTTGTAGGATTTTACAGACATAAAGGGATTGTAAATGTAGTGGATTTGCCAAAAGGACGTTTCTGCAGGAAAACAGCTTTTCTGAGAGCTGCAGCCAGTGAGAGACGTGACTCATTTCTGGCTGGGGTTTTGCTGGTGGGTTTAGAGCTTTGTGATGTTTCTAACGCTCCTGTGGCTTCCGTGGGCATCTGCTGGAGTTGCTTGGAGGGTGTAGCTCAGCCAGGAGAGAGAATTGGGAACTTTGGAGGGAAGCCAGACACCTCCCAGAGCAGGAGAAAGGTCCCAGGCAGCTGGGCAGTGCTTGGAGTAATGTTGGAGTATTGATGAGAATTCCAGCAGCCTCAG
This sequence comes from Corvus cornix cornix, assembly GCF_000738735.6. Taxonomy (NCBI): domain Eukaryota; kingdom Metazoa; phylum Chordata; class Aves; order Passeriformes; family Corvidae; genus Corvus; species Corvus cornix. The sequence goes on along the minus strand of NC_047056.1, from coordinate 2,053,681 downwards.
GTCCAGCTCCATAATCCTGCCTTGCACTGGGATGGGTTCCTGCTGTAATGCTGTAATCCTGCCTGGATTTATTTGTGGCTGCCAAAAACTGGCATCTGAATCTTGGTAAAGATGTACCTGATGGACACTGGCACCTTCTGAGGTGCCTGCAGAGCAGACAGGTGGAAGGCAGCCACCAGGAAAAAGAGTTCTGGAAGCTTCTGGAAATGCCAGATTTAGGAGTTGAGTGTTTCAGAATTAGAACTGCAGCTAGCTTTTATAAATTCTATTTATACCTCCTGATGACATTGCCATTTAGTTTAAGTACAGTACTTTGAAATACAGAGTATTGTATTTCAGGAGATGCTGAAGATGTTTTAAGGCCCTATTTAATCAGTAAATGAAATTCCAGAAGAAAGAAAAAGGGAGAGGAAAAAAAAAAAGGCTTGGCGTATAAGGTGTACTTTCATTTAAAGATACATATCTTGTTTTGGGACTGATATTTCAGTGAGACTAGTTCTGCTTAAAAATAACATGCTTAAGGGCTGATGGGTCAACAGCATCTTTCTTATCTCTTACAAATCCTGTGCTGACACTGGAATTAACTATAGGACGTTCATTTGATCTCATCCAAAACCATGGAGGCATTTGTCAGGATTTTTTGTGGAATTTGGATTATAGAAGCAGAATTCATGGAAAGTAATTCAGTGCTGTGCCAGGTGCCCCAGAGTTGTGTTTTTAGGCACCTGTTAATGAGTTTCTGGTGAATATTCCAGAGCAGTTTGTCATTGCTGGGAGCAGAGCTGGAGCTCTGTAATTAATAGTTCCATTCAGATTCCACTATGGAAGAACAGCCTATAATTTTCTCAGTCTGTTTTTCATTGCAAGCAGCACTTTTGCTTTTCTCCAAAACAGTTTATTGTTGAAACATCCCTTACACTGGGTTATTGGTGTACACTTAAATATTGATCCAAACAGTTTTACTGGATTTTGCTGTCTGGTGTTACTTGCCCAAATAATTCCTGATGATTTGGAGCAACCTAAAAAGTCAAGAAATACTAAAAATTAAGATGTGAGTTTTGCTCTTATCCTTGAGGTAGATCTGGAGAAATGTTTCCTAGGAAAATAATTCCAGTATGGTTTACTTTCTCTGAAGCTGGCTTGGAACAGAATATCCAAGGGTTCTTTTTAACTCAAAAATCAGTGTAACTTTGGTGTGTTTCTTCTCAATTTGTTGTTGACTGTGATCAGGATTCCCTCATATCCCACCCATCACCTCCACTTTTTCCAAATGAAATAAAGAGATTTTAGTGGTTCCCACACCTCCCTCCATCTCAGGTTTGGTTTAGAACTTGCCTGCAGCCCTGTTCCTTGTGGACACACAGCTCTGGAATTCACTGAGTATAAGAAAAAGCAATCTAAATACGGGTAAACACAAATGAAAATTAAATTGTCCTAAGAAATAGATAAAGCTTTGCTTGGATTTCTGCTTTATTCATTTGGGGTTTATGTTTATCTATTCATATTCAAGAGGAAGAGATTTGAAGATTTACGTTGTTGTCAAACTTGAAATAGTGTTTGTAATTCCTCACATAAATACTGGCAGAGTGAGAGGTTTTTTAACTTAAAATAAAAGGTAAATATATGATTAGTATCTTTTAGTTTATATATGAAAGCAGTTCCTTGTTGGCACATTGTTTATCACTTTACCTTTTTTCTACCCAAATAAGATTAAACTCTTGGAACAAGAAAATGAACACTTGAATCAAACTGTGGCTTCTCTAAGGCAGCGCTCCCAAATCAGTGCTGAGGCAAGAATGAAAGAAATTGAAAAGGAAAATAAAATCCTTCATGAGTCTATCAAAGAGACCAGCAGTAAGTTAAATAAGATTGAATTTGAAAAAAAACAAATCAGGAAAGAACTGGAACACTACAAAGAGAAAGGGGAGAGGGCAGAAGAATTAGAGAACGAGCTGCATCGTCTGGAGAAGGAAAATGAGTTATTACAGAAAAAAATCACCAACCTAAATATCACTTGTGAGAAGATCGAGGCCTTAGAACAAGAGAACTCTGACCTGGAGACGGAGAACAGAAAGCTGAAAAAAACCTTGGATAGCCTGAAAAACCTCACTTTTCAGTTAGAATCCTTAGAAAAGGAGAATTCCCAACTCGATGAAGAAAATTTAGAGTTACGAAGGACAATTGAATCCTTGAAGTGTACAAGCATTAAAGTGGCACAGTTACAATTAGAAAATAAGGAGCTGGAGAGTGAAAAGGAGCAACTCAAAAAAAGCCTTGAACTGATGAAAGCCTCTTTTAAGAAGACTGAACGCTTGGAAGTCAGTTACCAAGGCCTGGACACAGAAAACCAAAGGCTACAGAAAGCCCTGGAAAACAGCAATAAGAAGATTCAGCAATTAGAGAGCGAATTACAGGATTTAGAGTCTGAAAATCAGACCCTGCAAAAGAACTTGGAAGAGTTAAAAATCTCTAGTAAGCGCCTGGAGCAGTTGGAAAAGGAGAATAAGTTGTTAGAACAAGAGACTTCTCAACTGGAAAAGGATAAGAAACAGCTGGAAAAGGAAAACAAAAGGCTTCGACAGCAAGCAGAAATTAAAGATAGTACCTTAGAAGAAAATAATGTAAAAATCAGTAATCTGGAGAGGGAAAATAAATCTCTGTTTAAAGAAATTGTTGTATACAAAGAGTCGTGTCTGCGCCTGAAAGAACTGGAAAAGGAAAACAAGGAGCTGGTGAAAAGAGCAACCATTGATAAGAAAACCCTGGTCACTTTGAGAGAGGTAAACACAGAGGAGTTTCTGTTCCCATCATACTCTGTTTGTAATGTACAGAAATTATATCTGGGTTTCTGATTTGGGGACGTTTTTCTGCTTTAATCTGTGTACTGTTAACACCTTTATGCATTAGATAACCAAAATTTCTATAATCGTAGTCATGAAAAGGAAGAGTATCATGCTACTGGAACATTTCCCCTTCACTGTCATGTTCCAGACCAAATTTAAAGGGAAACTGTAAAAGAGAGAGCACAGAGAAATCATATTCTAGTTACAGTGTAATGTCTGATACAGCTGGAAGCTGACAACTGGAAGGAGAGTTGAACATGAATTATTGCAGTCATGTAAAGATAAAACGCCCTTGTCTCAGCCCTCCTGGAACTAAGACTACGTTGTTTTATTTCTCTGAAGATACTGACTGTAGTTTTTTCTGTGCAAGGACTTAGTGAATGAGAAGTTGAAGACACAACAGATGAACAATGATCTAGAAAAACTGGCCCACGAGCTTGAAAAAATTGGCTTGAACAAGGAGCGTCTCCTGCACGATGAGCAGAGCAGTGATGACAGGTGAGAATGGCAGGGCCTACCTGAGAGAGAGCACAAATGAGGGTCTTTTTTATTCATGAAGTGGTTTTGCAGACTGGTTCTGTGCATACTCTTAGATTTTTAAGGCACACTCGTAGACCCAAAATGGAACTTGATATTTTTGGAAATTAATTAGTTGATGTGCTATCACATTCAGCTGACTGTGACAGTGACTTGCCGCTTTTTGTTGCTAAGAGACTCATTGAAGTATGTCAGGAGATACAGTTAATTATAATTAAAATGTTTTATGCTCTAGTCAGCAGCAGCAACAGTAGCAGTAAAAGATAATGAGCTCAAAGTGTTGGGGTTTTTTTTTCTTTTTTGACTGCCTGTCTGATACAAATGGTTTTTGTCACATAGTGATTACCTTAAACTGCCTCACTCTTTCCTTGCAACCATTTCCTTCTAGTTCTTCCTTCCTAAAGGAAGCTGCATTCCCACTTTCCCTGTCTGGGAAGTATCCAGTGCTCCAGTGTCTCCAGAACTTGGTGGTGGCTCCATCATTCCTCCACACCTGCCATTGGAAAGCAGCTGCTGCCCTGACATCTGTTTCCTCTGCTGTATTTTCCTCCTCTGTCTTATCCTGCAGGGATTTAGGGAAAATTGGTGGCAGGAGCAAAGCAGACTGGTGTGGGCTTCTAGCCAAGCTTTACTTCCCGGTGCTGTTCTGCTGTCATGATCTGTCATGAGTATGGAGATTGATTTGGGGCTTTGTGTGTCCAAAGGAAACCAAGTAACACTTGGGGTTTGAATCCAGTTCCCCTTTCTTGCTGCCAGTGCTCTGTCATGGGGTGCTGCCAGAGTCCTGTGGGTGAATGTGTTACCTGCTCTTGGTTTCTGCTGGTGGCTTTCACCTGCATTTCTCAGCTCCCAGATGAGTTCAGGCAAAGTCCTCAGAACCTGGACTGGTTGGATTTCTTCTGATTTAAGCACTTCTGTGTCCCATACAGCACTTGATAAGCATTTGATATGTCCTTAGGTGAATATACCCAGCAAAAAACTACCAGTCCTTGATCCAAGGTGAAGCTTAAGCTTAGATGAAGCCCAAATGGAGCAACATTTAATCAAGTTCTAGGTTAGAAGTGGTTGGGCTCTGCTGCTGGCTTGAGCTACTTCCCAAGCTCCGTGTAGAGCTGGAGGACCATGAAAGGGCAGTAGTTATTTTCCATGTGAAAACTTGGGTTGGTTTGAAATTTTGCTGTGCCAGTATCCTGCTTTTCCATTGTTCTCAGCTTCTTCATTCATCCCAAAGACACCTGGATTGCTTTCCTTACATAACAATGCATAGGTGAGGCAGTAGCAGTTCTTTAACCAGGCCTGTAAAGAGGGCGTTTTCATTATAGGCAAAATTACTCCTCAGTGTGGGCAAAATTACTTCTTTCATCTGTCTCTGTCATTTTGATGATGGAAATTAAAAATGTACCACTTTCCTCCTCCTGGCTGGAAAGAGCTGCTTGTGGTTTTTAGTGAATGATCTTGGTAGCACTTCAGAGTGTTTTTATTGAGGTCTAAACTGGCCACGTTTTATGAGTTAACTTTGAAGTGTTTTCCATTTTCTCTTGCCTGCTGTCCTTGGACAAACAGATTTATGGATTTTGACTCTCAATCCAAAGTAACCCAGCTTGCAGTTATGTTACAAAATTTGTACCATCTTTCATTGTTCAAAATGAAAGTGGATATTGGATCTCTGCTATTATTCTTTTCCCTCCTTTGTTTTCTATAGAATTGTGTAGCTTTTCAGTAGCAGGAATTAGTTGTAGCCAAGTCTGTACTTCAGCTCAAGAAGGTGAAATACTGTATATTCTGCTAGTCATAAGTTGCCTACTCTTCTGTAAATCTTTGGGAATTAGTTGTCATATCTTAGAATCTCAGATTCTCATCCTGCTGCATGATGCTACTGGACAGCTTTCTGCTTATTAATTCTCTTCCCGTTGATCTTCTGCTCCAGTTCCTGACTGGATCTGATGCCACTGTCCATTCAGGAGTCTCCTGCAGTTTATTCCCTTCACTAAACTGATGGATCCTTCAGCAGCCAGGATTAGAAAGGGGGATATCAGTGGTTTGGTTTATTTTATCCAGCTGTGGGGCGGAGTGAGGTGTTCTCCAGATTCTGAGCCACACACAGGGACTGAACTGCTTAGAAGTGATTCATGATTTTGGTTTCAGTATTTCCCATAAAGGATGTGCAGTGCTAAATCAATACAGTTTAATCTGACCACTTCTCTCTCAAATTGACATTTTGGGGGGTTTTAGGTGCCCTGCAATATTGTGAATATGGTTAAAAATGGAAGCTTTGCACATCAAGGGTGGCAGCAGTCTTAAAATATCAGCAGCTGGGCTGAGTGAGCAATTTACACATTGATGCACCAAACGAGTGTGCACCTGCACAGTCCTGTGCTCCATCTCCTTCCCTGTCCTCCCCTTTGGAGCTGGCAGGAAATGGGAACTGATGAAAATCTTGCTCTCCAAACACTTCACATTCTAATTGAGTTCAGGTCCCCGCTGGATTCGCTGGAGTGGAGCCAGAAGGAGGAGTGCAGGCACCACTCACTAATGATGCAGAGAAGCTCAGCAGCCCCCTGGTGTGCCTGAACGGGCCGATTTCTGTGTCTGACATGTTTTAGAAGAATGAAGGAGTCAAAAATGGTTTTGACAACATCTTCTGGTTATTTTTGACATAGGACTTGCTGGGGATGCTGAGGTGTCTTCGTACTTTTGTCTACAGCACTCAGGGATTTTTGAATGTAGCTATGAGACTGTTCTAGAGCATTTTAGAATTTAAATACCTCGAATAGTTATTTGAAATACTGACTCTTTTTTTGTTGTTCGCCAGTAGGTACAAGCTTTTGGAGTCCAAATTAGAGTCCACGCTCAAGAAGTCTCTGGAAATAAAAGAAGAAAAAATTGCTGCTTTGGAGGCTCGTCTGGAAGAATCAACAAATCTAAACCAGCAGCTGCGTCAGGAACTGAAAACAGTAAGGAAAAGGACATTTTTCTGTAAGGTTAAATGACTCCTATATGAGCTGTTGTTACTTCTACACTTTTTGGGTAAGACAGCCAAAAATGGCCATCGTTCAGGTGCCAGAAAGCAGGACAAAGGTGTGAATGCTTTTAAGACTGTGTTGACATCACTCAGTTGTTGAGTTTATTCACTGGCCATGAAAACATCAGCTGGATAAATCACCTGGAGTCGATTTGATTTGGGATGTCATTTCCAGTTAGGTTTTCTGGCCTACCTTGAACAGCCTGAGTAGATTGGTTAAAAAAGGAAATAAATCACCTTGCTTTAGAATTTTAGTATAACAGTTGGGGGATACAGTTGAAAGCACTGAAATAAAATAGAAAATAGAGGTCTCCTGTTTGTTGGGGTTAAACTGTCCATGCCCATAAATAATTTGTACCTCATCTCTCCAAATATGTACGAAAAACAGGTTTACAAATTCAGTAACAGCACTTCTGTTCTTTGAGAAGGGGCATGGTCAGGTGATTAATTAGTAAATTATGACATACAAAATGGAAAATTCTAAACCTAACTTAAGTTGTCCTAAATAATTCCAGGTGAAGAAGAACTATGAAGCTCTCAAGCAAAGACAAGAAGAGGAAAGGATGGTTCAGAATTCTCCTCCAAGAAGCGGAGAAGAAAATCAGTCTGTCAATAAGTGGGAGAAGGAAAATCAGGAGACTACTAGAGAATTATTGAAAGTTAAAGATAGATTAATCGAGGTGGAAAGGAATGTAAGATATATTTTAAATATTATTCTGGTGGTAATTATTTGTGGTGAGCTGTTCCAGTAATGCAAATGAGGGTGCTGTTGAGACACTTTAATTTATCACCTCGTTTCCATCCCAGGCAGAATCTGAATTAAATACTGTGCATGTAGCAGCTGGATTCTGCTCTGTGGGATGCCATAAAGCACTTGACAGGCATTTAAAAAGGAAATGTGAAAACATGAATTTGCCCTTTTGAATCCACAGCTCTCTCTCAAATCCCTGTTCTGTAATCCCTGTTTACATGAGTCCTGGAGGTTTCTCTCCTGTTTCTCCATAGGTGCCATATCCATTACCTGTTTTTCCAGTGATAAATCCCCCCAAAGGTTGTTACTTTGTTCTGCAGTTTTATCCCACCCTGTAAATCTCTGCACAGTCCTGCTGCTTTGTATGGTCTGGAAAACACTTCTGTTTTATCTTGGAGTTCCTGGAGCAACTGTGAACTGAGGTTTTGTGTGGTTTTAAACCCCCCAGAACGCAACGCTGCAGGCAGAGAAGCAGGCGCTGAAAACGCAGCTCAAGCAGCTCGAGACACAGAACAACAATCTGCAGGCCCAGATCCTGGCCCTGCAGAGACAGACTGTGTCCCTGCAGGAGCAAAACACAACTCTGCAAACTCAGAATGCCAAGCTGCAGGTAATGCTTCCTTAGTTTGCTTTCAAAAATAAAATTAAAGGGTTTTTTTCCAAAGGAAAACTTAAAATACATCTTCATCGTTGGCTTTAAAATCCCATTTTGCTTCCTGGAGAGACATGGGAAAGAAGGTGATGTGAAAATAATCTGCACTCAGCAATCAAGTAATGGTTTGTTTGCTGATGGAAAATTACATTTTTAGAAATTGGTTTAAATCCTTTGTCCAGTGTAAAATCTTGATTTTATACTTAGAGTAGATTCTCTTATCCAGCATTCCAAGATTACTTGGGTCTTTTACTGTATTTATACATGTAAATTAGGTCAGGGAAGTAGTGTGTGCAGCCATATTCTAGTAAATTTTATCTATTTTTTATAAATATCTAAAAAGAAAAGTAAAGCCATACCTAAAAGGAAAATCAAGATACTTAAATACAGAAGATTTTAAAAAAACAAAAGGAAGTGGAAAGCTACATAAATATGTGAAGACATGAATTTAGATAATTGAGAGGCAGAGTGTCTTGCAGCTCTTCTGGCCAAAATTCGGGTGTTGTCCTTATATTTTACAGGGTTATTAAATATGTATCTTTTTCTTTAAAAACGAAATATTCTTGTCAATGGATTTAATGCTTTTTGGAGTTCCAAGAATCAAAACTCCTTCAAGGGGGAATAAAAACCCCACAATGCAGCAGAAATAGTAAAGAGTGTCAGAAAGGATGGAGGGTTGATGGAAATCCGAGTGTCAAGGACTGTTTAAATGAAACAAGTAATGCATTTGGTGGATGCCTGGAGTCTCCTCCTGGCTCTTCCTGAAAAGCAGAACATTGTTGTTCCACGGATGCACTTTCTGCTGCCAAGCTGAAATGTCAGTAGTGCACAGCACTCCTGATAAAACGGGACATTGGTGCACACCCTGTGCCTCCTCTGGTTGTTAAAAACCAGTGGATATGACATGGAAATAGCCTGTTTAACCAGATGAGAGTGGATTGCTGGGATTCAGAGCTCTCTGAGTACTCTTGTAATTCCATTCATTAAAAAACAGAGGAATATCTCTGTAGTTCCTTTTTTGCCTAATGCCCAGCAGCACAGGCCTTTCCTCTCTGGCAAGACAGTTCTCCATGAGCTGTAAATCCAAGTGGAAGTTGAAATATGTTCAGGAAAATCAAGAGCGATGAACTGTTGGCTAAATCTGAAGCGCAGACTAAGCTGCTCTACCTAGACTGTGCCAAAACTGTTCCTGGGCAACTAATTCTTCTCTTCCTCCTGATAGCCATAAGGAGCAGCCAGAGAGAGGAAAGGATGTCTGAAAGGGTAACTGGGAATTCTGACCTAACCAAACTCAGGATTCAGCCTGGGAAGTTTCCCAGCACACCCATGCCATCAGACATGACTTCATTTCCAGTGAAAGGTTCAGCTTTCTCATGTGTAACAAAGAGCGCTGCAGTTCCAGCAGGAAGGGATTTGTTCCCTGGTAACAGCAGGAACTGGAGTGAGAGATGGAATTTTCTTTCCGTAATAGATATCCCGAGGGTATTAGAAGCCTCTGTAGTTTGTGGTTTTCATCTCTTGAACAGGAAAGAGAAGGAGACTGGTACAGGTCAGGTGACAAGCACCAATTCTTAAGGATATCCAAGGATTCAATTTGGTAATCTCTCCAGAGGCACAAAAAGTGAAGTTCTTGGTTGTTTGGGGCTTTTTAAAATTGTCTAATGGTGAAGGCTTTGGTGTACTAATACACATTAATACTGTTCTGAGATAGTTGTTGGAGAACTGGTGCTGTTCCACGAAGAGCACAGAACAGAACATGCGTAGTTCCTTCCAGGTGCTATTATATATCTCCCTCTCTGTGTTAAATGGATGCTCCTGTTGGAACTCTCATTGTAAAGGAATGTGTGGATACCATGAAGATTTTATGGTGACAGCACAGAATTTTTAAAAATAGAGATCTCCATGCCAGTGTGAAAGTTCCTTTTATTTTAGTCATGTCACAGATTTTGCTTTTATTAGCATCACTGGGGATCCATTTCTCCAAGGTATCTTGATGCTAGAGGAAAGTGGCCCTGTCAGCAAGATAACACTTTAACAGATGTTGAAAGGTAAATAATGGTTTGATCCATCCCTGTCAATTTAATCACACGCTTCAATGCTTTCTGCTAAAAAACTCTCGTGGAACGTTTTGAATTGGAGCTGTCTCCTGGGATGTAAGAAAAAGTTGTCAATGGAACAACCAGAAGGTCGTGAAGGGTTCAACCCAAGAAATCTTCAAATGGGAGATAAAATAACCCGGGCTGTGCAATGTTCCTGGCTGCAGGTTGAGAATTCCACGCTGAATTCCCAGAGCACCTCGCTGATGAACCAGAACGCGCAGCTGCTGATCCAGCAGTCGGCCCTGGAGAATGAGAACGAGTGCGTGCTGAAGGAGCGCGAGGACCTCAAGGGGCTCTACGAGGCCCTGCTCAAGGACCACGAGCGCCTGGAGCAGCTGCACGAGCGCCAGGCAGCCGAGTACGAGTCCCTCATCGCCAAGCACGGCAGCCTCAAGTCTGCTCACAAAAACCTGGAGGTGGAGCACAAGGACTTGGAGGATAGGTAAATACTCAGGGAAGTGAGTCTGCCCTTCAGCAAAAGCTGCTGTCTAATGAAATGACAGAATGAATAAAATCAGCATCACTTAATCACTAAGATTTAAAACTTTGACAGAGGCCATTTCATCAAAATTCCCTTTTTTTTTTGTCATTCCACAAAAAGGAGTGTAAGTACTGTCTTCCTCTGCAGGTACAATCAACTGCTGAAACAGAAGGTGCAGCTGGAAGAACTGGAGAAAGTTCTCAAGACAGAGCAGGACAAAATGCTGCAGCAAAGTGAGAAACATGAAACTGTGGCAGCAGAATATAAAAAGCTTCGGGATGAAAATGAAAGGTAAAGAGAACTCTGGCACCTGAGCACCTGCCAGCGCAGCCTGACCAAGTGCTGTGTTCCTTCACATTTCTTAACATCTAATGCTGCTATTCCAAATACCCGTGATCCCAGAAAAATAATCATTATATCCTGAGGGGACATGTGGGACAAAAGGACATGGCAGGGCCCAGGAGGGACAAATAGGGAATGGGTATTTGTAGCCTCCATGATTGCCAAAGTTTGGGCCATTCCTATTTTGTGTTGTCAAGAAATCCTGGCTGTTTTGTAAGATTCTTTTGTTCTGAAAAGTGGCATCTTAAAACTAGTTATGATGTAGAGATACTCCTTTGTATTTAAATATACAGAGAACAGTGCTTGGCTCAAAGGCCAGTTTCCTTCTCAAAGGAAAATGAGGCTGGGATAACTTACAGTGTGTGATAGTAAGGAATTGGTATATGTATTTCATGGAGTAGTTGGAAATGTCCTGTTTCAGAGGGAGTGTGGGTAACAAACTCATTTCCAGCACTCTCTGATGCTGTCTTTGCATCCCAGGCTCACTCACACGTACAGTCAGCTCCTGAGGGAAAATGAAGTACTCCAGACTGACCACAAGAATCTGAAAACATTATTGAACAATTCCAAACTGGAACAAACACGGTTGGAAGCCGAGTTTTCCAAACTCAAAGAACAGTACCAGCAACTGGATATTACATCAACAAAACTAAATAATCAGTGTGAGGTATGTGGGGATTCTGGATGGATCATAGGAATATTTATATCACTGTATTTATAGGTTTATAAAATCATATGAAGAGCTGGAGAATCAGTTTACAGATAATGAAGTGGATCCAGAGGCTAATTAATTTGCCTGCTCTACAGGCAATACAAAATTTCAGGCTCATATTAGGGAAACCGGTTTAAATTATTTAAAGCATCAAAGAGGCTTTTATCAATTGATTCGTGATTTAATTTTGGGTTTGATTTGACTCTCTGAATCCCTCTGTAGACCTAAATTTTCTTGATAATCTCATTATCTGTATGTAAAATACACTCACATATAAGTGCATGGGCAATTTAACCTGTTTTAACAGCTGCTCAGCCAGCTTAAAGGAAACCTGGAGGAGGAGAACAGACACCTGCTGGATCAAATCCAAACTTTAATGCTGCAGAACAGAACACTACTGGAGCAAAACATGGAAAGCAAGGATCTCTTCCATGTGGAGCAAAGGCAATACATGTGAGTTGTGACAACAATGGAATCACTGTGATGAGGGCAATTAGGACCCCAATACTCGTATTTTTAAACAAAGCTGTTATATATAGAATCTAACACGTGTGCTGCTTCTGAAATGTTTCTTTTTAAAATAAGAATTCCAGTAACAAATGTAAAGCAGATAATTCAGTATCAACATTATATTTGTAGTTGTAAAGGATCAGTACAACTGTGTTCATTATTGATGATGCAAATAAGGAATAAAAACGATATTTATTCCTCATTCTACTACTGGCAAAGTTTAGATTTGTAATCACTGTATTTGTAGGTTCATACATTCATACATGAATCTACATCAACTGAAGATTAATTTGTAGATTTGTAATCAATTTCTTTAGTGGACTCGAGAGAAGGGAAGAGAAAATGTGCTTGTCTAAATGATAGAGCACTTTATTTTAAAAGGAGAAATATGTAATAAAGGCAAATGGAATTTTTTTCAATTTTATATCATGAAGTTAAGCCTAAGGCTGATTGATTGTTTGCTGTATCTCTTGTTTTTTTCAATAAGAAACACGTGCTGTGTAAGAATTCCTCACAAAAGGTGACAATTTTCAGATAACAGATTCCCAGAGGAACGTGCTGCCCACGCATTGTGTATACGTTTTTGAGGCATAAATTATCATTAATTTCTGTTTGCAGTGACAAACTAAATGAATTGAGGCGCCAGAAGGAGAAACTGGAGGAGAAGATAATGGATCAGTATAAATTTTATGAGCCATCTCCACCACGAAGGTACTGATGAACATGATGTAAAAATCAAGCACAGCTCTAAAGCATGACAGACGTGTTCTGTTCTGTTCCCACTGAACATCGAGATTCTGTGACATTCATGGGATCAGAATCAAGTCTGTGTCTTGCATAAAAATTAGGAGAATCTGCAGGCCTAACAGTGTGTTATAAATGCAGTGAATGTGCTGTGTTATTGGTGACAGAAGGGGCAACTGGATCACCCTGAAGATGAGGAAGCTGATCAAGTCCAAGAAGGACGGGAACCGCGAGCGCCTCAAGTCAGTGACGCTGACGCCCACGCGCTCCGAGTCCAGCGAGGGCTTCCTGCAGCTGCCCCACCAGGACAGCCAGGACAGCTCCTCCGTGGGCTCCAACTCCCTGGAGGACGGGCAGACCCTGGGCACCAAAAAGAGTAGTAGTGAGTACTGCAAACCACTTCATTCCGTGAATAAACCTTGGCTAAATGTTGGAAAAGACTGCGTATTCTGGAGGATTTGTAAAGATCGTTTTTAAGTCTGTAGGAATGAAGCCTGGATTAATTTATTAAGGACAGAACTTGTTGCAAACTCCCTGAAGTGTTTGGGCAGAACTAGTTTTGAGCATTTCTGTTTCACCATGTAAATGTTGAAGTACACTCACAGTGCCTGGGTAAGATGAAGCAGGCACTGGTACTGGGTCAGATGAGCAGGATTTGGGATAGAATGTCAGATGTCATCTCTAGGACCCTTTTTGTTTCTCCCTCTTGTCCCAGCATGACTCTTTCCCCTTGTCTTGGAAGTGTTTTCCAAGCTGTGGCTGTGCTAACATCCTTGAGTTGCTAAAAACACCTTCTGTCTGAAGGTGTTCCCCCAGCATCTCACAAAACCAGCGATGAAATTTGGATATGCAACAAGAAGTGTTAATGCAGAGACATAACCTGTTAAAAAGATGGGAATTGCTACTGATCCTGAAATTGGAGTGAAGTAGCTGAGAGGGAGAATGAGGACTTATAAAAGTGTGATTAGATGGAATATTCCAGGCACAATTTGCTGACCTTGAAAGATCTGATACCCATCCCATTAGGGTGCCCATGATATATAAGGCCAGATTCTGTTTATTATTATTTATTACCTATGGTTTTTGTTCTCCGCTCTTGGCATGAATCATTAACTGCCCAGTTTCTCACAACTTGAGAGATAATTACAGCCAAGTTATCAGGATGTAATGGTTCTATTTAATAACTGTGCACCAAAAGCATTTTGGCTGTGCATGTAAAAGCATCAGAATCCATGTGCATTAACAGTCACTTCCGATCTTTGCACTACTACTTCTAAATTTAATGTATGGGGTTTTAAAAGACAGCAGGTCTGGGGTTTGTGCCAGCTGTGAATTATTGCAGCCACTATGATGTGGTATTTTTTCTTCTGTGCTTCTTGCAGAAGCTTAGTCAAAGTTAAAAACATCCAAAAATGCTATTTCAGGGAAAGTTAAAATCAGATGTGTAATTTTTAATAACTGAAGAAAATAGTTCAAGGGTACATTTTAGCACTTTTGTTACTAACTTCTTCTCCCTTTGGGGAGCTCAGCCTTTTCCAGTGTAAGCTTCAAAACAGGTACTTTTAAACTTTTTTTAAAAGCAGCTGTTGCTTTTACATCCAAACCGTGAGTGGTGTGGAATTGGGGAGTGACTGAAGCTGTCCTGGATGTGTGTCAGTGGGAACTGAGAGTGTGCACGCTGTCGTTCAGCCCATCTGCATCTGTGTCAGCAATGTCATGTTCTGGAAGGGCTTTTCTGTGACAGTTTTCTTTGCATGATCCTTGGGACCTTGTAGTGTGCAGTTACCCTCCTGGGGAGCCACGGCTGCAGTTATGGTGGCTGAGCCTCAAAAGAGGTTTGAAGCTGTTCAGACCTCATTAATTTTTCTACTCCATGGACCTTGTTCATGTTCCTCTTAATCCCAGTGTATTTATCCACAAACTGGAAGGGCTGATCTAATTCCGGATCCTGACCTTCCTCCAGCACACATGTCGCCATGGAAACCACAGTTTTGGAGAGAATTCGGATGCATTTTGTGCCAACTCAGCTCTGACAGTCTCTGAGACAGCGATCTGAGACAGTTTGTGCCTCACAAAGCAAAGAGAGTATCTCAGTATGACAAGTGCTGGTGATGGTGCACATTTTGCAGTCTATTTCTTCTGCTCCTAGAGTGACCGTAAATCCTAAATCCCGGGATCTGGGGTCCTTTCTTTTCCGTGGGAAGCAGTTTGGCAGTAGCAGCTTCCACTGAAGGAGCTACAGGAGGGAGCAAATGTGTGAGTGCCCCCTGTCTGTGCCAGCGCTCAGGTGTTGGAGCTCTCCGTGCTGGCTGAAGGCAGCTCTGCCTCCAGAGGAGTTCTGTGCCACCCTGATCTCCGGCATCTGGGAAAGGAGCTGGTTCCACCGGGAACTGCCGAGGTGAAATGTCCTGTGTGTCCTTGAGGAGGCAGGAGAAGGTAGCTCACCTTCCCTGGCACAAACCAGCGATGTTCTGAGCTGCAGGACTGAGTGTCTGACATAGAGATCTCCAGGATAGACAGGGCTCACACCCCACATTCCCTGTCAGAGATACTGATTCCAAAAGTATTTGCTGTGTGTGACATCTGTAGTTTTTCCTCTTTTGTGGGTGGTGATGGAGATTGTGTTTTCCCAACACAGGCCACTTTCTCATGCAAATGTTTCCAAGAGAGCTGTTATCTCCCTGGGAAAGGTGATCTTGGCACAAAAATCAGGTTACCCTGTTCTCAGAGAACACCACCCGAGGTCTCACAGTGCGGCCAGAGCCTGTGTCTGATCCCTCTGGGAAGGAGGGGGTGCCTGGAGGGCTGTTGCTGTCCCAGCAGAGGCTAATCCTGCAGGAAGTGTGTGTTCCCGACTGCAGGGTTTCACCTTGGCTTTTCATACCTGCTGGCAGTACAGCCTCCTTCTTCCCAGGTACTGCCCACAAATTATTACTGATCACCCCTAATGATCAGGTGAGTGCCATGGATCTGACACCTGCTATGTGCAGAGCTTTTCCAGAGAAAACCCAAGGCAGGCAGAGGGGATTTTTGTTTTCTGTGGAAAAATACAGATACTCTTTGCTGACTTCCACTTGAGCCATTTCAGGGGATTAACAACTTCCCAAGGAATTAGGGCTGTTAGTAAACTGTCACCTCTGCTAGGAACACCAGTAGCAGGCACGCCATGTCACAGAGGGAATAAAAGAAGTATTCTGGGCTCCATTTTCCAGTACCAAGGCATTTTAAAGATTTCTGTCTCGTATTTTCTTCTGTGCCTGAACAAAACAATGTCAGGATTTTAATACAGAATTCCCCAGAGGATTTCAGGCAAGCAGGAGAGTTAAAAAATGGAACGTTTCCTGCTTAGTTGAGGAATTCTGCAATAGTCATCATTCATTCTCAGCTCAGAAAGCAAGAATGTGTTCATGGAATACTGAAAAGAGAAAGAATAGTTAATTGCTGCAGTAGCTCTTCCATCCCAGTATTAATTACTATTTCTTGAGGTGAATTCTGTGCAGACATCACTGACACGGTTTCCCCTCCAAGCATTTTGCCTTGTTGATGCAGGATTTCCAGACCATCAGTGGTTGCAGGGGAGTTTCCTGGTGGGCACAGTTGCTGAGAGCCATACATCAGCCCTTTTGGAGGTGGTCTGTGTTAATGGACAGGAAGGACAGCTGACTCAAATGGTTCTTGAGCATCCTCTGGTTACTTTTTCATAAGATAAAGGCGTTTTTGGTTAAGAGGGATCAGTTATCTTTCGTAAAAAGGATTACAGAGGGATGAGTTATTTTGTCTGTAGAGGATTATAGAAGTTAGAGAAGAATTTTTTTTCTGTGTTGTCTTGCTGAGAGAAAGTAGAAATAGACCAGAATGACCTCTTGGTCAGATTGGTTTGAGAACCTGTTCCTGTGGGTGCAGACACGGGAAGAGCTGATGGAGAGGGAGGAATATGGAATATTTCAGTGCCAGGGTAGCTCATGTGCACTTGTAAATGGTATATATGATATATATGCACTGCTCTGTAAACAGAGCTGCTGTGTGCCAGGCTGGGGGAGCAGGGCACACCTCCCAAAAGGGGCTGCAGAGACAAACCAGGCAGAGCGTGGTCTCACTGACCTCTGCATGAACCAGAGCTGCTGCTGTCTCTGCAGAAATCACCACTTTGGGGAATTCCATCCTGTGTCCCCTTTTGGATCTTTATGTGGTGGCTCCTGTGCCTGGCATCAGCCCCCTAACTTACCCAAGGCAGGTCAGCAGCTCCTAATGCAGAGTTCCTGACTCCAAGGACAAGATTAACTCGTGACTTCCCCCTCCTCCCTCTTTTAATACTATTTGTAATTTTAACTCTGTAATTCTCCTGGTAGAATTTAACTCGGTTTTCCTTGGGCCCTCCCAAAACGTTACAGTAACACTCACATTTGAAAATTTTTGCTGGGTTTTTTTTTTCCTTTGGTATTTTTTCAGCTAAAAAATTTGCACATTTGAAGCAGATTGATTTGAATTTAGATTGATTTTTACCAAAATACTACCCACAAACTACATTGATCAAAAGGCCTATGCAGGTTTCCTTTGAGACAGTAGATGACCAAAGTTATTACTGAGCACAAAATGGAAGAACTGAAGACTATTAATAATAGACTGTGTCCTCTTAGATGTGCAGGCAAAGCATTATAGAAGTTATTAGCCCCCAAAAATAATGATGTGAACATATTTTAACATAGAAATTGTCCTTAGAGTTGCTTTCATTTTCAGCTTTTTTTGCTTCACATTTTTTGTAATGTTCAAAAAAAGTTATTTTTCACAGTAAAAATTACATAGTGGTCAATTTCTGTAATCACCTGCAAAGAAGTTACATTTACTTTTTTAAGAGCTTCAAACTGTATTACCCTCTGCACTGTAATCTTCAGTGCATTTCTGAGTTACCTGTGGAAGTCTTCCTAGTGCAGTTTTCCTATTTCAGTGTAGCTTTCATATTTCATTATCACCCAGAAGCAGGAGAATGATAGCTTTTAGCATAGCATAGCTTAAACTCAGACATTCATTTCTGTCCTTAGTTTCAACATTTAACTTCCATCTGTTCTTCTCCCTTTTTTTCTTTCATTTCCCTGTTTCCGTTTTTCCTCATGCTATGACATAAAAGTGGGTGCACTGAAAAGACTGCCCTTTTTGAGGAACAGACCGAAGGAAAAAGACAAAATGAAGGCCTTCTACCGTCGCTCCATGTGTAAGACTTTATGACAGTTCAGCTTCTTCTCGATGGCTACACTGGCTTCCGTTACTAATTTTTCACTAACCTCTCCCTGGACTGCGCTCTATTTTTCCTCCTCTTTTGCAATGTGCAAGTCCTGCTACGGTACAAGGAGCTGGAGCTTTTTCTTTTTACCTCCCCCGCCCCCCCCCCCCTTTTTTTTTTTAAACTTTGGCACTGAATACTTTATATCTGTGCAGCTGTGCACACAGACATAGCCACACGTTCCTGTGCACATGCATATAATCTATTCAGTGCAGTGTGACTGCATATATTTGTATACATAGATGTCTATATACACATGGCCCCATGTGTATATAAATTTACAGTGCACTGTGTTAACGGAAATAGTTTTAAATGACACGTTTCATAAGCCTTTTGTTAAGAAGTCACTGTAATTTTTTTTTTTTGTTTAAAGCAAGTGTAGGAGATTGTGCAAGGCTCTCTGGTGGTCTGTCACTCTGCGAGTGTTCATCAGTTCTCGTTGCCAAAATGTTGCATTGATTTCTTTTGTTTCGTTTTATTTTCTAATGAGAGGTGGACAGTTTTCTCGAGTTTGGGGAAGTGAAGGTGAATATCATCAGATGTGGTATTTTTCAGATCCTCTCTCTGTTGCTCTGTAACCCCAGTGTGCCTGCAGTAACCTGCACTGTACAAGGATCCCGTGTCAGCGCTGGCACTCCGTTGTATGAGCACCTGTGCCCGTTTTGTCCCTGCTCATCCCATTTTCTCATGGCAAGCAGCTGTCAGAGCCTCTAACAGCACCTGGCGCATGGCGACCCCCTGACAAGCCTGTTTGAGCACCTCCCTGGGCTGCAGGAGCCTGAGCCCCCTCCCTCCCGCCGAGCCGGTTGCATGCGGTGCCGGGGTGTGGTTTGCTCCTGCCGGCTGCGGGCGCTTTAATGCTTAGAAAACTGTCCGACCTTTGCAATGCAGATTAAGAACCGGAGCGGGTACATTGCCCACGCTGATCATTTGCTTTCATTTGCATCCCAGCCATGAATGACCTGGTGCAGTCCATGGTCCTGGCAGGAGGACAATGGACAGGTAGTTCTGAGCATCTGGAGGGTCCTGATGATATATCCACGGGTAAAAGGAGGAAGGAATTGGGAGCTATGGCCTTCTCTACTACAGCTATCAACTTTGCCACTGTCAACTCCTCCACAGGCTTCAGATCCAAGCAGTTGCTAAATAATAAAGGTATAGGTAGAAGCTTTTTGCACCATGATGTGATTATGTAAATATTGGTTTTACTTATGTTTTACGTTTTTCAATCTTAATAACTGAGTTGCAGTGCTAAGATAATGAACTGGTTTAATAACTGCAGTTATAAAATGTTCCAAGGTTTTTCCTACAGAATGTTTCCTAAGTAAAAATGGATTGCTTTGAAAAATATTTTAATTTTTACCATTTTACCAATGATAAGTATTTTAATAATCTTTCCATTTTATTTTATTTTACATCTTCCTTTATGTCTCTGTGTGTAGATACTACATCCTTTGAAGATGTAAGTCCACAAGGTATTAGTGATGATTCTAGTACAGGATCGAGAGTTCATGGTAAGATGTGAGCTTTAATTAAATGAATTAAGGGTATATGATGTGAATGTTAATGAATTTGTGAGAATACAGTGAATGGCATCATTGCAATGAGCATGCTCTCTCTGATTTTCATATCTCTCAAATGTATTGTATCATTTCTTCAGACTCTCTTTTCTCTCTTAACTACTACATCAGACAGATGTTCTGTATCTCTGGTAGAAAGTATTTGTGAAGTGCATCTGAACAGGATCAAAACATTTTCCCTTTTACTGGGAAAATGTTTTAACTTCCATTGGGAGTTAATAGTAAATAAAGGAAGTTAGCATTTCAATCCTAAAATATCGAGTCCAAATCTGGCCTGAGTTTTCAATGTTTATTGTTCAGTGAAGCCCAAATTTGCCATGTGCTGTAGTTTATAAAATCATTGCAAGTTCCTTCAAGCAAAGCTTTGGAGTGAAAAATAGGCTATTATTAGAAGTGAAGTTTTAACTGTACTATAAACATTTACAATGAGGACAAGCAGCAAACATTTTGGAGGCTACTAACAGTGCATTTCCCTTGTATTGGCTTAGGAGTACAGGACTTTATCTGTGCAGATGCTCTTGCTCCTCCTGTCCATGGCATTCCAGCCCTGTGCAGGGTTCCCTGTCAGATCTGTTGTAAGTGACCTGACCACAGCTGCCCCTGCATGCCCCTGTCTGAGCCCTGCTTTCCCACTGACCACTCAGTTTCAATTCTAAACTACACTCTTTCTCTTTTCCTCTCCTCTGTACCTTGCTATTCCTGTAGTGCCCTTTTCCAAAGTGTCCTCTTGGACTGCCTGGAAATTCCTTCGCTTTCTGATCTGTAAGAAACCACTTTGTTCCCATGGGCATGTTCAGCCTGGGAGGTCGTGCATGATCCTCTGAACATTCTGTGAGCAGAATGTGAAGGTGCCGTGTCCTCTGCTAAAATGTTGCTCATCACGGTGTCTCCTAATTTTCCATTCAGCTTCCAGACCAGCCAGCCTTGATAGTGGCAGGACATCCACTAGCAATAGCAATAACAATGCTTCACTCCATGAAGTCAAAGGTATGCTGGGGGTGAATTCGCATCCGTGCTTCATTTCCGTTCTTTTCTCTGTAAGATCATCTGTAGAGGTTCAAAAACCCCCACAACCAAAAACTTCCCACTGCACAGCACAGCATGTGCTTCCTCAAGCGTTTCACAGCCTCCATTCCCCAGATTAGGAGCGCAGGTATTTTATGCTTTAATAAATACTAAAAGGGTGGTGTTAGTTTTTAAGTTACCAACTATTTTAAACCAAACCTAACCCAGATAACATTGTTACAAAATAAGAATTCCCCCCCAAATTACTTTAAAAGCTTTTTAGGATGAGAAGTTGCTCTTTTTTTTTTTTTCTCCAAGCATCCTCTTGCACTGCACTGCTGCTGTGAGCTGTGTGCTGCACCACTGCACAAAATGGCACACGTGATTCATGCCAGAAACCTTTCTATTTTGGTTTTAATAGATTAATAATATCCCTGGGTTTATCAGTATTCTCTAAATTTGATGTATTAAGAACCCTGGTACATTTTTGTGTCTCATGGCTTTTTTAGCTGCAGACTGCTGTACAGACTAGACTAGGGCACTGCCAGCTCAAGACTTCATTTAATATTCATGGCTTGCATCTATTAAATGGTGCCTGTCTGGAAATTTAGGAATGAATGCTAGCTGAATATTTCTAATAGTTTATTTTAGATCTGTTTGATTACTCCCTTCTGTAAAAGATTCCTTGAGGTCCTCCTTGCCCCAGTGTCTCTACAGGATTAGGCGTTTCCATTGTAAACAACTTATCTTTGTTCAGACTTAAATTCATTTCTTAGGAGTAACACAAAGTTGGAAATACTTGATTATCCATCAGTGGTTTTTAAGCAATTCATAGTTACTGACTATTTACAGATAAAATGAACTGGTGTCGTGGAATTCATTTTGCATCTAATACCATGTGCTTCCTTCAGGTCCCAGTTGTAACAAACTAGGAGTAACAGCAGGAATTGTTGGAGAAGCAGCATTCTTGAGTAGTTCTTGTTGGAGAAAATATTTTCTTTCCACTCAATCCTTTGCATTTCCTTTAACATTTAATTACCCTGTGCCTCTCAGTGATGCTGAACAAGAGTGGAGGTGTCTCTTTAGCCTCTTGGAATATAACATTATGCAGGTGGAGGCCCACATTACAAGTGAAAGGTAGTTCTTAGTCAAAAAATCATGCATTGTTTGAGGACCTGCAAAAGGTAAGTCAGGGGAGTGCAATTTTACGGAGTAAAAAATGACAACTGGACTTTTTTTTAGTCTTTTAAATAGAATGAATGTTAACTGAATCTGGTAACATTCCAGATTTGAGTGGGATTATACAGGTTTACAGCTTTTTTGGTGTATTTCTAATGGACGTACTTAATGCCTTCCCCCCAAAGCAGGTGCAGTGAACAGCCAGAGCAGGCCCCAGAGCCACAGCAGTGGGGAGTTCAGCCTGCTCCACGAGCACGAGGCCTGGTCCAGCAGCAGCAGCAGCCCCATCCAGTACCTGAGGGGGCACACCAGGTCTAGCCCTGTGCTCCAGCACAGGATGCCCGAGACGCCGGAGAGTCGTGGGAAACAGACCAAAATGGGCTCCCCTGGAAGTGAAGTTGTCACCCTGCAGCAGTTCCTGGAAGAAAGCAACAAGAGTAACTCCAGTGAGGTCAGTTCAGAGAGTGTTAAACTGCGTAGTGTGCCATCGGTGGGCTCAGAATTAATGCAAGGATCAGTGAGTGGAATTCCTTAAAGGCTTGTTGGAGCTGTTGTCACACCTCCATTGAGAGGTCACAGGCACTGTCTCCTGATGCACTGTCCGGTTCCACCAGCAGGAAATTTGTGGAATTTTGCGGCTTGACCCTCTGTGGTCCCTGGGTTGGGTAGGAAAGTCGACCTGTACTGACAAAGCTGTCCATTGTCCGGTGCGTGGGACACCAGGGCTCGGAGTGGGTTCACTCTTCTTCTTCCAGTGCAGCAGCAGCTGTTGTCACATCTGTCCTGCATCAACAAGAAGGAAGATGTTTCACTTCATTCCCTGAGGAGATTCTTGTCTGCTTCAGTTTCTTCTTCTTAACATACTGGGAACCTAAAAGTGACCTTGGAGCTTAATGAAATCTGAGAGGAGTAAGACGAAGGGAATGTTTCTGTCAATCAGTGGCAGTGCCTTAGAAGTTCCAAATCACCTCATCTCTGCTGGTATTTCACATTCTGCATCCCTAGTTCTTGAGTAGACGTGCCCAAACTCCAAAAGTGCTGTAGGATAAAGCCAGCCAGTCGCTGTGACTGGGGCCTCTGAGGAGTGAGGAACCGGGCTTGTCTGGGGCAGTGACACAGATCTGGAGAAGATTCTGCATTTTTTGCTTAGATACTTAAAATTATTCTTGCCCATTTTGGACTTTGGTGTTTTAAGCACTAGACAATTGTCTTCTGGCAATAAAAAATAAAAAACCTCACCTAAGTCATCAAGCCAGGTCCGCTGCAAGTCACAAATCCCAGAACCCCTTTCATAGCCTCCCAGACCCATGCTGAGTGGAAGGGTATTCAAGGGGCTTCTTTCCAGTCTTCTGCCAGAGCATTTCCTTAATGTCTTTAGCTTAATTCTTCCCCAATTGTCTCTGGTACCATTTTGAAAACTACTGCAGTCTTTCTTCACTGAGTCTGAATATTACTCACCTAAACCCTTTTTTTTTGTAAGCTGTACAGAAAACTCCTAAGTATGTGTCATAAGTGTTTCATATTGCTTAGAGAGCTGAGAAATAAAAAATAAAACCCCAACAAATCTTTGTAGAATTGTTCATTTATGTCTACAAAAATTGTTTAAGGAAAGGCAAAAATTTCAATTTATAAACTTACATTTTCTGTTTTTACAGATGAAATCTGCAAGTGAAGAGAACCTTTTAGATGAAGTGATGAGAAGCTTGTCCGAGTCTGCGGAGCTGGCAGGGAGGGAGAAGCTCCGAAAGCAGCCAGCAGCTGGCTGTGGGATCGTGAGATCCCTGAGTGTCAGAAACACAGTTGATTTCTCAGATGGACGATCCCTTAAACCAGAACAGCTGGTAAGGCCCAGCCTCCGGAAGACTGAAGATCTCTACTTCAGTAGCTCTCCAATCAAGTTCACCCCCGGCGCCCAGGGGAAGGCCAGGTCCGTGAAAGAAAAGATCCAAGCAACTGTGACCCAGCGACAATCCAGGGACTGCAATCCCTACGCCACCTTACCTCGTGCCAGCAGCGTGATTTCCACGGCAGAAGGGACCACCCGAAGGACAAGCATCCATGATTTTTTGTCTAAGGACAGTAGGCCGCCCGTGTCTGTGGATGCAGCCCCGGCCCCCGCTGACGGGAGTGCTCCGCCCACCTCCAGTGAGTACTCGGCACTCCGGGTGTCCTCTCCTTGTGTTCACTGTGTGCCTGGCAGGGGGGAGCGTGGCCCGCAGGGCGAGGCAGCTCCCTCACTCCCAGCACGTAATTTAGGAGGTAACTCTGAGTTTCCCAAGCCGGCCAGGATGGAAAGGCCGGGTTGTCGTGAGAGGACTTTGCCGAGCGCGAGTGTGTTCTGGGATAAAGCCAGCGGATCTGGGAATGGCAGCGCAGGGTCCTTCACTGCACCCCAGCCGTTCTTATCCCTCAACACCGAGTTAGTCAGCAATATCAGTGGATTGCCCCCAAGATCCACCTCCAAAGCAGCCAATCAGGCAAACGTGTCGGCATCTAGGTCAGTGCCGAGGAGCCAAGAACAGCCTTGTGCTGCTCAGAAGGCTCAGGGTGACCCGCGGGCAGCTCTGACCGGGGACCCTGTCCCTGCCCCCGGCCCTGGCGAGGCCCAGTCCCCACTGCTGGTCTCGGAAGATAACCAGACCCTGTGGTATGAGTATGGCTGTGTATGAAAGAAGGCCATGTTATTAAATCTGTATAAGCCTAACATGCCGTAGAGGTGTTCTCCATGTCCACTGGATGACAGAGAAAACTTCCCTACAATGAAGGAATCATTCCTGGTTGATCCGCGGGTGGTCGTTCCCTGCGGATGGCGGCTGTGGACTGTGGCATGTTTGAATGTGGAATTGTAACCCCACCAAAGTCTGCATGAAACATTAATTGCACTGTGTATATTTTGCATGCCTTTATAATACGAGCTATATTTTTATTTGTCACGCATTGCAAATATTTTGGTGTTTTCCTGTTGGTTACTGCTGCATGTTAAACCAAGCGCATGCCCGGAACGGCGCAGGGAACAGCATTCATGGGACAAGGACAGCACTGGCACTGGTGCTCAAGCTCTCAGAGCTATCAGCAACGCAACTGAGTATCTACTTGCAGGGAAAAAACCCTTTTTTCCCCCCTCCTTTCAAATATGAGGCGCTAATGGAAAGAAGTGTTTGGGACATCTCAGTGTCTTCTTACCCTTTTCATTTATGCCGTGTTGTGGCATAAATGCACAAGGAACAAGTGCCCAATAATCCCAATAATCCAGTGCCTCTGGTTTGCACAGCAAATATTAATTACTGTCCATACAGAGCAATAAACAGACCATTCATAATCCTAAACAGAAATGATCATTCTTACAAAGAGGTGATAAATAGTCACGATACGCAGCACTTGTCATGAAAAAATTACCTTTTCCACCTTTTCCCTTTGGTCTGCTTTGTCATTCCACATCGTGGGTACAACTGTAGTGAAGTGTCTGGTTTTATCAGGGGTCAAATAACAGGCTCCTTGTGATGTATAGCAATAAAAACCTGTCTTGAGTATGGTGGAAATTAATTTTTTCTTCTCAACGGAAGTAACACTGATATAATAGAAAACAAATGGTGCAGCAAAATAACAGGGAAAAAAAAGTGAAATTAACACAGTTAAATAAAAGAAAAAGAACAAAGTTGCTTGCAAGGTTATGGGAGGATATGAATACTTCAGCAAATAACTCCTTAAATTCCAGACAAGCTGCTAAAGACAGATGTTGAATAGTAATTACTTGATGTGCCACTGTTTCTGCAAGTGCTTGAAACTTTGCAATGGTAAATTTAAACAGTTTAAAATTGTATCAGATTTAAGCTATAATTGCATGAGGCTTTAGGCATGAGCATTTCTTTGCAAGAAGGCATCGGTTATGCCAGTTGTGGGAGCTAAAATACGTTATAAAAATTTTAAATGACAGTATAGCTAGAGGGAAAATATTTAAAATTGAAAATAAATATTGAAAACAACAAATGTCACATTCGGATTTTTACAACTGAATTTATTCTGCCAGCAGTTTTGTGGCAGTCACAGAACTACTGCGTGGGCTGAACTTTTAATTCCTTGGTGCTTAATTAGGGAGGGGCAGTGAATCCATAGTTCCCCAAGAAAGAGCAGCAGATATCCCGTGTGGGAATCTGGAAGGGCTCTGTTTTATAAGGGATAAGAAGCCCTGCATTTCAGGAACAAGGGGAGGATATTCAATGTCTGTGGAGAGTAAAATGACTGTTTCAGGATGTGACACAGGCCTTCCCCAGGTCTGCACCACTCGTTGGTATTGGGCTGATAAATCTCTCACTTCTCCTAGTGCTGGGCACAGCAAGCAGTCGGTTATTGCTATGTTCCCTCTGGAACTGCCTCAGCAGCAGAAGAATGAGAAATCTGATACACAGAATCTTAATTTCACACACATTTCCTCTGACAGAGCAAGATCAGTGTTCTGGTCTTGGCTCATGCCATTTGACTTCACTCCCGTTCGTCTGTAGCTGTGTTGGGATTAGGTGGGAGGTGAAGAGCGCTGGTATCCCAAGCAAAGTGCTTCAAGTTATTTAAGCAATTACAATCCTAGCTCTGAGTAGTACAAAGTAGCACAGGGTGAGTTAGTACAAACTTGCCCAGGGTCTGGCTTTTCTTACCTTTCTGCAGAGATGCTGATCAGAGCACAGTGTGTAGCTGCTTTAGATCGACTCTGGTTGTAGAAGTCGGAGCAGCTCTCAGGTGTGCTGTTACCTCCTCGACTTGCTTAGGTCCTTAGACAGTCACACCTACAAGAACTGCCAGTGTTGTCCCCAGCTTCCCTCTTAAACCCCAAGGGCTTCGGAATGACCGAGCATGAGTGTCCTGGAGCACTAGTGTCTCCAGTCTGCTGGAGTTGGAGACCAGCCTTGTCCAGCTCAAGCCACTCTGCTTTGGTTTGTAAATTTGGATTGAATTGCATTTCAGTTCTGAGGATAACAACTTGTTTTGCTCCACTGAGTTGGGCAGCAGCAGAAGCATTCTGCAAGAGAGTGTTTAATGGCTCTGAATAATGGCTTATCAACATTGTTTGTTACATGTGAAAGAAAATGGTGTCATGGTCGAAGGATCTTTTTTTTCCTCCGCTCTTTGGTCCTTAACAGGAAGTTCATGGATGTCTATCTATGTTCAAACAGTGGAAGGTTCCATGGAATTCTTTTCATTCCCAATCCCTGCTGCTCCTCAGCCATGTGCATGGCAGGCTGTGAAACACACGGAGCCCTTGCTCATTCCTTGGTCCCTGCTGCCTTGGGCAGTGCTAAGTTAGGACTCTGCATGGTACTGGTAAACACTAAATACGTGGCTGCTGCCCAGAAAGGTTTTGTTGTTCAGGCTCAGCCGTTTGCTCACAGTTGAGGTTTGCTTGGCTCAGGGTTTGCTTGATGCTTTGCTTTCAGTGACTGGTGAATTCAGATGCTGCATTTTGCATGTTCAAGCTGTTGCATGCAAAGACAGTTTTGTGGTTTGTGGAACTGAATGTGAACGTTTGTCGGTGTGCAGCAAGTCAAAATACAAAGAAGGAAGTTCTCTGCTAGGGTCAGTCAGCTGTGATTGCACCTCATTATTACTTTGTCTTTCCACACATGCAGAAAGGTAGGATTGGTGACATGTATCTGACTGTGGCTTTAGGAATAACACCTAGCTGTTCTAAATGCTGAGATGAATGTCAGTGAGTGTAGCTAAGCAGGCACTTGCAGTGAGTTTCTTCTGTCCCTCTCCTCTGTCCTTTCCTCTTAAAAACAACCAGAAAGTGTTTATATATCCTTTTGCTCTCCTAATGAGTAGAATGTGTTTTAATGCATGAGGGGTTTTTTTCATGTCCTGATAAACACAATGAATAACCTGAAATGCTTTTCTCTGCAGATGTGGAAGCTATCCCAGAAAGCAGAAATTCAAAAAGCAGGTCTAGGGAGCAACAAAGCTCCTAATTCTATTACCCACTACCTGAGCTGTGGGCCAAGTGGTGAGTTTCCTGCCCAACCTGTAAATGAGATGAATTTCATTTACAACAAACTAACAGCATTCCATCTCAGCCCCAGAGCACACTGCATTAACCAGATGTAAATCCTGCTTGCTTACCTGGCTTCTCTCTCGCTCACTCACTAGGCCGGGGCCGGTGGCTCTCCAGAGCTTCTTCCAGAGGCAGGGAACCTTGTCCTGCTTAGCCCTTTGCCTGTAAAAATGACACTTTTATTTTTTCAATCTCCTGAAGAAGAAAGTTCAGAGAAATCCCATTAAGAAATAATACTGAAGGCAGTTTTTAGACAGGGACAGGTAAATCTGAAAAGAATTGTTGAACAAAACTCAAGAGTATTCAGTACCCCACAGAATCTGCCTTTTTATAAAGCTTGTTTTTGGTGTTCTGTCCTCCTCTTGACTTCCCTGAGCCCCTTTGGTGCATGCTGTTAGTGCTGTTAGTGACTGAACTCTGTGTGTTGTGCCTCTACACCTGAAGCTTTTTCTTACATTCTTTTCTCTTTCTGCCTTTCGACTGAACACAGAGAGAAAAGTGTCCTTCAGTATCTCAGTGTGAAGCCTTTTTATCTGAAGTAACAAGACAGCGACTGTAGGAATCATTAATAAAAATTAAGGGAATTTTGTACATTCTTCGTGACTAGAGCAGGCAAGAAATAAAAACCTACCTACCTACCTTCCTTCCTTCCTTGAATCAAGGAGCTCTACTGGAGTCTACTGCCGAAAATGTGTAGATGGTCTTAGGAATTATTGCACATTGCACTGTTAAGATCTACTGAATAAAGGACAGTTCTCATCTCCCTAAGGACCAAGGATTTTAAGGTCTCAAGAATTACTCCAGGGAAAACAAAACAAAACAATACTTCTTTCATCTTCTGTTTTTGAAATTAGCCACTGATTTGCTTAAGCTTCTGCTAATACTAGCCAAAAACCCCCATACCTAGCAGTTTCTATTTGCGTCTGTAAATCTGAAGGAAATGCTGTAGAATTTTGTTGAAAAGGACTGTATATACAGATACAAAAACCTCACAGCTACTGGCACTTCACTGCCTTATTTGGTTAGCATAATCTGCATGAAATTGCTCTTAAGAAAGTTTATGCTGATTTTTGTTGCATACTGCAAGAGAAAAATTTGTTTACATCCATGGAAAAGCTTGGTAACTAACAGAAGTGGGAGTCATGGGATAATGGTATTATAGAGACATTGTTTGTCCTTTGTGTTTTTCACATTCCCGAGTTACTCTGCATATGTATGTTCAGATGTTTCTGACAGGAAATTGTCGGGTATGGTTTTTCTGTAACTTTTATTTTAATATAAGGCTGTTTTCCACAAATGCCATTTCCAGGATAAGACTGTCCTACGATGTTTGTGTATTGACTAATTTTTTTTTTTTTTTTTTTTACTGTTTGTCTTTTGACATGAGCTGATTGTGGCTTAGGAGGTTTCTTGATGGCAAAAAGAAATGTAAATAATATCATATGCATTTTACAATCAGTTCCCTTTAAGGTTATCTTTTACTAGATACATTTTGTTCATTATTGATTTATATTAAAGTCAACAAATGTTATTGGTACAGTTGGTGGTTGCATATATTTGTCTGGAAAGATTTGCAGCGAGCTCAGAGGAAGTGGACAGGAACTGAGACCCAAAACGAGTTGTTCTATTTTATTAAAGCCATTAAGCACATTCCTATTCCTCATGTAAAGGGTTGAGTTCCCTGTGTCACCTCCGAGCATCCAGCAGGCAGGTGCTTAATGTCACCTGCAGCTTCCTCAGTGAAGGTGAGCCCCACTGCTGAAGGCTGTTCAACAGATTCAAAAGCATGAAATCTTGTCAAAAAGGGCAAAAAAGAGGCATGCTCAATAAGCTTTAGAAGGGGAAATTTTCTGTTTGTTTTCTTCAAAATGAGTTTCTTCTGAAAAATTTTCGTGATAAAATGGGCTAAAAGATCTATACTAAGGGCATAGCGGCTATGACAGACAATTCAAAGGCCATGAAGATTAGGAAAATCTCTCTTAACTCTAAATGATGGCATGTTCAAGCTCATTTCAGGGCCTGTGCCTGGGTTCTCCTCACTCTGCTGACAGAGGACTGATGCAGCTCAAACCCCCCAAACAGAACCATTCGTCCCCTTACTGTTACAGGAAAATGCATGGCTTGAACCAAGAGATTGAAACTGCAGTGCCAAATGCTGCCTGTGCTGCCAGGATCCGAGCAGGTGGCTGTGTCTGGGGACACTGTCACTGTCAGGACTCTGGCACACACCCCCATGTGAGGCACGTGTGACTGCCCTCACCACACCTCGATGTGTCATTTCCATCACACAGGGATCCCCTCCCGTTCCACTGGCCAGCTCAGCTCTTCTCAACTTGTCCACGTTGCTTTGCAGGGAAGTTCCATGGCATTTGAGCAGTCAGGTGGCTCTCCGTGCTCTGCTCATTCCCCTCTTCTTCCTTTCTTAATCTTCCCAGTTTGTGTCCCTAAAGTAAAACAAAAAAGCAAATTTAACTTGGGAGCAGCTTCACAGTTCCTGATACTCCCAGTCCCAGGGAAGCACATGGCAGCTGTGGGACTGTGTGCACAGGAGCACACACACCCCCTTTGTACCCCAGGAATCCCAAACCCATCACTGCCAGTTCCAGGTTACAAAGGAGGTTCTCATGCCATCCAATGTGTACGTTTTGTTTACTTTTCTGGTAGTCTCTGAGGATTTAGTAACATTCCCAACACGTACGATTATGATTATTGTTGTTGTTATTATTATTATTATGATTTCTAATCTTTGTCCAGGACATGATGCAGCCTAACAAAGGAGCTCATGTGTGATTTTTAGGGGTAGCTGATGATGTATATGTAAATAATGCTTTGATATTAATAAAACTGCCTTAAAGGAATGTACCTAGGTGTGAAACAGAACTTAAAAAGCTCTTATTTAAAACTGTAATTTCCTTTACATATTGATTTTTTTAATGTTTACCATTGTATACATTTATTAATGATGTTATTAAAATGCCAAACCAAATAATTTTTATTCTTATTTTGTGTGTGTATATTTATACACACTTTTTCTGGAAACTGATGTTACTGGAAGGGTATTGGTGTCGTGGTGATGTGTGCAGTGAGTATTTCTTCTGGAAGGAAACTGATAAAACTGTAGCAGAATTTTTCTGGACCATGTGTAGTTTGTTCTGTGTGATTTGTGCAGAGCTGGGTAGCTTTTAACTGTACACTGTTTTGATACTATTATTTAAAAAAAAAAGGACACTGATTTCATAAGTAAATACAAAAAGAAATCATTCTAGATTTGCCAAATGTAGTATTTGAAGCCTGGTAGTTATTTTTGCTGAGACAAGTCCAGGATGCCTTCTGAGGATCAAGGTAGTCACAATTCAGGCAGTGCAGATTCCAGGATTCTGCACATCCTTCAAATAATCTGTCACATTTAAAACATTCCAGATTTAAAAACCTTAGCAAGTTAAATCTAATATTCTTTTTTTTAAGTGATAAGGGAATAAAACCTGAAGCAGGAGCGAGAGTGAATGGCAGAGAGAGAGCAAGATAAACTTTACTTTTAAAGATGTATCTTAACACTGAGCTAATTTAGTGGTGCATTTGTCAGTCCAGAGCTCATTCATCAACCCCGTATCCCTAAATACCAGGTGTTCCCTTCAGCCTGTACAATCACAAGCATCTGGCCATCTCTCCAGTGACGACTCCTGCAGCTTCAGCAGTTTTGGTCACTTCTTTCCCACTGGACGTGACTCCCGGGATAGATGGGGTTGGTTTGTGTCTGTCAGAGGTGGAGAACCTAAACTGCTGGGTGGTGAAGTGTTCTGTCACTCAGAGCTCTGAGAACAGGTGCCAAATCCTTTGAAAATGATGGAAACTGTGGTAAGGCTGAGGGCAAAGGAACTTGCCCTAGATGGTGTTTTTTTCATACTCAGTTAATAGTAATTGTTCATGTACCCAACATCACAAATCCTTTGACACGTTTTTAATTCCTGCTCCGGTAGTTTTGGTTGCAGTTCATCCCAGCCTGCACTGATGCTCCTGCCCTGGAGGCATCGCTTGTACGTGACATTTTCCTTAGGGTGCATCCAAAAGCCTTCACCCCCTTCAGCTTCACATTCCATCCCTCACTCACTGCTCCCCTGGCTTTGGGTTTTGGGGGGTGCTCGTTGCCATGGGATGTTTACTGGACTGATGGAGTTTCTGCTGCTTCTGTCTTCAGCACACCTTGGTT
This sequence comes from Corvus cornix cornix, assembly GCF_000738735.6. NCBI lineage: Eukaryota > Metazoa > Chordata > Aves > Passeriformes > Corvidae > Corvus > Corvus cornix. The sequence continues at coordinate 2,021,699 of NC_047056.1, read as the reverse complement.
GAAAAATGACAATCAAATGCATTTTCTGTAGTGTAGGTGCGTTGTTTTTTTAGGTAAAAAGAATAAAAGCGATGTGTAGTAGGGCATAAATGGGTGCAGGGACACAGTGGGGGCAGCTCTGTCCTGGAGGTATTGACGGATGTTCTACAGCTTTGAATTTGTTCTTTCCTGGTGATGTCAAGTTTAAGCCTTCAAGGCCAATCCCACACCCAGGAAATTCTAGTTGTATCCATTTATTGATAAATACTATAACAGTATTTAAATAATGCCTTTTGATTGCAAAATGTCTTATTAAGAACATTGTTAAACTTCTAAGAACTCAAAGGCACTATTTTTTCTCACAAGATTATACGATATAAATTTACATAATTGAAACAAAAAGGAATAAGCCATTTTTTTTCAAGTTTTATTTGTACCGAGATTTTCCACCAGTTTTGCTCTACAAAATCTGTGAGTAGTAGTAGAAGAGTGAACTTCCTCTACTCAATGTCTTCATCGAAGTGTACAATGATGGGATCGTGGCCTGTTGATCTCACAAACTTCAGGAAGTCGTCGGGGCTTAAGCCCATGGTTGCAGAATTTGTCATTGGATGAAAATACACCTTCTCGTGGCCCCCTTCGAGCAAGGCAGCGTCCAGCACCAGCCTCACGTCTCCCTGGTCACAGAAGAGGGCGAGCGGCGTGGCACAGCCCTGGCCCACTTTGAGCTTTTCCAGCATGGCATTTTCATCAGCAAATCTTAGGTTTCCACTTCCAACGCCCAGTTTTTTACCAAGTTCGTTTAAATTGACCTGCCTGTTGTGCAGGACGGTCACCAGCCAGAACGCTTTCTTCTTTTTGTCTTTAAGAAACAGGTTTTTACTGTGACCTCCTTTCATATGTTGGACATGGGGCATCATTTCTTCAACAGTGAACACCTGGAAAACAGCACCAGTGCTGTGTCAGACTCTATATCCCATTAGACTCCCAGTCGTGTGTACTGGCAGGCATCTTTTGTTCAATATTTAGAAAATACTGAATGTTCTAATCGGCCTAAAAGCTGTACCCTTTTATGAAGGAATTTTAACAGAACACGAATAAATTGTGACGAACTGCTCCGGCACACTTTCAGAATCGTTTCTGTCGCGTGCGTACAGCAATGCCTCGCTTTAAAGGCAGCGCTGGGAGCGCTCCCGTTTGCGACTCCACACACTGGAATGACGTGGCTTGTAAGCGGGAGCGAGCAAAAGTTTGGAAAGCATCTTGGATGCCGCCGACTTCAGGGAAAAGAAGTGGGTGGGCCACTCCTCAGACTACCGGAGGAAAGGGAGGGTGGATCGGGAGGCAGAGACAGAGTCAAAGCCACCAAAAAACACCCCCAAGCATTCTGCCAGGCCCCGCGAGAACTTCCACGTTGATACTTCTGCTAAAACCCCACGCGCAGGGCCTGATCCCGCCCTGATCCCGCTGTGCCCCCCGCTGGCAGGCAGGGGTTTATTCCCGGGTTTTCAGGAGGCTGGGGGTGCCGTACCTGGGGGTGCTCGGCGGTGACGGTGGCGATGCCCAGGTCCCGCAGCCGCCGGTCCAGCGCCTCCCGCAGCTCCGCCGCCATCGCGTCCCGTCCGCTCCGCCCTTGCCGCCGGGCCGGGCCCGCCCACGGGCAGCATCCTGCCACCAGGAACGGGTCAATTGGCTCGATTTGCACTCATTTTAGCTAAGGAACAACCCCCACGGTTCAGACGTGGGATATAATATGTCACCGTCCCACCTGAGCCTCCCCTCCCGCGCAGTTCAATACATTTCATGTGCCTTAAAGCAATTTCCTTCTTAAATAGTGGCATTAACACATTGCTTCGACACGCATCCAGTGTGAACTGTATTTGGTTCAGATGTTGTTTCAAACAGGTGTTTGTCTCAGATTAAATTAACCTATTAATTTTTTTGTACGTGCCCTTGCAATAATTTCAGGTTCTGGCTTGCTCCTTACGTACAGTTTTGCTGAAAACGCTGCTAGATAAGAGAGTTAAGAAAAAATTCAAAGCTTTAAAGAAAATCAAAATTCATGATACACCCTAAAAACAAAAACTGCATCATTTGCATTTTTTTAAAGGCAACCAATAATGATCAGGAATTGCAACTAAGGGGCAAAGCCAAGCATGAATGGCCACACAGTTGGAAAGTATTTCTACAATCTGAACCATTGCCCTGACCTATGACACCAAGAATTATTTGTTTTCAGTTTGCCCTTCAGAAAAACGGGCAATCTGTAATAAAGCTTTAAATTAAAACAGTATGACTCTGTGGTTAAGAGACATGTGGATAAAATATGATCCCACGCTAATTCCCAGAGCCTCACAGCAGCGCACAGGAAGATTTCCAGGCAGCATCCAATGGAAGATCAACTCAGAAAGCAGATTTGCAGTAAACTCTGATGCCCGTTTCTCACGCTAAATTTATCTTTCCAATAAAACCTTTTTCAGGTCAAGCCCAGGCACTCCCAGGATGTGTTGCCCTGGCAGTGTCCCTGTCCAGCCCTTCCTTCCCAATGTGCCTCCCTGTGCAGGAACAGGAGTGCTTTTAATGCGCTTTGCACAACTTCTGGTATTTAAGGGAGTTTTTTTCTGTGATCTCTTTTTGAGATGATTATTCCCATTTTACCCATGGAGAAACACTCAAGGGCCCTGTGCATTTCAAGGTGTCAGTACCCAGCCTTTGAAATTCAGAACACTCTTTTTTTCAACACTCAGCATCATAAATGAGCAAATACTTGTAGGAGAGATACTGAGGGCAACAAAACACGTAGTTACGGCTCTTGTAAGCGTGTGGAAAACCACGTGTGTGAAACTACCACAGGTCCCACATTATGGGCAAAGAGCATGAAATACACAGCTCAAATATATGTAAAGGAAATTATGGTCCTTACTCATCACACTCAATTTGCAGTGGCCGGACAGGGATCGCCGCAGCAGCAGCACTGTCCCAGGCAGACCCTTGGGATTATCTCTGGGTTTTGCAACCAGCATTAACCAGGTAACACTAAGGATTTTTCATTTATAGAGCTTCCTCTTAGATTTTCGTTTTCCCTAGTCCATTAAGTGGCGCTATTTTAGAGACGCCAAATTAGAGAGGACTTAAAAATCAGCCACGTTAAAGCTTTAGGTTGGAGGTGGGCGGGAGGGCTTTGCAAAGAAAAAGCTGCTGTCTCCTGGCAGGCAGGAGTAAAACGAATTTAAGTGTGTAGATAGATAGATAAATAGATATTTTTAAAAATTAGTTTCAAAACCCTAGAATGGGGATAAACTCAGAAAATCTGTCCCGTGACGGGCTCCGTGGCCCCGCTCCGCTGAGGGGGTTTCCCGCCTCCCGTGAGGGACTCCATGTCCCGCCTCCCCTGAGGAGAGCTCCCGCCTCCCGTGAGGAGCTCCATGTCCCGCCTCCCCTGAGGAGAGCCTCCCGCCATCCCGCTGAGGTGCTCCATATCCCGCCTCCCCTGAGGAGAGCTCCCGCCTCCCGTGAGGGGCTCCATGCCCCGCCTCCCCTGAGGAGAGCTCCCGCCTCCCGTGAGGTGCTCCATATCCCGCCTCCCCTGAGGAGAGCTCCCGCCTCCCGTGAGGGGCTCCATGCCCCGCCTCCCCTGAGGGGCTCCATGTCCCGCCTCCCCTGAGGGGCTCCATATCCCGCCTCCCGTGAGGGGACTCCATGTCCCGCCTCCCCTGAGGGGCTCATGTCCCGCCTCCCGTGAGGTGCTCCATGCCCCGCCTCCCCTGAGGGGCTCCATATCCCGCCTCCCGTGGGGCGAGGCCCCGCCCCCCGCCCGGGCCGCCCGAGGGTCGCAGCTGCGCCTGCGCGGTGCCCTCGCGCCCCCTCGCGGCGCGTGCGCAGAGAGCGGTGCAGCGGGCGTGAGGCGCGGAGGGGACGCGGAGTCTTTTCCCTTCCCTGCTTCCTTCCTTTCCTTCATTCCTTTCCTCCCTCATTCCCTCCGTCATTCCTCGGGCTGTCAAGGCCGGGACCCGGGGCCTCGGAGAAGGGTGCTGCCCTCGCGGGGAGGGCGGGCTGCAGCTGACAGGTATTTATTAGCCAGAACGATGGGCAGGAGAGCAGCGGGAGTCACTCGCCCGCCCCGGGAGCCGGGAAGGGTTTTCCGCAGTCAGAGCCTGGCGTGGGTTTCGCCGCTGTGAGCTGGCCCAGTGTCTTCTTGTGTTGTTTGTGTGTGTGTGTGCAGCGGCTTGTGGCAGCTCCGCGGCTCCCTCGGTTTTACCGATTCAGCCCCTTTAAGGTTCTCTTTGGGCTTAGAAGAACCACCAAAATAGCTGGGTTTGGTTGGTTAGTTTGTCATGTGCTCGCTTTCTGCAGGTGTCCGGGTGCAAGGGAGGTTTTAAAGGGCCCACAGGCATTCTGAGAGGAGCCCAGAGCATTCCCTGCCTTTGGAGCTGCTGGGAAGGTGACACAAGGACACCTGTGAGAGGGGACATGGAAGGTACAGAGAGTCCATCTCTGAGCAGGACAGAATCACAGAATCACTGAAGGGTTTGGGTTGCAAGGGACCTTAAAGCTCATCCAGTGCCACCCCCTGCCATGGGCAGGGGCACCTTCCACTATCCCAGGTTGCTCCAAGCCCCGTCCAACCTGGCCTTGGACACTTCCAGGGATGGGGCTGCCACAGCTTCTCTGGGCAGCCTGTGCCAGTGCAGAATAGGCAGCTCTGAGCAAAAGGAGAAGCTCAGAGAGGAGACTGTTGTCCAGGGCAGTTGGCAAAATGACTCAAACCAAAGTTAAGATGGTTAAAAGAAGATGTGGGATGATCTGACAGAAGCTGAATTGCTGAGCCAGGGCTCAGCCTCACAGGATGGTGTCACTGTCATGCTGTGGTCTTTCCGTGGTGCTTTTGTCTTGAAATGCTCAGGTAAAGGGCATTTTGTAGGTGTGTTTTGCTGCTTAGAGAGGTAGGTGGTACTTGGGTATTTCTGTCAGTATAGCATGAGGAGTGCAAATGTGGGGGTTGGTTTAGGAGATGTCAAAGAACCTCGAAGGGGGAATTAGTAGTTTATATCAAAGATCAGTGGAGAAAGATGAAAGATCTGTAAGCTCTTAGTAGATCTGTGTGTCTGCAGTAGGGGAGTGGAGAAAGGTGAAGCACGGAAGGAAATGGAAAAACTGGATCAGCTCCTAAATAGTTTAATTTTGTTAGTGTTAAAAAGCCTGTTTGGAAACATAACATATGCCTTGCGTTCCTGTTCATTTTATCCTGAGAAACAGGGTCTTTGAGCCTCGAGGCTGATCTTGGTGTGTGCTTTGTGTTTTCAGTGGGGAAATGAACCGAGAGTTGCTGCTGAGGTTTGAAAACCTGGTACAGCTCCGCGGTGCCTGCCGGCAGCTGCGTGCCCTGTCCTCCAGGAAAGTTTGTGGAGCACCATGGAAGCCTGTGCAGTTCTCTGCACATCCCATGGGGTCCCTCCTTCTGCAACCACAGCTCTGGCAAAAAGACAGATCAGTCAGCGCTGCCTTATCACAGTGCAGACATCTAGCCACAAAGGAGGTAATTAAGGACATCCAGTAATCCCTGGGTTTGTGTGGAAGTACAAGAGCTCAGTTGGAATATTTAATTTTTTTTAAAAAAAAGGTGCTTTATTCTTGAATATAGAGAAGTTGTTAGAAATCTGTAAGACAAAATGTACTTAATGTGTAATTTTTTTGCCATTCCCTCTCAAATACTGACTTAGGCATAATGAATTTTTGCTGACACTGGAGGAAATGATTGCAAACAAAAATGGAAATGGTTTTATTGATTTTTGTCCTTGTTCTGAAAAATTAAAAATGCAAAAAGATTAAGGGTAGTGTGCTATACATTTAAAATGTTCATTATGATGTGTCAAGTCATTAATTTATTGCAATTGGTATTGTAGTAAAAAAGATGTCTTTACCTCATATGGCTCAAGAGCATTGTCTTTTTAATATTGTTTTTGTTATTTCTTAGTTTATGTATTCCTATCTATGTGTCTAATTCCATGTAGGAGACAAAAAAGAAGAAAAAGAAGATTCCCCTGACTAGAGGTGAAGTGGAGATAAGGCAGAAGATGACTGTGGAGGAACTGGCACAAGCTATGGGCAAAGACATAGGTGAGAGCCTGCTCTGGGGTCTGAAACAGCAAAATCTGCCACACCCCTTCCACCAGTGGGAAAGGCAAAGATGTCTTCAGTGGCCTTAAGTGGCCCTAGTTAGTGGTTGTTGATCCATCCCTTGGGAAGGGAGGTTGTACCCAGCCCCAAGGAAGTGTTGGGAGACACAGTGCAGACTAAAGAGAAAAGAAGTCGGGCCAGCCAAAGTACCAGGCCAGACATCTAAATGTGAAGAAGCCAGGTCTGTCTGCCACCTCCAGCAGAAGGGCCTCAGATCCATGCGGGCTGCTCCTTATGGCTGTGCTTCCCAGGGGCTAAATTATTCTGGAAGGAAAACATGGCACCCTGCTTTGTAAGAGCTGGACCCCTGTGAGTTAAGAACTCGTGGCTGAAGAGCTTCAGCCCAAAATCCAGAGTAGCAGTAGGAATTTGGGATTCAGGAGCAATTTGTGTTTCATTAGAACAGTCATTTGATTAACTGGGAGTGGGCAAGACTTGTCTGGCATTGCTCCCTGTAGCAGTTTTTGACTACTGTAATATGTTCTGTGTTTCTACAACCAAAGAGAGGAGCATATGGTCAGATGTGTCAAATTTCCTTCCTCCTTGAATCGCTCCTTTGCTGTTTGCTTTAGATGAGTTTCAGTTGTTTTCTTTTTTGGAGTTAGTGGAAAAGTAAGCTAGGAATATCTGAGTGAAAAATAAGATGGTAGCAGCTAACAGAGTAGTAATTTTCAGTAAATCTGCAAAAAGTTCTTCTCTGCGAGTATGTAGATTAACGGCAACTTTTAGATAAATCTATCTAAGGGAAAACTCCCTTGTGAATAATACTTATTAGCACAAAAAAAAATTAAAAAGCCTAATTAAGTGGGTTGGGTGGGTTTTTGTCCCACGTTTTTGTGGATGTAATTGTTAAATGTGTTTATGTTTTCCACAGATCATATTTATGAAGTGCTGCTGTACACAGACATTAACCTTGATTCAATAGAACCAGATTCCATCTTACATGAAGACCACATCAAGATGATTGTTCAAAAATCAGGAATGAAGTATAAATCAGCAAAACTGAAAGAGGAAAAGGAAAGAAAAAACACAGATGCTGTGAAGAGGCAAGTTGTGAGCTGTTCTTTTTGGCTCTTTTAGTTCTGTGTCTTTCTGCAGGTCTTCGGGGAGGAGGCAGCCCCAACTGTGAAGCACCAAGTGCTGGTAGATGCCTCTTCTTAGCTGTTGTGGCTCAGTGAATTTTTTTTGGCGTTTACAACCCCCATTTTTGCTCTAATTACAGACCTCCTGCAGACCCAGCAGTACTGACCCCACGGCCCCCAGTTGTCACCATCCTGGGACATGTTGACCATGGGAAAACAACTTTACTGGACAGCCTGCGGAAAACCCAGGTGGCGTCGATGGAAGCAGGAGGCATCACACAGCACATTGGGGCTTTTCTTGGTATGGTCCAAGTCCATGTGCTCATGTCTAACACAGTTTCCTCTCCATCTCACACAGCAGGCTGACTTGCTGCCAGTTCACTCGGGAAAAAAGGTGCCACATAAATGGTGAGAAAGGAAACCATAACATAAAATGTCTGTTGCTGATACCTGTCATAGCTATGTTGATGGAACTTCAAAGTGAATTGTCTGCACAGTTGAAATTAGACTGTTTTGGATTATGGAGGATCCCAAGACACTTCCTCCTTCCTGAGGCTTAAACAGCACCTGTGATCTCTGTGCCAACAATTGCCTGACTGCCTAAAACATGTCGTTATTATTAGAATGCTCTCAAAGGAGTGATGCTTGATGTACAATACCTCAACTAAAGCTGGGTGAAGTGCTGATTTTGAGCCGTACCATTTGTTCACAGTGCACATGCCTTCTGGGGAGAAGATAACTTTCCTTGACACTCCTGGCCACGCAGCCTTTTCAGCCATGCGGGCGAGAGGCACCAACGTCACCGACATCGTGATTCTGGTGGTGGCAGCAGAAGATGGAGTGATGCAGCAAACCATAGAGTCCATCCAGCACGCCAAGAACGCAGGAGGTACAGTGTGGGGTGCTTTGGGAACCTGGCTTTTACCTCTCAAACCTCCTTGGACTGGGATCCACAGAACTTGGGGAGTAACTGTCCTACTCCCATTCATCATCCCCTGAGATGTTTGAAAATGTACTGAATGTTGCAGTAATACATAAAGATCCTAAAATACAAATATTTCCAAGACAGGGGTTCATTGTTTGGGTTTTTTTTTTTCCTTCCCTACATGGATAACTCCTCCAGCTTCTTCCTGGTAGCTCAGATCTCAATGGCTGCTCAGGGAAGAGGCAACAAGTGAGACGATGATCTGTTCTAAGTGGCCATAACTTGCTGTAACCTTTTCTAGCAGCTGTGGTGCTAGCAGCAGGTTTTGGTTAGGTTGGTGCTGAGTTTGTGTGTTCTCTTTCTAGTTCCTCTTATCCTCGCCATTAATAAATGTGACAAACCTGAAGCTGATCCTGAAAGAGTAAAGAAGGAATTGCTGGCTCACGATGTGGTCTGTGAAGAGTTTGGAGGTGATGTTCAGGCTGTAAATATTTCTGCACTCAAGGTAAGATTGTGGTAGGAAAAATGATGGTGTTCATGGCTGTCTGATACGTGCAGAGAGATGCATTTTTATTTGGCAGCTGGAAAATAAAATGCTTCTCTTCCTGGTATTTGATACCTTGCCATGAGCTCAGTGCTACTGGCTCTTGCCAGAATTATTTGAAACACACTGAAATGTATTTTGAGGCTCAGACTTCCAGCAAGCAATAATATCTCGTTTTTTTTCTGGTAATCCAGTCCAACAGTTTTGTCTCTGATATCCTGAAGTCTTGCCTGGGTGTTAAATGTCATCACATTTCAGTGGGGGAATTTGGCACTAAGGGTTCAACTTCTGATCTCACTTTGATTGGGCACTTCCTTTATTTGGTGTGGTTTTGTGTGGTTTCATGCAGGGGGAAAACCTGATGGTTTTGGCAGAGGCAACTGTTGCTCTGGCAGAGATGTTGGAACTGAAGGCAGATGCCACAGGGCCGGTGGAGGGGACTGTCATTGAGTCTCGGAAAGACAAAGGGAAAGGGTGAGTCAGCTGCCACCTCTTCGGCTTCAGTGAAGCACTTTGTAACAACACAGACACGCTGCTCAGGGCACCTGTGCCTCAGTAAATAAAGCTGGAGCACTTTCTTTGCAGGGTTTCTAACTAAAGCCTTGAAATACTGCTCTGCAACACAAGAGGTTGTAAACCAATGGGGCAAAATTCATCATATCCCTGAAATGAAATCCTGTAACAGGAAATAGTTTAAAATGGTAGAATGTGTTTTTTAAGATGTTATTAAAACAGTAGGAATGATGAAGTTAACAGTCAATACATAAAAAATTCTTTACAAGTTTTGTGTAACGTGACATTCTACCCTTAAGTATCTTAGTCCTCCATTTGCAGGTTCTGTGTGAATGAGGTGTGTTCTGCCCTCTTTAAAACTGAACTGAATTCTAGGAAATTGTTGGGATTTGTTGTTTGGGGTTGTTGTTTTTTGTTTTTTATTTTGGGTGGGGGTTCACTTAATGTGTAAAATCATTCTCTTCCTGGGTTCACAAATGCCAGATTTTGGATTGATCTGCAGAAATGAAGAGTACAGTACAGATTTTGGGATTTTTTAACTCACTTAAAAATTAGGTGAGTGCTCTAGTAAATCATCACAGGAATATTCTGCCTGTGATGGATCACAAATCCATCCTGGTTATGTTGTGCCTACACTGACCGTGAAGACAGGGAGAAACATCACTTGCATTTTGTCTGTTATTTTTCTCCTCTGCTCTTCACTAGTCCACTCACCACAGCCATCATCCAGAGAGGAACTCTGAGGAAAGGCTGTGTTCTGGTTGCAGGGAAGACCTGGGCAAAAGTGCGTTTCCTGTTCGATGAGAATGGCAAAGCTGTGGATGCAGCCTCACCAGGCATCCCTGTGGAAATCATGGGCTGGAAGGAATCCCCTTCAGCAGGAGATGAAATCCTTGAAGTAGAGTCTGAGGTACAGAAAGAACTGTTCAATGGAAAGTTCCCACTGCAGGAAGGTGGATGGGAAGGAGCTGAGTAACAAAATAAGTGAGAGCTTTAAATCACCTGGATAATTTCATGAAAGGTCGAGCATGGGGATTAAGGGACCTGAGTTAGATGCTCTAGAAGAGGAATGAGGGCTTGCACTTTGCCTCTTTCTTTTTCCACCTTTCCCCTGCTGGAGTGTCCTCATCTCCATTGGAACAATCCAGTACTTCAGGAGATCAGTGTTTTAATTTGAGAAAGAGAGAACTCTTGTCTGACAAAGAGAAAATGCACAAAATACAGCTTGAAATAGGTGTTGCGAGAGCTGGAAAAACACCACATGAAAGAATGAACAATAAATTCTCTTCTGCAATGCGGGGATACTGTAAAAATAGGCCTTGAGTCATGTGGTAGCTTAGGGAGGAAAAGCTCTTGTCTCATTCTGTGCCATCTGTGCAGCAAAACCTATAGTTAAAAGTGAAGGAAAATGAGTGAGCCTGTAGAGAAGATGCAAAAGGATGAGACTGCATTATTGCAGAGCATTCTGATGCAGTGCTTTAAAGGTAATCTTTCTGTCTTCCTGCCCAGCAAAGGGCACAGGAAGTTGTGGCTTGGAGGAGCTATGTTGAAGAACAGGAGAAGATGAAGAAGGATCTGGAAGTTATTGAAGCAAAGCAAAAGGAACACAGGTTGGAATATGAGAAGAAGCAGCAGAAGCTGTCCCACCTGACCTGGAGACAGAGGAAGGCAGCGCTGTACAAGGCCAATAAGCATGTGATGTTCTCAAGGCCTAAGGAGAGAGCAGAGATGGATGAAAACACACTGTCATTAATAGTTAAAGGTGCTGTCCCTGTCTGTTTGCTGCTCCTTTGATGCTGTGCTTCTCAAATGCTCAGTCTGAAACAGAGCTCTAAATTAAACACAGTTTCTGTTACCAAAAGTTTAATCAGTTTAAAACTGATTATTGAACTGCTCTCCTGAGAGCAGGGGCATCAGAAAGCGTCCAGTGGGCAGAAGGACGTGCTTCCAGCAGGGCCAGAACAACAGGAAAACTTCACATGCCCAACCCACTTATCCAGGAACTCCTAAGTAAAATCCATACATATAAACCCCTATATAAGCATATATATACACATATATAAAACCCTATATATATAAATAATAAAAAATACAAGCTATAAGCATTTTGCGTCAGCAAAATAGAGAAGAACAATTATATATTAAAGTGGGACAGGAGGAACTTGGTTTAACCTCATGTAGTGATACTCAAGCAGTGACTGTAGTTGAAAACCTGGAAACTTGACCTGACAGTGACAGCAGATGTAGAGTCTCTGGCCCTACTGTATTTATCCAGTTTATTTTTGGAATTAACAGACTTTTTGGATGAATTTTAACATACTACTCGAAATACAGTGACAGATGTCAAAAGACTTTGTTGCATAGTGTGGAGTTGACAGTAGTTGTATTTCTGTGTCTTTGACTTGCACAAAGTCAGCAGTACTTCCATTTATCCATGCAGGTGATGTGGATGGATCTGTTGAAGCTATTCTGAATATCCTGGACAGCTACGACTGTGAGGATGAATGTAAACTCGATGTTGTCTACTTTGGAATGGGAGATATCAGTGAAAATGATATCAGTCTTGCTGAAGCATTTAATGGTGTGTGTTTAAAAATCATTTTACAATTTTGGAATTCCTGACTTACTGAAATGGATAGGCCTCAGTCAAGTTTTCTTTTCTCAATAAAAATTAGCAGCATCAATAAGGTAAATTTATGTCAATCTTAAAAATGCTTTCTTGAACCTCAGGCTGGTGCAGGAGGGGAGCCTGGAAGTCTCATGGAAATGGAAGGACTCTGGAAAAGCTGTTGCCAGAAACTCAGTTGTTAAGGTTAAACTCTGACTCTTCACTCAGGGTGCTTTATGATGTTCACACAGGGCAGAGCTAGAAAAGCAGGTTAGAAAATCATTTCCTTTTGCTCAGGGAGGCAGCTGGATCTAGGACTGAGTCAGTTGTTGCTGTTCATCCCCTGTAATTCTCACCTGTTGCAGAGGGTGAGGTCAGTGCACCTGCCATAGCCCACAGGTGGGCAAGAATCATTTAGAATTCACTTCTAGCTTTATTTGGACAGCTAAGTTAGTTCTCCAGCCCAAGAACGAGAGATCTGTGTCCTTTATATGAGCTGTGTGTGTTATTTTCTGCTTTGATACCTCCAGCTCTGTCATCAGGGACTTTCTATGGGCTTTTTTGGGCCATTTATTTCGGTAGCAGGTTTGTAGCAGTCCGTGTGCCCTAGTGAGTGAGGCAAACGGTCCCCCCTTAAAAGAGAAGGAGGAATAAAATGTACCCTGTGCTGCAAAATTTCACTTTAACTGTTCAAAGACTCATCTCTTGTAGTCATCACTTGACAGTTGTTTCATTTATCAGGTGTAATACTTGGATTCAGTGTGAAAGCCAATGAAAGTATCAAAAAGCTGGCTGATAGAAAGGGAATAAAAATTAAACTTCACAACATCATCTACAAACTCATAGAAGACTTGAAGGATGAGCTGAACAGCAGGCTGCCCCCAACTGTGGTGGAAAGTACAGTAGGTGAGTTTTCATTGACTGATATGTTTTTGCCTCAGAATGTGGCCTCAAGTTTATTCCCCAGAGGAGTGTTCCTCTTTTATCAGCTATTTTATACTACCCTGTAACTGCTTTTCTGTTTTGTTAAAAAGCATGGCAAGTAAAAAAATGCAGCCTGCTTCTACCTTGTGCCAGTTTGTTATTCCTATGGACTTCAACTTTATTTTTTACTTTTAGGAGAAGCTTCTGTTCTTGACACCTTCTCTGTCACAGTAGGAAAAAACAAAATTCCAGTGGCTGGATGCAGAGTGCACAAGGGGCTGCTGGACAGAAAAATGAAGTTTAAGCTAATCCGCAACAAGGATGTCATTTGGAAAGGTGAGTGGAATTCCCACAAAACATGGATTTGTGTTTAGTATTTTTAGACATTGCTAGTCCCCTGGGAAGTTAGTACCAAGGATCCTAGGGCAATCCTGAATTCTGTCCAGGATGGAGAGGAAAGCCACCAAATGCTGGTGTACTGTTCCCAGATCTTTTTCCAACCATCCACTCTGGTAGGAAAGAGTCCAAAAGAGCTGGTGTCTGACTTCCATTAACCCCAACACCCACAATCCCGACGTTTTCCTGCTTTCCTTGTGTAGTCACAAAGTGAAACATTAATTCTGCAGGAAGGGCAAACCAAACCACTCCTCTGCTCTGCTGCTGGTGGCCTCTCTTTCATGCATTTTCTCTTTGTAGGATGTTTATCATCACTGAAGTACCATAAAGATGATGTTCAGGTAATAAAAACAGGAATGGATTGTGGATTGAGTTTGGACAAAAATCTGGAATTCAGTATTGGAGATGAAATTATCTGTTACGAAGAAAAAGAAGTTCGACAGACAACTTCCTGGGACCCGGGCTTTTAAAGACATTTTAACACATGAACACTAAAGGACATATATTATATTCCTGGCTGGCCTTTTAAAAAACTCTTAACATTAAATGAACTTCCAGAGATGCACAGGAGCTGTTCTTTACATCAGAGCACTTCAGATACATTTTGTATCTGAAATGTTCTGCTTCTCTATCATGTCAAGCAACCAGCTTCCCTCAGTGGAAGATGGGATAAACCACCAGAGTAACTACAAGCACTTCAAGTGTGTAAAACTATCACGGTAAAATATTTCTGATGACAATCTCTTGGCTCCAAAACAGCTGAGCCATCTCTGCCCTCCCCTCCCAGTGCTGATGTGCACTATTTCAGTGTGTTCTCTGCATTCTGTCACCAGGACTCCCATACCCCATTCTCCAGCACTGACCCACTTGCAGACCTGACTCTGGACCTCTGAATTTCCAATTCTTCCAGATCAGAACTGTCTCATGTTAAAGAGACCACATCTAAGGTTAGCTCAGGTGTTGGTTTTTTCCCTTTTAAAACTGGTACCCAGTATTCTTTAAATCAAGTTGCTGCTTCGGTGTTATACCAAGTATTTCACCCTAGCTGGCAGGCAGCACCCAAAGGTCCACAGGTTTTTCTCACTGATCAGCAAACACAGCGCCACAAAAATAAATCCTTAAACCGTACAGAAGCTCAGATTTTTATTGTCTGGTACATTTACTTGTCTTCTGGCTTATTGAAGCAGTATGTCAGACAGCACTTGCCACAGTAGTGTCTGTCAAAGTGACTGGCCATGAAGACTCCGGCGCCACACTCCTCCGAGGGGCACTCCCGGCGCAGGCGGCTGATCTTGCCGTTCTCATCCACCTGGGAAGGACAAACAGGCAATGGCTCACATACACTCTCCACCTCTTAGCAACAAAAATAATTCTGAGTATTTTCCACTGGCATAATAGTTTTTGTAACAGTAACTACATCGAACTTTTGGAGATAAAAGTCAGAAGGGCTCAGCTGCAATAGATCGTGTGCCTTTTATTTTACACGTAGGATGTTTGCAAATAGAATGAGTTTAAATATTAAATACAGCAGGCTCTGTGCAGACCAGTTACAGGCTCCACATCCTCCCTGGTGAGAGATGAGTCTCCATCAAGCTTCTCGAGTTAGTTCTGCCTACCTTGTAGTACTTGAGCACTGCAAGCTTAACCTTCTTTCTCTTATGCTTGTTCTTCTTGGGAGTTGTGTAAGACTTCTTCTTCCTTTTCTTAGCACCACCACGAAGTCTCAGCACCAGGTGAAGGGTTGATTCCTGTTTGTAAAGCACATGAAAGAGACTCAAAATGCTTTCTCAAAGCAAGTGCAGCATTTAAGCAGGCTTCCTGCTTTTACCTAGAGAAAGTACATCTGAAGTGCCAGGCACTTAAGAAAGCTCTAAAAGGATTATTTGCTATTAAGGTGGCATCCCAAGCTCCCAGCATCAACACTGCCCAATCCCTTGATTTGGCTAAATCTATTAAGAAATATTTCTTAGTCAGCAAAGAAAAGGTCAGTCAGCTCTGCCTGTGCCAGTTCCTGGGTACTGCACTGTTCTGTCCACCCTTTCCTACTCACTTTTTGAATGTTGTAGTCGGACAGTGTGCGTCCATCTTCCAGCTGCTTCCCAGCAAAGATCAGCCGCTGCTGATCCGGAGGGATGCCTAGTGGTGAGATAAATCAGGAATGACAGGAGTGAGCTACAACA
This sequence comes from Corvus cornix cornix, assembly GCF_000738735.6. NCBI lineage: Eukaryota > Metazoa > Chordata > Aves > Passeriformes > Corvidae > Corvus > Corvus cornix. The sequence continues at coordinate 2,006,371 of NC_047056.1, read as the reverse complement.
GGCTGCAATAAAATCAAAAATTGCTGCAGAAAATTACAACTGTGTAAGGCATACATCAATCCACTAGAGTGCACTGACAGTAATACATACAACATATACGGGTTGATATCAATATTTAATAATCAGTAAGTGCCGATTGAACCTACCCTCCTTATCCTGGATCTTCGCTTTTACATTTTCTATAGTATCAGAAGGCTCAACCTATTACGAAACACAACAACAGAATCAAAACGCGCTGCACATTTCAATTAGCCCAGATAGGCCGAAAAAGCACGAGGAGCTCCCGGCACACGCCCGGTGCTGCCACGGCCATTCCGGCCTCCACCGCGTGGCCCGAACCGCCCCAGGCAAGGCAGGGCCGCGTTTCCCCACACATCCCGGGCTTTCCCGGTGCATCCCGCTGCCTCCCGGCACATCCCCGCGTTTCGGAACACCGGCAGGCACGGGCGGCGCGGTCCGGCGGCGGCGGCTCACCTCGAGGGTGATGGTTTTCCCCGTGAGGGTCTTCACGAAGATCTGCATGGCGAGGCGGGCAGGGGCGGCTGGGGCGGGGCGGCTGGGCCGGAGCGCGGGCTGCCCGCGCTGCTCGCGGAATGGCGGCGGCGGCCCGAGAGAGCGCCGCGCCCGCACGCACGGGGTTTCCGTGCGCGCCGGGGGAGGGAGGGGCCGGGCGGGCGTGCGGCGCGCCGGGACTACGGCTCCCGGCATGCCCCGCCGTTGGCGGCCGCGCCCGCGCCTGCTGGGAGGTGTAGTCCCGCCACGAGAGGTGTGGGCGGGAACTGCGGCTCCCACAGTGCACCACGGCGGCCGCCGTGACGGGTGAGGCGGGGCCGCGGTGAGGGGAGGAGGAGAAGTCGCCATGAGGGGATGAGGCGGGGCCGCGGTGAGGGGAGGAGGAGAAGTCGCCATGAGGGGATGAGGCGGGGCCGCGGTGAGGGGAGGAGGAGAAGTCGCCATGAGGGGATGAGGCGGGGGCTGCGGTGAGGGGAGGAGGAGAAGTCGCCAGGAGGGGATGAGGCGGGGCTGTTGTGGAGGCCGGGTTTTTCAGCCGCCTGACTCGGTTCTGCTGTGCATTTTTCTGTCGCTTTTTCACGTACCTGAGTCTCTGTCAAGGCCAGGTTGGACACGGCGTGGAGCAACCTTGTCTAGTGGGAGGTGTCCCTGCCCGTAGCAGGGGGTTGGAACTGGATGAGCTTTAAGGTCCTTTCCCACCTAAACTGTTCTGGGATTCTATGATTTTCCCGCGGCGTGCAATCCCAGAATTCGATGTCCTGGTTCCTGGGGAGGCAGTTTAAACACGCCTCACAGCCACTTTGCCACCGGCGGATTCCTTGAGATCAATTCCAGGTTTATATTTGGGCAAAGATTTTTTAAACTGGAAAAGCTGTAGATAAGTTGGGAATAAAGGAGCCCTGAGTCATGACTTGGAAATTATTTTTTAGGTGGTTTTATGGTTATGAGTCTAATATGGGAAAGGCTAAAGCAGAATAGGACCTGCTTGAATAAATCAGCTGGGACCATTTTAACAATTTCAACCCTTCTGTGTTTTGATCAGAAACCGAGAAAGCAGGTTGTGCTGGGTAAGGACTGTCTGAGGAGTGCTACATTATATACACTAATGCATTTCACAACATAATAAATATTTTTCAGGTAAATGAGCACTTGACAGTATGTAAAAAGTGGTTTGCTGGTTTTTTTTTTTTTCTCCAGTTGGTATGAGCAGACCGGTTGTGACCTCTGTGTTGTTACAGAAATCAAGGATTGATACATTTTCAGCTGGTTTTTGTACCCCCGTGAACACTGCAGCAGAGTCAGGAGCACTACAATGAATTCATTATCCCAGGAATAACAGTAGGGTTCATGCTTGAAAACCCCTTTTTGGGAGTTTTGAAATGACAAAGCTGTCCTAAACCAGGAGAAAATCAACATAACTAAGATGACCTGTGACATTTATCCCACATGCCTTGTGTTAGCATTACCAACCCTTCTGTGCAAAGGTTATTGCTGAAGTTCCTGAGGGATTCCTGCCTGCCTGCCTATGTCTGCCCTTTTCAGACACTGAGATGGGAAAGGCCTAGAATAAATAAAAATTCTTAGTTTTTGAGATAGGTAGGAATAAGGGATACTGGCTCTGCTTTTAAATCTTGAATTGGATTGGTATTTTAAGACACTAAAATGCACAGCCCCTGCTCCCTTGGTTTTCCACAGCTGTAAGTGCAAAGGACATTTAGTGCCCACCTAGAGAAAATATACTATATACACAATATGTTTGATGCTGCAGCTGTCCAAATAAGTGCTGGTTACCTTAGTTTTAAGTAATATTGGTGATTATTTAATCTCAGGTGAATTTAGAGAATGCCTCATAATGAAAAGTTTTTCTGCATTTTCATTGTCTTGAGCAATGTTGCTTTGCTTTTGGGGCTGGTTTTTGTTATCTTAGAGCAGCACAGTGGAGCTTGCTCTATTATTTTCTCTATTCATTTTATTTTCATTCTACCATATGTACTTAATAGCTTAGGATGTCCCAGAAAGTTGTTTGCCTGTTCATTCTCTCTATACAAACCTCATATCCAAAAATACATCCACGGATAATGGAGTATGTTACTGTGTGCAAGGACATCCTCCCTTCAGCCAAATGGGAATGTGAGGTGTTTATTGCCACAATCAAGAAGGGTTAAAGGAATGCAGTTTTTTCTTCATAGGAGATTAAAAGCTCTGGAATCTGAACCCATAGCTCTGTAACACTATTGGAAAAGAGCAATGGAGCTTGAACTAAATTATAATATTTAAAATACATGCAAAGTATGTTGCTTTAATTAAGACATTAATAACCTAGTTATCTCTGCCTTCTCTCATTTATATTTTTAAATGTTTCCATTCTTGTTTTATTTTTATATGGCAGCTGCTAATGATTGTGTTAAACCTCACTAACGTGAAAACCTTAATTTAACTGATGCTGCAAAAGGTGTTTCATAAAAAATCATCTGCCTGAGGGGACTTTTTTCAGTTCCTAAAAAAAAATTCTCAGATTTAGAAAATATATTTTCAGTGTATTAGCTTATAATGTTTGTAATTGTTTGGTTTGGGTTATTTTTTATTACCACTTTTTAAAGGCTTTAGCAGTTTTGACTCTGAATTTGACTCTGACATCTGAATTGATGAGACGGTACTGGGGTTATCCTGCCCTGCCATGTTTTGTATTTCAGCTGTTCATGTCCCTGGTAAAACAGCTGAAGAGTTGCTTGGATATTTGGAAAGGAAAGTAGAAAAGTTTGTGTGCTGTGCTGTAGCAATTTGAAATATCACAGTTCACACGCCACACCGAATGCAGCCCTTCCTTGCCACGTTCTTTTGGTGACTCTCGTGGTGTTTATAAAGTGCTGGTGTGGCAGCCATGTGCATTAAGTCCGTTTTTATCCATTTTTGGGTTTTTCCTTGGCCCCTTCCCTAAAGGAACTGAAATTGGAGAGCTCAGCTGTTCTGTGTGTTGTGAAAACTGACAAGCTAATCTTAAATATATCTCTGTGTGTACAGATGAAAATGTATGACTTGAGGTTTTTCCAAAAGAATCCAGAGTCCTGGAAGGAATTGGGCATTCAATGCTGTTGAAAACCTCAGTAATGCAACATTCTATTTCTAGGTGCTTAGATCTCATTGCTAATGTAATCCCTGGATATCAAACACACAAATTAGTTCATTAACTCATCTCCTATAGCCTGCTGAGTAACAGCTACTCAAAAATAGCTTTCTCCTGTTTCTGCCCATTGGTTAATTAGATTTGTTCTTCCCAAATCACAGATGTTATATTTTCTGAAATTTCACTGGAAAAGACTGTATGTTTTAAGGACCTCCAGCCCCCTGAGATTTACTCATTATCTGCCAGTGGTAAAATGTGTCCTTTTCTTTCATCTGTGTTTTCTTCCTTAGACTGCTGTTGCTTAATTAAGATACAATTTTTAATTCTTATTTTATTTCCTGGCCATATTTCAGACCATTTTATGGGATCATTTTCAGGTTGCCGTGTCTTCTAGTGTTTCTTGATTTTGTCACTCCAGGACATTTCTATTTACAGGAAAAAATATTCTTTATATCTATGTTTTCAAGTAAAAGGTTAGATTTTCATTTCACCACTAGCTTTTCCACAGCTTGACTGACAAATCAGTCAAGATCATTGTGGGGCTTTATGGCAGGGAAAGGGAGAGTTAACCATACATGAATACAGCATGATCTTGCTAGTTGATTTTTCAGATGATTGCTTCTTTCTGTTGGAAAGCTGTCCTAACACTGCATTAATTCACTGTCTCAGTCAACAGTGGATTAGAAAACTACAATTTTCATTTATGAGGGCTTTTTTTATCTCAGCCCACCACAAAAAGGATGGATTTGGGCTATTGGAAGAAATAAGCAAGAAAAGAAAACACAACAAAATTTTAATAACAAACTTTGAAACTTGAAATTTTAACTTAGCTCCCATTCCAGCCTGCAAATTACTTTGGATTCAGTGCTCCTTTGGGTAACTTTCCATGGAGAGAACTCTGCAGGCACTTGGCTTTTAGTGGAGCCTCTATGAGCAGACTCTTGGGCAACCTGCAACCTCAGCACTTAGTGCTTAGGACACACAAAAATAAACAGAGTCCTGCTTGGTTCCAAGGTCTGTAAGTTTTCAGAGAGGCTTTTTCTTGCACTGCCAGACCCAAGGGCAGAAGCTCTCCAGGCAGCAGGAACCCAAGCCAAGGGCAGACAGCTGCAGCAAATCACATGGGCAGCAAGTGCCAGGGAACCACTCTGCAGACAAGCTAACATGTATCTGCCTGGACTTAGCTAAGAGAAGTGCTTGAATTGAAAGACAAAATTTCTGAAAATTAGGTTTTCTGCATCCACACATGGTTATTTTCATCTATTGTGCTTTTTGTGTCTTGCTCCAATAAACTGCCCTTGACTTCTGTGGCTGCAGCTCCTCTGTCATTCTGTTGCTGTTACGGGTTTCAGAAATTATTTTGAGTGCAAGCAGGGATTTTGGCCTTTAAATCTTTTAAATTAAAATAAATTATGTGTCATTCATTTCATCACCTTTATTTTTTTCAACTCAGTCTTTGGATTTCTAATCTACATTGAAATTAGTGAGTGAGCTCTGCAATATGCTTAATATGAATAGTAAAAAGCTTTTTAGGGCAAATGCAAGATATTTAAAAGTGGTTTTTACTTTTTCTTAGGCGCGTTGTTATTCTAAATGATACCGCTGGTACTTTGGAAGACTGGGACAAGACAGAAGTTGCTTGGGGAGAAAATAAGCAAGAAAAGTTATCTCAGGATGGAGTACTTGAAGATCAGAAAGATGCCAGGCTGATGGAACATGTTTGCTGGTAGTTCTTCTGCGCGGCAACAGAGGGAGCGCTTACAGCAGGCAAGTGAAGACTCCTCCTAGCTCGGAATGAGCTGTAGGAAACACTGAGCGTTACAAACAGTGCCGAGAATTCTTTTACCAACAAATAGCAGTTATTTTCCCATTTAATATGTCTGTGTGAGAATGTGTGCATGTTTGTATTTTAACTGGAAATGTATTCTCCGTGAGGAAGAAAGCTCTGGAATGGTACGGAAATGGTAAATGCACCTACGTTCTCAGCTTCAGTACATCAGGCCTGGCCTTGCTGTGGTCTGCGCAAGGGTTTAGAGTCAGTGGGAGGGAACTGCTCTGAATGGCTCCTCATTAGGGAGCTGGACAAAGGGGATGCAGGTAGGCATGTCCCGGTGCTTGGTCTTTTTGGTTTGTTCCCTGCTAGGTCATTGCTGGAGTCATAGCACAAATTAGATTATCAAGATAATCTAACAAATCCTGCCAAAACAGCAAACACCTGCCTAGAACAAGTGTAGGCTTTGGTTAATGCATCCACCTGCTCCTTGGGCTGCTGTGGGAGTTGTCTGGGTTGTGGACCATATAAAACTCTAAGAGCCAATATGAGAGCTTGGCCCAGGATATCCTTAAGAAATGGGTAATTCCGCCTTAAGGAAGAGAAAATGCCCGCTGCAGATTCCCTGGGTGCCTGTTGGTAGAGCCTCTTTTAGCTCTCAGCCCACAGCCAGTATCCACAGGAAGAATACTGAAAGTCATTTGCTGTTGCAACCTGTTCCCAAATAACATTTATCTCGATAATTAAGCTACATGTAGCTACTGCTGGTTTGATTCAGATTTAATACATTTTGGCACTCTCTAAAAGTATATTTATTATATGGATGAATCTGCAGAGTTAGAATTCACAAGAGAACTGTAGTTAAAAGAATTACAAGTCTACAGATATTGGAAGTATTGTGTGGATGAGTAATAGAGAAAGGTGTGCAAGTTCACTTTTCAACATGTAGAGTGATATGCCCTTAAATATGTAAGCCTTACAAATGTAACTCAATTTACAGTGTAATAGAGATCAGATATTGACCAAAAGAGTGAAAACAGTGAATGAAAAGGTCACTCACTGACATTGTTACTGCACAGAAGCTGACATCAAGAAAGCAGTGCAGATGTAACTGCCACCCTTCCTAGAGTGATTTCATGGTTCTTGTTTAATGTTTGCAGCAGCTGAGAAATGAAAGTGCTTGTTATATCAAACAAGATGGTGATGGACCAAACCACAAAGTTTTGTTCTTTTTTTTTTTTTTCCTTTGTGCAACAGGGATTTCTAGCAGGGATGCATGATCAAATGGCAAGCCTGAGTTAGGTGCTTCTGTTGTTGACATATTTACTTGTTAGTTGTTTTGTATTCAGCATCCTCTGGAAGTTTTAGAAATCAAGCTACCTAAGAAAGTGCAGGTGAAGTGTCAAATGAATACTATCTAAAGCAAACTGGGAAGGATTGTACTGGTGTGGCCTTGTATGTCTGTGTTTCCTTCAGAAGAACTTGCTGTCTCCCAATCCAAGACTCAGTTGCTAACCGTCCATTGGGATTTAAACCAAATTAGATGTATTATTCAGCAACCTCAGGAATTTTCAGTCACTTTTATCTTGAAAAAAATAAAAACTGTCTCCAATCTCAGATATTATTAGGAAGAAAAGGTAGGTGGTTTCACAAAAGGAGAAACACGAGTGCTGTCCTGTCACCTCACTCACTGATGAGAGATTCTGAAACGTTTCAGATACTGGCAGTACTCATATTTCTTTTTTCTTATTTATTAATCAAACTCAGAATTTATCATTTTCTCAGTGTCTGACTGACTTTTGGATGAAACTGTCTGGTCAAAATATGTCATTGTGGTCCTATGCAATTTATGATTGCCAAGCTCTGAGAAGCTGAATTTATTCTTGTCTGTACTTGTCTGGTGTGCTGCAGTCACTCCCAAAGATCAGCCACAGCTTTATACCTTGATTTATGAGGAAATTAGGCTGTCACAAGATCTTACTGAATGGGAGATTAAAGATATGGGAATAAGAGGAAATGGCAGGTTACTTACATAGCCTAATGCCCAGGACACTTATCTAAAGGAGGAAGTCATAAGCTGTTCTTCCTACTTCATTGAATTCTTCCGATTTAAAAGTAATTCATTATCCATCTTCTGTCTTTAATTCGTTATTCACTGGCCAAAGTGCAAAGCCCATCCAAGATCCACTTCCTGCTGAGTGCCCTTACCACATATAAGATGGTTATAAGATGGTTTTGCTCCACCCCCTTGCTGAGAAGTTTCATTAGAGCTTGAGAAAGTGATAATATTATTTTTATTGAAGTCTTGTCTTTGTGAGTTTTTTTTTAATACTACTCTGACAAGTTTTATGGAGTGAAGATGGGCATAACTAAGCTTTTTGCATCCTTTAATCACAAATCTCTTATGTGATGTGAGAGTTAGGTTTTCTGAAGTTATCCAAAGCCAAATAAAATTTTGTGATACAGCTTTTACCAAATGAAAATCACAGGTAGAAGGTTATCTGTATAAAAGAATTCATGTTGATAAACAGATAAATGATAAATGTATTGGTGAGGGTTTATATTGATAAGAGTCTATAAGTGATATTCAATAGGACCTTTTAAGGGAAATCAGAATATTCAAATTTTTTAAAGTTGTTTCTTCAAGCTCTTACCATTATTTCACTTTTCTTCTTCTACCTTCCTTGTACCCCCCTGGGCCAATTATCCTTATACTTGAAATCTCAGCATGGGAGGAGCAATCTTTCCCTGACAGAAGATTAATGATATTAGCATGGTGACCTAATATGGTAAATGTGGTCTATTTCCATCCCTCTGTAATCCCATCGAAATCCATGAGTCACACTAAGGATGTTTGGCCTTAGTCCCTTTCCTCGCCTGAACTCCATGACTCTTTCTGCTCTAGAAGCTGGATGCAGCCACCTGATTTGTTGAAGCCATTAGTCAGAGCTGTGGAAAAGGCACCTCTGGCCAGTGATCCAGGCTCTCCCAGGCACAATTACCTATGGCCTAGAGACAGCAACACTTTTGACAGATGGTTTTGAAACTTCCAGATACCCTGAGAGATCCTGGTAGTTCTATTCCAAATTAATTGATGGAATCTGCTGTCTAGTCACAGCGCTCCAGACTTCATCAATTAAAGCTTCTCCCTGAATTTGGTAAGCCATAAATTCTGGACTGTGTTTTGCTCCAGTGATACTCAGTCTGACTGTTCTGCTGGATAGCTGAAAATGGAAGTAGGTTATCTCTGAAGAAAGCAGAGCAAAAAATGAAGGATTAGCTTCTGAGCTTTTTGTGGTTGGGTCTGTTGGGCTTAAACCCCAGTTGTTCTCTATTTTATGCTGAACAAAAATAAGCATAGTCTAAAAGAATTTTTTTAAAAAGCTCTATAAATACAGTGCAAGGGACAGGATTAGCATGCAGGCAGCTGCTGAAGGCAGTTGGATAAGATGGAGTAAATTAATTTAGAATGAAGCTCACATCGATATGAAATTTTAAAGGTCAAATAATTTCCTAATAACTCAACATTAGTGCCTGATGCAACTGGAACATCTAACTAGGAGTAAAAGTTAAATTATAATAAAAAGAGAGTGAAGTGTCATAGTAGCTACACTCATTTAAGATGTATCAGGACAGATATTCCGTGCTTGATGTTCCAAGTGATAGTTGCTCAAAAGCAGGAAAACCCGCACAACCCTCCCTCTTGTAATCATCAGAGCAGCAAGTAGCCAATTACAAGCATTTTGATCATAAACCATCAAGGGAGGGGGAGGCAGCCCGTGGAGTTTCATAAACTGTAGGAACACAAAACCGTGTAAGAAGAATGCTATTAAAAAAGAAAAAAAAAAAAAAAAGATTTCTTCCAATAAAACGATATTAGAAAAGAAATCTCTGCTGGATATCTTGCAGAGATTATTATTTCCTGCACAGCTATAGCACCGAGACTACATTCTCATTTCACCAGATATTGTTCAAATACCAGGAGACAGACAGCAAAGATGAAAAGAAAGCACACTACAAATATTGAAGTAGATCTGGAAAGGTCATTGATAGACACTTTTGTTTTGGTTACTTTTCTGAATTCTAAAATACACAATGAAAAGAGCAGAGGGGGAGAGAGACACTGCATAATAATTTGAATTTTTTAGAGCAGTTTCTGATTCTAGAGATTAATTGCTGGTTAATTTGTACATCTGAGTTCTACTAGGACCAAAATTAAAGAGTAACAAATGTGATTGCATTATGAATATAATCTAGGTGTGTAGATAAGCTGAACAACTACAGCTTGACAGCCTTGAGTGTTAGGTTATTTTATTCGTAATTGCACAAAAATATAAGGTGGTTGCAAAATCCCAGCACTAATAAGGAGGTTGCACCTCACTCAGCTGAACTGCTCATTTCCTGAGGCTGCTGCTGTGGGCTCAGAGCGCAGAGCTGCTGCCAGAGCACACGGCTGGGCCAGGCCCCTCTCCCTGCTCCCCTCCTCAGCTGCCGTTGCTCAGGCAACAGGATCATTCAGCAGCAGAGGAACACAGAAGGAAACTGTAAGGAGTGGGAGGAGAGAGATTTCCCGAGGGCTGTAGAAAGGGTGGAGGAAAGAGGAGGGAGAATATTAGTACATGTTTCAGAGAAGATATTTGCCCTTCTTGTAGAGACAATGGTGCCAGAGGCTCCTTCAAAGCACTGCAGTTATGCTGCTTTCTAAGTTTCCCGTTTGGAGCAGCTTCTTTCCCTGTCTTGGCTTTTGCAAGAGGTGAGCAGATGGAATGAGGTGCCAGGTTCTGGATAGTGTTAATATCCTCCTGGAATGGCGTGCTTGAGGGTTCATGCAAGTGACTTTACCTGGTAAACTTGGGATGAGGCATCTCATCTGATCTGTGTTGGGCCAGTAGCAAAGCTCTTCTGGCTCACAGACAAGCAGTGGGACCTCGAGGAGCCATTGGCAGCACTCAGGGCTTCTCCTCCCCTTGGGTCTCAGGAGACCATGGTCTATGTTTTGGGAGGGCCTTGCCCCAAGAATCAGAATCAGAAAGTTTCTGGTAACTGGTTTACCAAGTAGGGAAGATGGTGTCTATGATCATCCCCTCTTAAGAAGGAAAATATTAAAAGGAAAAAGATCACCCCTCCCACTTTCCATTAGCGTTTCTACAAATGCCTTTGCAGTATTGATCCCATTATCAAAGCTGGTCAAAGTGAGGGCTTGTTACTGAAATGTCTTTAAACTTAACACTGATGAAAAAGAAATGTTTCTTAATTCTTAACATTATCTCTTCATTATAATTTGATTTAATAGCTATTACTTCATCAGTAACAGAACATGAACACTGTAGGCTTTACTGCAGTCTGTCTTTGCAATTCTGATTTCCAGTTAATTAAAATTGATTGGCTGAACTGACATTTATATCTATCACATCTTATGAAGGATCCAGGTTTTCCTTCACATAAATTTTACTGCTGTTCTCTGTTAGCTGTTTAGTGGAAAAAAGCTTTGCATTATGTCAGTTACAGTAAAAAAAAGCATCTTAATCTTTACAAGTTGCACTGCAGTCAAAGTTTCTATCAACAACAAGATTTTTCTCTTTAATTGCAAAGAATTATGTTGTTTGGATCAAAATGATTGTTTTCATGGTCATTTTTTGAAAGTTCTGAAATGAATTCTTACAGTGATGCTGACAAAAATCTTGATCATAATTGTATGATTAGCACTTCTCATGTTGGCCAATACTATTATCTCATTACTTCCCTTGTAGAAAGTTTACATGTGTTGTGTCTCATCTCAGAGGATAAATTCCTTGGAGCACTGATTGTCTTTTGTTCTATATATAGTTGTCCTGCAAATGAATCTTGTTCTTGAGCAGGGCTCTTGTGCAGCATGGTAATAGAAATCGTAACTTCCTCCTGTGTATTTTCCCATTAAAATGGGTAGTGAAGGCAGCAGCAGAACAATGATGTTGGCAGACTTGTTCATGCTGATTGGGCTGCGGAGTGCTCCCAAAGGCTGCAGGGGGCTGGTGGAAGTGGTTTTGCCACTGCTGCAAAACAAATACTCATTCAAGTTTTCACACTTTGCCTCCAAGTTTGAAGTTCATCTCTTGAGAAGAACAGTTGGCTATGTTTCTATCAGTCCCCACTGAGAGAATTCTTTGGAATGAGATGTAGAATTTAGAACCAATAAGAGGAATAAACAGAATTTATTAGATCAGGGTAGGGAGTGGTAAGGTAAGTGGAAAGGTGTCAGAAGGGGAAGAAAAGTTAGCTAAGAGTCATCTGCAAGATAATGACTGCTATGGAAAGAACAGGAGATAAGAGCTGGCAGAAGGGATGGTGATTCTGTGCTGGAATCTGAGGCACTTAACTGGTATTTAATGTTTTTCAGCAGAGCATCCAGGATCTCACATTTGGTAGAAAGCTGTGACTTTGTACCGTGTATGTGTGATATTATTCCATAAAATTGTATGTGTCACATCATCAGGTACATAAATAGGTTTTGTTTTGTAACCCTTTTCATCAGTGCTTTCATGGATGAGTGGATGGCTCAAGAACAGGAAGAGCAGAGAAGGACAGTGTATTGCTGCACAGAAAGGAAAGCTGGAAGAGGAGACCTGGATGCAAGTGATGGAGGAGGAAAGAGAAGAGGGAAGTTTAATATTGTTTCTGAACTCTCAGATGGTAGAAAAACAAAACAGGAGAAAACTATAGGAGAGGATAGAGAAATTTAAGGGAGCATAGGCACTCCTTGAGCTGTGAAAATCAAATAATGCAAATGTTTCTGGGCAAACAGCAGGCAATGCTCAAGAAAGCAACCATGAATTCATTAAAAAAGACTGAAGGAATGTCAGAAGACAGGTATATCTTTATTTTTCAGGTAGAAAAGATTGTCATCCAGTGGCCCTTCAGCTGGTGGGTGTACAGCTTGTACACCTTTCCTTTTTAGTTCCTCTAGGGGAGTCTGTTTTGGTTTTTTGGGATTTTTTTTTAGTATACAAAAAGCTCCTTTTCACTGAACTCTTCAGTAGAAGGAGACATAGGAGCCCAAAGAATGAATGGGATTGTTTACATTCCTATCAGCCATATCAGTATTGAACTGAAAACTCTGAAAAGTGAAATTATTCTGGTTAGGAGGAGGTATTTCTTTACAGTGTGGGTATTATGGAAGTGTTGTTCACTTGTGTGTAGTTTTCTCCGCCGGGATATTTGAAACTGGATTGAAGACTGGTGGGTTACTGAAGGTTCTGTGTGAGCACAGGAGCAATGCAGGATCAGTGCCATGTGCAGCTGAACCAGCATTGCTTTGCCATTTGCAGCAGGTCTGTATCTTTAATTAGACTCATAGACAAGTAATGCTGCGTGAATTTGCATCCCAACAGTTGCATTCCAGGCTGGGATTTGAAGTGCAAACAGGAACTGGCAGCTGTTCATGGAATATTTGAATACAAGGTTATATTCAGGATTTTCCTTCAGCACTGAGTATGGGTATAAATATTCTTATGCATCAGGATTAATATATCCCTCATTAGTTGCACATGTCTAAATCCTCTTTGCACTGAGATACTTACAGGGTGGGTTTAGTTATTCTTAGGGTTGATCCTTTGGCAAAAAAATGTATGACAGGGTTTAATAGTTGTACACTTGCTTCTGCTAAGCCCTGCTATTAAATATACTTCTCATTTCCATTTGGTGAGTATATGCAATTTGTCTTCATAGCTGTGGTTTTAGGAACAGGTTTGTATTTTTCTTTAGCTAATGCTTCCAAATTGAGTTTTGTGTCATTGGCAGAGAATTTTAGAGCTGAATTTCTTCCTCATTCTACAGCCTACATGTGGCAGGAGGTTTTTTTTGAAGAGGGACAGCTCAATGGTCTTCTCATTCTAAAATGCTTCTGGAAATTCCCTGTTTGATTCATACACTTGTAAATTTAGATTCTGTTTGTCACACACAAAAAATGGCAAATTCTCTTGTGCCTCATGGGAATATCTGACTCTTGGAGGTATTTATTCTTCTGGGTTTGGAATGACAGAGATCTGTACAAACAACAGTTTGTTCTTTCCAGAACAGTGTGTGATGCCTTTGTCTGCAGAGAGAGAGTAAGTCTGGACTAGGAATAGGCATGAACTGGAGTCTTACATCCGTGTGTTTGTGAGCTGCAGGAAAATAGTGATTCATGGTCTTGAAGGATTCATGGGTTTGAGTCCAGATCTTGGCACAAAACACACTTTTATCTCTTATCAAAAGGTGAATCAGCCTCACTGCTGGTCAGAATGACCACAAGGCTTAGAGTCATGCAGTTGAGACCTACATTTTGGGGCTTGGTATCAACTGTTGAGACACGGTGGGGTACCAGCAGCAGCATAAACAGAACAGGGTATGCTTTAGGAGCTTTGCTGGACGTTGTGGGTAGCACACTTCGATCTCTGGAAGGGAAAATTCCTCTTGGAAGCACAGAGGTGGCCGAAATCAATGAGTTGCCGGCAGGTGGAGCCCGAGAACACAGAGTGCCTCGCCGGGTCTTTGTTCGGCGTCACCTGGTGCAGCTCCCAATGGCCTCCCCGTGGGATGCCTCCAGGAGTTAAATCCTACAGCAACAAGTAATGCACCGAAGCGACGCCCACCCATTGCTCCGTGTAAAACCGAAGCTGTGTGGAGGCTGGCTGCAGTGCTGGTGACAGGGACAGAGAAGCGCTGCAGGATTCAGAGGGTAATGCCCGTGGCGGGAGGAAAAAAATCCCTCATTCCAGATGTGGCTTCATTAAGTAGTGACTTGTGTGAAACAAATTCATGTGGCAGATAAACCCCTTGTAAAGCCTTGCAGAAGGTTGGCTCATTGCAAATAAATAATTCCTTGGGTGGGTGTAACAGGGATGGCATGTCAGGAATGATTTTTTTTTTTTTGCTTAGTCATACTCTGCAACATGTGTTCAAGTATTTCTTTGCTCTCATAAATACTGGAGAGAATAAGATGGGAGCCTAGATGTTGGAGCTTTCTTCTCTTCTTCTCAGCACTCAGGTGAAAACACAGAGGGATTAAAGATGGATTAGATAAGCATTCTTGAGGGAGTAGAGAACTCTGGGAACAGTGCTCTGGCCTATTAATTGTGAAGGATGCAAAAAACTGCCTGGCCCTTTTCTGGTTGGAAAAGCACAATATTTATATTGGGTTTTATCTGGTGTACAGCTTGGTTTGGTTCTGTTGGACTGGATGATTATTTTTTCTGCCACATATCTTTCTTTTTAACTGTTTCAGGGTACCCAATGTGTCTGCACAATTCTATTCAGGTGTCCTTTCCCTGGTGTGTGCCTTAAAATGTCGGCAGGACTGGAAATAAAACTGTGATCCATAAATGAATACTAAAACTGTCATGTAATGCCAGCTTGTCAAGTTACAAAAATTTACTTTTAGGCAATTTATTCTCTACAGAATTCTCTGCCTGATTATTTCAGATCTTTATTGTTGAATTCAATGGGAAGGAAGTGAGGCCATGCCACGAATATACTTTGTGCGCCTATTTTGATTTAATCTTGTATGTTTGCTAGATGATGGGTGTGGAGGAGAGTCAGAGCATGTAATTATTATGTATTAATTAGTACCCTAAAGCTATATTTAATTAAACCTTTAATAGCAACAGATTACAAATATTCCTGGGAAATAAATTCCTCTTTGTGAAGCAGGGCCATTGTAGTGCAGCCTAACTACAGACCCACAGACTGACAGCTTGCACCATCCAACACTGATTTTTCTGTGGGGAAAGATAAGAACACGGGTAACGAAGGGCAAAGTGTCAGTGTCACCATTTTAGCAGCTGAATCTATTCTGTCTGTCTCCTGCCAAACAGCCTATTAAACCTTTTAGCATTATGCTGTCTGTGACAGTAGGAGTTGGTCCCATTTGTACTAATAGCTTTACTGAGAGAATAGCAGGAATACCCTTCAATAGTCCTACAGATACAATCCCACAGAGTACATGGAACAGAAGTTGCTTAAAATATGTTGTTTTCAGTGTATTGTAGCATATAATGTATTACCTACCTATGTTTAACATAAAGCCTAAATGGCACGTCACTGAAGTTGTACATTGGATTGAAAGTATGAAACTGGTGTCTATAATTTCCATTTATTCTCTGGCTTCTGTTGAATTATTTGACCCTTTACAAGTCCATTTGTCTCTTCTCTTCCATGTGTCCTCTTTGTAATTCTCAGTATAGTTTAGGGTGGCACAAAGAAAATGTGCCAAGCTGAGCAGAAGTCTGTTCCTAAGACCTGTCAAAAACATTTTCTCAGCCTTGCTGCACTTCAAAGCAACAATGTTATCCTTTCCTAAGGTTTGCTTCCTTACTTAGCAGTAGTTCAGAAATTCAATATGCCATTTGCTCATGTGCCGTGATTTGTTTCACAGAAAAGCTATTTTTTTGCAGTGATGCTAGTTAAGAACCCAAATTTGGTTTGGTTTCCCAAAGTGCAAATATTATTAGAGGTTTAAGAGTTACGGTACTGCTTAGAAACAGATCTCAGACTTTCATTGCACTCAGCAGGGACTCTAGAGTTCTGTGAGATTGCAGTGTGCAAGGTACTGAAGGAATGGACAGAGGCTGAACTCTTGTGCATGGTGAGATACCACACTGTGCTGATCCAAAAACCTAATCAAACAAAAAGAAGTCCAAGGTAGAAATGTAGCCTGTGAATATTTAGTCAGAATTAAAAATAAAATTGTGGCGGTAAAACTCCTCAGATCCTATGGAAATGTTGCTACTCACTGAGCACACTTGGAAGAAAAAGCTTCTAAGACTTGGAGTCACTGGCAGAGGCCTCCTGCTGCGGAGTGTTTGAGCATGTTATTCCATGAACAAAGACAACCCTCAGCCTCAGCAAGACAGACCTGTGTTCTAGATGAACAGAACCATCAAATAAAAAATAAGTAATTGGCAGTGAGGTGAGCAGAGAGGGAAAACTGCCCCGATTTGCCTATGCAAATGCAGTTCCTCCCTGCTGTGTACGTGCACTGTGGGAAACAGCTCAGCAAAGCCACACCAGGATTTCTCCTGTCCACACTTGTGCTGCCATGCTATGCAAATGTCTACGTTCCCACATGTTTATTCTCTGCATTTCCCTTCTCTTTAGCTCCCTCCCCAAATAATTAAATAATTAAACAGCTTATTTCCTGCAAAGATCTGTTGGCCAGTAAGTTTATTTCCAACTTTGTTATTGACCAGGGTTGTAATTGCTGCAAACTGTGGTGTTAAAGCAGTGTTTCTATTTCATGGTCTAGTTTTTTCTCACACACAGTTGGTTTTCTTACTCAGTGTACCTTACTCAAAGGTACTGCTGCTCCGCTGTGAATACCCATTTTGTGGTATCTTTCTGGTTAAATGAAGTTTTCCTCTCTCAGGCTTTTGAGTCACCAGATGCTAGTGAGACAGGCTGAGAGGTCTAAGCTGATAGAAGATTTTGTCCCCAAAGCTGCAGTCTGGGGAAACCTACAGTAAATTCCTGGTCCCCATATGCTGCTGTACGGAACAACATGTGGTGTCCTGCTGTCCTTCCCGGGGAAGCAGTGTTTGGGAGGGTGAGCTCTGTCTGGCACTAAGATGAATGGATTCATTTTTGCAGGGTTTTGTACACAACTATTGGTATTACTTCCAGGCCCTGGTTTCTGTGCAGAATGAACTGATCTTGAGACTTCCAGGGGGAAAAAAGCATCGAAAGAGAGAAATTCAGCATTTCTTCCACTAGATGTTCTCTAAGGAAAGAAGATATGCAAATTTCTTTGGCTTTCTTTATACCAGACTGCATGCTGCTGCTGCTGCTAGCTGTGTCTCCACTCAGCCCTTTGCTCCTGGATGGGCACTGCAATAAAACCTCAGAATACTTACAGTGCTGCCGTAGTGTTTGTGCCTCACACATGCAGTGGGTTTGGCTTTCATTTTCAGAATTTTCTTGTGCCACTGAAGGTTTCTTCATTTAGGTTTACTGAGCAGAGATCTTCCAGCTCCTCCTTAAAGCCTTGCAGAAAGCCTTCCTGCTGAGGCCCCACCATTTTCTGTTAGGTAATTGAGGTTATTGTAACACACTACTTGAGGGGCATACAAGAGAACAGACTTCATCTGATATTCCAAAATAAATGCTGACACAGTTTTTAAGTTAAAAAAAGTTAGTCAGAGTTATTTTAGAAACTAACAATTAGATGCTAATATTTCTAGTCTAACAGGAATAGAAATTAGAATTAATGAGTTCTCTGCAGGTACATCTGTCACATACTTAATGATATGAGGTATATTTCATGCTCCCGGCACTCTGCCAACATTATGCAACCCTTGTAATAGCTTTCTGCAGTAAATACCAATCTTTACCTGCTTTGTTGCTAGGGAAAAGGAAACTTAGTTCCAGGCATGACACCCTGAGCCTTTAAGAGTGTCTCCCCCTAAAATCAGTGGATATAGACATTACTTGGGCTGTCTGTGGACTTGAGGGGATTATTCATGACAACAAATGTCCTTGTCTAAGCCCTCTGCACAGCGTGGAAGCTCTGGCTGCCATCACTCTACATGGCCTGGCTGGGTGCATCAGTTGGCTGCTGCTGAAGCCCCAAACACAGAGAAGCAGCAATTCCCAAACATACCTGTTGAGCTGCTCATGGCTTCCGGGATAGAGAGAAATGCTAAATAAATATATTTGCTTGCAGAACAAAGTTTACCCTGGAACAACACTGTCAAGCTTTCAGTGGGTGATAATTAAGGGACCTGATTAGTGTCTGTTACCATTCTGCCCTGTGTAAAATTACAATCATAATTGCACCTTAGAAGAAACTGGAAGGATAAATATTTTCCTAGTGCTGAGTCAGTGTTGATCTGATAGAAATATGTCTTCATCTTTCTTATGATAGAATAAGAGTACCAAGCTAACGTGCCAGGCGCTGCTGTCCTTGAGATTGCACATTCATTGACAGAGACATCCTCTTCTTTTGGCAAACTCTGTTCATTCCAAATAAACCGAGAGACACTGGACTGCTTCAGTCTTCCCACAATTTACAATATGGCCATAAACAAATTGCATCTGTGGTTCATTTAACCTGAAGTTTCTAAAAGAGTTTACTCATAATTGGAAATTTGCTTCAAATTTGCTGCTTTTAACTCATTTGGCTCCCTCTCACTTTTAGTCACAAGTAATATAACTGTTACTACTACTAGTAGTTTTTGAGGTAAAAGTTGAATATAAGGAACACAGGCATGATAGTTGCAACAGCTGCTGCACTTCTACCTGAGATGTTGGTGTTGGCAGGCATTGAATTCACTTCCCCAAACCAGAAAACCCACTCCCAATTGCTTTGAGCCTGGTCCTGGGAGATGTTCATGTTTCTTTTTGAGCTACCACACTTCAGGACAGGATAATTCCATGTATGATAGATGTTTTCAGGCATACAGGGGGACCTAAAAGAGAAGCTTCAATTTGGATCTTAACTTCCCTTGCATCTATGGGCTGTTTGAAGGTCTATGGGAATCCCATTAAAAGCTTGATTTCTAAAGCTCAGTTCAAGTTCTGAATTTTCCTGGGCTAGAAATAAGGAGGATTTTTTTCCATCTAGATGTCAGGTATGTATATTGTGTCTTTGACATCACTCTTGGCAGAATTGACAGAACAGAAAACCTTTCATTTCTTCCACTAAGGGAATCTCCATTTATCCTGTGTGAGAAAAACTTTTCTCATGAACATAGGCTGTGCCTATATAATTTTGTTCTTGAACTGTGTATGAGAAGTTATTCCTTATCCTGGGAAATGGAGACAGTTCTGCAAACCAAAATACTTCCATGTAGTGCAATCTCTTGCTGCACATGAGTTAGGAGGCTTCCGTGTTGCAGTGCTAACACACCTGGCAAGCTCTGTGGTAACACTATTTTCCCCTTCCTTTCTGGTGCATCAGAACATCTGTTGTTTTAAAAATGTGCCTGTGCTTTAAAATTGGTCTCTTCCTGCAGACCAGCATCCAGCCAAAAGGACCTCTTTGCACATAGATCATCTTGGCTACTGCCTAGGAGATTCCCAAGCATATATCAGTGATCAAAATTACCCAGCAGCACTCATTGTTAGTTCCCTCACAAGGGCTTTTCAAGAACATCTTCTTTTTTAAGGATATAGAAATAAGAGTTGTTGATAAGAACTGTTGATGCCTCACCACTGGACTAAAGAAACCAGTGTACATCTGTTGCTGTTCTTTTGCTTTATTTTTGAGCTGTAGCATCTGGAAGAACTGTTTTTAAAAAGGAAAAGTAAATCCAGGATGATGTAATCCCAACAGGACACTCCTGATGACTTCAGGCTGAATGTAAGTGCTTACTTTCCGCCTCAAGCCATGTCTGCACTGCAAATTGCATTGTGACTTCCAGGAATCCAACCTGACCCTGAACTAGGCTGTCCAGAAGCAGGGAAAATTAGCCCATGGCAGACTCTCCTCAGGATTGCTGCAGCCATGGAACTTCCAGGTCTCAGTCAAACAAGCTGGGCTTGTTTAAAACTAGTTTTGGTTTCTATGAATTGTATCTCAGGCTTCAGTAAGGATCCAGTTCTGGTTTTCCCACTTCAATCTAGGGAAAATATTCTGTGTGCTATAGGAAAAGCTTTATCAGTTGTGAATAACGATTGTTAGGTGGGGCCAGTAATTTCTGTAGAATGTTTTTAAGGGCTGCACAAGCATCAGCAATTAGGCAAGAAAGGATGCTGAAGTGGAAGGAGATAATGTCTTGGGTCTCTTCTCTATCTGAAAGGGATGTTGAAACTGCATCCAAATAGCAATAACTCTTTTGATACTACTAAAATGAATTCCTGAGAATGATGTATGAGAAAAAAAAGGATGGTTTTAATTCTTTTGATGTAATCTGTGAAGTTTAATTAGGTGTCCAGTTTGAAATCCAGTTAGGTTTGCATGTGGCTTTAGCACTGCCTCTTAATTCAAGAGGCCATGTGTCCATGTTAACAGACCGCCCTGCAAACGGCCTGTAAAGTTGAAATGCCCATCAGAAATATTCATTAGTTTTCTTCGTGACCTGCCTTATTTTATTTCTGAAAATTTGTTTACTAACAATTTAAAAATGTGAGTCAGCTTTGCTTAAAAAGCCAGAAAAACAGGCAAACTTGAGTCAGCCAAACTGACTGTTCCTTCCTTTTTCTCAGAACTGAACCTCAGGGAGGTCACAGAGGAGGTCTCGCCTGCCTTCTTACTTTACTGAAGAAACATTGCACCTTGCATATAATTCCAATTTGTAAGGATTTAAATTGTAGAGGGTGAACTAAATTGTCCAATGTTCAGCAGCCTGCACTGTTCCTGATCCCAGTTTGTGTTCTTTCAGGCCCCACAAGGGTCATTTGTGTATTGGTCATTGCCTCAGCTTCTCCTTGAAGTCCAATGTGAATAATGATGAGTTGGGATCTAGGCCTGTGAAATCCCAGAGCAAGGGCCATGTTTCCTGCTGTGCAGTTCATGTTTCACTCTGAGTCATGCTTAGACAGGTTCAGCAGCTGTGCATGTTAAATTGCTCTAAAGGCGTGTTATTTTCATGTAAAGGGAGATGTAAAGGCAGAGTCTGAAATAAATCCGGGTCGATAAATACCAGCTGTGCTAATTTTAGCTAGAATTAAAGATTTGCATTTGAGCCTGTGGATGGTTTGGGAACACCATGGACAGTTGTTTCTCCAGTTTTGATTCCTGTTGTTTTGTATGCCCACCTTTTGATTGAAATAGTCCCTTCCAAACTGGCAAGAACAACGTGTGAATGTCTGGACCTGGCCATCTTTATTTAACTACTTTGGCACAGATGTTTGAGATAACTCCCAGCTATAACCAATCTTCCACCTACCCTTTGATTTCACTAGGGTTTGATTCTGGGAATCACATCTACCTATCCATACTACCAACTATCTGTAGCAGCCAGGTACACAAGCACATACTGCACAAATTGATAGTGCATCATGTGTTCAAGTTCAGCCTCCTCCTCTGAATTCCTCTGTCTCCTATTGTCAGTTATCTGTATTATATATTTCATAACAGGGTAGCTCATGCATTAAAGATCCTTATTGATCAGCCATGATTTGAAGAGGCGCTGCTCAGACCTGGTACAGAGTTAAGCAGGAGTCAAATCAAGGACAGGGCTGGCAAGTGTTCAGGCTCAGGCACCACAATGCTGAAATCTGCATTTATTTTAATCTGTTCAGATACGATTTCTGCAATGCAGCCAGTGGCTAAGGCTGACCTTAAATCCAAAGAATCCTTGGCTGTTGGTCTGTTTCCAAAGGCTTAATCCCTTTTGGTCTTGAATTTCTTTTGTTCCTCCTTGTATTTCCACAGAGTTTAATGGTATTTCTATAGCTGTGTTAGTTTTCCTGAAGAAGTCCTTCAAATTACTTATGGATTATTGGTATTTTTGCACTTTCTTCTTGAAGTATTAATTTCCCTTAATCCTACTTCTGCAGCAGTGTTTCAGCTGACATGCAAGCACACTTGGAATTGCATCAGGGCTGCCCTGTGAGCCCAGAGGCAGGACCCAGTGTGGTACAAGGCACTCCTCCAAAGAGCCTGAGCTGAGCACTCAGCCTCTGCTTTTCTCCCTGTCTCCCTGTGGTTAAAGTCCAGCCCTGTCACGCCACAGATCAGCAGTTCAGTGCATTGTGTTACAAATGTTATGATGGGAACAAAGAGGGAGAAGTAAGAGACAAGCTGTGCTGCCCCAAGTCCCCATCTGTGATCCTTCTAGGTAACCTGTCAACGTTTTATTTTATTTTAATAGGTGAAATCTTCAGTAGGTAGAATCAGCTCTCTGTGGCTGTGCAAGCAAGACATTTTATCCCTTTTTGCTCACTTCCTGTATAGCATCCTTGCGTCAATCTGGAGAGAACAGCTGCTTTCTTGCACTGGGGAGGAGGTTACCATGGGCAGAACAGGGGTAACCAGGTTCCTGGCCCCATTGTCAGTGCCTTTGTCTTCTAGCACCTGTTTTCAGCAACTACAGATCAAAGTCCTGCAAGTGGGTAGTGCTTGCACTGTCTGATTACAGAGAGAGTTGTAAAAGATGTTGAGATCTCTAGAAATTTATGGGCTTCAAATTCAAGAAACTCTACAAGGTACATCTGAGTTAGAATTCTTCTGAGGGAGGCAATTCCCCCCCTCTATTCTGTTCTTGTGAGACCCCACCTGGAATATTGTATACAGTTCTGGTGCCCCCAACATGAGAAGGACATGGAATTGTTGGAGAAAGTCCAAAGGAGGCCAGGAAATTGGTAAGGGGGCTGGAGCACCTCACCTGTGGAGACCTCCCAGCACCTTCCAGTATCTGCAGGGGCCTACAAGGACGATAGAGTGGGACTCTTCATCAGGATCTGGAGTGACAGGAGAAGGGGGAATGGCTTCAAACTGAAAAAGGGAGAATTTAGGCTAGATACACAGAAGGAATTCTTCCCTGTGAGGGTGATGAGGCCCTGGCACAGGTTGCCCAGAGAAGCTGTGGCTGCCCCATCCCTGGCAGTGTCCAAGGCCAGGTTGGCCAAGGCTTGGAGCAACCTGGGAGAGTGGAAGGTGTCCCTGCCCATAGCAGGGGGTAGAATAAGATGATCTCTAAGATCCTTTTCAACCCAAACCATTCTATGATTCTCTATAATTCTAATATTTATGCATTTATTACAGGGACAACAAGATGCACCCTACCAGTTACATGCTCTTCCAGATAAAAAAAAAAAACCAACCAAAACCCAACCCTCTAAAAACTCTAAAAATTTCTTTTTTACTATCACCATGACAGTGTGTTTTTCCCTCTGACTTATTTCCTGGAAACAGCTGAATCATTTCTTGCTCAAAAGCTCTCCAGAATTTGCAGCCAATGGCATGGAAAATTTTGACACAAAGGTTTGTAAAAAGCTCAAATCAGATTGTTTTAATGGGGAGTGGCAGGAATGTTCACAGTATGGAATTCTGGGAGCCTAGACTCTAATCCATACATATATAAGCAGAACTATAATGTTAGATCATCCAGGGGGATAGAAGAGGAAAAACTTTTATTCTGGTTAAGGAATGCAAAAGATTTTAAAGCAATCATTTTTCACTACGAGTAATTGAGTTCCTGTGGGTAAGCAAGGCCAGCACATGAGATTTGCAAGTATTATGGAAATCTGCCCTTTCCTGTAAATCTGCGTGAGATGACATGCCTTTGGTTTCAGCCCAAGTGTAGATTTGTATCTTAACACGGTGGCTGGAAGCTTTTCTGGTTGTGGCAGACGCTGTTTAGCCACAAGCTGAGGTTCCCTATCACATGCTCAGTGAGATTCCGCAGTACAAAGGCTGTGTAAATTGAATTACACTAACACCACCTATGGATTCGGGGCTAGCCCATTTGCATTACAAATGCCCTTACAGTGTGCATGCCCTACACTCACCAATTAGGCTTTCTTCTCAACCCTCTTGGTCCTTCATAAAAAGAGGGAAGGTTTTTTCTTTCCTGATGGAGTTGCAAAGAAAAGCTGCTAATGAAGGACTGATGAATGGTCTGATTGTGTTGCTGTTTGTATAGTTTCACCTTCATTTGCATCAGTACCAGGCACAGATCCCAAGGCTCATTTTTCACTTTTCAGTGCTCCTCTTCTTTGGTCCCCGCCTGCACTAGGACCAACCAAACAAGCACATTTATCTTTGCCTCCTGGAACACAGAGAATATTTCCCTCTGTTCATCCCAGGGGCCTACACGTGGTGGGATGGGACCTCTCCCCAGCACATCTGGCTTCTGTTGCAGGTTGATTTGGAAGTCTGACACCAGCTGGAGCGACACAAAATGTACTGGGAGCAATCACTACTTTCCCTCGGGAACTCTTAATGCAGCATCTCTAAGTGTGTGTCTCCATTTCCTGCTCCAAGGAATGGATTTCCTATTTAGTATCTCTTTCTAACAGTTCCCACAGTGTGTTTGACACTGTAAAATAACTCCCCACACCCCCATGACCAGAGAAAGCATACAAAACAGCATGTTAAATTGCTTACATAGAACACCCCTAAATGATTCCAATCAAAACTCTGAGTCAATTCTGCAAACAGTGGAGCAATTCCTCGCTTCCTGTAGGAGCAAACGAGTACACACAAGCCACATTTGACAAGTGACTCTTCAGTTCTGGAGTTCTTGGGTTCTTCCTATTTTTCCTGTCATTTTGAAAATATAGCAACTGCCAAAAAATAATTATTTTCTTTTTAAAGAAGAAAAAAAAGAAAATGAAAGAATGTGGCCCTTTGTTCAGGGAACAAGCTTCATTGATTGAATGCCAGGAAGAGGATAATGCAATCTCCCATTAAGCTTGTTTGCATCTTTTTCCAGGATGACAGTTTAAGTCTGCTGGCTACAGATGGCCTTTGACAACTGACAACACTCGCTGTTATGCCAGTGCATGACTTCATCTGTGTGACACTGCATGTGACTGCAGCTTTCTTCCTCTGCTTGCAGGAACTGTTCTCCATTTCAGGAACACCAGAAGAACAGAGGTTTCCCTTGCCAGAACCAGAAGCCTAAAACTGCCCTGCAGGCACCGGAAAAACAATATTGTTGGAATACTGTTGTTTGCTTGGGGCTTTAACTGCCAAGTCTGAAGTTAGGTGGCCGGATTTGGTAAAGCTTCAATACTTTTTTGAATGGACATTTTTCTATACTGGCAAGGCCCACATGGGCATTTCAGAGTGTCTGTAGTCCCTATGTCCCACGCTCCAGAGTGCTTCCCAAAGGAACACCAAGCTTTGCAGCTTGTGCTGGAGGTGCAAAGCCTGCAGACCTGTGCTGGAATTTGGAGAAGTTTTGTCTTCTCCGAGTCTTGGCAACCTCAGGGAATGCTGCAAGTTGAATGAATGAAGTCATCCATCATCTAGCAGTAACTGGAGTAGGTTGAACTCATTCCCATTCTGTCTTTTGCTTCAGAAGCAGGAAAAAAATTAAGGCTTATATTCTAGACTTTTCTGTTTGCTACTTTTAAACAGGGGCCACAAATTGCTTTATGGTTAGTAGCTACTGCCTTGTCCTAATTTTTATTATAACTGTTTGATCTAAACTTGGTTCTCAGACCTGTTCTAACACAGATAATTTACTACTGGCTTTTTTGAAAAAAGGGGGAAATACTTTTATATTTTCTTCAACGATTTTTCTGCTTATTGCACCAGGCAAATAGAGAGCTGAGATAACAGTGGTGTGGCTCATATGCAGTGCATGCAGGTGCTGTCAAAGTAGTCCATCCCAGGCCTGAACTGGGGATGAAATTTAGCAAATACTGGGCCTCATATCAGAAGATGACAGCCAAAAAGCTAAATAGAGACAAAAATACTAGGAGTTGTATTTTTCATCCTTTTCTTTTAGTTTTAGTGGAACTCAGGGAGCCTCCTCTGAACTATATGGCACAAGTGTTTCAGAGTCTTCATATTAGTAATTCAGTTTTAGCAAAATGATGTGTTTTTCAATATCTGGGGAACAATGAAGAGTATGTATAATGATCTCTGTTTCTTGGAAGGCCACATTTCAAAGATGATCCTGTCTTCACCTTGGAGCCACGTTACTGTGCAAATGCCACTGCCATGAGGCTGTGAACCATGCTAACGAATAGGGAAATTAATGTCCTTAGCTGAAAATTTATTTTCTTTGAGTGATCGTGTCCTTGAGTCTGGCCCACTGTCAAAAACTGTGGGCAGCCTGGGAAGGAAATAAAAGCTGACATCCCAAAATTTGTTTGGTGTTAGTGAGGAGAGCCCTGCTTCTGCAGAGCATGAGGAAATTCCATAACAGTTTCAAAAGGCAGTTCATTAAAATAAAACTTAACTGTCCTGGATAAATAAAACGTCTTAATTAGAGAGGAGTTTAGGAAAAAAAACAACATTCTGAGAAGCTGATTCTATCTCCATCTTGCAAGCAGGCCAAATAAGCCCTTGTGTGCTGAATAAGTCACAGAATAGGTCTGTGACTCTTCAGAGGATAACTTCTTCAAGTATCACTAGTATAATAATATGTTCCCCACATCCTGCTAATAATGAGTGGGACAGATGCTGCAGATTTAACTTTGACACCCCATCTGGTCAGATGGTAATCTAGGGCATGACAAAACAGAGGAATGACACTGACAAAAAGAATTTCTATCCCAGTTCCTTTAGTCATGTGGTGGACGTGTTGGATGAACAGTCAGGGTGACATCCAGCATGTTGGAAGCACTGAGTTATAGTTCCTGTTCTGTTCTGAAATCCATCACCTCCTCTATCAGGCAGTGATTGATCCCTTCAAGCTGGGAGGCACGTGGCCAGCTAAATGTCACCTCTGCTGTGATGCTCCAACCACCCTCTTCACAGGCTTCGCTACCAAAATGTTCGTATTATTCTTACAGTCTCCTAAAGCGACACCGCTTCCGAAAGATCTTGGACCAAACAAACTGATTGCTCCTTCTGCCCTTGGTTCTTATGACAGTGGATGAATCTGCTTTCTTGTTTTGAGACTTAAAAATGTGTGAATTTTCCCCTTGTTCAGGCTGATCTTTCTCTATCTGCTGATGTGAAGTTGAGCCCTTGGAAAGGACAGGGAAGAAAAGCAGCAGCTTGGCTCTGAACAATCACTTTGGCTGGCAGTCTGGGAGAGAACACAGTCTGTTGACTGGCAGTGATATAAATATTCAGGGCTGGATTGACAGTATGCAGGACATAAGCCTGCTGGGAACAGTGAAATTGAGACATGACTTCTTTTCTGCTCCTTTGTGAAGGCATGAAGGGTGTCCAGCAACAAATTTCTTTCCTTCCCCAAAATAAGCTGTTAGAGGACAAATGGAGCTGAGCGGCGAGGAGTTGTTGGTATTGTTTTCCACTTGGTTTCAAGTTCTGCAAACAAAGCTAGAGCTGGTAAGTGAATATTGTTTAGCCTGGCTGGCTGGACCTTCCCGAAAGTGCTGAGTCTCAAGGCTGTTCTTGCTTCTCCTCAGCTGAAGAGGGGCTGTGTGAATGACAGAGCACTTTGGTGTTGGCTACATGGGGCCATTTTATTTCTGTAGTTCACCTCATTGCCTATCAGTTTGAGGCTTGATGCAAAAGGTAATGAATTTCTGTAATGGTGAAGAAGAAGCTCTCAGTGATAGTTAGGGGGCTGCATTTAAAATCAGATTAATATGGTGACATCAGTACTGAGGAATGTTACTTGTGGTTTCAAAAGTGCCAAAGAGACCAAGGGTTCTACTCCAAGATGCAACCATTAAGAAAAAAACTTTAAATGGCTTTCTAGTATGCTTGTTTCCTGAACGCTGAACTGATCATTAGAGCCCTTTTTAACTTGTCCACTCATGGATCAGGTAAAACCAGTATGATTACTCAGCAGCACTCATAATACCCAGCTGGGTTGAATATGAGTGCTAAAGTAAAGATGTGCAATCCTGCTTATCAACAGACCTAAAACTGCGTCAGGTCCAAGATTTTTCCCAGTTATGTAGACAGGACCTTGAATATTTGTGTTGTGGAGTTGCATGTGAAGCAGAACCATTTAATCGCTGTACTTACATTTATGCCCTTTATTTCCTCTTTTCCTTTGGGACATTTTTGTGTGCACAGCAGTGGCACACCTGAGATGGGCTCTGAAAATCGTTGTGTAATCTGCAGGGAAAGAGCACAGCAGGGGAAAGCCATGAAAGGAAAACTACCAGATTGTGAAAGGAAACCAAGACTGACTTTCTGCATTGTTCTTATTGACACATGCAGTTTCTGCTTCACATTCTTACGTTGCTGAGAAACCCTGTCATCTGCAAACAAAACCAGCTCCTGCAGGCTAGAGTGTGTGCAGAATGTAAAGAGGGAGGTGTCTGTAGGCAGTCTGCAAAAGCTTGCCACGTTGCTTCCATGCACACAAGAAGTTCCTTACTTTTTGGCACCAGATTCACCACCCTGAGAGGCAACCTTTCTGCATTTAATGTACTTTATGTCAGGAAGTTTTTCTGAAAACTTGTCTCCCATATTCTTAAGCAGGAAATATGAAGCTGATATTAAGTTATGCATTATGTTCCAAAGCATTGGTCAGTGTTGTATTGAAATTACAGCATGTGGAATTACAGCATGTAATTTTCACCGGGAACACCCATCCCAGGGTTTGTGACTATTTCTCCATACCGTTGAAAAGATAGGTAGTTTTAGCACTAGATTTAGTAAATTCTTGCAGAGTATCTGTAGTTCATATTTTATTGATGATAGCATTTGATCCTGTAGTATCTTTAAGAGTTTGGTTTCTGCCCATTTTGTGTGTCCTGCCATCCTCAGGAAAATAAGGAAATAAGCATCAACTCTCAGGATGAAAAAAGGTGCTTAGTTGTGGATTCCTTTCTGAGCTGTTCACCAGCATTTACCCACTAAGGGCCAAACCTGTCCTTGAACATTTAGAAGTGTAGCTCTAACTAGGAAATGCTGAGACTCTAAAATAAAAATGTGTTCCCAGTGGTGAAACAACTGAACATTTTCTCAGTCAAAAGCTGCTGAGCCAGACAGCCTGAGAGCAATGGCCTGGCTGCATTCAAGATCCCGAAGGGAAGACACTCCTGGTAATGAAGCCTTGCCACCAGGAGGCTGGTGGTAGCAGATGGCAGTGCACAGGCTGGGCCAGGGGTCTCCTCACATTCCCATTATATCTGCAGGGGTCTTCTCTCCTTAATAGGGAAGTCGGAGCTGGGCTTAATGGGCTCTGACTAATGACTAAAAAGGGGAAAAGATGAAGAATTAGCTCCTTTGTGATTTTCCTTTCTCTCTTTCACCCATCTTTGACAGGCTGTAAATGGATTTTCTGTAGCTGCTACATTTCACTGGGAAAATGAGCAGGGTGTGTTTTTAGATGATTAGTCATTATCTGTAGGGTTTGTGCTCAGCTCTTGCACTACATCCCTGTGAGACCAAGGAGGCCTTTAAGTTTCCAAGTGAGAATGCCTGCTGGGGTGTTGATGGGGAAAAAAATTGCCTAAATGCTGGTCATGCCCAAGGCAGTAACAAGACCTGTCTGACCTCATGGCTTGTGACTAAAGCAGGCTCTGGGTAAGCATCGTGACTACCTGGCTCCTCTTTAGGAGCTGCATCTGTGTGTAAACGTGTGTAAGGTGGTGAGAGAAAAGACTCCATTGCCTCAGCCCACCCTCTGCCTTTTGGAAGGCTTCAGATTTCCAGATATTCATATATATGTTGAACAGACAGCTTTTTGTTGATAAGATTAAGAAATGTAGATGTTTATCCTTCAGGCTTAGCACGTAATTCCAATTTACAGGAAAACTCTGTGGAGTAGATTCCCTGATGCCCCATGTTTGTGCTCTGCTGGAGCTGGACATATGCCATGTCCCAGTGTTTGTAGGAAGTATGTTTGTTGGCTCAGTATTTCACTGCTGCAGTCTTGAAATAGAATGAGGGAGATTCATGAACTGAGAATACTGCTGTCTGTATAGGAAAAACCAAAAATAAACCTTTATAATCAATTTGTAATCCAGCTAGAAAAAAGTGCTGTCTGTAATGATATGTCTTACTTAGGTGAGGCTGTAAGGTGGGGGAGGAAAAGCCTTTAGTTGAGGCAAGCTTTTTTCAGAGCTGAATAACCTGAGAATATTTGGGTTTTTTTTCAAAGTACGTGGAGTCCCCAGACAGATGCAGCCATCAGCTTCTTCCAGAAGCCCAGTGTGGTTATGCCATACTGCTCTGTGGTGAAAGAGAAATTGCAGAGGTTATTTCATGGGGATTCCCACTTGGGTGTTTGTGGGAAGAAATTTCCCAGTGTTAGTTTTTGGCAGGTGAAAATGTGTGAAGCACAACAGGGGCTGGGAAAGAGAAACCTATTTCACAGACAGGTAAATGTATAGATAATTTAGGCTACAGATTTATGTAAGATGGGTAAGTCAAGCCATGAAGATTTAATGTCTGTGGAACTCAGAGGAAAGATTCCCTAAGGAGTTGGTGTAATCTGGAGGCGAAGGCTGGGAGACAAGGTTTGCTGTCACCTCACAGCTCTGTGTCCCCTTTATTAATCACCAGTGAATTTCATCACTATTTCCCCAAATACAAAAAAATTAAAATATGTTTTTGTTTAAAAACCATAAAAAGATTAGAAGGTGTTTGAAGGAAACAAGCATAGAAAGACGGAAATAACTATAGAGGAAAAGAGGAAGGGAAGGAAGGCAGAGTGTTGAAGTGAGGTCAGAAGTTGCTTTTAAAACTGCTGGATTTGGGTGTATGATTTGAGAAGAGGCTACTCCGGGCTTACTCTGGTGGCCTTTGCTGTGTTGGCTTTTACAGTCAGTAATTCTGCTTCTCCACAAGAAACAAGGGCAAGTCTAAAAACCAGACACCTCCAGGAGGCAGTTAAATTCAGCTGGCCTCAATGACACAGGTTAATTAACATAATTGGTGTCTCCTTGTTTATTGTAGCTGAGGATCTGGCCAAAATAAGTACAGTGTGTAGCACAATTGTAATGTACCTTCAATTAACAAAAAATTAGAAACACTTGTAATTGCTGGTATATCCGGTAAAATAACCAAAAGAGACTCAGTCATTCATGTCTATTTGAACTCCACCCGGAAGAAGCAATGGCAGATTTTCTGACTCTGAAATGTCAAATGAACGCTTTTGTTCTGCCATGAAGCGAGACATTTGGATGTGGTAGACCACCCACACTTTGATAACATAAATAATGAAGTGGTAAAATGCTCTTAGTACCCTTTTAATTGGTTACAATGGAAGTAAATTACCTTGGTTGAAAATTGCTTAATGGGCAAGGTGAGATAGGTTTCCTTTGTTTCAGAGGTTGTTTAGGTGTTTATTGTACTGTACAGATAAGAGAGTTTTGGTCAAAAGTTTTTAGCCTAAGTCAAAAGAGCAAGATCAAAGCTCTGAAAGAAAAATCAGTCTGTTTCAGACAGGCTTTAATTGCATTTTGGAACAAGAAAAGGACAAAAATTATCTGTCTACTGTTGGTGGAGGAAGAGAAAGAAAAGGATGGTCAATAGAGCGTGGAAATTAAGAAGAATAATTGTAGTCATGTCAGTGAAAAGTTTTTTTTTTCAAGCAGGAACTCAGTTTCCGCTGTCTCAGTTTACCCACTGGCTGCTTCTTTCAGTACTTTCACTTTCAGTGGCAGAACTTTCACTGATCGTTTCTCCAGCTGGACATTCCACATTTCTGCCTTCTCTCCAGAGATAAATTCTGAATATCCTACAGTCCAGGTGGTTGCTGTCTGGGCTATAAGGGGGAAAGGGACAGTTATTGAATTAATTTTTCTGGTCAGAATTTAATGAAATAACTCTCTGCTTAACTTGCTGCTCGATTTTTTATTATGCTTGAACAGGATTATGTCATGCTTTTGCATGACTGCTAGGAAGTAAGTCTCTACCAAAGG
This sequence comes from Corvus cornix cornix, assembly GCF_000738735.6. NCBI lineage: Eukaryota > Metazoa > Chordata > Aves > Passeriformes > Corvidae > Corvus > Corvus cornix. The sequence goes on along the minus strand of NC_047056.1, from coordinate 1,974,590 downwards.
TTTTACACATCTGTCTGCTGTTCCTCTTTACCATAACGAATCTTCTGTAAGATCCCATTTGGAAAAGTCTGAAGCTGTGATAGCTTTCAGTTATGGTTAAGTACTCTTGGATCCCTGGGATCATACAGGGCTAATTCTGCAGTGCCTTGGGGCTGTACAGAAATAATGGGAGCAGGTGCTCCAGCAAGTTCTCAGGGATAGTTCCTGAAATTCAGGTCCTCTCTTTGGAGCTAATTCTTTATGCACCTCAGTGTTGCAGTTAAGCAACACAGGCTTATTTCCCTGAGTAAAAGTCACATGTGCAGGTGGGGCTTGCTGGGTTTGTTTGGCTCCAGTGTAAACATGAAGCAATGTACATCCAAGTGTGCTGTATATATTTTTGTTGCTGTTGCAATCTTGTTGCTTCAATACACAAACAGTAAAATAAAATTTAGGGGAAGCTAGAAACATTATAAGATTTATTGGAATATTTACCAGTGCAAAGGCCCAATCTTGATATCTTTGTAATGACGTAAATTATTACACCCTAATGTAAGTATCTGCTGATGTATGAGGCCTGGAAATATTTCTGCATCTTTGAAGTCAGAGGATGGATATTTGGCATGAACGGTTTCATAAAAATTGAATGCAGATCACTGCCTGACAGCCTGGTTTTCCCTGTGTGTACTAAAGACAATTGCAGGGGGTTGTACTGTGTGCCATCATCTTTTTGGCTGGAGTCTGCAACTTTTATACACATGAATTATTATATTTATGTGAATACTTTTATTGAACTCTGCATGGAAATATTTTCAATGTGGAGCCTTGGTCAGTGTAAATTCTTCAGAGGAGCAATTATTATGCCTAATTTTTGGCTCTGTTGTAACAGGAATTATAATTTAAACACATACCAGAAATATATTTGTAACAACTGAGGAGGGAAATACTTTTTTTAACATGTGTTTTGAGAAAGGCCATATCACTTGCTAACCACTGAGTGGTTACAGTGGTTACAAATTTACAGGAGTGAAAAGGCATTGGATTTATGTAGGCTGGGAGACAAAATATAAATTTTTCAGATAGACTTGTCTGTGTCCATGCATTTGACTTTTCATGCTACAGATATTTAGGAAAACGGAGATTAATTTTTTAACTGACTACATTTGAAAAGAAACTTATAGTCAACGGTGTGGGCCAAGTAAAATCTGGTCTCAGTGCTTTCACTCCTGTGGATTTTAGTTGGAGTGCTTATGGTAAATCAGATTGGGACTTGACTATCAACCATTTGTTGATCTTTTCACAAAAGATCAAATACAAGTCTTGCTGTGATCAAGCAAATTTCTACTGAGGTTACCATCATTCCAACTAATTTCTGACCATGTCAGCCATTGCCCCTTTTTTCACATAATGGGATACTTAGAGTAGATTATGGTCTTTGTATGGATATGTGGGAACACTCACATATATTCTGCTAATTTGACAAAAATTTTGAGCCGAATATTCCATGTTAATTAATTATATCTGGATGAAGTTATAAACTCAGATTAGTACTTTACACTGCTGAGTAAGTTTCACCAATTTAGTAAGGAAATGTGTTAGATTGTGTAAGATTTCCTGTTGCAACACCTCTCTTACTGAAACCTTTCCTAACAGAGAAAATCTACTGACTCGGGTAAGAACACTCATTTTTTTCCTGAACCATGGAAGTGTAGGCATTCAGAGACATGTATCAGGTCTTGTAATTTATATTTTCTAACCGCTGTATAATGTCAAGGGCTTCAGCAGCATCTTTGTGTGCCAGGCTGGAGCTCACTTTGCGTGCCCAGCACTAGAAATGCCTGGCTGATAAGCTGATGCACTTTTTATCTACTTTGGAGCCTGACTGACATCTCCAAACACTGTTGTATCTAAACAGCTTGAATATGTGACCTCATTCCTTAAATACCATCACTTGAACAGCTCTTGTTGCTAAAATAAAAGCAGTGTTGATTCTCTGTTGTGAAAACTCCCCCAGCCCCTCTGACAGGCGCAAACCAAACCACACCTTCTTTTTACTATGATAAAAAGGTTGGTTTGTAGCAATTCCAGGGTACCTGCAGCGAAGGCACAGTGAGTGAGGGGTTTGTCACTCTCTTTATGTTGACCTGCGACTGCCACAGAAATTCAGGCACATGGAATAGGACTAGGGAACAGATCTCAAGGAAAATGATCCCAGAAAGGTGAAGTGGCTGAGTAGTTTTGTTTTCTTAGGCTGACAAGTAGTTTAACTACTTTCTAAATGGAGGGAAGATTGGAGTTGAGCCAAACTTTCCAGTAAAAAGAGGCCAGTATCAGCTTTCCCCTTTTATGCTGGCTTTTAAAGCTCAGAAATAAGCCCTCTGCATTGCAGGCCTGTGTCAGTACTTTGTTAAATATAACCAGAGTTTTGAAAACACAAGCTATGCCCTCCATTCAAACACAACCACATGTTCCTCTGCAAACAGCGTCTGTTAAAAAAAGCTTAAAATTTTAATCTGAAAACCATTTTTGTGGGAGAGCTGAGGTGCACATCCCCTGCAAAGTAAATAAAAAAGAAAAAACTGTTCTTTTGTGAGTGCCCATACTTGCTGCCTAATGCTGAAACAGTATTTTCAGTTTGGTGCCGAAAATCTCCAAAGAGAACTCACTCTTTTTAATCTTTTCATCCAGTGATAGGAACTGTCATCAGGGTTGGTGTCTGATTGTCACCTTCTTCTTAAAGCTCAGTATTGTTTTGGTGAGGGAAGAGTGACCGAGAGTGACAACTGCAGTTTGTATTTTAATTTATAGCAACCAGATGCAGCATTTACTTAGAAATAAAGGACTTCCGTGTAGCTTTGGACACCAAACCTGCATTTTGGGGTAAAAAAGAGTAAGAACTCCTGTGTAACTGTGGTGATCACAGCAGGTTGGACATGTCTGCAGGAGAAAGACAGTCCGTGCTGCTGACTTGCCCATTACCTGGGCACACCTGGTACCTGCTGGTGGGACAAGGAGGACTCAGGTGAGCCTGGGTTTGGCACTTGGAAGGTGAGGGAATCACTGTCATGGAGAAAGTGCTCAGTGGCGACTCCACAAGGCTCTAAAGGTCAAGAGGAAGCACCTTGAGGCCAATATTGAATGTAGCTGCAACCAGGGTAACTAAGCCTCTAAAGGAGTTATGTGCTTACTCTGCCTGCTGCCAACAAAACTCCTGCCAACATCTTTTTGTAGCAGATGAAGTCTATTAATTCTGCATGCATACACAGCAGCAGAGAGGGTCTGACATCACGCTGGCCTCAATGGAACAAAACACAGACATGAGGAAGGGCAGGCGCATCCCAAAGTGGCAAGGAAGTGGATTGGCAATATTCCCAAAAAAGCAAGGAGGAGCATTTCACTCCCACGAAGGCACACTGGTTGTGTGCTGGTCCCTAGGGTTGAGAAGGAGCACTGTGAGATGTTGTAAAGGATCACAGGGTTTAAGGGTACCTAACAGGCATTTTCTCTGCTCATACTGCAATAATTTGCAGACTTCTTAACACTCTGCCTACAGAGGAGTCAGGTGCACTGACAGTGCACAGAAGTGGCAGATGAAATCCTGGTAATGATTTTTAATTACATCTTTGTGATACTTGGCATATGAATGAAATTTAGGCTTTGTGATGGTTTTATTAGATCCATAACTGAAAAATTTACAGACTGAAGGAAAGAGCTGAAAATAGGGCTGTGAGGAGATCCATAATGAGTGATTTAATGAAGTAGTTAAATCCACTGTAGAACACAAACTGGTTTTAATTGGAAACATTGGACAGTTTAATCTTTCTATCAACTGTTCAGAGGAAATCAAATACCCTGTTGTATAAAAAGCAGCTGGGACATGGGGAGAATGGCCCTTATATCAGTGCTCTGTAAGAGGTCAATGACGATTTTAATTGATGCTATTTCAGTTCTTGTGGTATGGTGGTAACTAGAATAGAAATATCTGAACTGCTTGTTCTTAGAAATATGTAGACTTTATCCAGGAGTATTTTCAGCTTAGAATCAAGTACAAAGATTAGATGAAATCTGCAAACACAAAAAAATGGGTGCAGTTAAAGATCGTTTTTTTGGGTACATCCCATTCCATTAATTTCTGAAAAATACATGGAGTGGCAGCATTCACTTATTATCAAAGACACAGAGTTAGCAGTGAGGCCAGGTATCACTAAAAATGCATGTTGTACAAAACCTAGTATACAGTTCTAGAAAAAAAGTTTATAAACAACAATTGCTTTAAAACCTTATCTTGATTTTTTAAAAAGCTTTGCAAAGCCCTTTTTATGCCTCTTTCTTTGTCCTCCTGAGAGCACAGCATGGTCCTACTAAATCCGTCTCTTTGGTGTCAGTGCTGCATACCATCCCAAGTAGAAACTAAAGGAGTGCGAATATGGGCTCAAGTTGGAACAATAGCAGTATTCCCAGCTTGGTTTTGCTTTTTTCAAATACGCAGAGGAAGATTGCTGCGGGGGATTAGAGACAATAACAGGAAACAGAATGTAACCAATTTTGAAGGTAGAGTATTTCTAAAGTTTATCTGTCAAGAGACCTACATTCATTCATTTAAAAAAAAAAAAAAAAGAAGAAAGAAAGTAAAAAGAAGAAATCTCTGGTCTTTTGGTGTTTACTGTGGGCTGAAAGATGTAGTAGGGCATTGGGAGGTGGTTTTTGGCTCTGCACTAAACATCTGGAAGGTGGGCTTCAGGAGTCTGTGACACAGGGTGAGTTTGGTATCAGCCCTTAGCTTGGAGCGTTCAGCACAGAGATACCTGCTGGTACTGTGCTTTTCATGTAGCCCATGTTTCATGTAGGTAGTCTTTAACCTCTCCAGCCTGAGTGCAGCCAGCCAGGGGCTGAGCTCACATCAATCCCCAGCAGGGGAGTTGCACTGGAGCAGCCTGAATCCGTGCAAGCTGAGGGTCTCATCCAATAGCTCATTGCTTAAGAAGCTTGGATCTTATTTTAGTGACAGTTCTCTTAAATGCATAATGTGAACTCTCTAGAGCTAATCTTTTCCCAGGCTGGTAAAAATTAAGGGTTGCTTCCCTTTTCCCAGAAGCAAATACACCTTTGCAAGGTTTCACACATTTCCTGGGTTATCTTTTGAAAATGATGTAGTTTACCAATGTCATTAATGTGTAAAGCTGTGCTGTGTATTCTTAGAAGGAGGTTGTTCTCCTTCCACTGCAGAGCTGTGCAGAAAAGCTCCCTCTGGAGAACCAAGAAGGAGAGGATTTCTCTGCCCTGCTGCATGCCCAGAAAGTGGTCCCTAATCCACAGCTCCAACCACTGCAGCAAGGCTTCACATCAGTGGAACTTCAAACCCTTGTGAGTGCTGAGGATTATATCAGTATTGGTAACTGTGTTAGGATAACACCCACTTTTAAAGTGTCCTTTTTCCCCTGCTAGCTGGGCTTCATGTTGCTTTCCCAGACCTTTGTTAGTTTGGCTCACTTGTATTTCTCCCTTGGTCCCAGCAGTCCCTGGGTTTGAGTGGCAGAACTGTCAGTCCTGTAGATGTACAGAAGGAGAAATGCTGAGCTGAGCAGCTGCATCTCTTCAACTGTACATTTCCAAGTCTGAACACCTTTTGATTTTTCTCCCCAGCTCCTTTGTGCTTTCTAGGTTTTAGGTGTAATCCTTCCAAAATGCATTAATCACATTAAAGGTTTAGTCGTACTGATGGTTTTGCTTATTACTATTATTATACATTCAAATATCTTTTCAGCTTTATTTGTGGGTGGGATTTTTTGCTTAATAGTCAGTTGAGGCTGGATTCTTAGTCTACAAGAAATTTAATCTGAGTGATATTCATAAATGCAGAGACTCAAATTTGTTATTATTCGGTAAATGAATGCATGGCTGTTTCGGAGAATTGTGTCAGGACCTTCCTATTTTGATATCTTTGTACAAGTGGAACAAGCAGAATGGAAGGTCAAGCTGTAAAGTCAGTCCTGGTCATACTGAGAGCACTGTAACAACTGTCTCTTGATTTATCTTGCACCAGATTTTAGTTCTCTTGCCTTCAGATACCCAGAAGAAGTTGCATTTTACTGTAGTAACACTTAGATACACATCCCTGAGAGAAAAACTGGTCCTCAGAAATAAATATGAATAAAAAGGTGAGTAGAGAAAATACAGACTTAATTGTATGTCTAAAATAACAGAACTGACTCAAACTGTAGATACATTAAGTGCAGCAAGGGAACCTGAAATTAGAATATTTTTCTTTTGTTTTCTGCCTCATCTGGTTTTCTGCTTATAACAAGGGCTTTATGCCCTTTCTTTCTTCTGTCATCTTTTCAAATAAAACTGAATCAAACTATTAATACATTCAGTACAGCAAGGTAACCTAAAATTACACTTTTCACTGTTTCTCTGCCTCATCTATTTTTGTGCTAGAAAAGGGGATTTCTTGCCCTTTCCCTTTTGTCTTCATATGTTACAATTTCTGTATATTAGGCTCATGATTCATTTCACTCTTTTCTCCTAACCCTCTCATGTCTGGCCACAGGCCACTTTTGCAAAACCTCATGGATACGGATTCCATTTTGTTCTGTTTTCTTCTTTCTCCACCTGCTGCTGACTGAATCTGCTTGGCTTGTCCTCTGTCCCAAAGCTTGCTCAGCGACCAGCACAGCTTCTGTCCACAGCTTCCATTCACAACTTCCCACCTATCCCATTTGCTGTTTCAACCTCTCCCCCACGTAACCATTGCCGGTGAGCCCCAAAACTCCCAGCTCCAGTGTTGGTTGCTCTGCCCAAGAAACTGATTTTATTCAGGCCCATGGGCAGGAACTGCCAGCCATTCTCTGTGCTGGCTCTGTTGGATGACCAGGATTTTTGGAAGAGCAGCACACAGCTTACGGCAGGGAGAGAGTTTCTGTGTAGCAGCACTGAGAACACAAATACATGCACGAACCATGTGCGTTCCTTATCTAGGTATTGCCAAACCCCAAACCTGCCTGTCTTGTCCAATCCCATGTGATGTTGCCCCAGGTGACACAGCTATAAACACACATATCTCACGCATCTGTGTGTTGCCAAGGCTCAGAGAGGATTTTAGACCAAACCAGTCCTGTGCTGACATGACACAGAACAAATGAAAATGAAATTGTTCTTTGTATCATGCCTTAACTCCATGGGCAGAACGATTCCTCTGAAGTTTGCCAGTGTGGGTTACCAGGTTCGGCAGTGCTCCCAGCTGACGTGTCTGGTCTGGCTGCCAAGTGGTGAGAAATCTGATTGGAAAAGATTTGAAAAAGCCCATGCTGGCAGAAGGTATTTATAGCCCCGCCACAGCATCAGGGGCTGCCTTCGGCATCGTGGGTTCGTGGTGCTGCGCTCTGTAAATCGCAGATTATGGGGGCTTTGCCTTAGGAGCTTACTGCTGAGGAGGGCTCACAGGAGTGTGTGCCATTACCTGTCAGAGAACAGATAGTGCCTGGATATGGAGCTAAACCGAGTATTATGGGATGTTATTCTGAGCTCTCTTTTATTTTCTCAACGCATGTATATCTTTCTTTACTTGTTCAAGACCTGTCTTGCAAATCCAAGCAAATCCCAAACATCTGCAAGAGAAAACAACTACCCAAGAACGAGAGGTGGCAAAGCTGACTGCTCTTTTTCCACTGACCCCTTTGGTTTGTTGTTGCATCAGTTTTCCAAAACACCCCTACGCAACACATCTTTCATCCACCTGTTATATTGTACTTTGTGAACTGTGTGTAGGAGGAATTGACTTTGTAACGTGCCAGTGTTGTGTAACACACTGAGCCTTGATACTTGACTGGGGAGCCTGAGCACTCCGGAGGGTAAACTGAACCTGACGAATGTCCAACAGCCAGTCTGATACATTTGGCTTTTTTGGTTCACATTTTGGATATGTATTTATCCATCCGTCCATATATATGCCACGCACAACTATAAATGTAAAAATACTTAGACTGAAGGAAAAACTGTAATTTGTACCAAAGTTTCTAAGCAGAGAGGAAAAAAATCCCTAACAGTGTGTTAAAAATTACACATTGGTGGGAATGCAAAAAAAAATACCATTCAGTTGCCATAAAACGATCTGAAACTGAACCCATGTATCATATACTATGTATTTATATTGTGGCCCCTGATTTCATTGTCAAAGCAGTTTAAATAGCTCTTGCTATTTCTGAAAAATATGAGCGATGATATCCTGTGCTATTTTTAGGAATAATAAGTTTATCTTTATTTAGTTGCGCTTAGACGGATGCTATATGGAGAAGTTAGAGTTACCCAGTCCTGGGCTGTTTCAGTCTGGAGAACTAAAGTTAATGATTTGAGATGGTGCCAGTTGCTGGTGCTGATCTTTCTGTTCTGTGGGTCAGCGGCCGGAGGTCTAGTCCATTTTGGAATCTCTTCTTGTCTGCTCCCAGCTGTCTTCCCTCTTATTCCATAGTGGGATCCATAAATTACTTTTACAATTTCAGCATTCTGGAGCAGTCATAGAAATTGGGTTTTATCCATAGAATGTATTTTAAGGGAGGGGGGGGGGAAATATACTCAAATGAGGGAAGAGAGGCTGATTCTCCTGAGGTAGTAACCATTGCCCATCTCATGGAAAAGCCAGGATGGAATATTACACTTATTTAATATAAAAAGCATATACTTTGTGGTGCCTTACAATTTTCTTTTTCTTATATTCTTGAAGAAAAAGAAAGAATACTTTGCTTCAAAGAAAGAATTCAGTGCAACAATTGAACATGTGTATGAACTTCCAAGCTATAAGAAGGGCAGATGAGCAGAACATGAGGGCAGTGATGATCTGCTGAGGGGATTTGGCTGCAAGTGGACTGAATTTGAGGATTCTCTGAGGCAAGAGTAGAAGGTAAGCGTGACACTTCCGTAAGTACTGCAAAGACATCACATGAGTGACCAGAGGTACATTTGACCATCACATCAGCTACATGAGCACCCCAAAGTATCAAGGAACTGCCAATATGCAATCTGGGATCACCAGTTGCTGAGCAAAATGAAGGAATTTTTAGATGTGACTAATACAAACAAGGAGGTTGTCTTCTGAATACATCCAAAGAATGTATTTAAAATGCCAATCAATAGGTGTTTGTTTTGAGTCTGGGCTTTTTTGCTAGGACATCTACAAAACAGTTCTATCCTGTAAGAAATACAATATGCTGAAAGAACAACTAAAACTGATGTGAATTCAGTGGCAGCCTAAAAGGGAGCACATATCTGTGTGCCTCGTTCCTCCTCCAGGTTACAGTGTAGGTAAAAACCTGCTACTGCTGTAGTGTCCAAAAACTGCTCAGGGAGATTGGCTTTACAGCCCACTGCAGAGTTGAAGAATTATATGATTATGTGATTTACACTTCCCTGGAGTGTTCAAGGCCAGGTTGATCTTGGAGCAACTCGTTCTAGTGAAAGGTGTCCCTGCCCATGGAATGGGGGGAATGAAATGGTCTTGAAGGTCCCTTCCAACCCAAACCATTTTATGATTCCATGATATTATTCTTTTAAGCAGCCATCATCTAGAAGAACCGTGTTGAATCAGTTTAGCTGGATAACTCATAAAAGACTGCTAGTTCTGAATTCTGATTTTAGTTTCAAAAACTTCTAATGGGTAGAATTGGATAAGAAACAAATAACATACAACTAACTACCTCTAAAGCCAAACTGATTGGTTTTTTTCAATTTACCCAGGCATTTCTACTCAGGATATGGTCAAGTTATGTCCAGGCTCATGTATTAAAACTTGCACTGTTTAGCAACCTGATTCTACCTGATGGAATAAATCCAGTAAATCTTAGCTAACAACCTGTGCTGAGGTAGTAATTTGAGCAGATGTTACATGTCATTCAAGTAGCTAGTTTTTACTGAAATATGTTAGTTTTTCAAAAGTTATAATGAGAAGAGTAAAAGCTGTGCACTGAAAAAAATGCATTGAAAATAGTTTAGACTAAGGGATACCTGCCAAACATCATGCTCCACCAGTCTGAAGAACTTTGGTTTTCTGTAGGGGAATAAAGTAGCCCTGTGCCACTTCTTTTTCGTGTGCTGTTTTCTCAGTATCTTTTCCTTTTGTTTCTGCTCCTTTTCACAGGATATATCAGAAAGAATGTAGCCTACAAGATTTATTTTCCTTTTTTTCCCTTGCCAACACTGTGGTTGCACTTAGGTAGTCTTCACTACTGGCATGACTCACCTAAAATATACCCCTATCTACACCAGTCAGAAACTAATTCCAAAACCAGTAAAACAAGCAAATTCAGGTTTCCTATGGCTCCAGGTCTTACATTGTTTGCATCTCTATCCTGGAATATCTTCAGTCGTTCTCACACCTCTCATCCTCCTTTTTGGTTTTGCCATCTGGGTAAATGACAGACAGGCCTGTAAAAACTACTTATATATACACCAGTGGAATGGGGAACCACCAGGTTCTCCTGGCTCCCTCTCCACAGGAGAGCTCATCAGCTCTCTGTAATTTAGCCAGCTGTTGGTTTCTATAAAACTATCAGGGGTTTAATATCCTTGAATCTTCTGCCACTACCACAGTTAACTGAAATTGTCCGAAGTGTTCGAAAGCTGGAATATTTTATCTGGGGAAGGGTGAGGGAGGTAAAGGGCTTCAGTGTATGACCAGCTGGCCGTGATGCTGCGAAAGCAGGGAAGTCATGTTGGACATTTCTTAGCTGTCCTATCTTTGTCTGACCCAGATAAAAGGAAGAGCTCCCTAAATACTCTAAGATAGACATCCCAGTCCTGGTGGTGTTTTCCAAAGCTGCCCTACATTCTGTCCCTGGAAGTCAGAAATCCTCTGTGGCCCCAAGCACCACCATGACCCAGGTGAAGACTCCAGCTGCTGTAGCCTGCTAAAAGCAGTTGCAAGGGACAAGCCATTAAGCAGTGAGAGAAGTGGAAAGTAGCAGCTCTTCCTTTCAAATGTGAGTTCAGATCAGTGCTGCTGCTCCCTCTGCACACTTTGCCTGTATAGTTAAGTTTCCTAATTCCAGCAGTGATGATATCAGCCTTGTCTACAGTAATGGTGAAAATGTTGCCACCGTCAATCTGTTTTCTCCTCGGGCACATTTGGCAGCTGAGGGAATAACCCTGAATGTTGGTTACTAGGCTGTTTCTCTCCTAAGTGAGTCAATATCAATGCTGAGAAAGAGCAAAAATTGATTTCTAATATAAATTAATTATATGCACTTTTCCCTTTACAAAGCAAACCAGTTTAAATTCCAATTTATTATAACTGTAATAAATCCCTACGTTTTAAAAAAGCTGTTAAAATAATGTAGGTAAAATGCCATGATTTCAGTGCTCATTCTTACTGTTGGAAGTTCTAGTCACTGGGTGAATAGCACCACTAGCTCAGTACCTGGAGTCAGTGTGGAGGTGATTTAAAATGAAAAGTAGGAGGGGGGGAACATGAATTAGAAAAAGTAGTTGGTACAACCTGGAGCCGTTTGCAAGAGGTGTTAATAGAGAACGGATTTTTTGTGTCTAGGTCCAATGGAGCTGATGGTCCTTATGTTCCTTAAGAGTGACAAGTATTATGGCCAAGCTGGTAAGTGAATAATTTAATTGTATTTCTTGAAAGTGTGAGGGGCTGACAAGTAGTAACATTAAACCTAATGTGGGGAAGTACCTGTATTCTGAGAATTAGAAAATTCTTGGAGTGTCAATAAGACATAAAATTAATTGTATTGTCCTTTAAGTAAGACCTAAATGGTTTTTTTCCAAGAAAAAGAGTAATCAGACCAAAATCCCATTAACAGTGGATCCCTGTGCAGCTTTAGTGAGGTGAATTTTTCATGTCATAGTCTCGTTTGCTGGAGAGCATTATCATTTCGGTTCCCTTCAAATGTTACTTATTTTAATGATGAACAGATGTATTCTTGTTCACTGTTGTAATATCATTTAATGCCGTGCATCAGCTTTGGTCCCTTTGAACGAGAGCTTACAGAGACCAAAAAGAAATTACCTGGATGTAGGAATTTAAAGCTACAGCTAATGGCAGCTTTTCACTGGTGGCACTTTGTGTCTTGTAGAGCTGTCCTGAAACTGCTCTCATTTATGCAGACTTAGGCTTAGCACTTGGCTGGCTGAAGGGAGTGCTAAAGGCTGTGTTGTGACCGGTCTGAATCAGAATACTGTATACTGACACGGTTACTAGGACATTTACTATAGAAATGGATGGGCTTGATTCCAATCAAACAATTCCAGAATAAGAAGTGCCTGCAACACTAAAGAATATAACAGGTTAAAAAAGTTATCACCAAAAAATGTTATTTATAGCAGAGGACAAGGCAGGCCCCACAGAAGATTCTGATACAGCCCAGCCTGGCTCAGTTACCATCAAGAGATGGAAATCCCTTTGTTCTATTGTTTTCACACCTTCCCCTCTCCATATGCTGCATTTGTATTAATAAACTAAACAGTGATTTTTGTCACAATATCCCACTGCTGATCTTGAAAAGAAGTACAGCAGGTGTTCAAGGGAAGACAAACCTGTGAGGCAAATCCGCTTGACGCCCAAGGCTCTGCAGCAGAGGCATAATCTGAAAACAAAGAATTGCAGAGTTTTATCCTTCCAGAGATAAAGACATTATGTCTGAAACCTGGGAGATTGTCCGTAAAGCTTGAAAGGAGGGACAGAAATCCAGCCACCTTCTCAATTTTAAATCTATCTTTTAAAATCAGTATCTGAGACCAAATTGGGGGGGGGGGGGGTGTTTCTGTTGGATCATGCTGTGAAGAGACAGTACTGCATTTATCCCATCACCATTATTATCCTAGTCTGTGGTAAGCTGTGATATCATGACTTCTGTGTAAGATCAAGCAGAAGATCGGAGTGGACTGAAAAAATCCCACCAGTACATAACCATTGGCAGTACCACTGTGGAAATTCAGAAACATCCCTCCTAGGGTTTCACTCATGGAATGCTTTCCTTCCTAACTTTGCTGTAGGAAAACAGCTCACGAAAACTAAGTTGGTAAATTAAATTGCTGAGTATCTGCAAAATAATCCTACTTGTTGACAGTCTTCCTAGCAAAATTGTAAAGTACTTTTCTAAAGAGCTCAAATCCGGGGTGTTTTGCAATATACTTTCAGTACTGCAGAGCTCTGTTTTCCTCTCACTTGTTAATTTGACTTGCTCAGGGAATCTGGAACTCCCTTCCTGTTTCCCTCCAAGACTTTTAGTCACTTCCTGTCTCTAAATAAAAACCCCTTTCATTTGTCCTTAATTGATGATAGATACTCTTCCAAGTATTCTGATAAAATCAGCCAAATTATATATAGATTTTTCCTTCTTGTAGATGACCAAAAATCCCTGTAGTTAAATATGTTAAATTTGGTTTCAGCACCGTGTCTGTACTATACTCAGAATTTTACAAATTTTTAAAGGTACCTTGTTGCCTTAGGTTATATTATAATGGAATTTTTAAAATCCATTTTCTTGTTTAACCAAGAGATGCAAAAAGTAGATTTGCTGATGAAATTATAAAGACCTTATTGAATCGAACTATTTTATTTGCTGTGCATCTATTCTGCTGCTGCTGTAACATCCCTTATATCACTGTAAAAGGGGCTGACTTGAAAATAGAAATGGATAATTTGTCAAAGAACGTACAAAATCTTAGGGGCAAAGAATGACTTACAAAGACCTCACAGGTTGTCAAGAGCTTATTCACCTCCTGGAAACATTTATTTCCATCAGGATAACAATGTTGCCATCACTTTGTTTATAAAAATACTTTGCACATATGTTCTGGTAATTTCTGATAGCGATAGGGAATATTGATGTCTTTGTGCATTCTTGAAAAAAAAAAAAAAATCTCATCTGGAATTTCCTGTGCCTGATCTGAGACTGGATTGGGTGCAGGGAAAGGCTGCTTGGAGGAGCAGGGGAAAGGGTGATAGCACAACTTCTCCACTGTTAGCTTAGGAAGGCAAGGGCTAGACAAAGTGTATTGTTGGGAATTAAAACTCAGAGAAAAAAACCGATATAAATTAAAAGAAAAAGTGGTAAGAGGATATTCATTGGCCTTGAGCAAATTAGGACTGGAAGCTGGAAGGTCTCTAGTTAATTGGAAATGGGGGTATCTTAGAATGGCCTTGCCAATACAAATAGCAGCAACAAGTATTTGGGTTCAGACAGTTCATGCAAAGAACACGATATGTTTTCCTGAGGCAAGAGAGGACTCAGTGCTGGGACCCCTTGGAGCCCCTCCATTCACTTGTTGCCATCCCGTTTCTCAGACAGTAACTGAAGCTGGTGATTGAACTCCGGTTTCCAGCCAGAAACTCTTCCCTCTGCAGTGTGAGAGGCAGCTGCCCCTCAGTCCCTCCGTGTGCTCAGGTACACTAAACTCATCCCACTCAGGAGCTTCTGCTCCAGGGTGTCAGTCCCTGCCTAATGGGACAGCTCACGGAATGTCCATCTCGGCAGCCATTGCATCCTACACGGCAGAAGGGAAGTGACAGGAGAGCTGCTGCTTTTCCTTCACTTCTCGTGTCTCACTGAACTGGCAGCTGCTTGCTCTGAATGTTTCCATGAACTAATCTCTTTATATGGGCATATGTGGGAGAATAAATAATCTGTGGGTTAAAAACCCATAATAATGTTGGAGTAGTGTTAAATATAGAATTATAAGGCCTTTTGGTCTTACTGAGGCAGCTGTGTGGGTGGAAATTGCATCCAAATAGACGCTATTTTAGTTAAATTCAGTGTTACCCTAAGGGCTTTGGCCAATGTTCCATCTCTGAGCAGAAAGCTGGAGACCACACCAGAGTCTAACACCAAGTTTTCTTCTGCTCTCCCTCTCCTCTTTCCTTACCTCTTTCCATTCCTCTTTTTTTCCCCCATCCCTCTTTCCTTAAATTTCTCCTTCCCTATTTTCTTTCTCATCTTTCCTTTCCTCTTAGTCCTTTTTCCTTTCTTTCCTTCTTCCTTTCCTTCCTTTTTTTCTGTTTCCTCTTCCCTTTCCTCCCTTTCCCCCCTTTCCTTCCTTTCCCCCCTTTCCTTCCTTTCCCCCTTTCTTTTCCTTCCTTTCCCCCCCTTTCCTCTTTCTTTTGTTTTTTCCTTTTTCCTTTCATTTTTCCCCTTTCTTTTTTCTTTTCCTTTCCATACTTTCCTCCAGAAGATGCACAATTTAAATTCATACTCTAAAGACATGATGAGATCTGCTCGTAGTGCCTTACACTAACACGGGTGGTTAAACAAGTTTGTCTCTTCTGACAATGTTTCCTCTCTGGTGGGGTTTTTTTTTTTGTTTTTGGTTTTTTTTTTTTTTTTTTGGTTTGGTTTGGTTTTTTTTCCAGACACGGGAAGGTTTTTGCATCATGTTTTGGTTAAAACTTCCATTCCCATCGGAGGAAGGCGCTGCCTGACTCCGCTTTCCGCCCCAGGGGGATGTGCCTGCGGTGATCGGCGCGATGCCCAAGGAACAGGAGCGGGACGACGCCTCACCCTTCCCCGGCCCCGCAGTGCGGCGGCGCCCGGGATGCCTCGGGATCCTTCGGTCACATCCAGGGTGAGAGAAGCCGGGCCAGGAGGGATCGGTGCCCTGCACCATCCGTACCCAGGAGCCCAGCCATCCCCTTCTCTTTCTGGAAAGCGCTGAGGGTTTCTGGCCGCTGTTTAAAACAAACAAACAAACAAAAAAAAAAAAAAAAAAGAGAAAACCGTACTACTCCTGGCAGAGGAAAGCGGTGAATCATGACACGCACTCTCAGGCTGTCTGTCACGGGGGGATGGAGGGTCCCCGGGCCGTGCTCCCTTTCCTTTCCCGCCCCACCCGCGTTCTCCGCGCTGAACTTTACCCGACTTCTCAGCCCCTCTCTGCCAGCCCTCGGGCCCGCCCCCTTGATGCATATTCATGAGGGACCGCGCCCGGGACCGCCCCTCATTGGCTGCTCCTTGCCCGCTCCCGCTCCCATTGGCCGGCGCCGCCGCCGCTCCGGGCGTTGGGCGGGGCGGCCGCACCCGCGCCTCCCGGGCGGTGACTCACTGGGCGTGGAGTGCGGGTCCCGCAGCGGCGGCGGCAGCGCAGCCCGCGCCTCCCCCCGCACCCGCACCGCTCATTGTTCCGCCCGCTCCAGGCACCATGGACGAGCTGGACCAGTCGCCCCTGGTCTCCTCCTCCTCCGGGCCAGCCCGGCCGCAGCAGCCACAGTTTAACTACCAGTTCGTGCTCGACGACGAGAAGGAGGAGGAGGAGGAGGAGGAAGAAGAGGAAGACGAGGACGAAGACTTCGACGAGCAGCTGGAGGTGATGGAGAGGAAGCCCGCCGCGGCTCCCGCCGCAGCCCCTCAGGAGCGGCCGCCGCAGCTGCTGGACCTCGGCGCCCCCGCCGAGCCGCCCCGCCCCGCCGCTCCGGAGCCGCCGCAGCCCGACTGGAGCCCCCGGGGAGCCGTGTCCTCTTCCTCCTCCTCCGCCACCACGCCGTCCCCCGCGCAGGAGCAGCCCCCGGCCCCCGCCCGGCCCGCGCAGCCCCAGCCGCCCAAGGCTGAGCCTGCCGTCGCCCCCCGGAGAAGAGGGTCCTCCTCCGGCTCAGCTGGTGAGTGCTCCCGCCCCAGGCCCGGGGAGGGCGGCGGCCGGCCGCCGGAGCCTTCGCCCGAGCCGCTCCGGTTCTCGAGCCCTGCTGCCCCGCCGGGAGGTTCCCTTTGTCTGCCGGCCCTCGACCGCCTCCTGCGGCATCCCTCCCTCCCTCAGCCGCTCTCGGGCGCGGCCCCGCTGCCCGCGGCCCCGCTGCAGCTCATGCGGGAGAAAGGGCTCCCCCTCTCCTTTTTTTTTTTTTCCCTGAATTTTTTTAATTGTAATTTCTTCTGTTTCCCTCCTCTTCCCGTCTGGGTTATGCTAATGGCGGGAGGGGGAAGCGCCGCCCCGGCCGCCGCCTCGCACATGGGCCGCCCGGGGGCGAGGCCGCCGCCGCCGCCTGGCAACGGCCGCGTCGCGGGGGGAGCGGGGGGCAAGCCCGGGCTACCGGCCGAGCCCCGAAGGACCGGCCGTGTGCGGGGTACCGGCTGAACCTCGCGGGGACGGCCCTGCCCGGGGCACCGGCCGAGCCCCGAGGGAGCGGCCGCGGGGTCCGCGCGGCTCCGGCCGGTTCTCCCCCGACGCAGAGCCCGCCCTTCGCCGCATTGTCCCGGGCACGGTTCCCCCCGGGGCGGCCCGGCACTGCGGGTTTGGGCGTGGGAGCGCGGGGGAGGAGGGCAACATAAGATACTTGTAATCTTACTCATGTTTAACACGGCGCCTGGAGGGAGGGGCGAGGCGAGGGACTGCGGAGCCGCCAGCCGTTCACCTGGCCGGCACAGCCCTGCGGCCCGCGGCCTGCGTGGGGACGCCGCGCCCCGACCGCGGACTGCGGGGCTGAGCCCTGGAGAGGGAACCGCTGACCTAGAGAGGAATGTGTGGTAGCACAAAGGGCGACCAGGCTGCTCGCTGTTGTAGGTGTGGCAGTCCTGGAGAAGAATGTCAACCTCGCGTCCTGGATGGCCGCCGCTTAGCCACGGCTGTCACCTGGGGCTTCTCCAAGGCGTCGCCCCGTGATGTGGGGGTTCGCTGGAGTCCAGGCTGTGGAGCGGAGGGCGTGTCACCCCCCAACAATTGCTTGTGCTGCCTGAGTGCCAGAGCCCTTCTCAGGTCTAATCCGGGAGCTGACCCGCATGACTAATGCCTTGCATGCAGATTGCGAGTGTGCTTTGGCTCCACTTCTCCTTAATTCAAAGTGCAAGAGCTGACTTGAGGCCACTAAAACAGTGAAAAGGAACAAATTCAAGTGCCTTGAGATCATCATGGTGTGTGCTTATCTTCATTGCTCTTGTCGTGTTTGTCATGTTGGTATGTTGTAAAGATGCAGGATTTCAATAATAACTGAACAGGATGAGGGGGCATGATACTCAAGATCTAATAAAAAAAAGCATCTGGAACAATGGTTTTTTAAAAAAGCCTGTTAAAACATGAATTTAGTTTTGTCAGGGGAAGTTTCACAATGCATTTTATTTACATGTGTGACAGGACTTGTGCTGTTGTCTTTCGTGAAGCCTACTTTGTTTTGTTCCTCTGGAAGCTCTCTATGTTGCAATATGCCGAGGAGATGAATTTTTTTTTGTTTCCACCATTTGGAGGGCAGATGATGACAAAAGCTTGCAACAGACTGAAGAGGAGGGATTCTATATGATGGATGAACAGAATTTTTCCTAGGCATGTTCTCTGACTGGAGCTCTGGATGGTTTAAACAGAACTGAATGGAAGAAATAGGATCTACCAAATCATGTTGCTTTGAAAAGGAGGGATGAAAGCGTGTTTTCTGGAAATGATTTGGTTTTTTTTCTCTCTGACCCCTGAAGGATAAGGCAAAAAGAGCACAGTAATTCCTGAAATAGTTCTCTGTTAAGAGACCTATCTGTGAGAATTGCGTAGTATAGCTGAGAAGTGGCATCAAAGAGTTATTTTAGTTTGTCAGTGATGATTAATTTAGGGCTCTGAAGTAAGGACTGGTATCTGGGGGAGGCCTGGTTTCCAAAGACAAGGTGGTGTAACACAATGCTCATCTAATGATGAGTTGAAATATTAGAAGCTCTGTACTTGAAACTCCTAGATGAGAGCAAATTGATGTTGATAAAAGCATTGCCAGGTTATCTAATGAGTACTTTGGCCTTCTCAGATGCAGGAGCATCATGTTAAATATCCATTTAAACATCAAATATTTGTTAGTTTTGCATTTAGCAGTGGGTGTTAAAACTGTCTGGGTCAAGACATTTGGCTTGGCTTCAAATGAGTTCACTCTGTCATGCTGGGAGACTGGCAAAATGAATTTGCTGGCTGCAGCTGGTGGCAGGGCGACCATGGCAGGGACAGCCACGTGGCCCTGTGGTTTGCTCTCTGCAGAGTTGTGGTTTCACTTACTTTGACCTCTGCTGTTTGAATTTAAGGTATAACTGAAGACTTACAGTTCACAGTCTAGAAATTTTGAAAAAAAATCTCTTTGTATTTGAAATCTAATGCTTTGATTTATGGGGATTTGAGGCAAATAACTTTGAAATTCTGTTTCCAAGTGGAGGAGAGTAAGGCCTGTAGTAAGTACGCAGAGAATAGTAGGGTTTCTTTTATCTGCAACAATTGGCTGTGGTGCTGCCTTTTGTCAGGGGAACAATAGCAAAAATGTATTGCCTACTTGATGGCCCATTGAAATGTATTTTATGTATATATGGAGGTGGTTTTTTTAAAAAAAAACCCTTTGTAATTGCTATTAGTTACACACTTAAGAGTATCCAGTATCATTGTGACATAATTATATGTAATGCAAGTCTCTGGCAGGGTAACAGCAGCCTACCATCTGAAGAGCTAATATAAATATTTGCAGGAGGAGAAAACAAGCAGGAGCTCTGTAGTCGAACTTGGGTTCTCCTGAACAATTTCTGGGGTTGTGGTACTTGCTGTTTTGTGAGTAGCAGAAACTGCAGTTCTGGAGGGATTACTGCTTAAATCTTTTGATTACTTGAATTTACATAGGGTGCAAAAAAAGTTAGTTTGAGGTAGTTATATATGGTCAAAGTAATACTCCCCTCTTTTCTGGCTAGCTGCCCAAAGTAAGAATAACCAGTGTACTATGATGAATAGATACCACTTTCCTTCTTTGAGTCCTACATCCTGCAGCAAAAGGAGGATCATATATATCACTTTCCTGGAAGGGACTGTTGTGTTTTGCAGTTAAACTCCACTTACCAGAAGCCTGTATACAAAATCCACCAGACTGGCCCTAGGCCAGCATGCAGAGAGAATAAAGATGTTTCCTTGTGTGTCCATTGCCTTCAGCTGACCTAGGTTAAATACCTATGCAAACGTTGTGAAGGGCCAGTTTATTAATTAGTCTTGCTTTTCCATTTGATTATGTAGGATTTTTTCTTTAAGTCATCCATGTTGAGAAGAGGTTTCAGGAAGGTTTGCCAGACAGTGTCAAGCAGAGGTCAGCAGAGCTGCCCGGAGCTGTCCCTGGCCAGGCTGAGCCCAGCCGCAGGAGGTGCTGAATAAATGCAGATCTATACACGCTTCTGCTCACCCCAGCGAGTGAACCTTTTACCCTGCACATCCTGCATTTGCATTTTATACAAATTCTAAACCAGCATATTTGCTCCTCAGATTCTTTCTGCTTCTGTGTCTGCATGGGCTCCTCTAGAGGAGTTGTGTGCATTTTAAGGACAGGATGCAGCAGGACTTGGAAAAAACAGAGCTGTCCTTGAATACTACCACTGGTCACTTTCATTTGCACCCTTCATTTATTAAAATATGTACCCACTGATTTTCAGTGTTTCTCTGAGAGGCAAGACCCTTTCTCTTCCCTCGTACAGTCAGCACAGCCCTAAGGGAGGTGTTCATAACCTAGGTTATCTAATTTAGAACGTAATTTTCTTTCTGTTGTAAAGAGGAGACTAGTGGGCAATTTGACTGGTATAGTAAACCTTCATTTTCGTATTTCATGTTCCCATCTTGGTGAGTTCAACCAAGGATCATTTTATTCAGTTTTATTCATTGTCACGTGCAGTGTCTAGCACTGCGGCCTGCGTCTGTAACTGAGCTGGTGTAAGAGTTTCAGAAGCCAAACAGCTCTGTCTTCTGTTAACCAGGAGTGTGTGCAAGGATAGTCCTGCCACGTTTGATGGTATGTTTGCTTTGTGTGTGTATCCCTTGACTTGCTTTCCAGGATAAAACCACACAGCTTCCACCTACCCTATAAAGATGTAGCCCTCAGGGAAGTTTTGAATTGCACTGGGAGTTTTTGCCTTGGAGATGAAATCCTACAAACCACAAGTGAGGAGACAGTGAAGAGCCACTGTTTGTTTGCTCTCTTCCCCGTCCTCCCAGCCTGTACTTAAGGAAGCTTGGAGCATGGCTGTGGAGTGACCACTGTCTTGTCCACCTTGTTGCATCATCACTGGTGGCCACAGAACCTCTTTCTTATCTCACAGATAACCACAAACAGCTGCACTTGTGGAAGTTGAGGGGAGCGTTCAGGCTTCCCAGTCAGAGGTTTTCTCAAAGTTGCTGGGAAAGTGGATGTTGTTTTCATTTTCCTTCCTCTTCCTCCAGTGCCCAGGATTTTGGAAAGCACTCAGTCTGGGAATCTGGCTACTTAGCAGGAGGCATTTATGCATCAGTCTTCTTAACCCTGGAGCCCAGTGTTCCCATGCTGCTGGAATTTTGGGGGCTCTGGTGCGAGGCTTTGTCTGCCTGTTTCCATGTCCATTCTGCCACACCCAGCTTCTTGATGGCTCTCCTCATATCTGCCTGGCCTTTGTGCGCTGGGAAGGAACAAAGGGTGGTTAACCTTCAACTGGAGCAGAGAAAAGAAAGTTATATTTCTTTATTTTCTGTTAATATTTTGACAGAAGTGTCTTTTGTGTGTGTGTGTGCTGGCAGGTTTCTATAGTAACTATGAAACTCAGATAGAAAAATTAGCAAAGCATAGTTCCATCTGAAAATGTCCTTTGGGTTCTAGTTTGGAGGCAAGGAAATAGTTCTTGGTCTTTTATTGGCTAGAAAATGGAAAGCAACTTGGAGCTTACAGGTAAATTATCTTGAGATAGTCAGAAGTGCTTATGCATGAAGTAGGAGGAAAATTGTGTAACTCAAGCTGCTTTAGAAATGAAAGAAAAAAAAAGAGCTATTATTGCCAAGTAAAAATAGCGAACTGTGAGACCTCAGTAGAAAAGTAATGTTTTCGTGCAGGTTTTTTTAAAATTTTTTTGTTTATGATCTAAAATAGAAATTGTTCCTGTGTATGCTTTGGAAACGCTGTATAATGTTATCTACTTATTCTGCAGTCTCAGTTTTTAGGGCAGCACAGGACAGCCAGCACTGAGATCCTGCACTCCAGACCGATGACACGTGCTTGGTGGATGGCTTTTCTAACTGGTTTTTCCATCAATAAGAACTATTACAACAGCAATGAAATAATGGCCTTATTAATATTCACAAAGTCTGAGAAAATCAAATTATCTCAGTAGAATGTTTTTTATCTTTCAAATGGAAATAATCAATCTGCTGCCAACTGTAGCTGTCAAAATATGAAGATTTTAAGTTAGGTTAGATTTTATGGTTTTAAATTACTGCTTTTCCCATTATTTTAATGGGTTTGTCTCAATTTGTTGCTTTCTGATGTATAAAGAAAAAGTACTTTTAATTTTATCTTCCTTCTCTGGGTAGAAGTATTAGAAATACCAGTGTGACCCTCCCTGGTTTTGCTTGGAGACTTGCTTTGTGTCTGAGAAAATACTCTCAGCTTCTGCTGGCAGCTTTTTAATGAACAGGGCAATCATGTCATCAACTTCATCAGCTAGGGAGAATATGTTAGTTAAGATGTCTTCAAATAAGATGCAAGACTGAGATAAATATAAACTTTCCTGTTGCCAGTTAAAAATGTTCTCAGTCTGTTAAAATCTCCTCCTGCTTATCCAGTCAGCACTGGTTTGTGACAGTTTTCCTTGAACTCTGCTGTCCCCTCTTTCCTGACAGGAGAGAAAATTCCTTAATGCCTGTTGTTCTGCATCCCCTGTGTGTGGCAAGGAAACCAGTGCCAAGGAAAACAGATGAAAGAGCATGTGTGAGGCCTTGCAAAGCAGGTTGTAGCTGCAGAACAGAAAGGAACAAGGAAGAAGAAAAATGTCACCGGTGGCAGAGAGGCTCCTTCTTTCATGGGCTTCAGCCAGGTCTGCCTGGTGGTGCCTTCAGCCTGCTTAGAGGGATGGATTTAGAGTGCTTTAAACCCAAGTTTTCCTTAAAAGATCACACTGTTAGACAAGAAAATGGGTTTTCCCGTCTGTGTATTGTGGCTTAAATGACAAAAAATCAGATGGTTGGGCAAAACCTTTTTTGACCAAAAATCTGTTGTAGAGCTGTTGATACCTGATCCACTTGGTTTTCAGGAGGGCATCAAGACTCTGAATCTTCACACTGCTTTTTCCCTTTAATTAAAAGATATTCTGCAGATACTAATGGCTACAACAAATCCATGTTCTTGCTCCTTGTTTTTCATATCTTATACATCAGACATCTTATGCACCAATTTGTTTTTATTTTGCAGACTGTAAGCTCTTATGTCAGAGGCTTGTCACACAAGGTAATGTGTTGGGAAGAGATGCCAAAAGAAATCAGTAGCATCTCGTCTCCATTCTTTAAAGATTATTTTAGCTAATAAATACATTCTTCTGCAATGATAAGGTTGCTCATCTAAATACTGCTTAATTTGTTTAATTGTGGGGAAAGCAGGGAAAAATCCATCTGTACAAATCAGTGAAAGGGAATCTTATGATTGGTATAATCTCTAAAATTAAATTGGATAATGTCTGCATAATGATAGGATTTGCATGGCTCTTTAGACCTCCTGCCTTTGAATAAGTTCTGATGTAATTACTGTATTTTTCTGCTTTGTGGCACTGCCAGAACTCAAATTTCTTTTTGTTATTTCAACGTATGGTTAAAGAGTCTGGGTCTTAAGGAAAAGTTACTTCATTTTTAGAGGAATTATGTAGCATTTTTTTGGTTACAAATGTTGCCAAAGACTGAGTACGTGGCTTCAAAGCTATGTCTAGCTGGACGCATGTGTTTGCAGTTGGCTAGATGTTTCTTTCTGCTTCTCTTTAATCGAATGGATTGAAACAGTATAAATTGGTGGCTGTAAATGCTGAATCTGGGAACGTTCATATCTTAGATTGTTCTAAATTAATTTTTGGTTTTGCTATTAAATACATTCAATTTCTATATTAAATGTAGTTGTGATTATGAAGTGGGTATTTCAGGCCATCAGAGATAGGTTGTGAACAGTTGGGATTAATTGTGGCCACCTGACTTCAATAAAAGGAGGCTTTACCCAGCACCTGATGCTAATTTGGGTAATAAAGCAGAATTTCTGTGATTGGGCAGTTGGGAGCCTTGAGGGGAAGGTACAGTCAAGGTGTGTGGTAGTCGTGCTGTGCCATTTACTCCTCCCTGAGCTTCAGTTGTGCTCAGGAGCAGAACACTTTTCTCTTTGTTCCTGAGAGGATTTAATTTCCTCGTGGTGAGCTCCTGCGGATTGCTGGCCTGGGATAGGTACGTGCATCCTGTTTCTGGGAATTCTCTGTGTACGTGGTGGGAGAGTAGTGAAAAATTTCTTTGGAGCTGAGCTGTGAGACTTTTTTCTTTGTTTAGTTTTAGTAACAAAAGGTGGCAGATAAAATCCTGTCCCTGTTCTGAGGGGATGGGGTGACACTAAGTAGATGAGAGACTTTTAGCAGAAAAACCGCTCTCTGAAATACTTTGGATCCTGGTCTGGTGTTACTGATCAAAATGGTTGCAAGAGATGAGAGTGGCAGTTGTGTCTGAAGTATTTCATGGCCTTTTAAAAACACCCTCGTGGTGGGTTCTTACTTTGGCAGCTTGGAAATTGGAACAGGGAGCAGTATTGATAGAGCCAGGATTAATGTCTCTTCCTTGTGTCCCTCTGTTCGTGCTTAGGTTGGCACTTGGGTATTGCAGGGGAGTGGAACTGCCTTCTTTTCACTCAAGAGCTGATCAAAAGAAGAAGAAATGGCACATAGCTCACCTCTGTCCCGGTCCTTTACAGCCCCTGTGTTGCTGGGCAGCTTGTCTCAAGTGGAGTTTTTTTAAAAGAGGAGATGCTGCAAAATTGGACCATATAAAAATGATATTGAAGAAAGCTTGCCTAAACCATTTTGGTTATAGATTTGTGCTTAGACAACAAGAAAATGTTACTTGCAGAAGCAGACTATTTAAAATGCTTGTTTTGGACTTGATTTCTGTATGCATTTCAAGTAGTGCAGGACAACTCTCCTTGCAGGTGATGCATGATTCCACTTTGCAGTAATTGCCATGAAAGCCTGAAATGACCTATGGCTAGGGGTTGTTAATGATCAAAGGTCTTGGCTCCTTTTGTGATCCCAGCTGTGATGCCCTCAGGATGTCCAAAATGGAGCTCCTTTTTCCCCTTAAATCTTCAACAATCCCTATCTTTTGTAGCAGTTTGCATGCTTTTCTCCCAAGATTTCCAAATAGTTTCCTAAACTGGAAACTTCTCTGTAAAAACTTGCACGTATAACTAAAAAGAGCCAAATGAGAAAAACGAATTTTGCTGTGGCTCTGCTGCCTGATCTAATGATGTGAGAAGGTGCTATTAATAGTTAATGTTCTTAATCTCGAATGGTTTAAATATTTGGCGAAATCCCGTATTTAGAACAATCACATCATAACAGGAGATGATTTAAATGGAGTTTGTGTAGGTAGCTGCTTTTCTCAGGAATTCTTGTGAAGTTGTGTGCCCTTGTTTTGTACTGCAGTAGGAAAGTAGGCATCCAAGAACTTGAAATAATTAACTTTTAAATGGCCACATGTGTTGCGAAACAGCTTGAGATAGAAATGCTGCTGGGGCAGCCTCCACTGTGGGCACATGAACAACTTGATGCATTGAAGGAACAATTCCTCTTTCATATCTGTCCTAGAGGGGTTGCTGCAAATGGAACTTTTACAGGATGTGCGAGTCATGTCACAGATGCCATTCCTTGGAGTATTAATTTTACCCTGTTTTCCTTTATTGTTAAATATTTATGTTAACAGGAGAGGCTTCTCACAATGTCCCCCCTGTGGGAGGTCTGTAAGGTAAATGCAGTCCCTGGCCTGTTAGTTTGGTATCTTGCTCATTTCCTAAGCTTGCAAAGGTGGATTCTTAAAGACTCCATTTTTGCTAATTTTGTTTTAAGAATAGCACACATTTTGCAGCAAACTAATCCAGGAAGTGGTTTGTGAGTTCAGAAGGCTGAAACTCCCATCTAGCAGCCTAATGCAGTCTCCTGCCAAAGCTAAACTGGGCATCAGGTGAAGTTTGCTCTGTATTTTTGCAGGTTTTTTTCTGTTTTAATGTTGAGCTCGTGCACAAAAATAAGGAGAGCAGCAGAACAATAAAGCCACTTTACTGCAGTCCTGCTGGTGCTGATTGGAAGGAGGCACATGGGAGCAGATGGAAGGGTCCTTCACTTACACAAATCCAGCGATGAGGGATAGGAATTGTTCTGGCTCAGTTCTTATTTTCTCTGAATAGCCTGATGTCTTCTGCTTTCCTTTGTCAAGTCTGTTTTGTGGGAAGAAAAAAGGCTTTTTTCTCATAAATTGCTTTTCTTGGAATTGTCAGTTTACCACTTTTTCATTTTAAATATTTTTCTCTTTTTCTCTGGAAGTCTTTGCAGATAACTTTCATTTCATTAGTTGTATAAGAAATCTCTCTCCATTTATTTCTCTCCTTTTTATCTGAAATGTTGATATTTAAATGTTAAGTTTTATGCTGGTAATGTCAGCATCTTGTGGCATCAGCAGTTAGTGGGAAATCAGCAAAAATTGAAATGAGGGTTTAAAATTACACATCTTTGTCACACTGGTGTCAGGGTTCTTTATTTTTAAACAAAACTAAAATCTGATTCTTGTTATGTTTTAGCTGAAATCATAATGCAGTTTTAAAGTATGAGACTTCATGCTAATGAAAGAAGCTATGGGGCTATTTGTGGGTGATTTGTCTTTTGGTTTTGGAGGGTTTTTTAGGGACTATTTAATTTGCGAAAATCCAAGGTAAAATTTACCAAATGTTTAAAAACAGGAATGCAGTCAGACAGGCTGAGTCTCTAAAGTTCTCTCTAAAAGCCATCAGCTGGAGTGCCTCAGTAACTCATATAAAGTGGTACCACTCATAAATAAGAGGTCAACCTTTATCTTGGCTGCAATGCTGAAAGTACTTTACTAACTTACATCATTACGGATTTTTGGCAGAAAAAAATTGGAGTAAAAACTCTTTTCATGGAGATTGTGTTCATTTTGAGGTCTCATTCTTCTGTGTTTCATGAAACAAAATCTGCCTGCTGATGGAAGTGTTTATTGAGCAGTTCTTACTGAAGGAGTTTTTAGTTATGATTTGTAAAAAGTGAAGATCACTGAGATTTTTTCTGTACTTATTTGGGTGGAGCTTTGCTGTAGTGAAACTCACTTTGTAGGTCAGTTAAGGTGTTTTGAATATCTACTTTTGCTTGACAATAATCTTGCTTAGAGCTCGATGTATTCTGAAGTTTTTTTACTTGGTTCTGTTGTACTGCTTGGTTGTGTTTGTTTTTGTCACCTAATTTCTGCCACTGAGATGCAAATAGGAGAAGCCACCCCTGGTGATGGATCCTAGAAGTGTCCTACTTACCCACAGAGCTGTGTTTCTGAGAGGTTTCTACCTCCACATGGGACGTGGGGATTCTTCAGCAGTGTCACTGCTGGAAGAAATCCCTTTCACCATGTCAC
Organism: Corvus cornix cornix; assembly: GCF_000738735.6. Classification (NCBI taxonomy): domain Eukaryota; kingdom Metazoa; phylum Chordata; class Aves; order Passeriformes; family Corvidae; genus Corvus; species Corvus cornix. Next base: position 1,947,248 of record NC_047056.1, on the reverse strand, counting down.
TTCAATTCCCCTCTGCAGAGAGTGGTGGTTCAGTCAGCAGCGATGCTGATGGGGGAGTTGTCCTACTCCATTTTCCCTGCTTGCCTGGAGGTGTTACACAGGACCCACAAGGGCAGGAAAAAGCCCTTGTATCTTTTTCCTTTCAGCAGGAAAAATGCCATTTTGATGTGGGTGGAGGGAAAGTGGGTGGTTCTCCTTGGCTGGTTAGGAAACACTGCTTTTATGTAATCTCTTTTCACACTCCAGCTATGTGTGGAAAATAAAGTTTGGGTGTGGACATAATATCCATCCATTAAGACAACCTGGGAATTCAGTGGCTGGCATAGCTATTTCATGGTTCTGTGCTGAGTAAATGGAAGCCAGACCTCAGAAGGAGTTTTTTGCCTTGTGCTGTCTTAAGGAACCACTGAAAAATGAGAGCCCATGCTCTTAAACCCAGTGCCCTTCCCTAGAAACTGAAATCTCTTTCTCTGGGGTTGGAAAGCATTCAAAAGATTTTAAATGTGGAATTTTTGGTAGAGATTGCAGTTGGCCTTTAGACAGGAAGGGAGCTGCACCTTTCAGGGATGACTTGTGTGTTTTCCCTTCACCTCCTTACACCCCTTGCTGTATTTCTTTGCCCTTCCTCCTGCGTTTCCAGCATCTCCTCTCCACTGTCCTGGTGTTGGTTTCCCTGGGAGGCCCTATTCTTTAGGGCTGTCAGGGTCTCTGTTCACAATGTGGTCCCATCAGGTCCATCCTGCTTTCTCTCCTGCCCGAAAGCGCAGACCCCTTCCAGGAAATCTGGGTTGTGCTGCTCTGAGATGATCTGGAGGAGGGCAGGTGTATGGTTTCAGGAAAGGTGTGGGCTGAGGAGAAGTCTCTGCTTGTGGAAAGGATCCTGGTGAGCCAGGGGATGTGGAATCAAGCAGCTACTGGAATAAAGGGCCTGTAGTGGTACATGGTGTTGCAGTTCTGTGACTCTGTGTCACATACCCATCAGCTGTCCTCCAGCGTGGCTTTTGTCCTTAAAAGCTTTGCCACCATTGAACTGTGACACTGCTTTAATGTGCTCTAAATTTGGAATTGAGGTTTCTCTCTATATGGTCCTTAATTGAAAAATGTAATTTTTAGAAAACTGAGCAGAAATCCCTTTGGCCCAGCAGGAGTTGAGGAACCTTCTGAATACCAAGTCCTACACTCGGCTTTATTTCTTACTCTGTTTTCTGTCATATTCAAGTGGTACTTATAATCCACAAAATACAGCAAGAGAGAAATGTTCTGTGAAACAAACCCAACTGACTGTGTATTGTGACAGGAAAGGCAGGTTGTGAGGAGACTTGATTTTTGGAAAACTGCTGGTGGGATTAACTTGAATAAGCCAGATGGGTCATGAGTGTCTGCAAGTGGCCTTGCTTCTGCACAAGTCATGGTTTAGTGCCAAAACACAGCTTAGCTTAATACCTTGCCTGACTGGGTTATTATGTATGTGCTGCTTCATCTACCATATTTCTCACTCTTGCCTTTCATCTTTTCAAATCAATTGTTTCTATTATTTCTTGCTTTTAATAATAGTTTAAAAAACCCCAAAAAAACAAACAAGCCAAAAATACCCCCACCTCTTTTCCACTACTTGGTTTTGTCCAGGCAAATAGCAAAATTAAAGACTGTTGGTGTCTGTACTGAGAATAAAAATCTGATTTAAGTGCTTTAATATAATTTAGTGTCTGCTAATACAAGTGTCTGCTAATTGATGTAAATTGCAAATATCCTTTAACAGCCTCAATTTGAAAACTTTATGCACTTTTAGGTAAATTTATTTCATTCTGGAATGTTAGAATTCTTAGATCAACGTAAAGCAAACAGGCCATGATGGACCTGGGAAAAAACACTGCTGCTGACACAGAAATCCAGAGAAGGACTGCTTTTGCTTTACCTGCTTCCTCGTGATGGCTGCTACTGCTGCTTTGAGTGGAAATTGGAGAGCTGGGTTTGTCTTAGGAGATATTAGGCTTAAAACAAACTCAGCAAAGCCAAATACACTCCTTAGATCGTGCCAAAAAAGGCTTTAAAGCTGTCACCTTCCTCTGGGGTCTTGTCTATGTCACACAGAAAAGAAAAGAGTTGACAAAAAGCAGACAGTATGGCCATGCCTGAGGAGTGCTGCGTTTGTGGGGTGTTTCAGAGCTTGCTTTAGCCATTTGAACTTTCACCGGTGTTTGGCTGAGTTTGTTGGGGCTGCGCTCACACGCACCGAGGGGTGTGAGGAGAGCAGAGTAAGGACCGTGTGCCACTGGCAATGGCAGGTGTAGCTGCTCAGTGGTGTGCAAGGTCAGGGAATGAAAATAAAGAGTAGCTGCCAGGGTGTGTCTCACCCTAAGGTTGGTCACTGGCTTGGAGGGTGGAGATCCCTCAGTAAAGATCCCATTGTGAATGGGGAAATCTGGGTGTTAGCTGCCCCAAATCAGCTGGCTCCGATGATGGTGTTCCGTGGTTCTCTTGGGTGTTGGCTGTGGATCTGTTGGGTTTATTGGGAACTGACTCCTTGTGTGCTTTCTCCCTTCTTCACCTTGGCCCTTCCTTCTGCTGAGGTTATTTGTTTGTTTTTCAGATGAGACCCTTTTTGCTCTTCCTGCTACATCTACGCCTCTGATGCACTCCTCTGCAGGCAAGTTCTTTCTGCTCCCCTTTGTCTGAGTACCTCCTGCCTTTCTGATCTCATTAACCCTTTCCCATTAGTCTGCCTCTACTAAAAGTCAGCATGGGTCCAAGAATAGCCTCTGTCACATTTTTCAGTTTTGACTTTTCAGTTGATCTATTCCAGATTTTAATATGCATTCATTTGTTTATGTGGTAAACTGTTTCATAAACAAGATATAGCCATCTGTGAATTCTTGGACCCTTGATGTAGGAGAGAAGTTGATACTGTTAACAGGTTAACACATCAGAGCATAGTTGCTTTGCTGTTTGAGCAGAAAGATTTAATCTATAGTAACTTTCTGCAGTATTTTAAAGAAGTAAAATTTGCACCCGTAGTATTGAGTTAGTGGTTTTTATTAGGTACACCATCCACAAATTCCCATTTTAAAAAAGGTGCCCAAAAAAGGCTTTGGCACACATTTGTGCAATATGTTTGTGCCCAAGCATCCACACATCCCCTCTCTCTGTCTCCCCTTGCCACCCTCCTGTTCTGGCTTTGTTAATATTGCCCCCTGTACTTGTCTGGCATCTTCAACTTTACTGAGACCTTTGCACTGCATAAAGTTGCTGCTTCTTGAGCCTCTTGCTCACTTCTCTCCTAGCAGAGAAATAGAATAGCTTTAAGTGATACTGTGTATTAATGGCTTATAGTATCCATGCCAGTACTTGGAAGAGCCTTTTAGTCGCTAAAATCACGTGAACCTGTTGAAAGTTTGCATTGACTTTGAGAGCACTTGCATTCTCTAATTTTCCTTTCTGTCCACGGTCACAGAAAAAGTTATGGACTTGCAGGAGCAGCCAGGTAGCACTAAGTCGCTTGGTCAAGAGGATTTTACTGCAGTCCCGCTTGATCCTGCTCCTTCTCTTCCCTCCTTCTCTCCTCTCTCAGCCGATCCCTTTAAAGAGCACACAGCCTTTGGTACCCTCTCAGATGGATTTCCTGCAAGAGGCACTTACAAAGAGAGCTCCGGGGAGGTTTATAAAGAACCTATGAAAAATTCCAGAAACCCCTTTCTTGCAGAGGGAAATGACAAAGACGTTTCAGAGACGAAATACTCGCAACCCCCATTTGCTAAAGAAGAAGCAGCCATTTTGTCTCCAGCTAAAGAAAATACACAGCTAGAGGGCCCTAAAGAATTACCTAACCTGGAGAAAATGCCTGCAGAGCAGCTGAAAATGTCTCCAGAATCTCCCCAAGATTTGTTTGAGAGGAATGAGGAAGATCTCTTCGATAACAAAGACAAGTACGGAGGAGATGGTGATCATGGTGAAAAAGGGGTGGTGAAAGAAGATCCTCTTAGAAGGGAAGAATATGCAGACTTCAAACCATTCGAGCCAGTATGGGAAGTCAAAGGTGCTAGTCATGGATTGAGCAGCATGAGAGAGGATGTTGGAAGTAAGATCGATGCCAAGCTGGAGAGCAGTTTGGATGAGAAATATGGTGTGGGTATGCTGAATGTGCAGAAGGATTACGAAAGAGAGAGTGAAGGCAGCGCTGAAGATCCCTCTTTCCCAAGCACCCCAGAAGCTGTAAAAGAACCTTCGCAGACTTACATCACTTGTACTAAATTTGACTCCTCTCCAAGTCCAGGTGGTAACAAAGGCAAATCTCTTTCTCCACTAGAGGAAGGCACTTCAGAAAATAGAACTGATGATGAGAAAAAGATTGCAGAACTGAAAGCTCAGACAGGCCCAGAACAAGGTAATTTTGGTGCTGGAGCAGTTGGGCAGGAAGGGCAGGGAGCTGAGTCCCCTAAAGCACAGGGGGTCCCACCAGTGCCGCCCGACAGCGCCACAAGCATGCCCGAGGGTCTCACTCCTGACCTGGTGCAGGAGGCGTACGAGATGCACGATGCAGCCTGCACAAAACTGGCTTATGAAACCAAGATTGATTTAGTGCAAACCTCCGAGGCGGCGCAGGAGACTCTGAAACCCACGGCGCAAATCTGCCCCTCCTTCGAAGGCTCGGAAGCTGCTCCGTCGCCGATATTGCCGGATATTGTTATGGAAGCCCCGCTAAGCACTGGGACTGCTGGGGCAGAAGCATCTGCTGTGCAGCTGGAAGCTTCCCCACTAGAAACGTTTATTCCCACTGCCAAGTATGAGAATGTAAAAGAGGCTGAAAAACCTCCTGTATACCAAGAGGCAGTGAATGTACCGCTGACACAGACCCAGGAAGCAAAGGAGACATTGGCATTTAAACAACCTGATGGGGAGAGTAGCACCACTCCTGAAGATCTGGAGACTCCTTATATATCTATTGCGTGTGACTTAATTAAGGGAACAAAGGTGTCTGGTGAATCTCCTTCTCCATCCTTCGCAGAGTATTCAAAGACACCGGTAACAGAAAGCATTTCTCAGGATGTACCTGAACACAAGGAACTAGATGGAAAAATGTCTCCACAGTTTGGAAAAGCTGGCCTGTTTAATAGCCAGATGATATCTGACTTTGCTGAGGAAGCGAGTGAAGATCCATCTCTCCTCTTAAAAAGTAAATCCACTGAGAGTATTCCAACTGATGAAGAACATGAGGAAGGACTGGTGGATTCAGTAGCTGCCACGGGCAAGCCTTATCTGGAGTCATTCCAACCCGAGCTGGACTCTTCCAAAATTGTTGCTGCTCCACCATCTGAGCCAATACCTGCAAAAACAGCCAAGGCAGAGAAGATTCCTCTTCAAATGGAAGAGCTGGATGCTTTGGCTTATTCAGCTGATGAATCTGTTGCTATGGAACCAAAAACAGGAGATGACAAAGCTCTCTCACCCATGGAGTCTTCCCCAGGCTCAGTGGAAGAAGACTTCGTGATGTTAGGTCATCCTAAAACTGCTCCTGAATTTGTGACAGAGGTCACTGACAGAGAAATAATGCACAAAGATGAAGGTGAAGACATCAGTAAGGTGATCCAGGGTGAGAAGAGGCAGTTGCCTTGCCCAGAGCTGCCCTGTGATCTGTCTGTGAAGAATGTAGAAGTAAAAGCTGAGGAAGATACCAATGCCTTGAAAAAGTCGTTGGAGGCTGTGGACAAAGAAGTGCCTGAAGTATCCACCACGTGCTTACCAGCCACAGATACCTCACCTCTATCTGCTGAAAAAGAGATAGTCAGTGTAGTAAAACCAGGAGCTTTTGAGAAGGAAGCTGAGAAAGAAGCTGCTTCTGTTAAAGAAAAGAAAAAACCTACTGCTGTATTTTCAGCAAAGCTGAATAAGTCTTCAGGTAATCTGTGTATGCTGTCTTGCAGTTTGCTAATCTGCATAATTCTTTAGCTAAACTTAAGCATGTCACAACTTAGTCTTTTTAAATCACTTTCTGTAAACTTCTCTGTAGGCTGAGGGTAAAAGAAAATGTCAGTGCCTGCACTTGGACCTTTTTCATATTCTGATTGCTTTAGTGCCTTTTTTCTGTTTATCAGGGATGGACTCAGCATCTCCAGGTTTCTCCTCCAGCTCTGCTGCTTGTGGTCTGTCGACGCAGAAATGAGTGTCTGCTCACTGCAGGCCCTCCCATGGTTGTCCACAGGCTGGGCATTGGGTGGCCTCCCAAACTCTGGATGTGGGATACTGTTTGCTGTGTGCACATGATTTGAAGAGGCATTTCTTCCTTCTCATTAGCATTTCAGACATCAGATTGTAAAACTCAGGAAAATACTCCTGCTGCTCCTATATGTGCCTGGAATCTGTACAAGAGCCTGTGCATCTCCGGCGTGCATTAGATCAAGGCCAGTGGTTTAAAACAAGTGGTGAACATGAGGGAGCTTAGTATGCAGGTTTCTAGAAAAGTGGTTGTTAAGAAGTTGAGTGTTCTGTGAACACTAAAATTGGTTTATGCCCACAGCACAGGTACTCATTTCTGTTTCTCTTTTCAGGTGGGGCTTGCACTTCAGTGTAACCCTAATTTTTCTTAGAGTAATGTGTAGTTACAGTAGAAGGAAGTTGTATTCTTTTCTGTAAACTGAACACCTCATGAAATTCCAGCTTTTTGTAGACTCTAGGAGTACTTTGCTTTTTGATATCGCAGCACTCTGCTGCTATTTAAGCTTTGACCAGAAGCATTCACACCAAAAAAGACAGCCACTGCAGAAAGCACAGTGCTCTAAATAGAAAACCAGGAGTTAGTTTGACTCAGCAGCAGTACTGTATTTATGCAGTAGCTGCAGCCTACAGCTCATAAAATAGAATTATACCCTGAGTTGGAAGAGAATAGCAAGTGTATGTTGAAGTGAACATCAGTGTTGGTGCAATTGAAATAGGTTTGGGAAATAAGGCAGAAGATGTATTTCTTATGTTTACCTTTGCCATTTCTCATGTCTCACCTCCTGTATATGTACAGGTAAGGCAGAAAGGAGAGAGTTTTGCTTTTCCCTTGGGGCAAAATTTCAGTGATAACCTGCACTGCTAAAACTCCGTGTGTGTCTGTGTGTTCTGTGAAGGCTCCCCAGGCTTCCAGCAGATAGTACTGTCTAGAGAGCAGCTGCTGTGTATCTTGGACTTCATGTCAAGGGGTTAATTGCTTAGAGCTCAGACTACTTAAAAAAACAACAAAGCAAAATGCTGCACTTAATAGAAGAGCTTTTGTTAGTTCTTTTAAAGGGAGACCTTTGCAGAGAGTCTTTAATCATTGCATGGGTGTAGTAGGCTGGCGGTAGCAAGTCCTTGCCTGGGGAAGGCAGCCCCTCACTGTGGGTCTGAGGAGGACACAGCTGCTGCTCTTCCATCCGTGGGAAGCTGCCCCAGAAGCTGCAGAGACCCAGCTGCCAGAGCAGAGAGGAGGAAGTTGAACTTGAACAGTGTCATCGCTCTCCCATCCATGGCCCAGTGCAGGGACAGGGCCCAGATCTGTCCAGTGAGCTGGGCTGGGGAGCTGCAGCCTCTCAGCGTTGTGTTCACTCTGGAAAGCAGCTGCAGCTTTCCTTTTTGACATGCTGTGTTGTTTGGGAAGAAATTTTTTTGCTTTACTCCAGAGGAATATTTGCTTAAAGCTAAACAGATGAGAATACCAACTCAAAAATGGGCCTTTTTTTCTGGATTTTTCTCCACACTCTGCTGTGTTGCAAAATACAGAACTGGACTTCTGAGGCAAGCCACAAACAACATCAGTTGTCTGCTTTAAATACCACACTGCTTAGGCACAATTTCAGAGAATCGTTGAGGAACTAACAAGGAGGGATTGTTCATCACAAGGCCAAGTGCATTTGTGCATGTGTTTGGCCTTCTGAGTCTACCTTTGTTCTTTGGGGTTTTTTTCCTACCCATCAGTGGAACTGAAATAGATTTTACTGTGTCTTAAGACTTGTGGAATTCAGCTGGTGTGATGGTGTGACTGATGCTTGTTAAAGCTTTAATCTGAGCTGCCTTACTGGTGCGCTTAAATCCAAAGTTGTGGAATGCTTACTTAACAGTGCTATTTTTTGGAAGCTAACCTAAATGCCAGTATGTTGTAACTTCCCACAGCCCCAGTGGGCTGCGGGGAGCTAACAGGGATTCTAAAAAGGCTGCAGACACTTTTTAAACTTCCCTACTTCTCTGAAGCAAATGTAAAGCTCTGAAGGGCCTCCTGGGTAGAAGGAGGTTTGTTAAATGGTGCCTGGCACACCTTTGGGTAACCTGGATAGATTTAAGAAACAGAAAACCAAAAAACCCCAAACCCAAACAAATTCAGAACTGTAGGTAGTTATACAGAAACCCCTCTCCTTGTAACAATTGGAACCATTTCAAGGGCAAACACCTCCCTGCAATACCAGCAATTTCTGATGTCTTGAATACTGTGGGGTTTTTTTTTTCAAATTTGTATTTCTCAGTAGGTGCTGTATTTGGCTTTGAGCAAATAGCCTTGCTTCTGTCACCCTCACCAGACCTCAAAATACGCATTCCTGAGCTCCATCAATGCACTGCCTGGTAAGATGTGACCTCAGAGGGCAGCTTCTGTGGGTTCAGGTGCTGCTGCCCCAGCTCCTGCAGGAAGGTGTGAGCACCAGGCCAGTGCAGCGGGCACTGGGGAGCCATGGATTAGGGCCAGCCTGTGTGACAGGGCTTTAATGCCATCTAGTGTTTGTCACCGAGGTGGAACCTCAGCTCCTGCTGGACGGGAAGGGATCCATCCCGGGTTTGGAGAAATTCCCAACTCCTGAAATGAGTTTGAGAGGTGAAAGCTAAATATACACATTACATCTCTCAGCCCTTCTGTTGCACAGTCTATCTTCTCTCATACAGATCATTAATCCTCCCCAACTTGTGCTTTCCACAAACCTGGTTTTGATTGACAGGATGTGGAGGTTTTTACATTATTGATATTATTGAATTATAGACTCAAAACCTCTGACCACTACAAAGTTATGAACTAGAATGGAAATTGGCAGTTTAAATCTCTGTGTGTCCATGTTGAGCATTACAATAATATTTGGAAATAATGTTGAGATCTTTGCCATCAAGACACTCAGTTTCTCAGAACACCCTTGTTTCATGGCTCTGTAGACATTCCTTTCAGGTTAAATCTAACTGGTTTATTTGCTTTCATTACAGGCACTCAGAAATGCAGCTAATTACTAATATTGTACATTTCCTGGATTTTCTTGAGGGGGCAAACACAAAGGTGAAGCCCAGGTGGGAAATGTGCTAATGCTGAGTCTTGCCTTTTTCCCTCTGCAACATGGGGGCAGAAATCAAATACTTCCTGTGATGCTGTAACACAAACCAGGTCATTGCAGTTGTGTGAAGCTTAAAGGGCATTAGATGTTCTGCTTGATACCAGCTGTACCCATTTGGTGAATTTCTGTTATTTTCTGTGTTTGTAGTGAGTTAAATGGAGCCACTCAGCAGATGGGAGGTGTTGGGTTCTATTTGTTGTTTTTCACTGGAGAAAAAATGCCTTGGAATGTCTCTGGAGTTTCTTTCAGAAGCAGATTGGTTAAATGCCATTTAATTCAACATAAAATATCTTGATTTAATTTCATCTCATTGTATTCCTAGATTCTTTGCTTGTTCAGGTCATCTTTTATGCTAGCAGGTAAATAATAATAATTGGAGAGTACCAGAGGGCAGAGAATTTGGAGAGGAGTAGGAGGAATGAGGAAAAAACCAAACCCAATGAGTGAAAATTTTCTGAAGGAAAGACACAGAGCTGCTGTGTTTCATTAGAGCTCTTGTGACCCCTGTTGAGAGGCAAAGACTTGTTGTGTAGCTGAGGCTGCTAAAAGAGCAAAGCCTGAGGGATGTTCCTTCAGAGTGGCAGAATTAGGGAGAAAATGGAGCATTTGGGCTAAGTTTCCAACTTTGCCAGGAGCACAGATAGGCACCAGCACTGAGGGAGAGCAGAAGGAAGTGCAGTGCAAAAGTGCTGTTCTCAGTGCCCCTGCTCAGGGTGATTTACGGTGTGAGTAGGGACTGAGTAAAGCCCTCGCCCTGCCAGGCAGCAGCTCCTTGGAGCCTGGGGCGTTCCGTGACACGTGTCCAGAACTGATTGTGTCTGACTTGTCTGGGGGACCTGATAATGCCACCTCCTCTGGACTTGGCATTCAGGCGTGCTGTAGAGGCAGGTGTGCAATATCCCTGCTGAAAACAGAGCTTCTCCAGAGGTTTGGCAGTGCTGGTGCCTGGTTTATGTGCAGAGTAGGGTTCCCTCTTGCTGGAAAGGGGAGATGGATTTCATTACGGGTGTGTTTGCATGGAGTGGTGAGAGTGAACACTGAGTATGCAAAGAGTAAAGAGGAGGGTCTGGGGGGCAGTGAGGGCGCACTGGAGATGAGAGGAAAAGGACAGGTGGTGCAGCCTCTCTGCTGTGGCCACAACAAACCCTCTGGTTAGAGAAAGTTGCATAAATGCACTATTTTAAGTATAAGATACAAAGAATATAAATACGAAATGAAGAGGCTTTAATTGGGTATCTTTAGAAATTAGATAATTAGTGGAAAGACCTTTGAAAGCATGATGTTTTTTGGCAAATACAGTGGCAGTGCAAATATGGAGAGAGACTCAGGTTTTGGTGGTTTCCAGTTCAGCTTGAAGACAGAAGCAGATTCTCAGATGTATTTTGTACTTTTTTTTTGGTACAGTGCAACTTTTCACATTTGCTTGCACTTTGATGTTTGAATATACACTCCCTACTTCCCTCCTAGTTTGGATTTACCTGTTGAAATTGGAACTGAAATGCATGTCTTTGTCTAAGTTAAAAAGAGATGTAACTGGTAAAGGAGGCCTTAAATTTATGTAGCAGTTGAAGTCAAACCCAGGGCTTTTGGGTATCTTTGTAGTAATCTTTCTCAGTGTAAGATTGTTCTAATGAGAAGAGAAACTGTCTATTTAAGGTCTGAATCTGGATCTCTAGCCCTCCTGGTCTGCTGTATTTTTGTGGAAATGTGGGAATGCCCTTTTCTAGTTCTTTAGAAAATGGTGTATTAGATTTTTAAGAGGCTTTGGAGCAGCCCTGGGAAGATTTTAGCTTTTTGCTGTCAGCCCCAGATCTTAAGAAGAGACTCCAAACTGGGAAAGAAATGGTGGTTTTTCCAGCAGGGTTTGAAACAAAATGACAACGTGATTCCCACAGCTCTTCTCTTTCAGATTTGGAGTTGCAGTTCACCTCCTCTCCTGTTTGTGCAATACTTTCTATATGTTACCTTCTATATGTTGGTACTGTAAACTGTCAGGTTCCGGTTTTTATTTAAATGAAGGGAACAGTTAATTGTCAGGTCAGCAGCTGCTGACAGAGAATGCTGATGTAAAATAAAAAAGGGGAAGGTGTTTGCTGGTAGGAATTGGGTAAAGGGCTGAGTAACTTTTTCTGCGGGCTTCCTTAAGAGGAATAAATACGGCTGAGCAGCTCCTGAGGACTAAAGATACCAGCAAAAGGATTAATCGTGTTCTTCATGAGCCTCTGCTTTTGTTCCAGGCACAGAAAGGGTCCTTTTCTGTTTCCCTTCACGCTGCTTGTTGTGAAGGGAGAGGTGTTACAAAGATGTCGCTGTTAGTCCTCCAGCAGCCAGACATTAGTTTACAGAAACCCGAGGGGAAGCCATACATCTGGGAGCTTTGTAAACGCCTTTGAACCTCTGTTTGAAAAGCAATCTATTTAAAGCTCGTCTGGTGACTACTTTTAGCCGGGCCGCGAAAAGCCGCTTAGCGCGGCCGGGCTCCGCGAGCCCTCGCTGCCGTCCGTGCAGCGGGGCCGCCGTGCCGGGAGCAGCCGCTCCCCCGGGGCCGGCAGGAGCCGCTCCCGCCGTGCCAGCGGCTCCGTGCCGGCGCTCCGGGCTGCGCCGGGCGCAGCGGGGCCGTGCGGTGCCAGCACTGCGTCAGCTCCACACCCCGTCAGCTGACCCGCTCCTGCAGCACCAGTGCAGCACCACTGCGGAGCCCGGGGAAGCCCATGGTTCCCTCCCTGGGCTGCAGGGCGCTTCTCCCGCAGCTCTCCCCCTCTTGGAATGCATAATTGATAATCGCAGCTGGAGAGATGGACAGTCAGCCGAGCAGTTGGAAGGATAAGGGTATTTATTCTTTCACCTTTTTTCCTTATTTTATTCCTTAAAGATGCCGCGGGTTGTTTTCAGCAAATGGTGTCTGTAGCTTGTATTAATCTGATTGTGAAGTGTAGCCGAAGGTGCGGGGTCTCTTTGTGCTGCATGCAGAATTATAAAAGCTGCAGGTTAAAATGGGTAAATATGAGCAATACAGAAGAATAAATAATTTATGTAGGTGAAACAGCTCGTGTGACACTGCAGATCTTTTCCAGTCCTACAGAGCATATTAATGAAGGGCTTGTTTTGGTATGCGTGGCACAAATACTGGCATAGTCCGAATTTAGTCCGTGGTCTTTGGAAATTTCGAGATTATTAACAATCTAACAGCACTAACCATTAACTGAAAAGCCCCACAAAGTCTGCAGGTCATGCTCTAATATTTTTAAGAGGAGAAATTGCATGCAGGCTACAGCAGGGTGGGGGGATTTTCTCTAAAAATCTGTTTGAAATATACCCTTAATCCTATTTGCTTTGTATTGTTCATAATTCTGTCGAATTCTAGGTAAAACTGTGTCTGATTTTTCAATATTTACAGCCATAATAACAAATTGTTTTAGGTAAATAAGTAGCTAACCTTAAATTAGTGTGGTGCTGACCTTTGTTCCTGTAAGCACCAATGGGAGATCTCCGGTGTAAATCTCTGTGGATCATTACATTAGTGCTCAGTGTGTTAGAGTTTAAGCCTTATTTGAATACATAATCTTCATACTTTATCAACAGGACAAGCTTTAAAAAAATGTCATCATCTCTGGATACTTGAATATATTTTAAAGGGCCCTATCGTGCTTGGTGCTTGTGAAGTTTTCATCTTCTTTAGGGAATTATTGTTTAAAATCCGGGGTTTTTTATCTTTTTCCACTTGTACAAAATTGCCAGCTGTCTGAAATCCATAGAATGCTTTATCAGAACCTGAATATATAGCAAAAAAAGCCCTGCAGGTGAAAACACTTTGCCCCTGCAAAATCAGGTTCTCAAAGTTTAATCTTTCATTAAAGGGCTGTAAAATATTAGGAAAAAATATTATGCGGTGTTTAGTAATATGTTATTGATGTGTAAGTAATTTAAATGTTCAAGGCTTTGTACCTCAGGCCTGAAATTCTTGGGGAAGAAAGAAAGGAAAGGGGGAAAAAAAAGAAAAAAAAAAAGAAAGGGGTGAGGTCAGAAGGTTTTGGTAAAAATCGAAAGGCAGGTTCCCTTTTTGTGCTCAGGCCCAATTTGCAGGTTTCTTTTACAGCCAGCCAAGCAGGGGTGGTGCTGATCTGAAAGCACTTTTCCCACCCTGGAATTTGAGGCCTTGAGAATAATGGAGTCTGTTTGGGTTTAAAACCCCTGAATTGCCCATTCTGAGCAGAGATCAGGTCTAAAAGAAAATGGAAGCAGAAATGAAGGTTTTCGGGGAAGCAGAAGACCCTGGTTCCTCTCCTTTTGCAGCTGCTCTTCAAGCCTGGTTTAGTGTTGTTTTTTTGTTTAGAACAAGACGAAGACGCCGTGTTTCACGTTCTTCCTTCCTTAGGTCAGGCTCCAGTGGCATGGAAAATGATGGGTAAAGTTCAGGGACTGATTGCACTATTCATCAAGCCCCAAAATAAATATAGAAGCAAATATTGCAACATGCTTCTTTCCATGCTAAAAAATGACTTTAAAAAAAAATAAATCTAAAACAAGAGAAGAGCAGAAAGTATGGTGGTTCATAGTTGGATTTTGCAGCTGAAACACTACATGCTAATGAATATAGTCTTAAATTTAGATTTGGTATATGTGTTGTAGTTGGGGAACAAGCACAATGCAAGTGGTGCAACTTGTGGCATTGATTAATACCTGTGGTATTGATCATCTAGATAGGATGAAAGAGGTCTACCCTGGGGGGGGGTAGAATGATTTTAAATTTTAATGCTTTTAAAGATAGGCCCTATGGAGTAATTGATACTAAACTGTAACATTTTTTAATTTAATTTTTAATAATTTCAATGAATTGTCAGGTTTTAATGGCTGAATATTGATAGGTGAACAGCACAGCTATACTTCCAGGTTATCCCAGGATTCTTTTCTAATTAATGAGCAGAAAATCTCTCTGAATTTTGGTTCAACTTAGTTAACTGATGGCAAGGACTGCATAGGCAACCTTTATCTTGAATATTTGGGGCTTTGGAATGGTTTTCCCAGTTGGTACATTGTGCACACATGCACGAGCATCTGGCCAAGTAGAAACGAAAGAAAAACGTTGGTTTTGGCTTATCAGTATTTGGGATTTTTTTTTTTCTTTTTTTTTTTTGGAATCTGTTAGTGTTGGTCATGTTGTTGTTTTAACATGTACTTGTGAAATCTGTATCACTTTTCTTGCTGTGGGTTGTGGTGCAGATGTGCCAAGCCTGTGCGTGGTGCAGCCTTGTTTTGTGCCCTCTGGCACCCATTCGGAGCCGCCTGTCCCGCTGGACGTGCTGCTCCGCGGGGATGCCTGTCCCTGGGACAGGGACAGCTCTGTTGGTGGCAGTCCCACGTGCTTGGCACCACCTGCAGTCCTGCTGTCACCACCCAGCTTCTCCAGCCTGGGGCTGGTGGTTGTTCCTGGCCTGTAGGGAGACAGTCAAGGACCGAACTGGCTTCCCATGTGGCTGATGAGCGTAAATGGAGGCTGCAATTTTGTGGCCTTGTCTCTGCTCCTGTTAGGATGTCAGCCAGGATTTTGAATAATCATCTTGATGTAGGAAGCCTTGAAAATGCCAGAGCCCAGTCTGTGGTGGTGCTGGTGCTTGACACACCAACCACTGGATGGTTGATGGCTTCTCCTGGAGGTTGGGCTGTGTCCCGGCCCCACTCCAGTGGAGCTGCGGGGTCAGCAGTTGGATTCTCTGCACAGAGATCAGTAGAAGCCCTGAAGATCGCATATTTACATAACATCCTGTGTAAATATGAAGTTTTTTACGTGTAAGTGGAAAAGGCCTCTCTGAGCAGAAATGCAGAGCAATTTGTGGTTGTGGATTTTGTCCCCAGCAGCTTTTCCTGCTCGGTGACAGATGGGACACTGCGCCCCAGCCGTGCTGAAAGCTGCCCGTTCTCAGCACTGCTGTCCCATTTCTCTATTGGCACAACGCTAAATGGATCCAGAAAAGGCTCCTCCCTGTGCCTCCACACTGTTACTAGGAGAATATAAAGGATCTGTGCCTACCTTTCACGTTACAGAAAGGTTCCAGTGTAACAACGCCCGTAAATCACACAGTGTTTCTTTCCCCCTCTCCCCTCCCCTTTGACACAAACAGCCTTTCTTTGGCGCTGAAGCCCGGCGTTTGTTGGGCTGTAAATACTGGATAGAGGGGAGTTGTTCATTGTGCAGGGAGCCCGTGGCTCCGCAGCTGCATTCCAAGGATTTAGCGCGCACGCAGCCATTGGCGGGGCCGCTGGATTTGGGATGGCAGCGGGCGGAGGTTGCGTAGCTCCGACCTCCGAGTGCCCTCGCAGGAAGTGGAAAGCGCCGGGAGCGAGCCGTGCCAGGGCTGGGTGCTTGCAGCACGCTCAAGATGGATGCCAAAATGGGTTAGTCCCTTTTTCCTGGTTTTCTCTGGTACACGTGAGCTCAACTCGCTCGTAGGTCTCGCTTTTAACTTCTCTTTCAAAAGATGAAAAAGACAGTTTCTTGGTTCAGAGTTTTTTAAAAAAGGATTATCAGGTTAAGTGTATCAGACCGCTTGTTTTTGTCATCAAAACCCGGTATGACTTGCTCAGTTTTAAGTTAAATATCTGAAAGGAAAAGACTTTAAGAAATACAGTGCCAAAGCTACCGCAGCACTTGCTTTAAAAGCAAAATGTAACTGGATGAGTTGTGCATGTAAGGCACGGATGGTACGGGACTATTTTTAGACGTGCCAAGTGACAGTTCGTGCTTACCAAATGTAGGCAGCTGTTCTTGTTTTAGAACAGGCCTGCAAGACGTGCATTAATATTATTTATTTTATTAGACTTCATATTGTATAGAATGCAGCTCAGAACAGTTTTCATAAGGAAAGACATTGTGGGGCTGTTGCTGAGAATTGGTTTGGGGGTTTTGTTTTTCTGGTTTTATTTTTAATCTGCTGTGAATATCTCGTGTGTAAATTAAAGCCAGAAAGCTGCTTCTAGTAATGCTTTCAATCTTTTCCTTTTGAAATGAATGAAAATAACCTCCTTCTGATCAATGGGAGAATACAAATCAGTGGTATCATGTGCTTTCTTGGATTGCAAAATTACAAAGCAGTTTTTCAGTGACTTAAACGCCGAATTTCCTTTGAGGAATTTAGGATGAAACCAGATCCATATGCCATTAAGCCGGAACTTGTTTGCTCGTTCTCCGAAAGGAGTGAAGATGGAATGAGGAAAAATGTTTTATGTGCAGCTTAACTCTGACCCAGGAGCTCCTGGTGTGAGGATTTTTCTTACTGATTACCGAGAACAAAAGACTTGATGGGTCGTTAAAGGCCATTTAGCTTTTGGCCGTGTGCTTTAATTCCAGCAATGTACCTTTGTTTCTGGCATTCTGGAACTGTCATACAGATGAATTACTCTCTTTACATTTCCCATAACTGGTATAATGCATTAATGCATGGGGTAAGTGATTTCCTATGGAGCGGGAAGAACCCACAGCTTTAAAGCTGTGCAGAGAGGAGGGAGCAGCTCATTTACAGAAATAATGCTGTCTGCAGGCAGAGAGGAGCAGGGCTCATACTGAATGTGACACCTGATACAGGGGCAGCCCCAAATTCGAGTGCATGGATGCTCAAATTGCAACATTTAAAAATAAACACAGTTTCAGTGCTTGCAGCAAATGCTCCAAAATAAATGAGTTTGGGGTTTTTTGGGTTTTTTTTTGGTTGGTTGGGTTTTTTTTTTTTTTTTCCCAAAGATGCCTTACATGATTTAAGAGCACAAAATCCATCAACTGGTTTTGGCAAGACTGGTTGTGAAGATCTCACCCAGGTGTTGAGGCTCCTTGGAGCTCAGTTTAGGTTTACTGGTTACAAGGATTCTTAGGTCAATCTCATGGTTTTGTTGATGCTTAATGCAAGGTGTGTAGAGACACTTTTGTGTCCGGAAGCAAAGAAAGAACCCAAAGAAAAAGTTAGATTTTGGGATCGCAACCCACACAAAAGGAGATCTACAATGACTTGATTTTGTTTGTTTGATTTTTACAAATGCTAAGGAAAAGTTGTATTGCTTGGGGCCTGGGCTGCAGTGGGAGGAGGAGTTTGGATTGGAGATGCTGGGGAGAGCAGGAGCGTCGCCTCCGGGCGATGCCGCTCTATCTCTGCCCCCATATGTTTGTGCAGTCACATGGTGGCAGCTCCAGGCCCTGATCTGGCTGGCTCCTGGCTTTCTGGGATGGTTTTGGCACAGCACAGGCAGCCAGGCTGGAAGAAAGGAGTGGGATGGATAGTGGTGGAGCGATCAGGCTGTTCCTTCCACAGCACTTCTGGTCTGTGATAATTTGAAGGTGTTGGTGCAGCTGTAACCTGGCTCTGTCTGTGAGGCTGCAGGAAACTTCTGCTGAAATGTGAATTAAATATCGGGGTAAGATACTTTGCATTATGGTATGTTTAAGTTTCTGACTGTGGTTTTCATTTTCCTGCTATGCAGTACAGTTTCCCTGTGGGAATAACTGGAAAGGATTTCAGCTCTTGAAAGTCTGGAAAAACACACCCCAGCCCCAGGGGCTTTGGCATATTGTACCTACAAAAGGGTTTCACAGACTTTGCCCTGCAGAGGTTACCAAGTGTTGAATGTTGGTGCATGACTGTGTGTTCATCCTGCAAGAAATAATAGACAAATTCTACTTTTAAATGGTTTTATAGTCATCCAGACAAAGACTCTGTTCTAAGTTGTGGTACACTGTTTTGCAGTCAATTTTGCTGATGTTTAGGATGAGGCAGGATTACTAAATGTGCAGTGCAACAGTAATAATGTTTCTGTAATTCATCTTGAGCTCTGTATCTAGTAGGTTATTGCTGCTCTGCAATGAGTGTGTCAGGCCATTACCTATGCCTTGTGTAAGGGTGTAGTTTGCTCTGAACAGTGATGCTAAAAATGGCATAATATTGTGTTCTCTAATGAGGGTCACTTAAGGAAAACTAAACGGGGTTTGCAAATGAAGTCTTCTGCATTGGAGCACAGTAGATTTAGCCTGGATTGACATTTCAGGGAGTGTATTCCCTCTTGATGGCTCAGTCTGTCACCCATAATCAACATTATAAACTCCCATGGGAATGCTTTCATCAAAAGAAAACAAAATGAACTGTTAATGAGTCTTTGAGCAGTGCCTTTGCCTCTACCAGGCTTGGAAAGATACAATGGTTTGGAGATCTGCTGGTGTCTTGTCATGTGTCCTAACAGGGGAATTGGAATCAATCTCTCCAGGGAGTGACCTCCACAAAATGCCCGACAATGAGAGGAAATGAAGCACAAAGTGCTGTGATTCTGGTGCAGAACAGAGCACAGTAGCTGAAGAGATGCATTCTGACATTGCTTTAAGGGCAGCATTGGTTTAAAATTTGAACAGTTGCATCTGAGGTAGTCCTAATAGCAGTAATTCCAATAATCTGAAGTCCAGAGCAGAGCCAGTACTAAATAACCTATTTCTAGTTGTGATTTCAGCTCTGGTTTGGCGGGGGTTCGCAAGTTCCACTCTTGGTGACTCTCAGCAGTCGAGTGAATAATGAAACTTTACTGTCTTCATATGGCTGTAAAAGGTGTCTTGTTCTAATTTCTTACCTCTTTTAAATTGTAGTTGTTGACCTCCTTTACTGGCGAGACATTAAGAAGACCGGGGTGGTGTTTGGAGCCAGCTTGTTCCTGCTGCTCTCATTAACAGTGTTCAGCATCGTGAGCGTCACAGCCTACATTGCCCTGGCCCTGCTCTCTGTCACCATCAGCTTTAGGATATACAAGGGAGTTATCCAGGCAATCCAGAAGTCTGATGAGGGCCACCCCTTCAGGTGAGATTTTTCTTTTAATCGAGCAAAAGTGTGTAGTTTTGGAGAGCAGCAGTGTTGGTGCTGCCAGAAGCAGTGGGTGACACGTGCTGGAAGATGTTGCATAATAATGTAACAAGACTCTGCACTGAAAAATGTGTTCCCCGCTTTCAGATTTTCTCAGGAGTCATACAATAAATACAGAAAATGGACTGAGGGCTTGGTACAAGGGATGGAAAAATCAGAATAAATGTAGCAGGGTTTAAACCATGACAAGGGACTACTTCTATCTTTTGGAACTTTTAAGGATGTTCTTAAAACGTGTGGTTTGGTGTGCAGCAGTGTAGCTGTGCTCCCCACTTGCAAGGCTGCCCTGTCAGTGACAGGATGCAGGTACCCACTGCTGCAGAGCTGCCTCTTAAGAGAAACAAAACTTTATTAATCTGTGTTGGAGGACTTGTAGGAGTGTGTGTTTCCTGTTTCCCTGCCAGCCCTGTCCCACTCTGCCCAGCCTTCCTGTTCCCTTTTATTAATGAGTGAAGTGGCTCAGTCTCTCCTTGCAGCCTTCAGAAAGTCCTTTTTGCCCCTCTGTCTACAGCCCTCTTACTAATTCTGTGGTATTCCCTTCTTCCCATCTTTTGTAAGGCAAAGCAAAGTGTTTCCGTAGGTTTCCCTCCATTCCTCCCAGACCACGTGCAGTGGCTCCTTTTCCAGTGGAAGCCAGTCTGTGGGACAAAACTCTATGGAGAAAACACCCCCTCGTCAGGGTGAATATTCCCAGTTGAAATCTCGTTTGCTTCTCATTATCCAAACAACAATTTCAAGTTTTTTCTTAGCAGGAACAAGCAGAACTTGTTCTACCTGTGCTCTTTCTACAGTTTATTTCTGAAAATACTGATATTCTTGAGCAGCTTCCAGACATTCTTGCCCAGCATACCTGGTTGCTTACTTTTTTCTGTATAGCTTAGCTACAAGAAGGGTGTTTTTACTTGAAAAATCTCATGAGAACAGTTGGATTTTAGATGCAGGTACTGAGTATTCTGTGGATGAGCTGGGAGGGGTGAGCAGATGGAAGCCAAGGGTGGATGGCAGAATGCAGCCCTGAAATGGCCAATTGCTGCATTCACCATTTGAAGTATTTTCATTTGTCTTGGACTTGCCACAAGGTCATGTTTAGCTTTGCCTTAAATTGCACAACGCTCCCATGTATGTCATTTTCTTATTAAAAAAGCCCAAACAAAATCACCCCGAAGCAGAATCCCCCTAAGCAAAGTTTTAACAACTGTAAAATGATTGCATTGCTCCTTCTGCCTCCAGCATGCACATTAGAAAATTAATTTATACTTTGTTTAAAGACTCCTAATTGCCATAGCCACTACAATTACAGATAAAAGTGACAGTGGAGTGGAAAGAACACATAACCAGATAGGGGCTTATATCTTTATGTAAAAGAACTGCTCTCACTAGCTGTAAGAATTTTTTCTAGCAAATGAGGAATTTAGCCCATTTTCTTGTGCCATAGTGTGTTACAGCTTAATGGTAACTCCACAAGGTCCTTCCAGGGGCAGAAATGGATATATTGCTTTTGTAGGATTTTTTTTTTTCCTTGTCTTAGGCTGCCCACCTTTTCTGCCTGGTGCAGGTGACTGAGTAAGTAGCAGTGAGAAAAAAATGGTTCACGAAGAATACCGGAAGTTAGTTCTGTTCTGTCCTTTCAGCATTCCTCGCACTGTGAAGTTTGTTTCTCTAGAACGCAGAAAGGAGGTTCTAGTGATACTGTATCTAACACACAGCTCTGTTTGCAGCGCTGTTACAGTGAGGCTTCTCTCCTGCAGGGCTTACCTGGACTCCGATGTAGCCGTGTCGGAGGAGCTCATCCAGAAGTACAGCAACGTCGTGCTGGGCCACGTGAACGGCACCGTCCGGGAGCTGCGGCGCCTCTTCCTCGTCGATGACCTGGTGGATTCCCTCAAGGTGAGTTTGCCTCTGGGAGGACATTGCTGCTGACCCAGCTTAGCAAAGCCTGCTGCTCCTTGCAGAATGAACAGTGGCTCTGGTTAAGTAAATAACGAGGTGTAGTTTGTTGGTGGAAGTGTTTGGCACAGGGCTGGCTATCGAGTGCTGCCTGCAGTGATAGGGGTAGCTGTAAAGGATAGCTTGATCTGCACCTGGGCAGAGCAGGAGAACGAATGGAAAGCAGAAATAAGCTGTGGCTGCCTGCAGTTCCCTGTTCCAGCTCCTCGCTAGTGCCTCTCACAGCAGGAATCTTCTGAAAAAACAAGCCATGCTCCAGTCTTGGGCGTTGGGGGTGTGTCGCTGATGTGTGTGTCCCTCTGGAAAACCTGGCTCTGGGCTGGATTGCCCCAGCCTGGTTTGGAGTTGGTTTTCTGTTTGTGGTTAGTGCACAGCTCCCTGTCTCAAACAGGAGTTCTTGTTCCACTTCTGCTGGAAGAGTGGGGGCTGAGCAATGCCCGTGTGTTACTGGGAAGGTGGACACTTGTTCCAGCCCCTGGGTTTGGGAGTGAAAGCTGCTGCTTTTAGTGATGGGAATTACTGAAATGGGGTTTGCAAATTACTCTACCCAGTGTGAGCGGTGCTGTGTAACAGCTTGAGTACATCCATGTAGAATTTAATGGGATTTATTGAGGGTGGCAGAGCACAACTGACTGTGAAGAATAGTAATAAATTAAACAAAGTGTAACCAAAAAAGAAAGAAAACAACAAATCACACCAAAAAAACCCTCCAGAATAAAAGAATTGGCTGAAAATGCTTCAGTTTTGTTCTGGGAGAATTATATTCTCTCCTTTCAAGCTCTAACTGCCTTTCTTTGTTTTTGAAACTGGTTCTTCCTTTACCAAGTAGTGTGTTGTCCACTTCTTTTTCAGTTTGCTTAATCTTCTTGAAAAAAAACTTGCATTTATCCTGCAGTAAATCCCCTTACTTAGTGCTTTATAAAGTCCTTTGAGTTGTTGTGGAGTTGGGGGAGGGGTTCCTTGTGAAATGTGGGGAAAACCAGGAAGGCTGTCCAAGTCCTTGTTGTATTTGTGCAATAGAAATCTGCAGGCAGATCTCGGGATCTTACCCAGAGTTTGTAGATCCAGTTTCTCATTATGCTCCAAGTTAAACAAAGTTTGTGCCAGCAAAGCTGCACCTGATGCCCTGCTGGCTCCTGCAGTGAGGCAGTTCCCTCTGGCAGCAGGAGGGGTGGGAGCTATAAGGGGGCTCTGCTGCTCCCAGGACAGATCTCTTTTCTCAGGAGGGAGAGAGGAGATGGAGTATTGGCCTGGGGGTTGTACAATAAT
This sequence comes from Corvus cornix cornix, assembly GCF_000738735.6. Taxonomy (NCBI): domain Eukaryota; kingdom Metazoa; phylum Chordata; class Aves; order Passeriformes; family Corvidae; genus Corvus; species Corvus cornix. The sequence goes on along the minus strand of NC_047056.1, from coordinate 1,924,828 downwards.
TTCCCTGCTCCTAAAGGGCTCTGCAGGAAAAGGCTTTTTAGGAGCTGGTTGTGCATTCCTTTTCTGGTTGTTTTTTGAGACATGATCAATAGTGCTGCTGCTTAAGTCCTGTTTGGATCTGATTATCAACAGCACAGAAAAACTCAGAATCACAAAGTCGCTTGTGCTTCTGATTAAACCCTTTGTGATCTGTGCCTTGGTCTGAGTTTGGAGACTTCTCACAGTTTGTGTAGAGATCCCAACCCATTGCAGTGAGCAGCCAACTGCTGTTCCACTAAACACTGGTCTAAAAACAAGGCCTTCTGGAGGAATTATGTTAGAAGCAGAATTAATTCCAGCCAGAATGTCTTCAAGGCACTGTAATCACTTAAAATACTACAGTCCATAGGAAAGATGTGTTTATTCAGCTGAACTAATTCATTTCCCCTCTCTCCTTCTGACATTTAAAATGTTTTATGTAGGTTAATTAGTCTAATTTATGGTAGTTGGAAACAGCCCTTTATCAGGAACCAGTGAATGTCAGGACAGTTTACCAGCACAAGTTACTGATTTTGAAGAGTTTGTGCTCGAGGAGAACATTGGGATTCCGGGGTCTTATGTAATATAATGGCCCTGGTTTAAAAAATAAAAATACCTTGGCTTGTGTAGTTTAAACATCTTCACTATAGGAAACCACATGTTTGTGTATAATTCAAGTTACAGAGCTCTAATGTAGAAAATGTCTGCAGGTCAGTTTATTGTGTGTAATAGTTCTGACTGTAAAATCTGTCTTGTTAAGATTTCTTTTCTTCTTTATTAAACAATGCTTCAGTCAGGGAAGTCTTAAAATGGACTCTAAATATTTATGCAGCACAAGGAGAAATTCCTCACAGCTCTTGAGGAGTAATTCCAGACGAGCCCTTGCCAGAGCCCCAGGAGAAGCTGCATTTTGTCCTGGTAAAGGCTGTGCTGGCACTTGGCATGGCTGCTCTTGCACTTGCTCAGCTGAGGCTTTGAGGAACAGAGCTCTGTGCTGTATTCTGAGTATTCTATAGTAGAGAAGGGGTGCAGGGGCAGTTCTGGATTTGCCCATTTTGGCTGGCAAAACTGGGTTCAGTCCATCATCCACACAGGGCTTTCACTGCCTGGCGTACATGTCCTTGGAAGGGTCAGGCCAAGCTTGGCTCCTGAGCTTCCCCTCACCCCAAGTGGATGGGAGGGACAGTATCAGCTCTGGAAGGAGGTGGAGCCTGGGCTGCCTTCTGCTTATTTTTCTTGTCTTAGAGCTTTATTTAGAGATGTTTCAGGGAAGGTTTTTGTGTTTGTAAAGGTCTCTTAGGTGTGTTTCAGGCAAGCCTTTTTGTGTTTCTGAGCGTGTCTGGGTTTGCATCATTTATAAGAAAAAGAAAATAGGGACCAGTAGGTAAATGTGGGATTGAGATGGATTCCAGGATGGATAATCCTGGGAGAGCTGAAGTGTCAGAATGGTGCAGGGAGAGAAGTTGTGGGATCAGGGTCCTTCTCCCACTCAGTGCTAGCAAGTAAAGGGGATTAAAACCTGCACATGCAGCAGTTTATGGTTCTACCCCGACGCTGCTCTGGACAGACTTTGGGTGGAGAAAAGCTTGTGTGGTCAAGTGTGAACTTCTGGATTTTGCTCTTTCTTGAACCATAAATTTAATGCTCACTAAATGGGAGAGTTCTGATAATTGTTGGACTTTGGGATTGATTTGTCTTGTTACCCCTGTGCGTACGTAAACTCACATATTCTGCCCTGGGCAGAATCACCAGCAGTGTTGCTGGCTGCTGAGCTGGCTGGGGGTGCTGAGCTTCAGGAGTTGTGTCCATGTGGAGCAGGTCATGGATAGCTGTTGGGATGCAAGAGAACCATTGTGAACCATCACACGCTCAGGGGCTCTTTGCCCAGTGCAAGCTGGTGCCTTTTGTCCCTCTGGGGGCGTGCTGCACCCACATGGGAGTGTTTGCTCCGTTAAAATGCCTGGTGCAAAGAGGTCGGCTCCAGGCTCACCTGGAGGTGAGTTCTGCAGGGCAGAACTAGGCCAGGGTTTGAATCAGTCATGAGGGAGTTCAGTAAAATCTGCATTATTTTCCTTGAGAAGCCTGCCAGAATCCTTCAGTGGGAATGCAGCTGCTGGGAATGGTGCAGCCTCTCCAGGGGTTAACTTTGTGCCCCTCCCTGGTGCTCCTTTGTCACATCTCAAAAGTGCTGACAGATAAAGAACTGCATCACTTGCAGTTAATGCACCTGAATTTTGAACAGGATCAGTTTTGAGTGAAGCTCTTGAAGTCAACTCGATTTCATTGTGGGGATCATGGAATTAAACTTGTATTGATTGTCATGCCCTTATCTTGTTGCTGGCTGTTGATTTTGTTTGGTTTGGATATTTTACATCTTTTGATAAGCTAAAATTGGATGTTGGGATACCTAAGTTCAGAGTACCTTGGCTGCAGGCCAGTTACCAGCATCCTGGCCCACACCCGCAGTCCTGCACTGTGCATTGTTTTCCTTGCCAGCACTCTGTACCCATCCTTTCCTTGGGTGCAGCTCCTGCTGTTGGGAGTGTTTCCACCTTGGGTTGTTCACTGTGCCCAGGTCTGCCCTTCCTAGTGCCAGTGCCAGCCTTCCTGTGGTGCCTGTCTAGGGTTCTGCTGGAAAACAACCCTGTGTGCAGAGCTGACCAGGGGCTGGAGATCTCTGCTCTGTGCAGAGCAAGGAGTAAACACTGGGAAAGCCACTGTTCCTGGCTGCTGCTCAGCTCCTCACCAGCCCTGCAACTCTAGAAGAAAGCGGCTGATTTTCCTTGCGAGGAATGCTGCCCCAAAATAGAGCTGGCAGCCCTTGGCCCCTTCCCACTGCTATAGGTCAGAGGTGTGCCTGGGACACTCCACCTGGCACTAAACGTGGGCAGACCTTTGTGTGGAGCTGGGAAGCAGAGCCTGTGTCCCCCTGGGAGCGGGACAAGTGCTGTCAGCAGGGAGGGGGAAGGGGGCTGGGATAGGGAGCCAGCAGTGATGGCAGTGCGGGGCTTTAGGGATGTCTTTGCCTCTGAGCTTGATTCTGACCTGGAGCCAGCTGGAGCACTGTTGACTCCTCTCTTTCCTAAATTTTTTTATTATATAATATCCAATATAATATCCAAAGTGCCTTTGGGTTTTTTTAAGCCCACCCTAGCCCATTACCTTCCAGATGGGCTTTTCCTGATGAAACAGAGCCTCTGCCTGGTCTGGTCAGAGCGTGGCTGGGCAGGTGGGTGGGCACTTGGGTGGCAGCAGGGCCACCACACACACAAGTGACCCCCTTTCTCTCTGGCTCTGTCATGCACCAGCTCTTTGGCCTCTCCTAGCCTGGCCTGTCTCCTCTCTCTGGAGGATGGGAGGTAGGAACTGTGTTTGCCCATCATTCCTCACCATGGAATTGGCAGTGCCCTGTGAAGGCACGGGGCAGTGTTTGGTCACTGCTGACTCGGGCTGAATTCAGCCCCGTGACCTGGACGCAGGAGGCCACGTATCCTATTACTGAATCCTTCAGCCATCTCATCACCCAGCTCTGGTTACAGGAGCTGTACAGGGGTGAAGTGCAGTTTGGGGCTGGTTAGTTCGTGTTTACAGCAGACTGTGGGGTGTCCTGGTCACAGACTGGGTGCTGACGGGCTCTTTTTCCCTTGCAGTTCGCAGTGTTGATGTGGGTTTTCACTTATGTTGGTGCCTTGTTCAATGGTCTGACATTACTGATCCTGGGTAAGTGTTTGCATTGTGTTACACACCAGGCACACAAAATAACCCTGGGAAAGCAGTGGGGTCTGGTCAACACTGGGAGGCTGATCTGTAGCCTTAAGATGTTGCACTTTTAGGTCCTTTTTTTTTTTTTTTTTTGGATAACACAACAGAACAAGTACTTTTGTGTTGTTGAATTCCTTGGGATTGCTGGTGTCCAGACATTACACTGTTTACAGGCAGGTTTGCTGTGCTTGTCCATGTCAGGGTCAACCTGCCCTGAATGTCCTTGCTGTGCTGGGGCTTTGGAGGAAGTGCAAGATTTGCTGTGGCCCTGTCCCACTGCAGGATTTAATTTCTTGTATCCCAGAGCAGGCTGGCTTCAGGTGTCAGAACCAACTGATGCCTGAGCAGCCTTTGGGAAGAATTTGCATAACCCACAGTGAAAAAGTGGCCTGTGACCAGACTTGTACTGTGGCGAGACCTGGAGAACAGCCCAGGCTCTCCTTAACAGGGATTATTGAATTTACTGGCCAACAATTGGTGCGTGGGGCTTAGTTGTTACTCCTTGTTCTTGTACCTTTTTGCAAGACATGCTGAGGTGTGGAAACCAGTTCTTGTTCTGCCTGAACACCATCCCTGTTCTCAATATTTATACATGCGACGTGCTCTTTTCCAGCTTTGATTTCGCTCTTCAGTGTTCCTGTTATTTATGAGAGACATCAGGTGAGTGTTTAATAGAATTCATTAAATGTTTCATAAAATCAGCTCTGGTGAAGCAAAACCAGAAGCAAATAATTAATTAAAATTAATTTCAGTCTTCTGAAATATTTAAAGCCTTTTAAAATAGGCCTTTACCCAGGAGCCAGGGCCAGGGAAAGCTAGTTCAGTTTGAAGTTCAGATTGTGTGTGCTTTCCCTTTTCCTGCTTGGTAGAAGTGGAAGAAGTTTCCCCAGCAAAAAGTCCTGGAAAAGGCCGGATGAACCTGGAGGCCTTTTCTGCTGGTCCAGCCTTGGTCAGGACTGGAGCAGCACAGGGTATGGTGTGTTAATCCTGCTGTACCTCTTGGAGCTGCTATTCAGGATTGGTGTCCCAAAGCTCTGTGGAATTTGTAGCCCTGGCAAAAACAGGAGGTGGGAGCTGCTTGGTCTAGTCCAGTGCTGCTCTTAGGGAGAGACTCCCATGTAAAAGGAGGAGGGAAGAAGGAGCCAAAGTAAAATGCTTTTGATCAAATTATGGCCAGGGCTGATCTTGGGCAGGTCACTGCACAGGAGGGGGGAGCCAGCTCTGGCTTAGCTGTTTGTCTCCCCTTTCAGCAAGGAGGCCGCCGTGGGCCGGGCGGGGACTGGGGGGAGGCAGGAGCAGATGGTGAAGCCTCATGGGGTCCTGCCCCAGCTCCTCCCCCACGGGGAAAGGGAGCCCTGGAGCCCCAAGGCAGGAGCATGGACAGTGTGTGTGGGGCTTAGCCCAAGCTGCTCAATCCTCTGGCCAGGCTGCAGCCTAAGCTGGTTACCTGGCCCAGCCCAGCTAAGCAGCTTTTGCTGCTCCTGTGGGGCCCAGAGGGGCCCAGCCCTGCATCCACAACTGGGGATTGATGGACCAGGGAGAAGCCAGGGATTGATTCTGGTGGGTGCATTCTTGGAGTTCTGGCATCACCCTGGGAAATACCCCTGGCTGAGCTCCCACTTGCCCCAGAGTTCTGTGGGACTCTGCCAGGCTGCAAACGGGGAACTCGACTGTAACTTCTATCTGCTTCTATTCCAGGCCCAAATTGACCATTACCTGGGACTTGTGAACAAGAATGTCAAAGATGCCATGGCCAAGTGAGTTGGTTTGGGTTTGTTTCCCTTTGGACTGATGACAGTGCCTGACATGTGGCACTCCTGTCTAGGACTAATGTGTTCTCCATGTGCCAGGCCATGGAGTCTAAGAGGTCTCTAAGTCTGGACTGGTGAGGAAATGAGCCTCTATTATTTCTAATGGAAATCTGTGTATTTCAACCCATGAGTGGCACCTGAGCCCCTCAGCAGGTGCAGCTGAGGGCAGGGAGTGAGGAGCTCAGCAGTTTCATTGGGCTCTGAGGATAAAACTGTGTGTTGTGAGGGTTCTTCTCACACGTTGCTCTTTCTAAGATTGTGTTGAACCTTCTCTTTTTTGTCTGTTACTCAAACTTACTTTTGTCTGTTTCCTTCTTCCTCTTTCAGGATCCAAGCAAAGATCCCGGGGTTGAAGCGCAAAACTGAGTAAAAGAAGCCTGAAGCAACTTACCAATAGGAAGTTCATCTTTTAAGGGGGAAAAATACTCATTGGATTTACACGGGGAGGGTCAGGGAATAGCAAACCCCTTGACATTGCAGTGCAATTTCACAGATCTTTATTTTTTAGCAACGCAGTGTTTGAGGAAAAATAACTGTTTTGACTGCCATGTGTTTCATCATCTTAAGTATTGTAAGCTGCTATGTATGGATCTAAAACTAATCATCTTTCCTTATCCTGTGTGCAGCACTGGCTAATACAAACGACTGAGACAGCTGTACATTTGCTTCATCAGAGGTAGTTCCTGCTGCGTTCCGGAGGTGTAGAGCAGGTGGGGCAGAGGAGAACACTTCCCAGTTTGTGCACTGTGTATGGTCTGTGTAGATTGATGCAGATTTTTCTAAAATGAGATGTTTTAGAAGAATATACCAGTTTAGCAAGTTTTGAAAAATCTTGCCTTTTTGGTATGAGTATAGCTGTATTGTGATTTTATTGTTTTATCAATTGCCAATATATATATATGTGTTTCACAAAGCTTAGATCTTTCAGCTGCTCCACAGTGCTTTGTACTTCAGAGAACTGACTGAGGCCTGGACGAGCTCCAGAGCACACAAGCTTGAGAAACTAAAAAGTCTCTGTAAACACTGGCATCTGTTGGAAACAACAAAAGAGAAATGAACAAAGAACCTCCACATAGAGTAAAAGAAAATTACAGCATACACTTTGTTGCACAAATGTACAGTAGTTGATCTTGAGCAAATAATTCTCCAGCTCTCAGACTCTGATAATCTGTGGACCGAGTATCTAATGCTGCAAATGTTGTTTGGAAACTTAAAGCCCTGTCCTGTTATGCAAGAAATGATAAGTGAAAATTTATACACTTGCAGTTTGAGCTGTACTGAACTAAGTCTGTGGAATGCATTGTGAAATGTAAAAAAAAAACCCAACAAAAAAGCAAAAAAAAAAAAAAAAAAACCAACCAAACCAACCCCAAAACCCCAAGTATCAATAAAGCTTATAGACATAAAATAAGACCGGTATTTGGCTTTCTTGAGGCAAGTTTAATACATTTGTGTTTATTTGAAGGTCGTTGTGATAAATATCCATTGTCCATGGTGGTGGCAGTAGTGTCCGAGTAGAGCGCGGTGCAGGGTGGGTTTGTCACGGTCCCTTTTCTCTCTCTGCAGTGTGAAGGAGTTGCTCAGGGGCAGCTCCAGGGTCCCAGGGAGCTCTGGAGGGTGTTGGGTTCTTGGACTTCTGAGACAGGAGTGGTCAATGCCATTTTCAAGTTTGAAGGAAATAAGTCCCAGTAATCTTTCCAGGTCAATGTGTTAAGAGCTGGATATTGAAAACTTGTGTACAAATTTATTTGAGATGCAGATTTTAAATGAATGGCTTCTTGGCCATTGAAAAATACAAATTCATGCATTACTATTTCAGTTTACCGTGAAATACAGCATCACTTCTGAGCATTTCATACAGGAAGCCAGACCACAGAAACATACAAACCGTAAGTGTTTTCCTGACAGACACTATTGCTTGAAGATATTTCTCACATCACTGTTGGTTAATTCATTCTGCCACACAACTGGTTTTATTTGGGATACAATCAACACGGAAGGAAGGCAAACATGAGTGGTTACAACATAGGCAGAGGTGCCCACTGATGGCAGCACCTAACAGAACAGGATTTGATCCCGAAGGTTTCTTTAAAAAAAAGACTGCATAGGGACTCGTACTGTGTATCTGACAAACTGCTCTGCTGTATAGTCATATAAGGCATTAATAAATTCAATTGTAAAAAAAAAAAAAGGTGATTCTTTGAGGTTGCTGAAGCACTTTGTGTGTTAAACAGGAATCCACTCCTTTAATGGGATGTTTTTGCTACTTTTCTATGCAGAGGTGGGCAGCAGAAACGGACTGGCAGGAAGGTTCCAGAGTTCAAAATCCTATTGTCCTGAACTGGGACTAAAGCACTATTGCTTTTCAGAGACTGCATGTAAGTCTAAATGGTTTATTTTGGCCTTTATTTCTTTTAATTAAGAAAGGTAATTCCAAACTATGGATGTTGTTCCATGCCTGGAATCTTAAATAGCTTAAGTACATATTTCGATACTGCCCATATCTGCTATTCCTTTCTAAACTTTCTCCAAGTCCACTGTCCCTTGAGTTTTTGGTTTTGACAAAATGTTGTAAAAAAGTAGTGCTGGGCTTGAGTTGCCTTTTGGGAATATCTGTCTGTGGTTCCACTTCCCCACAGTGTCAGCTGTCCCCCAGGCCCGGACAAGGTGCTCTTTGGGGTGAGGGAGAAGCAGGGATGGGGAGAGGAGGCCAGAGTGAGCCAGGATGAACTTTTCCCAAAAAAAAAGCTGCATTTCCTGGTACTGGGGATTTTATGTTCTGCTTACAAGCAGCATGGAGTGGCTGGAGGACACACACAGCCCTGCTATAGGGACATTCCAGGGATTCCTTTGGAGGCTTAGGATGCCCCTCCAGAACAGGAAATAGGGACTGATGGAGGCTTTCCTACCAGGCCGAGATTCTGGCTGGCCACTGCCTGTAGGAGTGTAAAGCACATTTTCCCAGAAATGGGGAGCATGCAGGAACACTTGGGGAATGGCTCCCTCAGTCTTGGTGTTAAAACGTCTTGAACCAAGTCTGTCCAAACCCTCTCCTCTCACTCACTGTTGGAGTTCAGCTTGCACTCTCTGCTGGCTGCAGGAGCAGCTGCCCAGGAACTGGAATGCCGTCACTTTGGCCTGCTGACAGCACAGAGCCGCTCGCTGTCCGAAACAGTGGGGAATTCACTTGTGAAGGTATAGAAACCAAGCAGAAACCAGGGATAATGTAAGTACCCAGCTGGAAAAGGTGAGAATGGTTTAGCCCTCCTCTGGGTGAGAGTCATAGCACCGTGTGTGGAAAGCAGGTGGGGGGAGGCAAAGCTGCCGCCCAAACTACTAGAAAATTATTCCAAGGCACTTCATGGATAGAAAATTCTGCCAAGTATATATATTTAAAAACAAAATGGACTTAAAAAAAAAGGTTACTTTGCTCCTTCAATTAATGAAAGCTGAAGGGTGGCCTCCCCCCTCCCCAGCCTGCTCATTAAATGCTCCCAGCTTTACTGAGTGCACCAAATTGGAGTTTTAAGCAGGTGTGGTTAAAACCCACCCACTTCTTGAACTTTGTTCAAGCCACAAATTTGGAAATTAAAGGGCCCAGCCTTTTGTCAATGTTTTCTCCCTTTTCAGACATGGTTTGAACAACACAGTATTAGGCAAAAGCAGCTTTGTGAGTGAACTGTTCATCCCTTTGGGATCCCCAGGTTACCCTTCAAACCTCAGCTTCCTTCGCAAGGGCGTCAGGCTTTCCAACGCCAGCTCCCATTCCCTGTCAGTACGTTGGGATGAGTGATCTGGAAATGTCAGCCTGCAGCAGGGCTGGGATTCCTGCAGCCGGAGGGGCATCCCCAGCTGTCCCAGCCAGCGCAGCCCTCACCAGGGCAGGACAGCAGCAGCCAGAGGCTGCTCAGAGGCAGCGCCACACGAACACACTGTGGAGACAGGAGGGAGAGCAGGCATCGGCCTTCAGCACAGCCCAGTGAGACAGGAGCGGAAGATAAACACACTGGGTGTGAATACATTCTGTGTGTGTGTGTGCGTGGTGTGTGTGCGCCTCTGCAGCTGGGGGCTGTGTTTACTGTGTCTGAATGTGTCCTGTGTGTGTGCACTGTGTATGTGTGCAGTGTGTGCACACTTTATGTGTCTCTGTGTGTGTGTGCAGAGTGTCTGTGTGTGCACCGTGCACGTCAGTGTTCTCTTTGTGCATCTCTGTGTGTGCCCTGTGGAGCTACAGTGTGTGTGCACTGTGTGTATCCACGCCTGCTGTGTGAGCACACTGCATGGCCATGTGTGCACACTGTGGTTGTGCACTGTGTATGTGCAGTGCATGTGTGGGGGGTGTCTGTGTGTGTCACATTACCGCGGCTGTGTGTGATTGTGTGTGTGTGTGTGACTCTGGTCTGTGTGCATGGCCCTGTGTGTCTGTGTTTGTGTGGCTCTGTGTGCGTGTGTGTCTCAGTCTCCATCTGTCTGGCACTGGCACTGGCACTGGCTCTGTCTCTGTGTGTGTTGTTCCCCGTGCCCCACTCCGGCCCCAGTTACCTGCAGTCGTCCCCTCCGGTGCTCACCACGAACTTGTCATCGTGCGAGAAGCGGATGTTGGTGACATGTGCCGAGTGCCCAAAGTACCGCTTGTGTTTGGCCTGTGGGACAGGACAGCAGCTCAGGGATGGCACCAGGCACAGTTCTGTGCCCACAGCCATCCTGAGCCCGAGGCCTTTTCACTCCATGGGGGCTGCCTGTGGATGGATTGTGCTGTTTGGATGCTGTAGGAGCTGCCCAGGGGACAGCCCAAGCAGCTTGGATGCTGTAGGAGGATGGATGACACTGGTTGGGTGCTGTAACTGGTGCTGAGGAGTTTGGGAAAAGCAAAAGCTGCTCAGATGAAAATAAAACAGGCACTTACAAATTTCTCTGTGCATGGGAAGTCAAACAGCTTCACCAGCCCGAAGTCGTCTCCCGTGACTATATTCAGGCCAGCGTGGGTCACACAGGCACAGTTGACATCTGCTTTATCTGCATTTCGTGGCCAGATCCCAATGACTTCATCTCCAAGAATGCTGTTCCAAAACCAAGGTAAATAAAAGACATTAGACCATAAGACTTAACTTGCTGCTGCTCTTCCACAGGGTGCTGAGCCAACACAGCTCAGGAATAAAAAATCCCTGCATTTAAAATAAAATTGTCCCCTCTAAATGATTGCCTTGAGCTCATCGTGGCCACACATCATTTTTGTGTGATTCTTAAGGCAATCTCTATCCATAAACCCTGAGGTTTATTTCCCATGAAACCATTGCCATCATTCTATGCCAGCATCTTCTGCAGCTCTGGTGTCTGTGAGCCTCCCCCCAGGATTTCTGAGTGCAGTGTTCCCTTAGCCATGAGTTCCTGAATGAGGGAATGCTTGTCTGGATATCGACTCTTTCTCAGAAATCAGTGTTCTGCCCCTGGCTTCAGTTCTCTGTAATCATTTACCCAGAGTCACTGACTGAGGCATCTGCCCCTCCCACCAGCTGTCAGGAGTCCTCAAGAATAGGGAATTTGGGGCGGATTTTTATGCCAGCAGAGCAGTCAGAGTAGGAGGATTCTCATTTACCTTCTCCTCGCCCTGCCTGGTTCTCACCCACTGTCAGCTCTCCCTTTGGCCTGTCCCACTTCTCACAGGAAGAGCACAGCCACAGTTCTGCAATGCTGGGGGGAGATTCCTGTGTTCATCCACATCAGGAAATGTATTCCAATGACACTCAAAACTCCTTAACACAATCAGTGCACATTTCCAGGCCTTCTGTGCTGCTGGTGTTTGCTGATGTGTGACAAGGCAGCCTGGAGGGGCCCGGAGGCATGGGAGGGGCCAGGGACAAGTGGCAACTAGCCACTGTGGCTCTGTGACAGCCCCTGGTGTAATTAGCACAGCACTAATTACTACAGACACCAAACAGCCAGAGCTGTGTGTAAAATCCCAAGGGTGTCAGGTGGAGCTCTGAGGAAGCAGAGCCCGGGTGCGCTTGCAGGTTTGCCAGGCCCTGGGGACATGTCAGCATTTCCACACTCAAACCTGTGCCCTGGTCCCAGTTCTGGCCCCACACTCTCGTTGGGTGTTACCTGGTCCATGTGGCCCAGGTGATTTTCTCTATGACTGCAGGGTCTGTGATTTGCTTTCCCAGTGGCACCTCATGAACTTGACGCTTGTAGGCTCCTGTGGATACCTGAGAGTGGAAAAGGAAAAGCCTGGAAACTCTGCTATAAATAACATATTTTTCTTTAAGATTTCCAGCAGTCTCACCAGGTTTTATGAGGAATTAAACATCTAGGGATAACATTTCTCTTTTTTCCTCATTAGCTGGAATTCAACATGTGCCATATGAAGGAATAACAATGTCACAGGATGATGATGGAAGGAGGTGTTCAGAGCTGACAGATTTTCCTTCACTTCTATACTTTACTTTATCTCAACCCAATTTTACTAAATTGGAAACATTTCTAAAGGAAACCCCCCAAATTAACCCAGCTCTCACACACATCCCAGGCTCAGAGAGGAAGAGAACTGCTTTTGCATGGTTATAATCCACAATTTCCTTTTCAGTGTTGTACCTGTTCCATTAACCTGGGATAATGCTTTGCTCTTAGCACAGCTCATGCCTCCATCTCCTTATGGTGGCACAAGAAATCCGAGCACTCCAGGGGCTATCCCAGACATACCTGGATATACCTGCTGTCTGCAGAGAAGTCCATCTGTATGACAAAACTGGCAATGTCCTTGCAGTAGCCAATTCGGTTTAGGGTCGTGCCTTGAGTGAGATCATAAAAATCCACAGTATGTTCTTGTGAGCCCACTGCCAAAAACCTGTTATCTGGGCTGATTCTAGACAATGAAACATGGAGAGGGGATGTCACTGCCTGTTTTGGTGCAAGATTTGATTTTGTTTTTCATGCTAACAGTAACTTTGTTTACTGGAAAACATGAAAAGTCTTCTATTGACAGCAAGACAGAACTCAAATGAAACCTTGTTGCTTAACAGCAGAGGAAGACTAAAGATATCTCTAACAGTGGGCAGGGTTAGATGGGATATTGGGAAGGAATATTGTGAGGGTGGGGAGGCCCTGGCACAGGCTGCCCAGAGAAGCTGTGGCTGCCCCATCCCTGGAAGTGTCCAAGGCCAGGTTGAACGGTGCTTGGTGCAACCTGGGATAGTGGGAGGTGTCCCTGCCATGGCAGGGGGTGGCACTGGATGAGCTTTAAGGCCCCTTCCAACCTAGACCATTCCATGGCTCTCTTCTATATTGTTTGTAGTTAAGTGATGTTAATATTGCACTCACATAAAGCCACAGCACAGTGTGCAGAGTGACACTAATCCTCTGGGAGTCAGTGACAGAAACTGCAGTTTGGAAAATTAATTCCCATAATCACAGCTGTGCAGTGTGGATGTAACTGAATTCATGCACCACCACAATGCCCCCCTCCAGCTCACACAGGTTTCAATAAACATGGACTAAGAAAACCTCTGCAAATGCACCTGGGACTCGATGGCCATTTCCTTGAGCCAGAGCCGTGTATTTTGAGCACTTCCTACCTGATGTCCTGAATTGCAGACTTCCTGTCCCGCTTCTTGCCCCACACCTTGAGGCTGTTGACCAGCAGGACGACGAACTCTCCGTTCCTCATGCCGATGGCCACCATCTCGCCGTCGGGGCTGTACGCGGCGCAGCGCGCGGGGTGCCCCAGGCTCACCTTGTTCACCAGCTTCTGCGGGGACACACGCAACAGGCTCACACCTCCCCAGCACACGGAAAGCTTCCAAACACAAAGTATAAAACTCACTTAATTCAAAACAAATCATCTCTGTTTCCCTCTAAACATAAACCTGAAATGTCACACCGAGACTCGCATCCCACCAGGCATCTGTCACTAAGCAGACTTCAAAATCGAGATGTGATTCAGATGGGGGCTTCATGTTTGCATTATTTTGTAGGGTGACATCCAGTTTCACACCAGACGAAGGTCTGTTTAGCAGAAAGAGCTGAAAAACCAATTTCCTACTTTGTTTCAAAGGTGACTTTGACAGCTGCAACAACTGCTGACTGGCACAGAGCTTTCCCATTTCATTGGATATGTGAAAACATCCTAGAAAGCTCTTACATTTTCACCTAGCTGGTTGTATTTATAATATATTAATTTTCCTCATTAAAAATTACCCTTGTCAGCTCAGGTAGCAACCTTGTGAAAAGGTTTATGCTGGCTAAAATGAGCAGAAACCTTTCTGGTAGGTTTTTTTTATTAATGTTTTATTTGTTATTTTTTAAAATGGTTGTTGTTAGTCAATCTGACTTGGAAAAACCCCTGAGGCAACATGCTGAGCTCCAAAGAAAGGCTCTGAAGAGGAGGGATCCATGCCTGCCAGGAAGGTGGAATGATGGGCAGGGGCTCTGTGTGTGACAGCACAATTTGTGTCACCCGGACTGGCAACATGGAATTAAAATGCCTCCTTGATCCCCCAGCCTGCAGATTTAGATTAAAATAAGCAATGCCCAACAAGAGGCACTCCAAGGGCAGGTGTGCTGGTGAATCCCCGCATTCCTCTGGGAGTGCTGGCTGTGGGACAGCCCAGCACCTCTCCCACAGCAAGGATTCGCCTTTGCACTCACAGCAAGGCAAGAACTGGGGCGAAACAGGACCAAACCCTGCTCAGGACAGAGGCAAAATCCTGCTCTCATTCCAGGGCTGCTCAAAGGCACAGGTGGAAAATGGATGCTTGGATAAAATGTTCATTTTTAATCACACACCTTTACGTTCACGGTACTCACTTTGTCCGACAGGTCCCAGATCCTGGCTGTTCCGTCGTTGCTTGCAGAGATAAATATGTCTTTGGAGGGGTGAGTTGCCAAGCCCCAGATTTCCCCTTCCATGTGACAGTCAATTAACAAGTTTGAGGCAGCATTTTTTTCTCCTACTTCAAGGATTTCTCCATCTTTCGTTCCCACTAAGATTTTCCCCTGTTTGTAGCCAAAGAAAAAGAGTGGAGACAGATGGTCAGTGTAACAGTAACTGCCATGGTTTAAACTTCCAGGGCTTTCTTAGCAAATACTTGGAAAAAGCATAAACAGAGGAAGTTTGGAACTGGTTAATGGCTACTTGGATTGGAAATACAAAACAACATTCTTCAGTGGTGGTGTTATCAAGGAATGTGTCAGATTCCCAGGCAAAGTGAAACAGAGACCATCCCTGGAGCGGTCGGCTGGACAGGTCCATCCTGCGCAGCATCACGTGCTCCTTTCTCATTTCCAGTTTAAACACTTGCTCAGGAGTGACTGCAGCAAGTCAAATTACTCCATTATTTCTCCTGTGTTCCACTTTACCAAAGCTCAAGGTCTCTCAGTAACTCCCAGTGGGGGTTTTGTGACTTTGAAAGAACCAGCGGAAGCTGTGCTCCGCTGTGCCTGGGGAAGCAGCTGAGCTGTGCCCTCTGCCCCCGTGGCCCCGGCTGCCCCGGAGGAAGGGCCGCTGCTCACCTTGCCCCGGCACACGGAGCGCACGCACTCGATGAGCTGCCCGGTCTCCAGCTGGAAGGCTCGGCACCGCTTCATCTCCTGGTCCCACAGCTTCACTGCTCCCCCCTCCTTCGTGCTGCAAAGGAGGCCTGGTGTCACCTGGATGGCTCCTTTGCACATGGAAATCCCACCAATCCCACCAGTACTTTTCTGCTTAAATCACAAAACATACATTGATCCACCCTCCACTCTATATAAGGACACTTCTCTATGATGCAATGAGAAGTAAGTAACAAAAAACTAAATGCTTTCACACTTCATGTTTTAAACAGCACCATAATTTGTACAAACCAAACTGTTCTCTTGTCACTGATCTCAAACCTCTGTTTCTTGGCAAACATGTTACTTGTGGTAACCCTAAGACATGCAGCATCTCCACTGGGAGAGGCTGTCTGTAGTTTGACAGAACTAACAAATGAAGAAAACTCCACTTATGGCAGGAGCTCAGGCAACAAGGACCTTATCCAGGTGTTTGGACCAATCCCTAAGAGGTTCAGAGTGTCCTTGGCATGGAACATGTGTGTGTGGAACCCTCAAGTGTCCTCCTTTAGTCCTTCACTTACTGAGCCATCTGGGCAGGTTGTGCAAAATTGAGAGTGAAACTGCTACAGCACAGAGACCGTTCACCTCTGGGGTGCTGGATAAATAATGAAAACAAAAACCACACAAGAGAGACAGAAGTTGGGCACTTTAGGAAGATTCTGCGTCTTACGGCCTCTCCTTCCCTCCGGTGACAATGAGCCCGTCCCGCAGAGTCGTGTACATGGTGAACACTGGTCCTGTGTGAGCTTTGGCCACCAGCCTGACCAGGAAATGATCCTTCCACACGTAGACATCTCCATTTATGGCACCAGTGAAGGTGAGGTTATTCTGCAACAGACAGCAGCAACCTCTGCTACAACAGACACCTCGGTGTTTTTGTTCAGCTTCAAGTAAAATTCTTTAAATTAAATTTACAAGTCCTTAACAACCCACACTGGACTGTCACCATT
This sequence comes from Corvus cornix cornix, assembly GCF_000738735.6. Lineage (NCBI taxonomy): Eukaryota > Metazoa > Chordata > Aves > Passeriformes > Corvidae > Corvus > Corvus cornix. The sequence continues at coordinate 1,908,699 of NC_047056.1, read as the reverse complement.
GGTGGCACCACTGGCATGTGTCACACCACATACTATTAGCAGAAAAAATGATACACAAAGTAACAGATCGTGGTTTAAGTTAAACAGCTAAATAACCAGCAAAAAAAAAAATAAAAGCCAGGGCAGTAGGTGTGCACGAAACTTAATAGAAGATATTCAGCCACTTGTGCTCAGGAAATTTAAGGAAGGATCTCAAGGTGCACAGGTTTTAAATCCACATTTCACTAACAAGTGCTGGTTGGATTTCAGCAAAGACAACTGACCCTTGCAGATTTAATACAAAGGTAACCTAAAATCCCATAGCAGGTAATTTGAACTCACTGCTCCAAAGGCAACAGAAAGCATGGTCTGCATTTTGGCATCTTCCATGGAACCAATGACTCCTTTCTTGTAGAGCAAAGCACTGCCAGCCAAGGTCCAGAACTTCATGTGTTTGACCCCCACGGACACGAACTGAGTGTCGGAGTCTGGGCGGAACTCCACAACGAAGATCCTCTCCAGGTGTCCACCCCTGCTGGCAACTTTAGCCCCTGGTTTAATTAGGAAATCATAAAAATAAAGCTGAATTTACCTGAGAAATTAAAATCTGATATGATTTTATCAAATAAGTCGAGCTGGTATTGGATTAGAGATCTGGATCCCAGATGCTGAAAGCTGCAAATCCCAGCACTATTTAGTGTATCAAACATCTTAATGCAACCCCCAAGGTCCCTGGTTATTCCATTGTTTCCCACAGATTTAGGAAATGCAGATTTAAGGCCTTCATAACACAATTTGTCTCCTGGGTCAGTGAGAACACAAGAGAAATGCTGGATATCATCTGGTGAAAAATGCACAGGGACACACTAATAGGCTGAGGCACTTTTTCTCTCCCTTCTACCATTTCCAAAGATAATTATTTTCTGGAAATTACTTCCCAAAGGCCTATCTCCATCATAGTATTTCAAGTGTTTTAGGAAAGAAAAGCAGTAATTCTCCTTAATTTCATGTAATTTTACGTTAAGCATCATTCTTTCCTTAATTTCCACTTACCATAAATGTTTAAAACTTACCTTCTTGCCCATATTTTCTAGCCCTTTGCCATTTTTACCTGATTAGCTGGGATACTCAGAGTGAGGACACGGAAGTCCAAAGACGTGAAAGGCAAAGCAAATCATTGTGCACAGCTCTGCTGGGCTGAAGGAACACGATTTCCCCCTGGGTTTTACCTTCTTGCCACCTCCACACGGTGATGGTGTGTTCTGGGTCGACTCCCACTGACACCAGAAGTTTGCCAGTGGCACTGAAGTTGACGTAATTGACCCCTTTGGTGTGGAAGCAGCGCAGCATGGAAAGGGTTTGCTTGCTCATGGCATCCCATATATGAATTGTGGGGGTTGTACCTGCGGGCAGAGAGAGGCATTAAAAGTGAATTAATTCTGGAAAGCTTCAGCGCAAACCAGGCATTTTGCAAGAACATTTAACCTGAACAGACATTAGTTGGGGGGTTGGATTTGTCTGAGGATTAGCACTACTGGAAAACAAAGAGAAATCAAAATAGCTTGCAAAACACGGGGGGGGGAATCATTGTAGTCCATGAAGTCAGACAAGTTCTAAAAGAACAACATAACATTCATGAAGAGCCTCATGCAAAAGAAATTGCCTGCAGATGTTTCACTTGTATCCATGGTTCACACAGATACAACGAGGCAACATGGAACTCGTACAGGACTGCTAAATTCACAAACAAATCAGCCTTACCTGGGAATTCTGTCATGTCACCTGCATTGTGAGAGCAATGGCAAATGAGGAAGCACCAAGGGAAAACAATAGGTGAAATAAGTCATGTGTCTCGTGCTGAAGTGCCAGCATCAGCACCAGAAGGAAAACAAAATTAAAAACTTGGAAATGGATATGGATTAAATCAACAAAACAAATAAGCAGGAATATTGTTGAAGTTTTTTGGGTATATTGGCTTTTATACACAAATATTGCAACAATATTTAGTACTTCTAAGTTTTTAAAATGGTATCTAAAAGAAATGCTAAAGGCATGCAGGTTTTAAAAATTATTAGATTCAAAAGTGGAGTGAATCTGTAGGTACACAAAGTATCAGCCAAACTCAGAAGCACTGATCTCCCGGGGCCCAGGAAAAGGGCTTTGAGCATTTTCATGTCACAGAAATCAGCACTTTGCACAGCTCTGGCACCACGTGTGGGTTTGGGTGCTCCCTTCACATTCCAGCTGAAGTGACCGTGCTCAGTACAGGCAGCAGAGGGTTTGTGTTTGTCACTGTGTTCATCACTACCGTTCCCTGCCCCCTGTTAAGTGACTCCTGTCCTCCAGTTATGGATTCCATTCTCCTTCCGGAATGGTCTGAGGAGACGTTCTGACCCCGTTCTCCTCCATAAAGTTAATTATTCCAGCACTAAGCTGAAAGGCAGCAGATCCTTCTCAAGGCTTGGGACAACTCATCCTGCATTCCCCATGCAATGTTTACTCCTGCAGAAGGTCCTAGGGAATCTGGCAAGACTCTCCATGTAAATAATAAACACACAAATACGTATGGATTCCCAACTGTCCCCTGATACATGTCCTAACTTCTGCTGAGATCTCACTGTTTCTGGCCTTTTCTGTACAGCTCCTGTATTCCTGCAGAGAAAATGATGCTCAGTGTATTCTCACTGCTAAACAGTGCCTTGGACACAAGAAGGAAAGAAGAAATTCTATAAATCAGATGATTGAGATGATTAGGCAGTTTATCAAATCTTGCCTTGTGAAATACGATTACACAACAAAGAACTCTGAAATCCATTCACTCACAATCAGAGATGGAATTGAAATCCTAAGTAAACCCTGGAGCTTGATTACTTATTCAAAATCAAACAAAAAGTAAAAGTCCTCCACAGAAAAGCCCCAAATAAGTCAGGGTCCTGATAACTGTGAGTAAAGCTTTGCTGTGGGGGTCACGTACCGATCTGGCTGGTGGCCACCACGTTCTTGTACTTGGGGTGCTGGTTCACTGTCAGGCACAGGATGTCATCAGTGTGCTCCAGGTAGAAACTCTGGCTGCCTAATGACATCCAAACAGGACTTGAGTCACCACAGGACCGAGGAAGGAGCCCACACAGAAGCACAGACTACTGGGCAGCTTGTTACTACTCCCCAGGGGGCGTGGGGGGCACTAATGCTGCCCATGGCTGCTCTGCTCTCATTCCCAGGCACTCTTCCCAAAATGTGCCATGGACACAAGCATCAACACACAGAGGTGGATACAATATTTGGGAAATTTTCTGTATGTCCAGGGAATCAGCCCAAGAACAGCCTGTAGCCACCATAACTGCAGGAAACACCAAAACTGCCAATGCAAAGCCCAGGCTTCCCAGTGAAATCCCAGTGAATTGAGGCAGTGAGTGGGAAGCCAAGTGGAGGCAAAGCCCTCCCAAGGGAACAGGCCCAGAAAGGAGAGATGGGGCCATGCTTGTTTCCCAGCCCACAGGTCAGAGGCTGCACTAGGACTGGAGTCCCCAAAGGCCACCAGATCTGACAGCTTTTCCCCCTGGGCCCTACCTCAGCAGCAGAGCTGCTGAGTGCATAGCTGGGACCATATGGGAAAAAATCAAGTCAAAATTCCTTTAACTCCTCTCTTTTCCTGAGAGACATGAAGGACACAGAGATGTTGGTGCCACAACTTAGGGCCAGATAGATTTTTGGTGGTTTTTCTCCTTTGCATTACCCAAAAGGCAGGGAATATTTCTGTCCCCTCCAAAGAGCAACTTGCTCAGGCTGCATTGCACCAGAACGTGCCCTTCCCTGGAGCATGGCTTTGCTAAAACAACTCAAAATGAAATTATGGATGTTACAGCTTCTCACATTTTTGGGGGTACTGGTCACTTCACCAGCCAGGCTCTCTCCTGCTGGGAGAGAAAGCCATTCCCATACCTTCAGCCACAGGATGAGAACCTGCCAGTGACACACCAGCCACCTACAGTGGGTTTGTGCTATTGTATCAAGATGCAAAATGTGGGAAAGTCACAGGAATATTAAAAAGTTCAGACTTTCGATTAAAAATATTTTCCTTGCAAAGCATTTTCTTATCTCCAAGTAGTGTTTCAGGTGGAATTACCAGTAGAGAGGTTTTGGACAATGCCTGCTGCAGCTGTGTGGAAAATAATGTCAGCACCATCGTTCAGGTAATGGAGGTTGTTGCGACAGTCAAATCCTCTGTATCCAAACACATGGTCTAAAGCCAGCTCCTGCTCCAGGAATACAAACAGATTAAGAGTGAAATGAAAGAAGAAACAAGGAGATTTCAGAGTCTGGACCGCTTAAGAACGATTCTAAATTACACAACTACAAATATCTTGTAGGGGCAATAGAATAATAAAACAATAATTAGCTATCCCCATTCTGCTCATTTATTGAGGTATTACATTATCATAGGCTATCAACAGCCTTTAATTGGTCAACTAAAGCACTGCACTATTTTTTTTTTTTTTTAATAATTATGGGGGCTATAAATGCGCTCTGGTTCTGTAAATTTTCATTCCAAACAGATACAACTCACAGAACAGGCTTGGTTTTATTACTCTTCCCATCACAGTTTAGTATTTCTATAGGGTATCAGATATTTTAAAGGACATACTTGCAGAGTTTTCAAAAATCATTCTCATAAACTACCAAATTTCCACAGACCAAATTCTGATCTTAAAGTCCTTAAAGAAAGCCAGGGCAGGCCGTAAGTAACTCTGTAATTAAGACATTAATCAGAGGTGTAACTGCAGCTTACAACGAGCAGTTGCCAAGGAAATTTCCTCCAGGAACCGAGGATGGTTAATGGATTGTTGTTACTGCCTTGGAGCCCTGAAGCCAGACTTAATGACTCTCCCAAACACAATCACAGCTCGCTGGGAACAATCCCAATTAGCCACAGACCAAGTATTGCAAACTGCCCACAGGTCACAGAATATTCCTTGTTCTGCATATTAGGTAGGAATTCAAACAAGTTGTCTGGGGAGAAAGGGAAGTTCCAAAGTCAATGAGCAAATTCCATAATTCAAAATCCCACACAGGATTTTTCCTGGGCCCAAGTGCTGGCCCTGGCTGTACCTCCCTTGGGACTGAGCAGTGAGCACAGGAATGAACACACTCTGTGATTGTACCTGCCCTTCACTAAGCCACAAAATGGATTTCACCCAGCCATGTTACTTTTAAAGAAATTAAAAAGGTATTAATCCTGACCTCAACCAGTTTCTTTTTTTTGTTGACATTGTTCTTTCGCAGTTTCTCAGGCTGAGGAGCAGCTCTGCTCACTGGTGGCCTGAAAAGAACATTTTAAAAAAAGAGACAATCAATATGTTTGAAAGTAAAATACAAGCTTCAGAATCACAGCATGTGTGAGCAGCAAATGGACAGTAGCCCCCTGTATGAGCTTTTTCCAGAGTTGTAAAATAAACTGTTTAAAATCCTACACTTTTTGATAGAAAGAGCAGAAACATTGATGTAGACTTTGCGGATGAGTGGCAGAACAAACAACCTTACACCATTCAAAAGACCCCAAAACATAATGATTTAAACCCATGGAAAAATCCTTGACATGAAATAACGGTAAACTGGTGCTTTCAGAAATGATCTACAGTAATTTCTGCAGCTGGCAGTTGACCTCTGCCCAGCCTTGCTTCTTCTGAGAAGGCCCATCCCAAAACCTTGACATGGCTTCAATAAAATCTTCTCAAAATCATATTAAAAATAAAATGGTTGCATTTAAATGCACAAGTCTTTCATCCAAGGGAATTTAGGAGACTAAGGCCAGCAAAGCTTTTTTATATAATTACAGTTGCTAAAAGTAGCTAAAGAGACAAATGCAGAACACAGGCTGAGATGAAATCTGATGTGTGCAAATGGTCTGTAAGGCCAGATAACCTCTGCTGCTGCTATTGATCTTGCTGGGAAAAGAGGGACAGAGCTAAGGGAAGCACTTGGAAAGCATTCCCAGGGCTTATGATTCCAGAAAAATGTGACCTTGCTATTACATTCCATACGCTGTGAAAGTTGTTCCTGTCCTGAGACTGTAACTACCAGTAATTCCCATTTTGCAAAAAATTAATTGGAGAAGAATGAATTCCCTTTTGTGTATAGGGAGCTGCTTTTTCTGGAGCTGGATTTTTCATGGAAGGTATTAAAGGCACAGTGGGGACTGAGCACTGTGGGAATGGGCAGCAGGAAAACCTGAGCTCTGAGACAGAGCACAGCTGGAGATAACCAATCCAACCCACTTCTCAGGCACACCAAGGACCAACAAGCACATCAGCAGGTGACCCGTGACACAAAGAGAGTGAAAGAGTTACCTTGATCCCCTTGTAAGCAGCAAATAAAGCCAAGCAAGAAACTTAATAGAGTTTAGGTGTCACTTCTGAGCACAAGACTCATGCACAAGCACTTTCAGAGCGCAGCAGTCATTCCTTGGGCACAACACGTGCTATCCAAGCATGCCAGCAAGAACTAAAACAGAAACCAAAGAGTGCCCCAGTCCACAGACCCGGAAACATCGCACCTGGCATCCCTGGGCAGACTCAGAGCTAAAGATCCTACGGGATGGAGGGGAAAGGGAAGCTACATCCGAGCTTCCTGTCCACTTTGCACCGGAGCAGAACGGGACTCCACGGCTCGTTTACTTTCAGGAGCCACACAGAGAGGAACTGGTAGGAAGCTGACAGTCTCCTTAGCACTGCTGAGATTGCACACAATGGATGATTGTTCTCTATCCCAGTTCAGATGCAATTTAGCCCACGATTGCTGTGGGGAGGCCAAGTCACTCCCAGGACAGCCTGTCCTGCCTTGTCCGCAGGAACAAGTACCTTTATTTCCTCAGAAAGTGGTCACTCGTGTCCCCTGGGGTGACCCTGGGTGGAGCAGGACTGAGCAGCGGTGCTGTTACTGGCAGGGAAGGGACAGGGGAAGTTATTACAAAACAAAATAAATTATTTCATTTCAGCCCAGATTTATGAGGGCCTCTGAATTGGCACTTAGGAAAAGAATTGTTTTCTTGTATGCTTTTTTCTGTTTTAGTATCATTTCAAACTGGATCATTTCCACATTTCTTTACCTAGGAATATCAAAGTTTATGACAAGAGCAAGCCAAAATACTTCACGAAAGCCAAGAGAGCACTACCACTGTGACATGCTTGATAGTCACTAGATTGTAAGCATGAGGCTTAATTTGGAGACACACATACACAGATACTTTTATAGATATTTACTCACAGCACACACAAGCACAGATGTTGTGTGCATTGATATATACATAGCCATGTATATATACACACGTGTGCATTCACTGCCTCATCACTATCTCAATAAAACAAACAAAGCAGCACATTTTTCACATTTTAAAAGTCATTTCACTTTTAACAAGCCTGTGACTACACCTAATTTGTTTTGATACAGAAGGTGACACTGCCAAGACAAGAAATTTGCACTGCAGCAAATGACATCCCTTTGCCCTGTTGGACCTGTGCAACCTGCATGGCACATTCCCAGCAATCCAGGCCTCTGCTGGGCTCCCCATCAGTACTTACTTGACAATTCCCTGCCTCCAAAGGACAGCAAGTTAAAACATAACACAAGCATTAACGGTTTCTTTGCAGCAGTTTAAAACAAACGCGCTTAGATTACGTTATGGGATGGAGCAGTTCCGGGAAAGATAAGACACAGTCAGACATTCGAGGGTCTCAAGTTCTTTGGGTACTGTGAATACAGCAGAGAAGATTTCTGTTACTCATGGCAGTCTTGAGGATGTTCTCACACGAGTACACACAGGTGTCAGACAGGGATAGAACTCCAGACCCACAGCGACAAAACCTCAGCACCACCTTCATGCAGAAATGTGAAAAGGTGTGAGTGAACATTCCCTCCAGCCATGGAGGGAGAGGAGCCCAGTCAGGGGTGGGGTGGACAGGCAGCACCAGGATGGAGAACAACAGGTGGACACTACAAGAGCTGGGCTGAGGGAATGGGGTTTTGGAAGTGTGAGGCACCTTGAGGGAGAAAAGAGATGGGATCTTAAAGAACAGGGCCAAACTATGGGGGGGGGGAGAAGAAGCTACATTTGTTTAGATGGAAAATAAAGGAGAGAAAAAGCAGATCAAAAACTGTTATGATAAATTCTGTGAGGGAGGGGATATAACCAACTCCTGTTTCCAGGGCACGGGCCATCACTGCTGTCTGGCTGGAGATGCTGCCTGCAGTGGGAATAAACTGGGGAGAACACAAGCATCCTGCTCAGAGGCCGGTGGGAACAGCAAGGGAACTCCAGAAGCAGCAGCACGTGAAAGGGGCCAACAAGGTCTGGAGCAGGGACAGATGGACAGGAGTGTCCTGCCACCCAGAAGGTGACAGGCTGAGCCAGCAGGAATGGGTAGGGAAAAGCTTAGAGCACAAAAGGGAGACTGATATGGATTTACATGGCTGCAAACTGGAGAGGGAACACACTTGGATCTACACAAACATGAGCAGGACTGCTCCTGAGAAGAGAAAGCAAGGTTCAAAGAGAGGCAGGGTAGTAGGGTTGGGTAATAGAACAAAAATCCAAGATTTAAAAAATATACTTTTCATTTCAGAAAATATGCAAAAGCAGCTTTAAAAAGTGCCTTTTTTAAAAAGTCCTGCCCAGTGACAGGAGAGGACTCCCAAGTGCCCCCAAACTGCTGAGAAATTCCCTGAGCTTTTTTTAATCCCTTCCTAGAGAAGGGATTAAAAGATTTTGTAAATTCTAAAGCCTTGTATGTAAAACTCCTATGTATGTTGGAATGGGAAAATCCAAGTTTTCCTGCTGTTACTTTTTCTTAACACTTTGTAGCTATCATAAGACAACAAAAAGAATAGGATTCAACATGAAAATATCTCACTCTCAAATACAGCAGATCAGAGCAAAGCTCAAACAGAACCAGAGAGAAACATCAGTGGCAAACTGAATTATTTTTTTAAAGCACTGAAAAAGCCTTACATGGTTACAATACTTATAACTTCACGTGTATGCTGATACACTCTTTAAAAAAAGAAAAATTTAAAAAAAATCAAAAACTACTGCAGGACTTTGATAGGGCCAGCCATTGTCACAGCCTGTCAGGGCAGCTGGTCACTGCATTCCCAGGTCATTCCAGCCCAGTGTCCAGTGAAAGGAGCACTCCAGCAATTAGTAACGAGGGCAATCACTTTGGAATGAAACCTGAGGGCCTTTGCTCTGGACACCCTGGGAAGTTGTTCCCTAAACAACTCCTGTACCACAGACCGGCCCTGCTGCACCAGGACCTGCTTTCCCTCACACTCTGGACTCTCTGGACATGCTGTCCCTCACACACTGGAGGAACAGTCTTTTCTAGTTGTTTTGGTATTCCCTGCATAAGTTTCAGTACGTTTTGCAGCTGTATTGTGTAAATAAAAACATTGAACCAATCGTATATGGCAGATCCCCCCTCTGCATGACAAAACACAAGAAACACGGCTTTTTCCATCAGTCCTGGACTACTTCTCAAACAACAGCCCTCAGAAAAGCTGAGTATTTCACATCACCCTCAGTGCAGAGAGCACTCAGGTTCGGAGACAGAAATGTTGGAAACACACGGCAACGTTGGCATCCCTCAGTTCAACCCCCCCCGAGTGTCACACAAACAGAGAAGACCTTTGGGCCAGCTCTGTGCTGACCTGTGGGAGCAGTGAGATTGACTCTGAGTTCAGCTGCTTGGCAGGGACTGACAAATACCAGTCACAATGTGTACAAGCCTTGGGGACAACTGGGATGAAAGCAGCAGGCTGTCAAATGCATTCACGGTGCATTAACTTGACATAATGCTGCTGAGAAAGTAAAAGTGAATATTCCAAAGGATGCACCTCATGCTCAAAGAGTGGCTTTCTGCCGGAATAAGCCCAAAGTTATTTTCTCCACTCCAAGGATGTGTTTTTCCAGATACATTTTGAATAGTCCCCACCTACACATAAATACAACACAGATTCACACTCAAAACTTTTGCACTGCACCCACAGACGTGTGTGTGTAAAGGTACAGGAACCAAGGCTGTAACCATGTGTCTAATCATTCACTTTATGGTGCAAAGGCTTGTGGGGGCTATTTTGAAAACTTAAATAAGTCAGTTCATATCGTTTTAGAGAAATCAATAATCTAAAGAGTAACATTTGAACAGAAAAATCCAAGATATTTAACTTCTCATCTTTATCAGGACACATGATTATACATGAGGCAAACACCATGATGGAGACCAGGCTCTGAGGTGGGTAATTCATGGAGAGTGAGACAAGCCAGGATGCTGAGAAAACAGAAAACCGGACAAACATGCTAATGCTGCTTTTTGTTTTTCTACACATTCCACCTGCTTTGAAGGAGTTCCCATCACCAGGGCTCATGTGGAGTCATGCAAATTGAGCCAAAGGAGAGCTGCAGACGCAGGGGGTGTGTTAGGGGTTAGTAGGAGGCCAAATGCAAACAGATCTTTGCCTTTAGGATTAGTAACATCAATACAATCATCAGCAAGCTCATGTTACTTCTCATCATATCAACTCTTGGTTAAAACGGTCCCAATTCAAAAACTGGCCCTTTTCTGAAATAGCACAATTCCTCTGTGACACAGCAGAGCTTACAATTGTCCTGGATTGTCTGGGACAGTCCCACCAGTGGCCAGGGGGTCCCGAGGAGTGGGAGCGCCGCGCTGGGAGCTCCCACCCCGCGAGACTGGTCCTGCAGCCCCTCTCGAGGGCACCCCGCTCCTGCACCACGGGCACGGCAAGGGGTGCCAGCCAAAGAGGCAGAGAGGGAGAGAAGGGGGGAGCAGAGGAGGGAAGACATAGAAAGGGAGAAGAAAAACAACAAGGTCGGGGAGAGGAGAGAGAAACAACAATCGATTAATGATCTTAACCAAACGCACCAATACAACTGCAAGACATTTTAGAACTGTCCCTCAGCCTCAAGTCTCCTGCCACTTTGCCATCCTAAAGCTGTAGCTGCTGATAGAGACAGGAAATGTTGGATTCCCCCAAAAATACCAGGCCGTGATTTGATTCAAATCCTGCAAGTAAAATCTATCATGTAACTTCTACACTCCTCCAAGATACTTGCAGAATCATGATTATTTTAATTACGTTCAAGTTAGACAGGAAAAATAAATTTCATCAAGGGCTCTCCTTTTCTAAGGGAAAACCTTATTATTACTCCTGAGTTTGTATAAATCATTGTACAGTTCAGCTCCCAACCCTACACTTGCAATCTTCTCAGGAGTCCCATCACAGTTCCCAAGACCAAACTCCTCCTGAATCAAACAATGATTTGTTCTTTCTAGAGAAATAAGTTTCCCGGAGTTTTTCAGATTCACCACTTTCTATTAGAGAAACACAGAGTCCTGCAAGCTTATTCCAGCAAACAGAAAGATTAAACAGATGGACCTGTCTCAGAGGTGCCACATGGCACCTTTGAAGCGTGTTTGATTATGTAAGCTGGAAAATAACTTCAGCAACAGTTTACCCTCTAAGCATTACTATTAAAAGAAAAAACCCCAGTGAGCTCCAAGCCTTTGCCCCCAAGGAGCAGCTCAGAGCAGCAGCCCCAGCTATTCCTACTTCTTGCTTAAACCCAAAGCTTGCTTTTTCTCTTTTTTTTTTCCTTTCCTTAATTTAAACTTGCTTAATTCCGAGTTTCTTCTCACTACACCTTCACAATTTTTCCTTTCTCAGACTCACAATGAAAACACAGCACAGGGGACACTTCCAAGATCCTCACTGCATGTTGCAGTGAAGGGAGCCAGCAGTTTTCCAGGCCTTGGGATTAACTCACGGTTTCTGTCCTAAGGGGCCTGCCAGCTTGTCCCACAGTTTTCAGCATGTGCACAGTAAGTTACAGTAAGTTACCAACACCAGAGTATTCCGTGCACAAAAGCCATTAAGTGCACAGTCACTGGGTCTTCAGACAGACGTATGGCAATCAAAAAGGGAAAAATTTGGAATACTTCCTCCAGAAAATCTTCCTCCTCAAAAGCCTAACAAGTTTCCCCACATGCCTGCCTGAAAGAGAATGCGACACATCCTCTGGGTTCCCCTCTTCAAACCTGGAGGGACCGGGAGAGCTACTTCAGCTGTGCCTTGGCAGAAAATTTAAAGCTTTGGGAGCTGCCTCCAAGATTCCTTGTTGCCACTTCGCTCAGCCCTGTGCACAGAGATTTCAAGACTCCACAGCCTCAAGACCTGCTGACTTGGGCCTTGATTTCCCTGAACATTTAGGATTTCTCTGAACACCAACAGTTGAATACTTGCAGACTTTCCATTTCACCTGGCTTGATCGACTGTCACTTCGGACCCTTGGAGGTGCAAAGAAAAGCCAGCCCAAGGATTCCAGAACTCTGTCATGGGCAGACAAACCCTTTTCCAGCTGCTCTGTTCTTTTGTGTTCTCAGAAGAGATGGAATCTGGCACAGGTATGAAGCTTCCCTCACACTTAATACGTCTTGTCAGAGAAGACAGCTTTAGCCTGAGGCACTCACAACTGGCAGTGCCAAGATTCTGCAGGAATTGTGCACACATTGTACCACTGTGACCAGGAATCGCAGTCTTGCAGTAGCCAACACATCAATCCCATCTTACTGCACCCAAAACACGGCACCTTTCACAGCTTAAGGCCCTATCCAAGTACAACACCCTCAGAAAGCACAGTTTTGCTGGCACTTCACCATAAAGTTGCTGCTTCTGATTATCTCCCTATAAAGTGTCACTATTTGCATTTATCCCCTGAAGAAAGGGAAGTCAATTTATCTTTGCCTAATGACTGACATATGAAAATTATGGGGTTTGTTGTCAGATTTATCAAAACAGCAAATTCCAAATACCAAAGGTGTGATTGTACTGAAGCAGCTGTAATTTAAAAAGAATATAAAAATGTGCACAAAAGCTGTGACCCTCAAGCAGAAAAGATGGCAAGGACAGCGATAAGGGTTTATTTTTAACCTAGTTTAGAATGAAGCACAAAACTGTTGATGACACAGAGACAGCAAGAAGAACAAAGATAGGGAAAATTTTAAGACCTTGCTTTTTACTCTCCTCAGTCCAGAACTTGGGGATATAAAATGGGATAGGTTATTCCCTTGGAATGCTATTTTAATGTGCAGCCATTGTGAAGGGACTATTCTGGAAGTCAGGGGCAACCTCACTGCAGAGGAGGTGCCTCCCCATTTCACCAGCCACCAGCAGAGTGGGAGGTGTGGAAACAGTGGAGCAACTTCCAGCTTCCACAGGGCTTTGTGGTGCTGCATAAACACAGCCTGCTCTCCCTGAGAGGGGCTGAGGATGAGGACAGGCTCCAGACCCTGTGGCACCACACAGCACAGCCATGGATGCAGAGAAGGGAGGTTTCCCAGGGACCTGAAGGGTGATTTTCACTCCTGGACTGGAAATGGTGCTGAAAAGCTGCACAAGACACTGATGCTCTTGCTCAAATTGTTGGTAACTCATGAGCACAAGACATTTTAAAGACCAGCTTAATCTGTCAATTAAACTCATTCGACAGTTGCTTTTGCATCACCAAAGCAGAATAAAACAGCTGGAGGGTACAAGGGTTTCTGGTGTGAAGCATCTGGGCATTGTGTGCCACTGGAACTTATTATTCCTATAACAATTTAGCAATTCACCCAAAATAAAATAATAATTTTCCTTTTTTAAACTCAACTTGCAAACATGTATGTTTACCAGATGATACATGATGCCTTTTTATAGAAAAATGGAGGAACAAATTCTTTATTTGAGGAAAAGAGATATTCTTAAAAGAAAGGGAAAAGCAAAGGTTATTATCCAACATTTTATTGTAAAAAACACCGATCCTCCTCCTGCATGGTATCGTTAAGACATTGTGATAAAAAAAAATGGGTGCAACATTTTTCTTATAGTTCATATCCCACGTTTCACACCCAATTCTCCTATTTTGCACATTTACTGAGCAAAATTATTAATTACTTTCTGTCCAAGAGGTTCAGCACTGCATTCCTTGAGAGCTTTAAAGACAGAAACTTATTTTTCCAAGGCTTGCATGAGATCAGGAAGTATTATTAACTGCATTTTATTTCTTGCAATAACAGAACAACTTAGCTGAAATCCTTTCTGTGGGCTAACCCACAGCAGCCCTTTGTGCCAGTGCCCAGTGTGGGGGCAAGAGCAAGGAAAGTCCTGACAGAAGAATGATCACTTCTAAGAAAATACTCCAGCAAAAGAGAACGGATTCACAGCTGAGTCACCAGCTGGATTCACAGGTAAGGATTTACTGCTCCAGATTTTGAGGGGGAATATACTTTACCAGTTACAGATGCTCCTGTTCTGTCCCATCAGATTTTACCACCCCCTCCCTTTAGGTCTGTGTTTCACTGGACTCATCCTCTGTTCTTAGCTCTTACCTCTTTTCTTTGCTGCCCTTTCCAACACTGTTCCCCTTCCAGCTAATTTTTTTTACAGTATTTCAGCCTAAGGCCAGCATGTGCCCTGGGAAATTCCAGCTTTAACGGTGACAACCCAAAACAGTTACATGTGACTGAAAACCTTCCAATAAAAGGACCACCCAAAGCCTTAACCACAAAATATTTACAAGCTTACCACTATCACAAGTGCTCTGCTGCAGACATACACCAGTTAGGAGAGAATATAAATGCTCATGTGAACTGCAGAAAAGAACGCAACACTCCCAGATGCATTATATACACGTGTTTTTCCCCATGGTATTATCATTTTGTACTCTTTGAACACCATTTTAAATGTCTGGTGAATTTCAAAATCCCTGTCTTACTTCTAAGGACTAATTTTAGTTGCATGAAAAGAGATGCAAAAGGGCACAACATACACTTGAAAGCAAAAGCCTTTGTGGGACATACCTCTCTTCCACTGACACTTCCTTCTGCTGCTGGTGGGGTTTTGTGCCTTCCATTTCTCGAATGCTCACTGCATAGATCTTAGTGGTGTAGTCAATTGCTTTTTCTCTTGCAACATCACTATCATAACCTTAGAAAAATAAAACATAGAATAAAACAAACTATCCTTGTTTCATAGCAGGAAAGTAGAGAACAAGAAGATCTGCACCAATAAAAGGAAGGAAACAAATCCTACCAAGCTCTCCTTACACTGAAATTTAGTACAGCAAAGCTTCGAGTTAAATGCCTGTGTGAATCTCTGATTCAGGCAAGGAAGACTGAAACAAATCCTCTTTACCTCCATCTTCTTCTGCATCAGTGTCTGACTCTTCGCTGTCCACCAGCTTGCTCTCCTGGATGCCCAGGAACTCCCTGGTCCAGATCATGAGCGCGGTGTCGGCACCGCCGACAGTGAGCAGCACGGAGTCATTGTGCAGCCACTGCACGTTGGTCACCTGGGCACTGTGCCCCACGTACTTCTTGAACTTGGCATGTTGGCCCTGCAGCACAGAGAATCCCCCAGCTGGCAGCCTGACACCCCAGGAACAGCGTCTTCCTTACTTTTCTTTCCAATTACTGAAATAAATACACTTCTTACCTTCACTGGGTAGGAAAAGAGCTTCACAAACCCAAAATCGTCTCCCGTGGCCAGGAGGGTTCTGTCCTTTGTGAGACTGGCTGCATTGACAACGGTGACATCGCTGTGCATGGGCCAGATTCCCTCACAGGTGGGACCAAGCACACATGTCCAGGTGTCCCATTCAATCTTCTCTATCTGCAAGCAAAATTCCCCCAAAAGAAGGCTTCGTACTTCAAACATACCAAATACACACTAGTGTCATATGCATAGTTTCCTATGTTTGATATTAATTTTTATTTTCATTTTTTTAGTTCTTAAGAAAATGTGCTCGTTCCAGCTTGTTAACACAAACTATGTATCTTCATCCAAAGGCTTAACACTTTGAACGGTCCTGTGTTCCCAAGGCAGAGCACGATTTGAATACAAATCTCCCTAGAGATTTTCTGAGGTGCTAAACATCGGCAGTTTTGTAGCAGAAATACAGGCCACAAATAATCAAGTTGATGAAAAGCCAGGTCCTGCTGTTTGAAGGTGGTTTATAGCCTGTATGTGACTGGTTACACAGAAAACAGGTGACTTTGGGAAAGGGGATTATGGCAAATGGCTGCTAATAAAGAAACAATAATAAATTTAGAGATACAAGCAGAAAGCTGCACATTCTGCCATTTACAAATGCTAGGAAAGACACTGTGGAATGATTAAATAATTCTAATTCTAACCACTGCAAATATAGCATTATAAAAGGAAAAAAAATACACCATTTGAAGACAATTCTTAAAGATAACTTTCATAGTAAAAATAATCCAGTAAACATAATTCATACCTCAGCAATTCTTATAATATGCCTTTTCCCCCTCGGTGCTTCAAAAAATAGTTGTTCTTTGGCACCAGAATTGACTTGCAATAACTTTCCTGGACACAAAAGGGGAGTTCATTATGAATCTTATTAATTATTATGACTACTAAAGACTTTCTTTTGATTGAGTGAAAAGATTTCTGGGGGTAAATTAAGAAATTCTTCTCCAGAAAGTTACTCACAGCAAAAGAACACAGATGCTTAGAATCACTTGTAAGGGTCCTATCCTCTGGTTCAATGAATAAGTAATATTTTAAATACCATCCAATATCCTTAAGAAGTTGCTGTCTCGCAGCATATCAGTTTCTGCTGACAGGGAATATTTTGCTTGTGTTTCATCATCACACTAATGGAAGTCAAAAATAAATCCATGTGCTACTGATTTTCCTAACAATTTTACAAGGCAGCTTTGCCAAAAGTGGAACATTTGCCAGCTCCTATCCCTTCTGCACTGCCCCTCTGGCAGAGTCGGCTCCACTCCAAGCTGTCCTGGGATGGGAAGTTTGCTGTGCCCATGGAGGTGCTGTGGTGGTGCTGCCAGTGGGTCACACCATATTTGGGGACTGGCACACAGCAGGGACAGGGCTCAGGCACACAGAATCACATCCACTCTGGGAAGGCTCACTGGCATGAGCTCATTACGGATCCTGCTGGACTTAATTAGCTGTGACAATCAGGCTCTAGCTTCTTGCAGGGGTTGCCATGCAGAGCTCAGCAAGGAAAGGAAATTGGATACCAACAAATGTAATTGCACTGGATCCATACAGTGCTCCATGGGGAAAAAGCATTTGCATCAGTGGCTGATCTCAATAACTGGAGAGGAACAGTTTCCTGATATTCCATTTTATGGGTATTTCCAGTCTGTATCTCTGGCCAACACTTTACCTCTGGAGTCCCAGTCGATGTGGGTGATGTAGCTGGAGGCACCTTTGCAAATGCCGACTCTTTTGCTGGTAAGGACATTGTAAATATCTACAAAGTTATCGTGGGAAGCCACAGCCAGGTACTTTCCTGATTCTGTAAGGAGGAGACACTGAGGTTATTAAAGGGCACAGCTTCTAACTAATATTGGTGTGATTTTCACCACCGTAGTGAATTCACCAGACAGGGGTGGGCTGTAGCACACAGCTACATGGAACTGTAAAATATTTGAGGCAGTAGAACACACACAAAGCCAGCCTTCCGGCACAACATTCAACCTTGTCTAGACAAGAGAAACGAACTCCAAGATAAACACTCCCACCTTAACATCTGGTTGTACCTCGTGAAAACTTTATATCTGAGATCATCTCCTTCCTGTGATGAAAAGAGACCATGTCCTCCACAGTGTCAGCATTCACCACCAGAAAACTGCCGTCGTTCAACCCGACTGCCAGGGCTTTCCCGTCGGGAGAAAAGGCACAGCAGCGCCCGCCTATGGAGGAACGTGGGAATGAGTCTCTCAAGGCTTAAAAACTGCGGCTGAGAAAACCAACGATGAACTGCAACTGAAAGGTTTTTACATCAAGTCTATCGTTTTAAAATAGACTTGCTATTTATTAAAACCTATATGTTACAGAGGGCCATGATCAATGCTTTGCTACATGGGAATGTTCCCTCTGTACAGGGTGCTCTGGAGTTGACAATGCTGATCTGATCCCTCTTGAAACAGGTTTATGAGAAAATATCACCTTCCAGCTACATTTTAAACACTCCAGTGACAGAAATAAAACAAATCCTAAAACATGTACAGAAAGGAAATCCAGATGGAAGATTCAAAGACTCATTAAGGGCAGTGTAATTCTGCCTCAGCATTATTCCCAACCATACTCTTCCCTACAGCTATCCTCATCCCTCCCCAAATTCGCCTCTCCAAAATATTTAACTCTGTTTTACCCCAGCCAGTTAAGGGCTCCTGTGCTCCAGATCTGTCACTGAAAATGAACAATGTAAAATTTCCTGAAGGATATCAATAAACTAATAAAATAAGAGTAATTTTGAGAAGACAACATTTCAACATAGCTCATCTAATTTTATACAGAGGAGAGGGCAGGAAAATTGTTCATTTTAGAGAAGTTGGTTTAACAGGTAAAGCTCATATTGGCACCGAAGGCTGAGAGTGCTCAACACGCAGGAAATTGTACACTTGTCTTTATAAGGAAAATCTTTTAGGTCAGCAACAAACATACCGGCCTTAAGTATTCCTAGGAAGGAAAGTGATTCTGAGGTCAATTCATTCCCCTTGAAACTGGGGGAAGTTCATTTTATTATTATTCATTACAATAGATTACAGTCCTTTTTCTTCCTTCCCTTTGCCCTGACTTGACACATGCCAAAGATAATTTATTTCCTGTGCTCCCAATTTCTTAATGACTGTGTCCTTTGCCTCCCCAATTAATGCCCGTGATGTGCACTGAAAGCAAAGAGGGAGCTGTTAGAGGAACAGAGGGATCCACGGCTGCCCCAGGGCCTGGCCAGAGCAGAATCACCTTTTTTGAGCTTCCTCACTGCCAGCATGCGGTGCTGCGACGAGAGCTCCCAGATCCGCAGCGTTTTGTCGTCGCTCACGGTGGCGCACACAGGCAGGAGAGGATGAGCTGCCAAGCCCCACACTTCTCCTTCCATATGGCCCTGGAGGAGAGCATTCCACACAAGAGAAAATAATGCATTTGGGGCCATGTAACGTGTTCTAACCTTGCCCTGCCTCATTTTACAAGTCCCAGGCAATAAACCCTTCACCATCTCCTCCCTCCAAAGCTTTCCGCATTCAAAAGACCTGAACATCATCTGTCTCCCCTGACAGCTGTCTAAAATACTCTTCCGTAGTCCCCTCCACTGCTACTGGCTGTAATTCCTGTTCTTCCAATACTCTCTTTTCCAAGCTTGAGATGAATAGGGAACAGTTACACCCCAAACAGGACCTTATCCAGACATCCTAATATTGGCTAATCCTCAAAGTTTATGTCCTTTTTTAGATCCTTGTTTGCACAACATACACTACTTCGTTTTATTCTTGCCTCAGATTCTCAGTTTTCCAACTTGTTAATCACTCTTCCTGCTTTTTTCCAGCTTTCCTTCAGCTTGCATACAGTTTGCTGGCACTGCATATCAAGGTTAAATAATTTCTTACTACTCTCAATCTGCATTAGTGAATGAGTTCAGTATTTTATAAAACACAACCTCACACATCTTGGTTAGTAAGGCAGTCATGCAGGCAAGACAAATTTGAAGGATTACTTCACGTGACCAAAATTCACTGAAAAAAGAATACCGGAGAACCAGCATTTTAAAAAAATACAGGAAATAGTTTGCTATGGAAGATCCACACAGTACCTGAACAAGCAGAGTCATAGGCCCACTTTTATCAATTTCAAGTATTTCTCCATTTTTAGTTCCTACCAGGATGTGCCCATGTCCCAGGCTGATGGCTCGGATGGAGGGGTTGTCTTCTAAAAGTAAACCTGAAGAACACAAGATACTAATTTTTTTTTTTTTTTTTTTTTACATTTCATATCATTTGCAGTTTATATATAATTCAAATCTGTTTAAAATCATGAACATGAGATACAATTGCCTGATCAAACTTCCAGATAATTCATGGATTCCTTACTGTTGAGGGAGGGGAGTTTGTCTGTACTAGTGGCAACATAAAGACGGCTATTTTATTGCTTTAACAATGACAGGGTCTAAGGGGCTCAGGAGTTCCAGCACCTTGGACTAATTCTGTAATTACAAGTGAATATCCCTTCCCAGACTTCCACACTCAGGTCTGGGGAATTTAACAGGTCTTTCCAAATCACAGGGCCCTTGCTCTCACCACAGGGAATGTGGCCAGCCAAGGAAACTGGATTGACTTTGGAACTGCCAAACTCAAGGCTGGGGACATTTCTCCTTAAAATCATTTCACCAATGAAAACAAAGCTCAATATCATGAAATAGAGAAGGGAATAGCAGAACAAACAATAAATGACAAGGAGTACAAGAAATACATCTTACATGGATCAAACCAGAAAATCCCAGCACAGAGTAAGTGGTGTGTTGCTGTTCCCTTTGCGTTCTGGTAAGATTTGACACCCAGCACTACCCTTTTACTACCATTGTACCGCCCTCCATGCACACAGTCCTTATTAAAACACACTGAAAAACAATACCTTTAGAACTAGCAGAGAGTGCTGCTCTTTTAATAGCATATGTCTTCAGACATCTCTCAAACATATCATCCCAAAGGGCCACAATTCCATCTTTTCCACCCGTTACAAAGCCCTGCACAATCACAGCAGGAAAACACACACAGATGTCAGCACTCATAGGGGGAGATTCAAAAGGACATGTCCAAAGGCACAGTAAAGTCTCCCCTGCACTTTATTCATGTGTCAAACTAAAAACACTGGAGCCTGTACCTATGAGGGAAAAATTCAAGTGGACAAGATTTAGAGCTGCTTTTCTAAGGTTATAAAGATTTACAACCATATGGAGCACACACTGTAGTAAACAGGAATGCTGGACCAGGACATTTGCCTGCATGTAGAAATGAGCTTTGGAAAAACGTGTTTTGCCCTTAGAAGAGGCAATAACAGCTTCTCAAGTTATTCCAAATTCAGTTGACTTAACAGATGCTTCAACCCGAGTTCTAATAATGCATCAGGGACCAATTCTCTCATTAATTCCCTGGGTAGATTATCTGGGCCAAGTGAATGCAAAAGAGCATAAATAACTAACCAACAAAAATCTAAGTGAAGAGGATGTTCAGTGCCAAGATCAAATAGAAAAATTGATGGGAAAGCTGGGAACAATCAATTAGGGCCAGAAAGGATTGAGCCACAGGGATCTTAATTGACCTTGATATATAAAAATGTTAATAGCTAACATTCTTCTCATCCTTTACTTCTACAGTTGAAAGCATAACCTCAAAAGGGATATTCCATTATCAACATTATCTTCAAACTGCCAAGGGCAAAACTTTGTCCTCAGCTCATTAACGTGATGCAAATAATGTATTTTGCCATAATTTCTTTTATAGATGTATTGATGCAACCGAAGGAGAATTCTTTTGATACCTGGAATAGTTAACTCGAAACCCAAAACCTTCGGATATCTAAAGTCTTGACTAAGAGACAGTGATAATACTATTAGAAGATCATGTTTCATATTTTGGAAACTGCTAATGCACAATAATTTTTGGGATTGGGTTGAAGAGGCAATGAATGTTACCTGTTACTCTTCTGCAATTTACACAAACATGAAAATGACACTCCTGAGCAGAGTGAGAAATAAGTTCTCCATTTTTAGAGGGCAGAAAGCTGTTGGTCAGGTACCAGCACATGGAACAGGGTGTTTACAAATCCAGGCCTATCAAATAACAGAACTCATTCCTATTGTCTTTGTGATTTTAATCACAAACCCCTCTAAAATCCATTACTGTAACAAAAATCAACATGAAGGAAGGTGGTAAATACCTTGTCCAGTGCATGCATGGCAAACACAGGTCCATCATGGGCCTTCACTGTCCTCAGCAGCAGGGTCTCCTTCCAGATGTAGATGTCCCCAGTGGCAGCCCCAGAGAACACCAGCTCTTCCATGCGCCCGTACGAGACGCTCATCATCGTCTCCAGCTTCCCTGCACTCCCAAACGTGCCCCGTTTGGAGGTGAAGCCTCCACCTGCAACACCAGCACAAGGCTTTTTCTACGTGGGATTGTAGCCACAGTGCTGTAAAGGACAAATGTTTGACCGCAAGATCTCCTGTGGCTGCCTACGGTGCAGCAGATAATGGAAATCCAGAATTCACTGCACAATCAAAGGAAGTGAACCCAGCAAGGACAGCTCTGAAGCAGCTCAGATTTTCAGACTGTCTTTCCAAGCAAGTGATAAATTCAGTGAGGAATTGTGCAGAAAGAACTACTGCAATGGCTAGCAGAATGTTTTTTGCCCACAACAGCTTCTGCCATGCTGCCTCTCTGTAGCGGTGACCACAACTAGAGGATTGGTTTAGTTGTCCCTGGCACCCTGAGCACTGGGCAGCAGTTTGGCAGAATAAATGGCAGGGTTTGCTCCTCCTCTGCTTGTCAGAGAACCAAATCACCACAGCCTTGCTTTGGTTCAGAAAGCAGAAGCAGCCATAAGGCCCAAGAACCAATGCTTAGAGACAAAAATACACAATTACAAAATATCACCTGCAGTGGTGGCCTTGTGTCAAGGCACTGTGGGCTTCACAGCCGACACCACACTGAGTCCTCACTCTGCTGAGCAAATCTGAATTCAAAATACACCACTTTCATTGCAAAGAGGCTATTCCTGGAGTAAGATGCTGCTTAATGCACATTCCCATCATGGAATTTGGCAAACAGCAATGCAAGTCTATTTAATCACTGCAAAAATAACTTAAAGATTAAAATAAAAAGCAGAAAAATTTTTTTTTAATCTGAGAGCACCTGAACCACTCAAACACTTCAAGTATGGTACGAAGTGTAGGAAACTCTTAAAATTACCTAATTTTGAATAGTCTTGAGTACTTGTGTCATGTGTACACAACTAAAAAGTCATGAAGAGAGAGAAATCCAGTCCTGAATAAAAAATATCCTCAAACAGAACCTGATTTTCTGGGAACCAAGGGTGCTTACTCAGGAGAACTCCTTAATAGTATGACTAGAGTTTAAGCACAATTAGCTGGAAATTCTTTCCGAGGAGGAAGGAATATTGTGACATTTGCTTTATTCAGAGGTGGGTTTTCACTCCTTCAATATTTTGGTTAGTGGAAAATTGCGTAACAAATAAAACAAATTCTTAAACTGAGAACATGATGTTCCTCTTTTAAAAATATTCACAAATTCTCAAGTAAATTAAAGATAAAATATTCAATACAGTACCTGTTTGCTGCCAAAATTTGATATGCTTCATCCCAACTGTGACTAGTCTGTCCACATGATGTGGATTACACTTCACTACAAATATTTTATCTTTATGGCCCCTGCAATAAAGGTAGAAATTTTAAAAGCTTGGCAAGAGATGACTTAACATTTCAAACTAATTGAATCATTGATATAAATCGTTTCCCTGTCTAAGAAAAATTAGAGAGCCATATTTCTAATCTGCAAGGGTTTAGTCCTGGGAGTTTGCCCCATGGAGCTGGCAGAAGAAATTTGAGCATACACCACGTGGGGAGCACAGAAATGTGGGAATAAAAGTTCTCTCCCACTGAATTTCAGTTCATTTAAGTCGTAACAAAGGAGCAGACAATAAAGGTCAAGGCAATTAAGAGAAGACATAAAGGTCAATGTAAGTATTTAAATGGATGAGACCTTAATAAATATTAAATAATACTCTAACAGGAAAAATGAGGAAGTGTTTAATCTGTGTGCTTCAAGATAGAAAATAAAATCACAAATTCTAAAATTATAGTGTAGGAAGCAGTTTACTCAGCAGCACATGCACCTCCAGGTTTAGTTCTTGGGTAATTAAAGTTATCCTTGTTGATGTATTTATGGGAATTTACAAGCTTGGGTTTTATCATAGCAAAAAATATTCCCAGGTGTAAAGCATTAATTACATCCATGTCAGTGTTTTATAAAGCCCCCAGAGCAGGAACCATGAGCTTTTCAATATGCATCTGCAGGTTTTGTGCTAGGATTAAGTCACTTTTTCCTGACAGGCTCAGCAGACCTGGAAAATCATGTGGTTCTGGAACCCTTCTCAGGCTCAGGATTTCCTTTTGGTGGATCAGCCTGGATGCAAACCAGTCCTGACCACTTTTGACATCTGCAGCACATCATCCTGCAGTGCAGAGGTGTTTGATTCCACTTTATTCAACAAGGATTTTAATGAGACCAGACAGGAGGCTGCAGAGCCAGGACAGGGAAACAAGCTGTATAATTTAGCTCTGAAATAATTAAAGCAAGTAAATAAGTGTGTTCTGATGTTGCAACAAAAACCTGAGAAGTCATGCTGAGATAAAGCAGCCTAGAAAAATTAAGCAAAAAAAACCATTCACAAAAACGACATCTCACTGCAGAATAAACATAGTGGGTGTCTGTATATGGTGAATGGACACCTCATTTTTCAGGTTTATATGGGTCCACATGATTGCAAGGAAATGTCCTTTTATTCTCGTGTGAAAGGCCACATGAGGGCTTTTGTCTCTCTCTCTCTCTCTGTCCTCCTGTGCTCACCAGAACAGGGGACTTGCCTTTAGGTGCTGCTAAAATCTAAACAACAGATTAAACTGCAGCATTTTAGAAGATTAATTTTTTCTGCTCTCTGTGAGGACCCTGCATATTTTCAAGATAACAGATTAGCAATAATAGATCCACTACGTGCATGCAGCATTACATGGTGAAAAGAATCCGAGTGCTCCATGTTTTATCTATCCTGTGAGCACCAGCAGCCAGGTAGTGACACAGCTCATCGTTATCTTGTTTTTAAAAGCTTAAAGGTCAGCATGGGAATATATAAAGTATTTCTTTGCTTGCAAGTCAAGCACAATCTGTCTGGGGACAGCAGAACCAGGACTGCAAAGCCCAGGAAAATGTCACGTGTTACAACACACACAGGGCGGTTGCTACGCAAAGCCTCCAGCACAGATTTTAACAGGATTTAAAACCTCACTGCCTAATAAACTGCATGTCTGAGATGGAACTGTGTAGCTAACAGATTGTGGTACACACACACGGAGTAAAACACTGATTTCTTCAGTAATGGTACACTGCTAACAGAGAGTGCTGCCACCAGAAATTCTCATTTCTTCTGCAACATGTCACCATGGAGCCATTAAAGTAAATTAACCTTTCACCGGCACTTTTTCCTACTGAGCAATGCTACATTACATGGTTGCAGAATATGGAATTCTCTCCTTGCCCTTCTGGTACATGCATCCACACTCACAGGAGTTCTGCTCAATCCCAGTGACCAGGAGCACATTTGCTTTGTCCAAGGCTGAGACAGAAACCAGGTTCTCAAATAGTTTGATTCTCCTACACTGAACAACTATTATTACAATCAATATTTGAGTATAAAGTAGCAAACATGTAACTTTAATCCAATTCTCTTCCCAGCACTGGTCCCTTCATGCAAAGGACTCTTCACTGTCAGGTTATTGGCTGAGCTGTCAGTTGGCAACTGAAAAAGCAAATAGCTCAGAAAAAGCAGGCTCAGAAGAAAGGCAGGATCAGCAGTGCTTGAAATATATAGATAGATAGATAGATAGATAGATTAGAGGGAACTATTTTCTTTTCAGAAAGTGATGGAACCCAGCACGCCATTGAATGCATAAAGGAAGTGACACCTCTGATGACTTCTGCCCTGAGCCAGGACATGAAACTGGAAGAAAAAACTTCACTTGAAAAGTCCAAAACAAGCTACAATGCCCACGGGGCTCTCCCAACAGAAAGGCTGAGGAACTCCTGACAGAAATAGTTCACAGGATTTCCAAACACTGGGCTCTGCATCCCCAGGTTTTTAATCTGGGTATATTGCTCTGAAACACCATCCTGTTTTCAAGAGGGGAGTTCTGCTTTACTTCCTTGTTCATAGGAAAAATGTGGATGATGCTATTCAGGAAAATGTAATCAGAGGGGACATTTTAAACTGTGGGTATTCTTACCTGGTTGTTGCCAGCTTTTCTCCCTTTTTCCAGTCCCAGAACACAATGGCATGATTATCATCCAGCCCAACAGATGCCAAACATTTCCCATCAGCTGTACAGAAGCAATACTGAGCATTAAAGGTGCTAAAGCTTTAGCTGAAAATGTAACAGGCAATGAACACAACAATTACAGTGCAAACTGAATTTCTAATGATGTATTATAAATGAAACAAAAAAAACCCCCCCAAACTAATAGTTTGAGAGATTGGAGTTCAGATCTTTCCCAAAGGCAGACACAAAACATTCCTATGTGTAAGTACAAGGAAAATAGGAACGATCAAACAATGAAAGTCAACTTCATAAAGCCCAAGCACTCTAAATTCACATTGCATTTTATTTGAAATATTTCTGATCAGATGATGCTTCTTTTCTTTTGCTTGAAATGGTACAGAGAATTATTTGTGTATGAAACATTCATAGGCAGGGTGATGAAACTATAAATATGATATGAAATTTTAAGGCCAAAAATAACTGCTGGCTATCTTCTCTTTCACTGCAGGAAAGACACAGCAGTACTGATAATGAGAGGAAGGAAAGCCAGAACAGAATATCATCCATAATTCAACAGTGCCCAGGCACTGCTGCCACGTGCATGAAATAATGATAAACACAACCATCTCTAACAAACTTACTGAGACAAACTTCTGTCCTGAAATTCTAAAAAGTTTATAAAACTAAGCCATAATTATTGCAGTTTCTGATAAGACAATTGACCCTTATACGGTGTAGGAGGAGCTGATCACCTGCTTGGTTTTTTTTAAGTGAAGGAAAGTTAAAGCTGGAAGAGCAGAGCTGGGCAGAGACTGAACAGGAGCACTACTGATGTGGGAATGTGCTTCTTGTAGAAGTGAATGATGTGAAGGACTCGGGGCTTGGGCATATTTGACTTGAAGAAGAAAAAGAGAGTAACTGCTATAAATTATTCCATCAGAACTACTCCAGAGTTCACAGAGCTGAGTAAGTTCTCACAGACTTCAATGACTGAGTTCTGTTAGAAGCAAGTCAAGAAGGAGTAGGGGAATTTCAGAACGAGGAAGAGAATTCATGGCTGAATGAAATAGGACCAGATGGAAGAAGCAGAACTAGGCAGGAAGGAATGAAGTTAAAATACAGGACAGGAAACCAAAACTGAGTTTATTTAAAAAACCCCAAACAACACCACAATTTAAGCTTTATTCACTTGAAAGAGGAGGTTTTATGCACTAATATGGACTATACCCTCCAAACAAAATCCCAAGGTGTCACAGATGTTAAATTAGCCACCAGAGGGCACAACCAAACATTGCAGGAATAAAATGGAATCACAGTGTCATGAGAAGGGTCGTAGCAGAGGGATCCAGCTTTCATAAACGCGCAGCAACAGATGTTTTAGAGAGGGAGTAAGGGCAGAGAGAAATGGGGGAATAGAATCAGCTGCTGCATCAACTACAGCCAGAAAAATTTGGGAGTTTTGGGTTTCTTTCTTTAAGCTCCAACTAGTGTGACCTGAACCTAATTCTGAAATCTCTGTTTTTAAGACAATGCAAACCCCCTACATAGGGCAGCCTCTGACCCTGCATGGACGTGCACATTTGCTCAGCTCTCTGTCCCTGTCTGTGCCAAGAATCCCAACCAAAGCCAGTTAGGAATGCAGTGTGTGCATTATTCTTGGGATCAGGTCCTAAAGCAACACTGTAATGTTGAGGGGTTGCTACTTTTTAAAAGACATTCAGTATTCTTTTACAGATTTATGCCCACAGAATATTTGGCCAGCTTATTCTTTACAGGTACATGGGTTCCAACACCCAGAATATTCCTACTTGGACAGGAATTTACTTGGTGTTAAAAATGCAAACCACAAACTATTTTCAAATATAGGAACATTCGTTCAACTAAGGATTAACAAGAAGTTTTTTGACATCTATGAACACAATGTCAGTTAAATCATCCTTATCCATTTTCCCTCCTTCTGGCACTTTATCTTGAAGAGAGTGAGCTTACACACCACAGTGGGTCAGCAATTTCATATTTGAATTCCAGCTCTTGGATGAACACCAGGGCTCCTGTCCTGATAATGGAACATGACTGAGTTCCACAGATTTATCTAGTCTTTCATATAGTCTTGTCTTATAAATGTGATCTACATCCTAATGAATTCTTACCACATTTCTGGAGAGCATAATATGAAATAAGTTACGTTAAATTGAAAAAAAAAATTCAGATCAAATAGAGGATAGTTCAGATAATCTTTTTTTTTTTTTTAAACAGAAGAAGGGAGAATGAATTTTCAAGCCCTTTTATAAAGATGTAGAAGTATTTAAGTCCCCCCCATATGGATGATATTCTTCAGTGCTGCACACAGGAATTATCTCTTAAAAACTGAGACAGCTTAGGGCAGCCAGCTTGGAAAGACAAGTGGGAAACACAGCAGACAACTGTTTGTCATATTTACTACTTCTGTAAACTCACTGAAAAATGTGGCAATCGTTAGCAAATGTGAAGCACTGGATGAGCCCAGAGGTGACATTTCCAATTCATTTATATGCTTTGAGTCACCATCCTGCCTGCTTTAAAATTCTCACACCACCATGTAGACAGTGACCAGAATTCCAGCTGCACACTTGGTATTATCTATCAGACACCACCAAAATCAATCACTGACTGAGTGACCAAAGGCCCATGACTGACTTTACTACACACACTATTTTTATCCCAACAGTCAGCAGCCTTCCACGTAAAACTGGTACTAGCTGTAATTTTACACCTCTTTGAATTAAAATTTCATCACAAGGACTGTCTTTTAATTAATCATTTAGATAAACATAGGCTGTGGCTGACCTGAAAAATCCAGAGCACACACTCCTCTCTGGTGCTGGCCTTTGAGCAATGACAAACATTTCAGGGTCTGGGTGTCCCAAACATGGATAGCAGCATCTCTTCCAACCTGAATCAGAAGGTTAATTGGGATCTCTGCCCACAGAAGTTCGAAGCACACCAATAACAGTAATTAGCAGCATCATGTCTTTAAAACACTATAGAGGTAACTACTTTGTCATGTTTTTATCTTTTTCAAGATTTATTTTCTTTTTATCTTTTTCAAGATTTATTTTCTTTTTATCTTTTTCAAGATTTATTTTCTCTTTCAGAGAAGTATCAGTGGATAGTCTCTAAAACGATCATTGTTCAGCAGAATATTCATGGTATCATTTATCCTGATGTCTGAACGTGTATGTACACACCGAAGACATCATACTCAGTACCAAATATCAGAAAGAGCCCAACAGCTTTTATCTGAGCAAGGCTGTTGAAAGCTCCTACAGTACAAAAATACTGCAACTGAGTAATGGAAGTCCATAACTTTCTAGAAAGTAGATAAAATACAGC
The DNA here is from genome assembly GCF_000738735.6 of Corvus cornix cornix. Lineage (NCBI taxonomy): Eukaryota > Metazoa > Chordata > Aves > Passeriformes > Corvidae > Corvus > Corvus cornix. The sequence goes on along the minus strand of NC_047056.1, from coordinate 1,879,361 downwards.
TCCTGCATTTCACAGCAGGGGTTCAAAGCGAATGTAAGATTTTTGAAGGCCACAGCACAAGACTGGCAGTGTTTATGCTATATAGGAACGGTTTCATCATCACCTCCAACAGTTTTGGCAGGAAAATAGGAAACAACACTCAGCTTGGCTGGATTTAGGAGGAAACACTACATTTAAGTGTAAATTAAATTTACATTACTTAAATTACATTTAAGAGTAAAGGAAAATTGAAGACAACGGCGTTTTCCCTAATTTTCATACGTAAATATTATTGCTATCCCTTTGAACTCCCCACCTGCCCAGTAGCCACATAGTCCTTGACAGGGTGGATGCTGAGGCTGAGGATGTCGTCGTCGTGGCCGAGGTAGAGCCGCTGTGAGTGCTGCTGCCGGTTGTAGACGACGGCCACGGCGGCGATGTGATAAACCACCTCTCCTGCCTGCGTGTAGAACAGGTTGTTCCTGCAGTCATAGCCCCTGTACCTGCAGCAAACACCAAACACCTCGTGGCTGCCCCAGAACTGCTCAGGAAATCTGTGTTACACATCATTTGGGCATTAGAGGAAGGAGTCCTGTGCTTGAGCACAGAAGTATCAGAGACTGCTCCCACCAAGAGCAGGAATTCAGGAATCTTCTCAAGGGTTACTTTGCACTCAATTCTTAAATCAGCACTGATTTCACAAAAAGGCTGAATCGTTTACATAAAACTGTGTCCAGGTAGGCTTCACAGGGAATTGGATTGGAGCATAACTCTACCAGGCATTTTAACAAATCACAACTGTCACAAGCAATTAACAGAGAATCTTTGCTTCAGGAAACATCAGGGGTAGTGAGCAACAAGTACAAAATGTAATTTCATAGAATTCAACACTGGTGTATTATTTATCAGTGCTATAAGCTTCCCTTGTTCCTTAACAAAGAGAATCATGGAATGATCTGGGCTGGAAGGGACCTTATGGATCATCCAGTTCCACCCCCTGCAACAGGCAGAGACATCTTCCACTGGACCTGGTTGCTCAGAGCTCCATCCAGCCTGAAATACAACTGAAAATAGAAAAGCTACATCTGATGTTCTAAGAATTACCACAGTAATAATGACAAACAAATCAGTTGTGGGTAAGCACCAAAAACTCCTTTGCCTGTGCTCTGATATGAATTGTTAGAACAGCCCAGCAACATGAATCCATCAGAAAAAGCAAATCTTATCTGATATTACTCTACCCATGTATAAACTGCAACTTCAAGCTGTCCTCGGGCGCTCGCTCTCTCTTAAGGAAGGGCACAGAATGGTTTTTCTCTTTACTTTGCTGTTTCAGCTGAGGTAGGTCTTCTTTGTAAACCTACAGAAGAAGTGCTAAAGTTAACTGCATGTCTCTGGTTTTCTAAATACTTGTATATGTGAGTGAAAGTGACTTTAGGCATGAAATTTAATATATGCTAATGTGATGTTCAGTGGTTCCAATGCAGAGTCAGGCACTGTTGTTCCCAGCCTTTAGATGATAATAAATGTTTTCTGGAGAATGAATTCCCTGACAGAAGTGGCCCAGAACAGCAATCTGGAATAGCAGCAGCAGGGTCTGTTTTTTCTAGAAGATTCCAGTGTCGCTTAGTGAAAAGGAATGTAAATGTTGACTGGAAGTTTCTAGGTGTTGTGCTTCAGTGTTCATGCTCAAAGCTGAGCATGAAGAGCTGATTCTGCCTAGGGATTATGGTGACATACACAGGAATCAAAACCACTTCAGTAATCTGCCAACATGTCCAGCATCCCAAAGTACAATTACAGCTCTATAAATACACAAAATACTTTCCATTTAAACATTTCAGGCATGTTAAAACTGTGGAGCCACTAAAGGTGTTTGAAGCATCCTCAGAGCTGTGGCCTCAAACAAAATCCGTTACTATGCTGAAATGTAGCTTTAGCATTTGTTTTCTGTGCCTACATCTCTTGGACAAATGGACAATGAAATTGCCACTCCCACAGAAGTCTACCTGACTTCCAAGATGCAACACTGGATTTTTGGAAGAAAGGAAAAGAAAGAAACAAACTCAGTGAAACAGAATACTGGGGCATCATGGTCCGATGCATCTCAAAATGTAGAATCTTCTCTGCTGCTTCAGACATAACATTAAAAAGAAAAAAAAAAAAAAAAGAACCCCAATCCTCAAAATAAGGTTAATGGTTTTATTTCCCTGTGCCTTTGTCAATTATTTCCTTTAACAAAATGCCAAGTGCAGCTCTTGCTTGGGGCTGTCTCACACTTCCTATATGAGATGCTATTTAAAGTTGCTTCTGGTTTTCCATGCATTAACCTGCCTGGAATACTGCTGTTTAACTGCCTACAACGATATTGTCACTTGTAATTTTTAAACCCAGACGTCCTTTTTGACACACAGGCAGCGTGGAGGAGGATGATGATGACTGATTTGAATACAGATGGAAAATCAGGAGGAGGAGGAGGGGAGGAGGAGCATGGGACCAGCATTCTGATGAAACTCGGAGTAAAAGAGAGGGGAGGGAGAGAATTTGACAAAATCTCTGTTTCATTTGCCAATCACAACTGATCTCTGTAATAAACAGGTGAAAGAAGCTGTTGGCAGAAGGACCTATGCAATTTATTGCTGTCTAGAGAGTGAGGTGAAAAGATAAAGGATGCCTTTGGCTAAAGCCTGGAATGTTAGAGGTGAACTTCCCACATTCCAGAAAGCAGCCCCATGTCAGCCATTAAATCTCTTAAATCAACATGAACCAACTTATTCTGTGATTTTCCCCCTTAGTACAAGACCCCAGTCCTGCTCTAAGGAATTTCTGACCTCTCCCCATTGCAGCTACAGGTCATTGGAAAGGGGCCAGGCAATACTCAATTTATAATGACAACACCCCTGGAATCAGGTTCAAGTGACTTGTAAATAGAATCAAGATCACAGAGTGGTATGGGTTGGAAGGGACCTTAAAGATCACCTAGTTCCAACTCCCCAAAAAACCACTTTTAAATTATTTTCTCCGAACTCTTTCAAATTCTCATCTCCAGCTCAAGGGTTTATGTATATTGGTTGCATAATCAGCTGAATACCACCAAAGTAACTGAGAGCAGTCTATGAGTCAGCAGTAAACTTCTTCTCTTTGCTGAATAGTGATGGGAACTTGCCAGGTAATTGGCAGTGTGTGTTATTTCACACTCACCTGGCGGTCATAGTTGATTTGAGCTTCCTGCTCAATGTCAGAATCCAACTCTGGCACATCGGATAAATCTGAATCCGATTCCTCGCTGTAGGAATCAACACCACCCTCTGCTTTAAAAAAAAAAATCAATATATTGAACACGTGGAATTGCAAGAAAATAGTTAGTGATGTTTTTATATCATTTGGACTATGGGCAAAGCACTATTCAAGAAGTTTCAAAGCTCAAGCAGCTTGTAAAAGTCACGGGGGCTGACTGAATGTGTCAGACTTCATTTCTGTCTCTCCTGTTTCCCTGCCTGGGGCAGGAGGGTGGCAGAGAGAAGCAAAATCACTGAACAGTTACTGGTACAGTTCCAGCATCAGAGAATTCTGCTTTCTTAACAGGCTCTGGAGTGCAGACACACAAAAATGGCAAATGAAAGCTTCCACTGATCACTTTTTGTGCTTAAAATATTTGCTGTAGATATTTTACCAAATTGTGTGTGTACAGAGTGAAGTTTTGCCCTTTTGCTGCAGGGAATCTAGATTTTAGCAACCACCATGACACAGTGCATATGGCTGTGTTAGGATATTATAAGGATCACAAATAGAACAAGAAGAATATCCGAAGCACAGCTATTGCATAAATATGAGATATTTGTTGTGAGATATGTGAGATTGCATTGAAAAATAAAACTAAACAATTAAACACGTGTAGTGTGACTTCTGAATGCAAGTTAGATGGCTAAGGTTGAAAATTCAACTATCCAGTCCCTCGAAATTTCTTCTTCCAGACACTTAGAAGAATGCTGCTCATGTATTCCCAAACACAAATATTGCAGGCTGCAGCAGCTTTTAATGTGCCCCAAACCAAGGCTTGTCTTTGAGAACTCCAATGTCCCCAAAATGTTGAGCATATGCAATTCCAAAGAACTATAATTTTTTTTTCCTGTTAATTCAATGAAAGCTCTTCCAGCAGTGCTGCATTCTCTGTTGATTTAATTTAATAAATACTAGAGCAGAGATGATGTTTACCTTGCAGAGAGGCTTCCAGGATGCCGTTGGTTATCCCTTCTGGAACAAATCTCCACTGAAAAACAGAGTGATCAGCACCTCCTGTGCTCAAAACCCACTGGAAATCATGGGACCAGCGCACATTGGTGACATGGGCTGAGTGGCCAACATATTTCCTGAATTTAGCTCCTGAAAACAAGAAGAGAACTGCTGGTATGTAAGGGGGGAAAAAAAATAACCTTGTAACTACTGTAACTAATGAAGTTAGGCTCCTAACAGAAACACACACTTGTGAAATCTGAAAACCAAAAAATACTCAAATGCCTCATTTGATATTCTAATACAAAAGTAACTATAAGGATAAGTGGCATAAAATAATACGGACAGTATCTTCAGTTGTCAGAAAAGTGCTTCAATCTTGGCAGGGAGTACCAGACACACACAAGGTTTAATTTTCATCTTTCTGGCCATGAGTGCCAGTGTGAACTCGACCCATGCATTACATATTTCCTAAGAACACCGATTTTGAAAATTCACTGAGATGTGATATCAAATTAAACACTGAAGCTCACAGAAGGGCAAAAGGTTGTTTGATTTGGATTGCTGGCTTTATGCTAGGTAGAGTTCAAATCCTGAGGAAGCAGCCACACATGCTCTACACTTCTGAAAACAACTACACAGGGACGGTTAAAGTCTGGTCTCTATATCCATTAATACTCACAGGAATTGTGCACACTAATTTGAATTATACACCAGAATGAAAAGCCACCATTAGAAAACACACTGACACAGTGTTGAGATAAATATTGCATTTTTCAGCCATACAAAATTCCATCTTACCTTTCTTTAGGCATGGAAACCTGAATAATTTCACCAGCCCAAAGTCATCGCCAGTCACCAGCACGGAGCTGTTGTAATTCCCATCCACAGAGTTGACATCTGTAATGTTTGTGTATTTTGGCCAAATTCCACTCACTTCAGATCCTATCACACAAGTCCACGAGGCCCAGTGAATTCCTTTGATCTCATCTTTGCTCGTTAGATGCTTCCCAGCTGAAAATGTGCAGGTGAATAACCAATTTCATAATTTGCTTTTAAGAAACTGTTTCTTTTCATCATATTTATCTGTATTCTAGTTGTGATTAATTTTTAACCTCAATTAAGAAGAGTCACAATCTTCTTTAAATTACTATAATCTCTCATTTGTGGTGTTTGAGGACATCACACATCTGAGGAGTTCTAATGCAGCTGCATTCGAAATAATTAGAATACTAATGAGAATTAGCATGCTAATTAGAATTAGCATGCTGAAAACATACAAAAGTGGAAAAACTTCATAATTCCAAATCACTTCTACCAAAGAAATGCCTTCAGTAGAAAGTACTGTGAATAGCATGAGTTCCTAGAACACTTTCAAGTACTAGGTTAATAATACAAATTTCTAAATCACGCTCATGTGCTACTAGGAGTTTTTCGTCCACATTGTCTTATATCCCTGAAATGTGAGTACTTGGTCAGTCAGCCATTCTGTGGTACTTTTTACTTACAGGGCTGTTTTAGAGTTGATTGAAGGCTGCCAAACTAGCTCAAAAGAACTCAAAATTTTCTTTCTAAAGCTCTCTTCTTCAACAGTTTCCTCTAAATATTTTAAAGCATTCTCAAGTAAAAGTGAGAGTAAGTCAATTAGTTATCAGTGCTGTTTCTACTCACAAGCTTTAACACTGAGAACCTCAGCAATTTGAGCTGACCCAAACAGTTCTCCTATTTTTAGTTACATTTTTAAAAACATTCTGATCACTAACAGGAATCATTTATCATTTGAAGGAAGCACAACAGGGTCAGAGGGGCTTTGGTGGTTACCTGAGAGTGAGTCAACCTGGAAAAGTTGCTATGAAAAAAATGTATGATTTACACAGCAGAGACAGCTTTTCCTTAAAGCTGAGGCTATTCAGTGAGTACTGATTTGAAAACAAGCAGTGGGTATTTCTCTAAGTTCCAGCCAGAAAACTCCACTTGCAGCTGTAATATTTATATCTTATTTGTGGTGTTTTCTTCAAACCAAAACCAACATTTAATCGCTCATAACACGAGCCCCTTGTAAACTCACAGGGCATCTTGTAGAAGAGCCTCTCTCCAGCACCATCGTTGGTCTGCAGGAACTTGCTGTCCACAGACCAGTCAATGTGAGTGATGAAACTGGAGGATTTGTTGCATTCCCCGATTTTTTTGTATCGCTGGGCGACGGCGTAGATGTCCACAGGCCCGTCGTTGGAGCCCACGGCCAGGTAGGAGCCATCCGGGGAAAACTTCATCTCATGGATCACCTCCTTGCGGTCCTTGATGTGAACCACCTCAGTCATGTCCCTGCAGGAGCCAGAGGTGAGAATGGCAACTGGGAACCCAGGAACTTGAATCCACAGATAAGAAGACAAATGCACTGAATAATGTGTACAATAAAAATCAGATTTCACTTTAAAACCCCTTTTTTTTTGTGGATAACTTCCCACTGCTTCCTTCTTTTTTTGTGGATAACTTCCTATTGCTTTCATTGGTTCTAAGCATCTTCTAAAGCAACAAATAGAAACCACACTGTCTGTCCACAATGCTCTTCATTCTCTCCACTTGCTCTAATGAAGTACTGCTAGTATCATCCAACCCAAATTTATTTAGGTACATTTTGTAGGTGTATCTTTTAAATCCTGACACACAGTACTTTTAAAAGCAAAGTCCTGAAAGGAGAAGCATTCCTAACCCAAGACAGAGATTTCTAGGAGGCATCAGACAAATTAGCAGGACAAGATTACAGGGAGACAAAGAAGATTACCTTCTTTAGAAAAATAGTAATCATTGGGAAGACTTTTAAATTAATATGAACAGCTCACTTAAGTTTTGTTAAAGTCATTGAAGCAGAGCATTACAGGGGTTTTCCCAGGCTTTTCCCTCCTATCAGCTAGGAGTTCCAAGTATTTTAAGTATATGCTTGGCAAACATATGGAGTAACGGCCAAGAGGGGGTAAACTCTTCCAGGTATCAATTAAAACATGTTTTGTGTTTTGAAATCACCCTGGGGATCTGCCTATTTCACATTGGCAAATTTCACGTTTTACCTGCTTTTGTGCGCCCTCCATAACAGCATTCCAGACAGAAAATGCCTAAGAGGCAGCCATGCAAAAAAAAGCTTTCCTCTAACACAAAAAGGAGAATTCAGGTATACCTTGAAAGTACTTAAAAATGTCTTTTGATCACCAATTATTTTGCCTGGTATGTGTATGACAGGAAATAAATCATGCAGTCAAGGAGATCCCTCTCAAAACTATGCTCTCTCTGTTATGCACATTTCTTCTCACTAAATACCTGTATAATTTCAGACTACAGGAAAAGAGCCAAACTCGAAAACCTTAAGTTTTATCAATATTATTACTAAGAGCTAACATTTTGAAATTAAATAAAGCATAGATTTTCTCCTCATTGCCGAGCTACCACCTCTTAGAAGTGATATGGATGCATCTGCAATTATTATTTCTTTTTTCTGATAAAATACCATCTTACCTTACTCTGAGGACAATGAAGGAGCCATCCTTCATCCCAAGTGCCAGCTGGGATCCATCAGGACTGAAGGACACGCTCCGCACGGCCTCTTCCATATTACAGCGAGCAATCAAGGCATGGTCAGCAAGGCTCCACAGCCTGCCCCAAAGGGAAGGGAGAGCAGGAGGGGGCTCTTCCTGACTCCCCAGGATTTGGGTGTCAAGAGGAACCCCAAAGGTCTAACTCAGTAAAATCAATTGCACACACCCCTTGCGTTAATATTGTGTAAAGGACTGAGTCTCTTTTAACCTGAACACATAATGTGGAAGAAGAAAACAGAGTGAAGCTCAATTACACCATCACTTGGTGCCATTTCCAGACTTATCTGATAGAATTCCCCAAAATGAATAAGAAAAAGTGCAGCTTCTGTAGACAGGAAGGGTCAGTGCAGCTCTGAGTGAAATTTTCACTGAAAGCAACACTCAGGGAATATGAGCATTCCAACCACAGGGAAGATCTTCTTGTCCTAACTCTGAACGAGCTAGGAGACAAAACTGCATATTGATTCCCTCATTTACAGCAGTGCAGTTAAAAAGAATCAACCAGTAAATTATGTCCTAAGATAAAGGCAAATAATGGCCCTATATTTTTCTGAAGGAATGGAGGGAGCTTCCCAGATCACTATAGGCTGGTTAGTCAGATCTCAGTAGCCTGCAAAACCCAGAAATTTAAAGAACAGTTAAAAGAATGGGGAAAATGCATAAAACACCTCTCTCAGCGTAGAGAAATTAAGCCAACAATACCCAGCTATTTTTATTTTGAGGACAGTCATAAATGCAATATATTGGTAAAATCTTTGGTAAAGTATGAGAATTACGAATCAGCAGGTGAGATTATGTGCTAAACTGGACAAAAGAACAATTTGTGCAGGAACTGTAACGTGACACTGGACCAAGTTGTAGAGCAAAGCTGGACAGGAAGGAACGCTCAGGCCGGATGGGAGATACTACTGAGAGTTGTAGCACAAACTTTGGAACAGTAACAATTCCCGTTTCCAGTGAAGGCACGGGCACAAAGAGAGCTGTACTGAGCTCTGCTCTGCACAGGAAGCTTGGAGGCACTGGGAGCACAGGAGTGCTCCAAAGGAGAAAAAGTTACGTTGTTGGCACTAGAACAAACAGTATAAACACAACTTGGATGGAGCTTGAAAAGAAGGTGGAAAACAAACAGATGTAAAACTGGTTTCGAAGACAAACCAGAAGCAGGATCAAGAATCTTGCAGCCTCATGAGGCAGAAGCTGTGAGCTCAATACAAAAAGGAATGAACCAGGAAGGCTTTGGAAAGATTTTGGAGGAAACACTAGGATACAATTGTTGCTCCAAAATATTACTTCCACAAAAATCAGTTTGTCCCATACTCTAGAAGCCTAATTGCAATACATGACAGTCTGTTTAGTAAATGTAATAAATAATTCCCTGTGCCCTCAGAGAATGATAATTTCTCCCGGTTCCTGTGGTAAGAGACAGGGAGCAGGCAGTTTTCCTAGCTGAGATGCTTTGCTTTGGAAATGTAAAATGTAAGAAGCCTATATTTGGGTAGAGCCTTCTCTCAGCTGGGCTAGGGAAAAATACAGTAACTCCTCATTTAGACATCGCAGACACAAGAATATCATCTGACTCACTAAATACTTTTATTTCTAAACCAATTTAGATTTATATTATATACTCACTCTTTGCAAAATAGTGTGATAATCAAATACTAAGAAAAATTACCCAGTGAAGTGCAATACAGAAACATCCCTGTTGATGCAATTTTAGTGTTACAGAAAAATTGTAGGGAAATCCTTTTGCGTACTTTTTTATCTTAAAGGAAGTATTTATACATTTCACTGGAATTCCTCACATGAAGCCATAATCTATTAAAAAATCCACTAGGATTCAAATCCCCCACTGTTCTAGTGCCCAAACAGCTCAAAGATGTGCGATGTAGGGCAGTAAAATCCCTGCACACTTGAGAGATGGCATGTCCAAAGGCATCAGGGATATCATAACTGCTCCAACAGTGATAAGAATGATAAGAGCAGAACTCATCAAGGCTTGATGAGCACACAGATCCTGCCGTGCTTCCTGGAGGGGCGCAAACTGCGTCAGGCTCTGAGTCAGCAGCACCCTCCCCAGCTCCAGGAGCTGAATTACTCTGCTCACCAAGAGATAAACCCAAGACAAGAAATCCCATCTTAGTGGGGTTTATTGGCTCGAGGGCAGTGCAATGCTAATCCCAGCTTTGCAGCCCTTCCTCCAGAGCTAACCTGCATCCTGACAGGACACTTGTGCCTGTCTGTAACACTGGACAGGCAAACCCCAGCAGAAGAGACAATTCACGCACTGCATAAACTGAAAGAAATAATCCTCCTGCAGGAAGCAGGGAGAAAACAGGACTGTAGAGAACAACTGGCAGTTCTGTTGGTTTCACACACAGATTTTAATTGGGGTTAGAAACAGATGAGGGATAGTATGGATAGGAAACCAGTACAAGTGAAAAGATTGAAAGGGAAGGAAAAAGAAATTCCAGCTGAGAAGCAAGCCTCAAGGCAGAGGTGAATCATAATGTGCAATCTGAAGGAGCATTGATCAGAAGATGGGTGTACAGTAGGAGATGGATTTTTCCCATTGAAATAGGGCCAAAGGGTAAAATCCACATCTATGTTTCCAAAATAGGTTGTCTAGTAGTCCCTAAAAACTGTAAATCTCTTTGGTAACTGCCTGGGGTTGATTTATAAATATGCAATCAAATCATCTGTAGAAGACAAAAAGCAGTGCAATGGGTTTGGAAAAAAACTGATGGAGGAGTTAGAAATCAGGATAGCAGAGTGAGGAGAAACCACCGAGCGGGCCATCAGGGGACAACCAACCCGGGCCTGTGCTGTGCTGCAAGGGTGGAACCACCACGGAAGGTAGGACATGGGAGACTGCCAAAACAAAGCCAGGTCTCCCCAAAACGTCTCCAGTAGCTTTGGCACTCAGGAAAATCTCCATCTCTTTAATCACAGGTAAATAATAAGTTCCACTGGGCAGAGTTCATGCTTAGGTGAGAACACACAGCAGCTCTGTGGTTGTGGACTCAGGGAGAGTGTGAGCTGGACCTCCAAACTCTACAGTCGAGTCTCACTAAGCACAATAAAATGCCTTTTTTCCCCCAGAGGCTTATCAATTTGCCAAATTTTCATAGGGACAAGAAAAAGGAACACCCTTCACTTTGTGACAATGTCCACAAATATGTAGACAAAATTTAAAATCTCTGCTACAAAGCCTCAAGGCACAAGTGCTACAACTAAACATAGAAACACAGAATATCCTGAGTTGGAAGGGATCCACACGGATCAAGTCCAGCTCCTGGCCCTGCACAGACACCCCGACAATCCCACCCTGGGCATCCCTGGGAGCGTTGTCCAGGCTCTCTGTGCTGGAGCTCTGGCAGCCTTGGGGCTGTGACCATTCCCTGGGAAGCCTGTTCAGTGCCTGACCACCCTCTGGGGAAAGAGCCTTTCCCTGATACCCATCCCAAACCTCCCCTGACTCAGCTGCAGCTGTTCCCTTGGGTCTTGTCACCGGTCACAGAGAGAAGTGATCAGTGTCTGCCCCTCTGCTGCCCCTTGTGACACAGGTGCATTTCATCAATCTCATTTTCTGGCATTTTAACTGAATTGGTTTTAGATCAGATTTCCTAAACACTCAAGGCTGAAGCAGACACCTTCTGAGTAAAACACTGGATGAAGGTATTTAGGCTTGTTGCTTGTTTTACCAAAAGAGAAGTACAAGGTGGCCACTCTCTATTTAGGTCACTTTTACACAACAGGAATAAATCAGTACTTCAAGCAGAACACATAAATCCAGCACATTTTGAATATAAATTCTGATTACTTTTACCCAATGTGTGGCACCCAAATATGAAAACTGAAGAGAAAAAGCAAAGCTGCTAAGAAAAACACGGGGGAAAAATGTTGTCTTAATAGAGTCTTAACGTAAGGCCAGCAAGTCAATCCATTACAAATTAATGGGCACGTGAAGTAATAAAATCACCAAACCAGATGCAGCCTTACCGCACAGATCGATCGTCGCTGCCCGTGACTGCCAAAGGCTTCTTGGGATGCACGGCCAGGGCCCAGAGCTCCCCCTCACAGTGGCCCTGCATGATCAGCATGGGCTTGTCCCTCTCCCTCACAAGCACCTCGAAGATCTCGCTGTCCTGTGTCCCCGCCAGCAGTCTGTCGGCTTTCCAGCACACGCTGCGGATGGACAGGCCTGGGGGGCACACCGGGAGCTGCCCTTAGTGCCAGCCGTGCCAGGGGATGGCACAGCCAGCACTGCTGAGAATTCCAGAGGTCATTCCCAGCTGGCATGTTTGGCACCGGGGTCACACAGAACATCCCAGCTGATTCGAAGCTCAAAGCAGTTCTGTCAGATTTTGCCCATTTGACACACAAAGAGAAAGCCCAATCCTGAGAAAACATGCTTCCTGCACACCTTGGGAATTTAAAAACCAGCTCCATTTCACAGGATTTAAAGATCTAAATTTTATATCAGCCAAGGGGTTGCTGTGACTGAAGCTGGTTCATTCCATTTTTCAGTACTTTACTTTCTTGCACATTCAAATAAAATTTTAATGGTGAATTTAAATGGTTTGTGCCCACGTTATCACCCTTACCCACTTCAATCAAAATGGATTATTGAAACAAAAAATAAAAAAAGAAAAGGCATCCCTCCTCCCAAAAGCCAAACCAACAGAATTTTGCTTTGCATAACTTTTAGAGAGCTTGATCTTATTCCACAAATCTGAGCCTAGCTTTGGAGCTGGAGTTTTACTGATCATGAGCTTAAAAACACCCTCTCAGCAGTCTGAGGAATTTGGTAGCACTCTGGTCAGCTGCTTGCAGGGTTCGTATTTTCTCTTCCAGTTCATGCAAAAAAGTTTGGATATCGGATCTAGATGCTGTGAGACGTGAATGAATAAAAAAATCCATTTGTCATGTAGTCAAGGTCATCCACACCATCATTTTCTTTTTTTTTTGGAATCAAATACATAATGCAATGAACTACTGGTCACACAAATAAAATATTCTCATCTCCTGAGAAGGTTAAATGAATCTTCATTTATTTTCTTGTCCAGTTCCAGCAGCTTTTAATTTTTATAATGCCATTTTATGACTTAGCTAAATTCATACTGAAGTTCTGACTGCCATCTTCTTCTTGATAGACACCTATGACCACACAAGGAATGGAATTCCAATTGGAATTCAGCAGAAGATGGGCACTGTTACATTTTGGATTACAAAGCACATCTTTGGACGTGGGAAAGGCAATGCTCTCTGTGAACATACTGCACATGAAGAAAGATTTCTCAGGGTTTGTTTGACAGCCAATGACTTTGCATGCTTTGGAAAAAGAACTGGAAAGGAGGGACAGAAGGTCCCAGGTAAGCATTAAGGCTCCACCACTGCTCGAGGCTACAGATGTGCTTATATTAATCAGTGCCAATGACAACTGAAAATGAAACCCCACTTCCAGAGGTTGGGATTAGCCTCCAAGGCAGTTTTCACTTGCCCAGATCTTTGCTTTTTGGTTATTTGTTGCTACTGTTTTCTAGAAATTCATGTTAATGAATTCATTATGATTCAAGCTGCAAAACCTACGTAACGCCAGGAGTGCAGAGCACAGGGACTGCTGCTTGGGTGTCTTGGACAACTTTTTGAGGGCTAAATTCCATGAGGGAACACTACACCCTTGATAACGCATGCATTGTGATCTGTGAGATTGTAAGTGCTTCAAATTATAAAATAAAGTGATGACTGAGCTCACAGGAAGCAGGATTAGATTCAACAAATGTAATTATCACCAATTTAATAACATTCTCTCTAACAAATCTGCCAAGTGCTACCATTCCAAATGCATGAGTGGAGTGTTCAGATGGTCAGCACCTGGGAGTATCGGGTTCCAGAAATCTCAATTAGTTAAATGAATTGCAAGTAATTAATTAATTAAGGTCTGGCTAACTTCATTCTCCCATCTTAAAGTGTTTAATTAGTTCTCACTTATCTTCTTGCATTTGCATGGTGGGGAGCAGTGACTGGATCCCTGTGTTTATACCATGAATCAAGGAACACTCCACAGGTTACAGAATTGTCAGAGAGGGAAGGGAACACAGATCCAAAAATAAGTACAGTCATTAAGTAAAAAAATCAGCAGTATGCAGAGACATTTATACTTCACATTAAATGCTGTCACAATCCATTATCCAGATGTGTGAAAAACCATTAAAGGAACAGCTCATTACCTTTGTATCCTTGTTCAGTCTCCCTGAGATCAATTTTAGTAATTGGTTTGAACTCGGTGTCCCACAACCGAATGCAGCCATCTCTCCCTCCAGTGGCAAAGCCTTCCTCACAAGCATACATACTAAAAATTCCAGCCTGCCAACCAACAGCATCCCAAGTTTTAAAGGTCTTCACAACAAATTTAAACACACAAAGCAAACGTTTTCAAACAGACTCTTGTTAAAGGCCAGAAACTGCTGGGCACAAAAGTGTTGCCCATCCAGAAAGCAAACCAGCAAACACAGCTTTTATTTCAAGTGCTCCACTTGAGTGGTTTATGTAGAAACCTTTGTGCAAATAGCAGTGATACAGCCTATCTGCAGAACTTCAAATTTGGGTTTGTTAATATTATGACAAGGACAATTGAATAACTAATGGAGCACTTAAAATAAAGAGTTACCCGGGATAAACAAAACCAAGCAAACAAGCAATACAAATATTCTTACAGGAGCAGAGGTGACTGAGACATTCTTTCATGAATTCAGCTCAGACATCGTTTGGAATCTGACAGGAACTGAAAGAGTGTCAATTCATTCTCTTTGTTGAAAACAAGGTTTTATTACAGTTTGAGTTTCTCCTTTGTTTTGAAAATGCCTCATGATTAGTGACTGTGCTGAACCACCTTGGAATAGCTCAAGGAATGCCTGCTGAGTCAGTATTTTATCAGGAAAACCTTGGTTAAGAGATAGGTTGAACTGCATGGAGATAAATACAATGGAGAGAAGACCTCCATTTTCAAAGTGGCCTTGTACAATGTCTTAATAGATTAATATTTCTAAATATTAATTACATAGAGATTAGAAATTGGGCAAGAGATTGCATATCAGCCATGGCAAACTCCATAATTTATCACATTGTATACAGAGTGATTGTATTTAATCATTCTAATGAATCTAAATAAATTTCTGCTAATATACTGCAGGGTGTTATTGCTTGCCGAAGGCATTCCTGTGTTATTGCAGCTGCAGTTTCACAGTAGTTCCTCAGGTAAGATGTCTCACTGACTCCAGTCTCTTTGCTTTCATAAATTAGGGGCTACTTCTACAAATAACCAGAACTCTGCTGAACACTTAGATCTCCTTTGAATCCTAATGAACTGTCACCATAACCAGTCTGGGGAGGTCAGAAAAAACACGTTATTTTTGCAGTGCTCTTCCTAGAACAAAACTATAGTGACAAGTGTTAGAAGTCATATCACTCTCCTTAAGAAAATTGTCTTGCTTCCTTTTTTTCCAAAAACCCCACACCAGGATGCCATTACGCATAGTCATATTCCAAATAGGAGCAGTTCTCAAATACATCTGAAATAAGACAAGGAAGTCCTACTGTGTCTTTATTGTAGTAACAACAGAGGCAAATTAATTACATTGGAGTGGTTAGAAATCTAACACAACCCTGTACATCCCCCTTTCACTCTGTAATTATGAGAGCTCCAGACTGGGGGTGGTGGTTTGTGGGTGTGTGTTATGAAAGCAATTGGAGTAAACTGTCTCTGGAGTATGGCTGGAATGCAAACTCACAGATTCAACAGGTTTGCTCCACACTGAAGCTCTTCTGAAGAGTCAGACTCCAGTGTTGGGAATTTTAGTAATTCTATAATAATAGTAAAATTCTATTTAAGCCCAGATAATCTGCTTCCCAATTATTTTTAAGTAAACCGATAATAACTGAAGCTACTCAATCTGTGAAACTTTAGATTTAGAGACTTCATCTGACATTTGGTTTATTTGGTTAGATGGAGGCTATAAATATCAACAGTTCTGGCACGATCAGCTCAGCATCTGTTGGCAACACGTACAACATTGCATCTAAGTTCTTAATTGCTGAACAGCCTCAGACATCCTTCTGACCCGAAATGGAAGGAAATCTTTGTAGCTAAGCCTTCAGGAAGTTTTTCAATTCAATGAACAGTTCCTTATCAAACAGACATGAAAGCACCACTTACACTGTGTGCTCCTTGAATTGTGCGGACCAAGTTGAGCCCTTTCCAAACATAGATGTCTCCATTTAAAGCCCCGGAGTAGGTGATGTCTTCTTTAGCGCAGGCTAAACACAGGATTGTTTGGAGATCTCCTGTTTTACCAAATATTCCTCTCTTTGCTGTCAGGGCATTTCCACACAATGTCCAAAACTGTGAAATGTAAATGGCAGATCAGGAGAAGTTTCTGCAGAATTTCTGGTTTTTCACATTAATGTGAGGATCTCAGACACACATCCTGACAGAGCAGTGCCTGGGCAGGCACTGAAGTGATTCCTGTGGTGCTATCAGAACACCCACCACTCCAAAGCCTGCCCATTTACCAAGGAAATATCCAGGCAAATGTAGTACATCTAAACCCAAACCAAACGATCAAACTGCTTAAGAGGGTGAGGTTCAATGCTGCCTCACTATAGCCACACTGCCCCTTCTCATTCTCTCACTGTCCTTCATCAGGTTTTGCTGGGAAATGCTGTCCAGACAAGTGCATGTTTTTAAACCCAAGAAAATCCCATTTTTCTTTTCTGCAAAACACAGCTACAGCACTGAAGTGATAAAATGCTTTATCTTACACCACCTGCGTGCTGGAGCAGACATTTCTGCCCTTCCCTAGTGCACTGAAAGAGTTCTGTCCCTCAAATATAGTCACAGAGAAACCATCTGTTCCACAGGGACTGCGAACGCTCGTACATGAGACAGCTCCCTGACTCCCAGAGTAACAGGTTCCCAAGGGTGGAATGGGGACTTGCTCAGCTGCCACACAGAAGTCATCAACATTCTGCAAAGAGGAATCTAAGACTGACTGGGGAGGAGGAAAAAAGTGAAGAAAACAGCTTGTCTCAGAAGGTTGTCTTTGGAGGAGAGCTAGAAATATCAGATGTTTGTTTCTGAATAAGAGAGCTTTTTTTGATTTAAATAAACAAGCAGAGAGGACAGTTTGTGTACTCAGTTGTCCCTCAAGGACCAGACCTTCTGGGGAAGGCAGAATAAAGAGACTATCAATGAGAGATAGCAAGAGAATTGCTGAAATCTCCAGTCCTGTCAGCACCAGGACATTCTAGACACGTGCAGATACAGAACAGCAAATCCCTGGGGTGCAGCACAGCACAGTCTGTCAGTGGAGCCATCCCTGCTCTTCCATCCAATGGACACTGGACAGACACAGGCAGAGACTGGACAGGAATAATGATGTGTCTGACATGGATTTATCACATCCATCTATTCCCATTTCTATTCATTTGCCTACAGCCAGATTTTTAGGTATTTTTCTAAAATTCTTTATTCCAGAAAATCCTTGGATCAAGGCTTTTTATTTCAGCTCCTTCTCTATTGTTAATTCAATTAAATTTTCCCTTTGCCTCTTAACATCAGCCAATTTAGAAGGCAGAGGGAATACTGCCCCCAGGGCTCTCATTCTGTGAGTAAAACCTAAACTCTCCTCCCTTCTGGTCTGCTGACGAAGGGTGGGAGAGCAGGCAGCACTGTTAGAAGGGTGGAGGGAGGATCCTGAGCTCAGTGTGAGATTCCTTTGCTCCTGGGCTTTACCTCAGCTTCTAATCCCTGCTCAGCCAAATGAGCCAGCAGAACTGGATTGCTAAAGGCATAAACAGCACAATTCCTAAGCATTAGTCCCAATTCTCACAGTGATACTATTCCTTCAGAGCTGTTATTATCACATTCCCGCCACTTTGTACTGAACAGCAAGTTCAGGCCTCTGCTGGAGCACCACTGGAGGGAAACATGGAGTCACTTCCCCTCCATGCTGCATTTTTCCTATTTGTTGGCATTCCTTTTTCTCTGTGTATCTACAGTGCCTGGTATTCTCTGTGTTCAGGGTGATTATGGCCATTTTAAACAGAAGACAGGTGCCAAAGACAGGTTTTGGAAAACAGCTTGTGGAACACAACAGATGGTATCAGTGCTGCCAAAACCACCCACAGTTGAAAGCAGTGGTGGTTTAAGGGCACGAGCTTCTCAGGAACCAGAACTAGAGATATTAACTGGTTTCCTAAACTTCTAGTTAAAGCTCTTCCCACCCCAGTCATGTGAAATAATTGCCATCTGTTAGGAATGTTTTTGAGGAGACTAGAGAAAAATAGAAACCTGAAGGGGATATTGGCAAACAAGGATTTGTTTCTAAGCTTTCCACAGGCATGAGAATGTTTTACCCCAAACATCTGATATATATTAGGTTTACATTTAAAACACTTCCATAAAGGGTGACTTAGAGGGAGCAAATAGTGGGGCACCAGAGTTTTCTCTCTGCAGGCCCTGCACATTTCTCAGTGGTGTTCCATGAGAAGCCCAAGAGCAGGTCATTCTGTTCATACTTTGTATCTTTATTCCTCCTACAGCTGCTCAGGGACCCTTTGTGATGCTGGAAGAGGGAAACCCCTAAAGGCTGAGACCATTAGGGTGGAATGGAGAGGGCAGAAGACCCAAAATTGTAAGTATATAATGAATGAAAATTACACCAAAGGATCTTCCCGACTTTCTTGTTCAGGGAATCTGCAGCTCAGGCACTGCTGAATGTCTCAACTGGCTTCAAACAAAACATTTTGCAAAATGTTCACAGCGTAAAGAAAGAAAAATATAAACAGTCCTATATTTCAAGTCCTCATCAGGTAAGAACCCAGATTTTTTTGTGCAAGTACTTTTTCCAAGTAAATAATGAAAGCTCTTTACCTTTATGTGTTTTACTCCACAGCTGACAATCCTGTTTGGCTGATATTGATCCCAGGAAATATCAAATATCTGTTAAGAAATACATTAAGCTGATATTTTAACCTATACAGTAACGGCATCTAGGTTCAGCTTGCTTTTACCAGTGCTTAGCCATAATTTCTCTTGAAACGTATTACTACAAGTGAAAGAGCACTCTTCAGGTAAATTTGGAACTCTTTGTAATCAAAGGTCAAGGCAAATATGGAGGGTTCCTCACAGAGTTCTGTCAACACACTTCATCCCTGACTCCACACTGCCAATCCATTCCAGCTCCAAGATGTTAATGAATAAACAATACTTACATAGGCATTCTTTCCACTCCCTCTTCTGTGCAAAAGCTCCTTTCTCTGGGTGGGAAAGTCAACTGGGACTAAGATTTTAATACTTCTTGCCTGTCCTGGAGAATTCTGCTAATTCAGAACCTGATCTTGTACCTACTGAGGCCAGCAGCAAAACTTCCACACATGCAAAACTGGGAAGTGAATCAGTTCTGGAAGAGAAAATCTGAACAAGGACTAAGATGCTTTTTGTATTGGGAACATGGCAATGTACTTTAATGTATGCATCCATGTGCTTTTAAATATGTCAGGCAGGTATTTTGCTTATGCTAAACCCGGTACAACATTCCCTAATCCTGAATAACATTCTAAATTCAAACCTGGTCAGTTCACATCTTTATTTAAGTTATGATCCTTTACCTGAAGCTAACAGATATAAAAGAAATATTTATCCCAATTAAGTTTCTTCCACAGGCAACTGTCTTAAGGAAAAGTGAAAGGGATATAAGTAAATTTTCCCTCAGAATAAATTGTCTTTTTGACATACTCAGAGACAAGATGATCTTTGGCCATTGAGCTCCCATTTCACATCCCATATGAAGACCTACAGATCACCCTACTCAGTGTGTAGGTACAACATATTTCCTCTCTAGGCTTACTAACAGTGCCTTGTGCTGGGTCTGGCACAATGAGAAGGAATAAATATCTTGTCCAGTATTTTACAAGTCAGGTAGAATGACCAAAATTGCCTTTGCATTAACCTAACACAATCAAAAAATTACTTTTAAAACACCCATGCAGCTCCCAGACAAAATCCAGGAATGCTTCCATACAATTACCCTGTCAGAATGGCCTGTAGCTGTCGCCAGGAGCTTTCCCCTCTTCCAGTCCCAAATACACACTGTGTTTTTGGCATCCAGTCCCACAGAAGCCAAACGCTGAGGAAAAACAACAACAATCCAGTTAACAGGAAATCAACCCCAAATCACTTTGCTGTAGATCCCAGGATTATGTGCACAAATGGATTTTCCCACACATGACCTGGGTTTGAACCACATTCCAAAGGCATTCACACTCAACATTTACTCACTGGAGAGAGCACCGAAATGTCTCATCTCTAAAAGGTCAGGTTATTGATTTCAGGCTACCAATGTTCCAAGCGAAATTCTTACCCTGAAATATCTGAGGTTCAGGTGCACACCTCTCTAGCACTTTGATTTATTAATCTGATAATAAAAGTGAAAGGGAAATAAAAGCTTTCACTATTTCCAACTACTGCTTTGTTCATTATGCTCATTTTGTTGAGCTTTAGAACCAGAACTGGATGTACTTTCAATAATTACCTTTTATATAGCTTGATGTATCAAATCACCAGTTAAAATAACTAATTCATTAATAACCAAGCTAAATTCAAGTTTTCTTGGTCATCAATTAAAAGAACCTAACTTTAACACTTTTCAATCTCAATAATGCAAGAAATAAAAAGAACAGAATAAAATGGAGGGGGAAATCTGGAAGGGAAAAAGCAGAGTGCATCCATCTCTGACATACCCAGAAGATCAGCAATTACTATGGAAGTTGTAGGTCTTTTCCCTTCCAGTGACTGTCCTCATTTTGTCCAACTTAACGTGAATTCCGTAAAAAATGGGCTCAAACTTTCAGTAAGCAAAATGTTTAAAATCTGGAGCTGTCTGTGATAACAGAAAAGGACTGAGCCACCAAAGAAAACAAGTGTCATTACCAGAAACTCCTCTGACATGCTGTATTAGAAAAAACATTTAATGCAATAAAGCCCTTAACAACCATATAACAGAGAGAGAAAGTAACTGTTCAGAGCGGAACAGAAGGCTCCAGTTTTCATCCTGTAGCAATAATTCAGAGAGCAGGTACTCAAGGCCTTTTCATCCCATTCCTGAGTGTAAATCCACAGTGCACATTTTCCCTTTTGGGAGAGCCCCTCAACAGCCTCCGCATCAAGTGCAGTAGGTTCACACACCCTCTGCTGTCTTAACAGTTACAGTTTCCTGATTTAGAGGAATGAAAAGATGTTTTGGGACTTGGGTTTAATGGGAGCTGACAACAGGCATTATCCCAATGCAATACCTGCCTAGTGAATAATGCAGAACTTAACCACCGTCCCACCAGAAAACGCACTAAGCAATGTGGAGCTAATGAAAACAACAAAACAAAAACCATCCAAAAGACCCTACTCAAGACCCCTCACCACCAGAAAAAACTATTTACAGACTTATACCACAAATTCCTCTGAGTCCAGTCTCCTTCCACTGGAATCAAAATACAGAGAGAGGAAATGAGCTGCTCCTAGAGGAACAGAATGTTTTCATGAGGCAGTCTAGATCTGTTCTCAAATATTGTTGGGAGGAACAAGGTTCCCTTGGAGGGTTCACCCTATGGGGGGGGGAAGGTAGAACTCTGTCAATGGGCTCTGACTCATAACAGAGTTGTGAGGGGAGAGTTAAAGAAGTTTGTACAGTGGAACAAAGAAATAAAATGATAGTTTTTGCAGGATTTAATAATATTTCCCCTTAAGAAACATAACCCTGTTATAGCTAGAACTCACAATGTGGATGGAGTTCTGTGCTTTAACATTACTCAAAATGTCCATAGAACTTAGGGTGCTGGAGCTGGTCAGTGTCACACCACTCCCAGCTGCAGGGCCACTGAGAAACTCCACTGGCCCAATGGCACTGAGGACACAGAAGAATCACACATCTGAGCCCTGCATCCATCAGCAGGCCAACAGTGGGAAATAGGAAATCAGACCTTCGGTACTGGGAATGGGACCTATTTTATATGTGGAGACAATGCCTATAAGTGGCTTCCTAAAGGTTCCTATTTCCAAGCACTATTAATGTCTCCCCGCAGGGTACTTTGGCAACAACCACGAAGAAGAGTTAGGGCCAAGAGAACATTTTCCATCCAGGGAGTGCAGGACAATCTCCAATTATACTCCTTTGATTTTGGAAAGCAATTTAATTCAATGCTACAGTTGTTGCAACACTTTGTGCGGGAACATGAAGTATTGAGACTTGTCTGAAAGAGACAGTCTCAAGAGAAGGGGGGACTCGACAGACAACATGGAGGATAGAAATGCTCCATTCCCTTGAAACTGCAAAATAGAGTGTAACAACTAACTAGCCAACTAGATAAAAGCATATAAAAGACCCACAGGATACTAAAGGTAGCTGGAACCAGTGGATAAACAGATAATGAGGAACCTGAGCGGGTTTTGTGGCAGTTGTGAAACAAGAAAATCCAATGCACGCCCTAAGAGAAGTTCAAGGCAAGGTCATTACAATATTGGGGGCTCTCAGTGAGTACAAGCACCAGAGACCCCTTTAGACAAAGCTCTAGGACCACAAACGGAGCTCCAGTAAGGGGCAGAGGCATGGAAATTAGCTCTGGGGAAAATGGCGTTTATGTATTAGCTGGGAAATACATTGTAATATGTCTGATCAGGATGGAATAAATGACCTGTTGTAAAGTTTCATGACACAGAGTTGTGATTAGTGAAAAAAATCACTCCTCCAACTGTGTCCAGGGCTGGAATACAGAATGGCTGCTTTTTAAAACTTCAAATTGTGTTAGAAAGTTTATTCCCTTGCTGACTTTGGTATCAGCAGTGAAAACACTATGGGAAACTAAGAAGTATTTTGTATTTTCTTTTAACACAGGCCTGCTGAGGAAGGTCTCCTGCCGGCAGAAAAGTGATAAATGCTGAATTTCCTTTTTGGTAGAAACACACTTTTAGTTCTCCTTCTGGAAGAGAATTTGAATTCTATTCAGAGAATTCACAGAACTACCAGAAGAAAATATCTGCCAAGTAGTTCAGGCACAAAATTAAACAATTATTTAAGAATCTATATGGATTTGGAAGATCTGGCTAAAGAAGCCTAATGTTGCATTTCTAAATTTTTCATGAGGTGTGTATGAACTATGGCAGTGCCCTTCCCACTCCAGTAAAAAATATTTTTAAAAGCACATAAAAAGGGTTAATCTGAAATAAGTCAGAGCAGAAATTGAACTGTGTAGTACTGATAAAATACTTCAGTATGAGGCACCTGCTTTGTAGGTAATTCTGTGAAGGGGAGATGTTAGTACTTTTAAGGACAAACTTTAGTTAACTCATGATTGAAGACATTTTAATTGCAGGCAAAATGACAACTCCTCATTAAACATTTGAACAAAGTGCAGTTTCCCTCCTGCTAAATGGCAGCTCCTGCTCAGACAGAAAAAGCCCAGACTAAACGATGTATTTTTAAACAGCAACACTTCTGCAAGAAATTCAGCTCCCATCAGGACTGCATTAAACCCAGGTAAAACAAAATAGGAAGTTCACTCTGACCCTACTTGTCGCCAAAAGCTGTACTGAAGGTATATAAAACAAAGGTAGCATTCAAGCTCTCCCATGTGTATTGATCATCTCCATTTATTAGAAACAATAACAAAGCCTGTGCACACCGATCTGCGTTCTCCACCCCGTGGAACACGATGCCAGGGAAGCACTTGCAGGAACGACTGTGCTGTCTCCGTGCAGGGTCAGCTCAAGTCTGGCCAGGAGGAATATTTCCCAACTAATTCATCCAAAAGGAACAGATATCCCAGAGTTTCTAGTTCAGTAAGAGTCAATTAACTTGGCTCAGGGAGAGGTAGGGTGGCCCTGTGTTTGAGACCTGCACATGGCGCAGCAGTCGCACAGGAACGCACAAGGAGCCAAGCTGAATCCATGGAGATCCCCTCTGGGAATGCAGCAGAGTCACCCGGGCTTTGCTTCTGCGTACTTTTATTTAGGAAATGGACAGCTGGCAGAGTTAGCAGTGAAAAGAATACAGCTCTTATTGCATCTACACCATACCTGACTGTTGCATTTATTTGTGTTTTGAGGCTGAAATGCAAATCTTCCCTGCCTTTTAACAGCCTTTGCATATAAAAGAAGGAAAGCTTTGCACTGGGAGGTGCAAGCAGCGTCTGCACAACCTGTTTTGCCCCGTCACAGACACCAGCTCCCTTGGGAATGCTGCATAACAAACCAGAACTGCCAGCAGCTCTGAGTTCCAAATACTCACAGACTTCCTACCATGCCCTTTAATTCTGGCTCAGTGCAGCAGCTTCTCCTGCAAAGCCAGGAAGAGCAGCAAAAGCCAAGATGCATTATCCATATTCATGTTCTCCAGCACTGGTTGTTCTCCAGATAGAAAAGTGTTCAATGCAGTTTTTTATTTCCAGAATAAACTGCAACTTCCCAAGCACTTCCAGAAAGGGAATTGTCACTGTTCTGCAAGGTCAACGCGGGAGTGAGTTTGGGTTTTAATTACAGCAAGCACCCAGCAGGATCTTCAGGAAGGCCTCCACCTCAAACACCCTCTGGGCTCCTGAGTCTTCATTCCCATGAGGTGCTTAAATAGCTTTAAGTTTAACCACCAGTCTCACGAAGTTAAAAATGAGGGGAAAAATGAAAAGCATTTATTTCTGAATGAACAGTATCTTAAAAAAATATTACACCATTAGAAATTTTGTTCTGTTGATCCGAGGGTTTTCTTGTCTGAGGTTTTTGGTATCAACTAATCTAAGCATTCCTAAAAATACTTTAGCAACTATTACATCAAGAAACTCACCAGGACAAAATTGTCATCAATAATGACAAAATTGCACAGCCAGATATTTATTTATAAAGCTCTGTGAAGTATTTCTCAGGTATATGTGAATTTTAGGTCTGTTTGCCTCCTACTTCACTCAAAACTGAAAGCTTTTAATACTGCCAGGGAGAAAAAAATCCTTGTGTTTAGCTGGGAACAGCCCACCATTTAGTTATACTTTAAATTTTGTCTCAAGGTATCATCTAGACTAACCCAATTGTACAATGCAACACTGTGTGTCCTAATGCCATTATTCAATTAAATTGCCTGTGCACCCCAGCCAAGGAGACTCTCCCAGCAGTGAAATTAGTGCAGCTCTTCTGCCAGAAAAGCTGCAGGGTTGTGAGGGCTTTGCCAGGAACTGATTTCTTGGGACAGCAGGTAACAAGTACATGGTGAAGCCACTGCAGTTAAGCCACAGAGGGGCATTTCTGCTCTGGATACCTGTCCAACACCTGATGCCTCCACTCCACTCAGAGGCCAAGCTGTGATTTCATCCCAAAAGCACCTCCTGTGCACGAGCTGCATTTGCAGTCCTCCTACTGCAATTACAATTACAATACAAACCTAGGCCTTGAACTGCAATCACAATTAAATCGGAACAGCAGTTCCAGCACTGCAGCTACTGAAACACAAAACACGGAACGTGCATCTTTCTGAGAACCAGAAATCCAGCTCAGTTCAGAACCCAGAGAAGGAGCTGTACTGACCTGGCCGTCCGAGTCGAAGGCCAGGCAGGCGACTCCGTGCGTGTGCGCATCCTTCAGGACAGACACGGTCTGCACACGGTAGGAATCCCAGATGCAAATGTAGGGGTCCTTCCCAACCTGCCCTGTGGCTACCAGCGTTTTATCCGGGTGAACTGCAAGGCTGCAAACAACACACTTCAAGTTATAACACACCTTGGGAATGATCACAGCAGCTGTCTTCAAAACGCAGTCTCTTCCAGTATTTACTTAGAATGTTTTGCAGAGAGTGACATGGTGAGTGCAGAGTACAATTTATCATGTAATAATATTTTAACTAGAAAAAGGAAAAGCATAACCAGAGAATTTTTAAATACTTTTTATTGATAAGCTGATTGAAAACACAAACTTAGATATTAGTCTTTCACAGGTTTATAATGGATGATTTTCTACTATTTATTCCTCTTTTGCACATCAGCTCAAATATTCTGAAATATGGACCAGAGGCTCAATAATGAGTATTGTTCACTATGAGAAATACACACAAGAAATCCTTTCATCTTTATATGTTTAAACATAGCAATCTCAGGGTGACACAGAAATAAATTGTTTCACCAGCATCAAACCATATTTCTGTTCACAACCCTTCAAATATGAAAATAATAATAAACCCTCCTCTGCAAAGTCATATGAATACAAAGGCAGATTTACACAGTTGCCCAGGAAACAAATTTGAACAATGGCTGAGCATGGGAGCTACGCATGGAATAAGGAAAAACATCCTATTAATAAACTGGCACTCAACAGGTGGCTCAGGGGAGCTGAATACTTCTGCTATCCCAGGAGCAGATAAAACTAATTATTAAGAAGAATTAATCAAAAAGCTTAAGAAAGTTTTGTAAACATATGCATTTAAAGGAAAAAGAACAATGTTAGCACACATTTAACTGTTCTATCTCCCCTGCCCATTCCTCCTTTCCTCCCCAGGCTTGGGTTGTACATTATATAGAGTACCAGCTTACCTCAGTTCTAAACCTATACAGGCAATAAAAGGTGACACCACAAACTTAAGGTGTGATAGCTGTAATTAAGTTAGGATACTTTTCTTCAAGAACCAGAAGGAAAAGATTAATTGGGCTGATCTCTTCTCACTGCTAGAGGAGAACTTAATCACACGTGCCACCATTTAGCTCAGAGCAGTTCTCACACACCAGAGCCTCCTCTTGGGTTCAGAGCAGGAACATATTTCCTAAACATCAGCACATCTGTACTGAATGTCTCTGGTATTTGTTTTATCCTTTCTGATGCATGAAGTCAGCCAGTGGGGGAACTAAAATTAGGGAATAATATCAATTTTTGGCACCTAAATTAGCAATCTGATTTCCCACCCCTGCTGAGGACATCATCTCCCGCCACCAGCCTTTCCGATGCACACCCCCTGCCCACGTTCAGTCTGGCTCTTAGATAATCAAGAGCTTATTTTTGGCAGATAGAACAGTGGGTTAGAGGAAGGAAATGAAGCCAAATTTCAAGAACAACTCTTGGTGACTGTTTGATACCTGTATATGACTTACACGTTTGATGTGTGTTCAACTATAAAAATTCTAAGTGTACCTATACAATATCTCTGTTGCAGAGATCCCATGCTGTCTTCAGGGTGTAAGATTTCCATGCCCTTCTCTGCCTCCTTAAATGGGTGTCAACTTCACTGCCTGTGTTTTGAACTGTAAAGGTGCATTTATTCAACTTTTCTAAGCCAACATCCCACAACTAGACCATTTGTAATGAAACCGCATCACTATTTGCACCACTGGAAAACACTGAAATACTGTTATATTTTTATGAAAATATGATTAGAAGAGACAAGGCATTCAAATAATAGCAATTTATGGTACAGAAAACAAATTATTACAGGGTTAATTCCTATTCTTTCTACAGGGAGGATGAGATCTAAGGGGGGGGGGGGGGTGTGGAATGTGAGCAGAAGAAATTTCCCAAGAAAATGTCTCTGTTTTCCAGGTTTGAGGGAAAAGGACACAAACTCCTTTGTGCTAAGGAGCTGGGATGGAAACAAGGGATCAAAGCAGCAGCAGTTGCTGCTGGTGCTGCCCACTGTCCCTGGCAGACACTTCCCCACACAAGAACTTCTTTCTGTGGGAACAGCAACAGGAACAGGTGCACACAGAGGGAAAGAGGCAGAGATCAACTCTTTGGGAGTGCCCATTCCTTTCCTTCCAGGGAAGGCAAAGAAAGCAATGGGATTCCTGGCTGAATGTACCTGTGTAAATTCCAAAAGCACTCTGATGTGTCTGCAAAAAAGCTCTTTAAGTGCATCCACAGGCACTTCTTTTACGCAAATGATCCATTCAGGATGAGCCAAGAAAGCTCAGGTAATATTTTAACATTATACCTCATTAATAAAAACATCTGCTAGGAAGATGATCTTTCAGGGAACATTTCCTTTTCCTTCCCTTCCAAGATCAACAAGCCTGAATCTAAGCATCCAAGGCTGGAACCGTGTTAATTTAGGATAATTAAAGATGCCGCACTCGTGTTCCAGCAGGGTCTGATGAAATGCTCTATAAAAGTCATTAGTGGATCCATCTGGTCTGGGGGCCTTGCCAGATGGGAAACTCACACTACCTCCGCAATTTCTGTTGCAATAATATCCCGCTCCAAGATTTTTTTTTTTTTAAATAATACATTAGAATTCCAGTGGACTAAAAGTATTTGCTTCTTGTCTACACTGTATTTCTGTCTATATTGGCTTTCTCTAACAGGTTCCATACACTTGTAAGCAGAGTACAAATCTGAAGTTCCAAGGTAGAATTAAGTAGAAAAGTTCAGAGGTGGCTCAAGCCTCAAAAGCAGTTACAGAGAAGGTGGAGATGCTCTTTTCACATGGATGCACAGGGAGAGGACAAAGGAAAGAGACACCAGCTGTTTTGAGGGAAACATTGTCTGGGTACAAGGAAAACATTCTTCACTAGAAAAACTAAAGATCAGGATAGTTCCCTAGAAAAGTGGTAGAATTCCTCTCACTGGAAATGGTTCAGGACTTAATTGGCTTGACAGGACCCCAAACAATCAAATCTAAGGCCGTGCTCTCAAGAGAAAGTTGGATTGGATGATGTCTGAAGGCCCCTTCCAAACTAGACTTTTCTATGGCTCCAAATACTGAAATACATCAAGAAAGCCTAAAGTAATCAAAGTAAAAATGCATTTTGGCTCACAGCAGTTAACTTGCATTAGATAATTGCTCCCTGATGCTGCAAAAAGTAAGCACTTCTGTTATCTTTAATACAGGCATAGGGAATTGATGGAGACCTTGAAATGGGTGTATCAGATGAGAGATAGAGGTTTAAATCTCACTACTCTGGGTCTTTTAAATCTATCACTGCACTATCCTATTTATCAGAGAGGCAAAATACTTTTTCACTGCAGCAGCCAAAAACTGAACATTTGCTTTTGTAGTTTTGGTGCATAATTTTTTAAGTTATGTTTTCTATTTCAAATGTCATATTCATTTGAATCTTTTAATAACCATCCTATCAATGATTCTTTGTTCATACAAACCAAAGCTGGTTTCCAGAGCATCCCACCTGACAAAAAAGAAAGTGCTTTTTGAAAAGGAAACAAACACCTGCAGTTCTGAACAAAATCACTAGACTGGTTGAAATCACCTGCTCTTGACAATATAATTCATCCTCCATGCTGGGATGTTTTGCACTTTAAAGCAGCATGTAAATTTGATGTTAATCTAAACTAACTCGAGATAGTTAGACACTGATCAATTAATCTCTATTTCAAATGCATCCAGTTTTAAATTTGGAATAACCTTTCCTGTTTAGACAAACCTTCACAGAATTCTGCAGTTTTCTGTAACAGCGCTAGATCATGCTAATGGAGACTTTGGGAGAGGCAGATAGTGTCTGTACTCTATCAATTCTCCTCAGGAAGTCTCTTTTCACAATGAAAGAATTGATGGTTCTTGTTAAAAACCACCTACAAACCCCACAGTTTAGCAGAACAGAGAACACAGCAGGTCTTTCCTCAGAATTTAGGTGAAACTTGTGAAGTACTCAGGGCACTGACTCTGCTATGCTTGAACAAAGGACATATTAGAAAACAACAATTTTTCTGAGGCTTTTTTCTCTGCAGCAAAAATATCTCTGAAGAAACATCATTTCCAAGAAGCTCCAAGCCTGTCCCAAAATAGCCACTATGTGCCAGCAGGTATTTTCTCCTTTGTTGCCTCCTCTTGCTCCTGGCAGGACACTTCCAGGCTCCTGGCAGGCCAGCCGCACATAGGAAAACCAGGGATTTTACTGCTTACATAGTGCTAAGGGACAGAGCTGTCCTCACATGGCAGCGAAGAACACAAACACTCACTCAGCAATTCCCCATTTCACAGAGCAAAATGAGTTTCTTTCCTCAGTTGTGGGGTCAAAAGGGAACTCGCTGTACAGACAGAGCTATTTCAGCAGCAAAATAAGGCAAGATGCAGCCTGATCCCTGTTTCTGAATACAACACAAAACATCACCAAGCCCCATGGAAAGGAATAATGGAACAAAGACCAGCAGTTAAATGGAAGCAAACGCAGGGGCCTTCACGAGCAAGGGAACACCAGAAAAGGAAGAGGAGCCAGAAAAAAGGGAAGAGTAACAAGGTAACAAGAAAACAATCCGCACAAACCCCACGAGATCTGTAAAAATTGAGAGAGCATTGAGACAAAAACTGCAGCAATCTGACAGGCTAATGCTACATCTTATCTCCCCCCCAAATAACTTCTGCAACACCACAACCATCTTTTGAGGAAAATCCAGCTCTTAACAACATAGGAGATTGTTGCACGTGCACAATCACAGCTCCCAACCTTTGGCTCCTCCAGCACAAGCCCAAGACCCGCAGAGCAGCACAGAGCTGGCAGGCAGATCACATGCCACGATAACCAATTTTAATCGGCATGTACCATTGGGCAGGTGATGGAGGCTTTGGGAGGGCACTGCAAACATGTGGAACAAGTGGGAGAACAGAGGGAGCAGATCTGTCAGCCCTGAGACACAGAGACTCTCTGTGTGCACATATAATACAGTTAATGCACACACTCATACAAGTGAATTTACACATCTGAACATAAAGGTCTAATGATACTTTTAAATATACTAAATATTGCCACATGCTTCTTGCAAGCAACTCGAGTACAGAGCATATTTATCCTGACAAAATAAAAACAAATGCTGATGGAAATACTGCAATGGCAATGTTTTAATTTACTGGCTTGATTTCTACATGGCAATATCTTGTTTATATATAACAGAGAACAGGATATGTGTACAGAGTGATAGGCTTTTATTAAGATCACTTAGGCATGTTTTAGTTCCAAGCTCTTACTAGCTGTTCCACTGCTGGTTTTCCCCTCCATGCTCCCTGTGTAGGAAGAAGAGCCACACAGCCACAGGTTCTAGCATTTACTCATCACTCTGCACCAGCTTCCTATTTCCAAGAAGCCAGGCTGGCTCTGCACTGCAATTCCGGAATTCAGTGACCTGTCCCAGACAGATCCCATCTGCTCCTCCAAGGAAGCAAACACCCCCAGATCCAAATGAAGTCAGAGCAAACTGTGACTGGAATCACTGCATTGGGCTGGGCCACAAACCGAGCCCAAATGGAATCATTTATGAAGTGGATGTGCAGCTCAGACCTAATAAAGGTCCTGGAAACACACACATTAACAGCTTGCTGTTCCGCTCGAGCACACTTAAAGTGCCCTGGGAATCCAAGGGGCATCTTGACAAGGGTTTGATTTCTGACTATTCTGCAGAACTCACCTAGGTGGAACAGTGACAGAAGCAAAGTTATAAGCATTCCTGCCACTCTTTATCCTGGGAAAATTCCTACTGACCTGCTCCTTGTGCCAGTGTTTGTTATTCAAGCCCATGGAGTTATTCCACCACATTTCAATAAGGTTTATTCAGCTGCCCAGGGCGTATTAGAACTCTTGACAGATCAGTTCCAAAAGGCCTGAGCATGGCAGAACACGGAATTTCTCATGGCACCATGGAACTACAGAGGGATCAGAGTCAAGCCAGATTTAAAAATAAATAGCTATTGAACAAGTGATTAAAATTTCCCCAATAACAGAAGGTGAAAGAAGCAAGAGAAAAAAAGCTCTTAAAATGCAATGCTTTGAGCAAAAGCATTCTGCACTTTAAGATCAGCTCGGATTTACATTCATATGCATCTGCACACGCAGAAATATTGGGCAGATTCCCAAATAAAAAGGGAACAGCACTGCAGCACAGTCCTGAAGCACTTGGGGCTCCTCTTCACACACAGCTGCAATTCTCTAATGATTTATTTCCTCATACATGTTATTTCATGGATAACTCAGGGATATTTTGCAACTCCGAGCTTCTCCCAGTGAAAAGTAATCCTAGGAGATTTTATCCAAAGCCCACTTTATGACACTGAAAACTAAGCAACAACAGCTGCTGATGTCCTCATGAATTGTGGGTTTTGAGCAACAAGTGATCAGGAGAAAATGTGCAGCCACACTACCCCAAAGAGACCCCACTGTGTAACTCTGAAATTCAACCACCATATTCCAGTTTTCCCATGCATGCTCAGAGTTTCTATTTGAGTCTAATGATATTTGAATTCATGATGATGAACCAAACACCCGTTTTGATGGCCAAAGCAGTTGTCAATAAATACCGAAGACAGATACACATGACACCTTCCTTGATAAAAGCATTGTGATTTGATGCAATCAGTAAAATGGACCTGAAACTATCAGCTGTAAAGAAAAACCTGCTAGAATTGGAGACCAGAGAGGTCAGAAAAGAGCAAGAACTGTACTTAGTTCAGCATTGTATTTGCCCCTGCCCTATTCTATGCTTACGATACTTTTATGGACAATGTAACACATTCTGTAATAAAATACACAATGAACCAGCAAAAAGATATTGGTTTATGATGCTGAGATAAAACCAGCAACTTAAATGCTATCAGCGATTTCTCAATACATGGAAAGCTAATGAAACACTGCTGTAAATCTAGTACTGCTCACCAGGAACCAGCAAAACTTTAATGGTCATCTGGTATAAGGAATTTGAAGGCCAGTCTGAACACTGTAATCAAAAATATAAAATTCATACATCAGATGAAGTCTGGAAGTGAAGAAATCACTGTCACATGTTGGAGCCTCCTTCATTTCCTGTGTTCACCTTATTCCAGCCTGACTGTGGAAACACCCGAACCAAATGCAACCCAAACCAGACACACAAACCACGCCCAGCTGCCGGGAATCAAACCCTTTATTTTTCCCATGTCACCACACTCCAGGGCTGAAGCAACTGAAAACAGCCTGGATGTAGCTGTGCCTTTCCCCCAAAGGCAGAGATGTGATGATCATTCAGGCAAAGCCTAAGCAGACAGGCCTACAGCTGGTGGTCACAGTGAACAGCAAATCTGAGCACTAATTAATTGCCCACAGGCACTAACTAATTAACTGCCCGAAGCACAGTGATGGGTGCAGATGGCCCCCCGTGCTTGGCAGCACAGCAGGAGGGATTCCCAGGGGGATTCTCCTGTTCTCTCCAGAGGCTGACTCAGGCACAACTGCTTTGGCATTTCCTGGATCTACTCTGCTTTTTGTATAGCCAACAGTCAGCACTGAATATGGGTATAACTATACAGATCACAGTCTGAATCAAAACATTTGCAGGAACAGCTGAGAAAAGAGGAGAGGGAAAATGGGAAGAAAATTTTGGAAACAGGACAGACAAAAGATAGAGCTGACAAAAAGAGGAATCGTGGGGGAGCTGCAAAATGAATACAATATAGAAGATGTGATAAAAATAACCAAAAAACCCGGAGAACAGCCAAGGAGAAATGGGAAATACTGCAGAGAACAAGGAAAAAAACCCAGCCATTGTCACAACTTTCCTGGATCACTCCCACTTTCATTTTTAGTTTAAGAGATTTCATCTTATCTCATCATATCCCCAGGTATATTCACATCTGTGACAAATTGTGTGGTCTGACAAAACTCTCAGGCTGTTGTTAAAAATTCACACTGGGATAATAATACTGTTTGCATAGGTTTACCCTCATCTGATTATCAGAAATAAGGATTTTAAGCCTTTTTACTTCAAGTGCAACAAAGACACAGCTGCCTCCTATTTGGGCCTTCTTCTCATGGCTATCCTGCCCTACAACATTTAAAGTTTAGGCACTTTAGTGCCTAAGAAGAGAAGAGGAAGGATTTAATTCCATAATATATCAAACCAACACACCGCATTTCATGGGTCAGAAGCAGATGATTCTTTGTACACTGAATGTCTACAGGAATGATAAATGTGGCAATATTAGATGTGGCTGGTAAAAAACGTTCATTTTTACACCTCTCAGGGTAGGGGGAGTTTTCAGTGCTACTAAGAATGCTTTTTTTCGCTCATTATCTCACAGGAATGTGAAGCCAAGACCAACAATTGTTCTCAAGGAAAATATCTTTCTCTCTATTTTAGAGGTTGAAAATCAGCAGAAACAGCAAAGAAATAGAAAGTTCTTATACAATCATATGGAAATTCTGCTCCCTGTTTGGCCATGCTGAAGTGAATAACAACAAACATCAACTGGGGCAGAAACCACTGCAGAGCAAATAGGAACCATATGTAACATCAGAATGGGTCTGTTCTCTGAACCTCCAGTCACAATGGATCAGCAGCAAAGTCATGAGTTATCAGTTCTACGAGCACTCTTGCCAGGCTTCTGAAATTCTGCTTCACCAGTTAATTGTACAGAACACAAATACAAACACCACTCCTAAAAATTCAAACACTGTTTATAACAAATACTAAATATAAATCCATTTTCCTTTTTTCTAACAATTCAGACAAGAAAGATTTCTATACAGTTAGCCACAAAACAATCTTATTTTTTTGAGAAGTGCACTTACTAAAGTTAAGTGTGACTGTTTTTGTCTTGCTTTACATTGTCTGACACAGCCTGAAGATTCTAAGTATCAAGTGTCTCTTTTGTGTGGGACAGATTAAACAAAACCTCTGTTAAACTTCTCAGATAACAGAATTTACCTGGTTTCCCAGAGCCTGTTTTAGCTGCAAAAGACCTTACCCAGCTATAGCCTAGTATTAAACAAAAAGCAGCTAAGTACCATTGCTTTTAGAGCCAACACACAGCAACTAAAGATTGAAACCAACACCTTGATTTCACCGTACCCTGCTGTCCTGCTGATGACAGAATTATGCAGCACCACAGTAAAACCAACAAATGATTCACCAACAGCATACCAATACTCTGCACATAGAGTCCAGAAAGATAAGCATGAAAACACCAAAGCAACACACTCAGTAATTAATGCTGATTAGAATTTTCCACCGCTTCCCTTTTAGCCTTCTCTCCTTTCTACCACAGGCTTTGTGGGTTTGGGTTTTTTTGGCTGTTTGGTTGTTTTAAAAGGCATAAATAAATAAAAGAAGCACTTACCAAAGCTCCAGAGCAGCTTCTAAGAGGGGAGTTTTACCGGAACCCTTTATATAACCTCCTACTCCCACCCCCCCCCTCCCAGCTGACCCATGTTTGTTACAAACGAGGGCCTGGCAACTCAGGTGCAGGGACTTTCATTGCTCATTGCTTGATTAGTTCTGTTACTTCCAAATTCTGCAGATTAAATTCAGGTGAAATGCTCACCTGAGAGCAATCTGTGCTTAACAGGTGGCAGACAACAGAAAGTCCTCAGAGGACAGAGCTGCTTTTTATCAGAACAAAAGCTAAGACTATAGTTCACATCAATTTGATACCACAAAATTCACTCTCTAGCCAAGGTCTTTTTCTCAGTGGAATCTCTGATGTCTAAGGCAGGGATGTTACACTAAACATCTCATGGATCTGAGGTGTTTGCTTGGCTGAGTGGAGGTTTCTAAATGTCTAGAGAAAGGAAGTTCATTTTGAAGCTTTTTACTGAAATAAAATCCTTATTAGGTGCAAGTAAGCAAAGGACACAATTTTAATGGGAGTCTGGCTTATGGACTGCCTGCAGATATTTGAAATGTTCACACTGAAGGATGGTGTGTATTTTGCTCCACTTGTGAAAATACACCTCAATATGCTCAATTCACAAGTCTCAATTCACAAGACACATCTTCCTTCACTCAGCACTTACAAATATTGTTGAGTTTATCTTTACAGAAATTACTAAAATAGTAGGAAACTGCTACCGTTTGTGTAAAGCCCAAAAGATCTGTGAATTAAACAAGTTGCACCTGTATCTACTGAAAGGCAGAAATTCACTTTGGTCATTTTTAGAAGTTAACTGAATATAGAAACTATAATAAAGAAAAAGGTTTGTTTTAACTTTTTTGTGTGTTTCTTGGTTTATTGGTCATTTTAATGTGTAAAACAATAATTCTATTATGTTTAATAGTCAAATCAACTTTGTATGGTCACTTAAAAATGTTTTAGTTGTTCCACTTTTAATTTCTTTTTAATCCATAGTATTTTCCTGTGATGTTATTGAATATTTCCTCTAATTCATGTACTGCCATGTTATGTAAGTATTTTATCTGCTTTTATTTAAAAAAAAAAAAATTAAACTAAGGAGAAAAGAAGGGAATAGCTTCATTAGTTACTTAGAAAATCAAGTTCACCCCAGTCTGGAGGGCCATGCAAAAGCAGGCTTCCTGAGGAGTTAGGAAGCCTGTTTTATTATTCCATCAATCCACTGTCTAAGGAAGTAAAAGAAAGAAGCAGCTTCAAATGTAAACATTAATAATAATTACAAAAGCCAAAGTAAAATATTCCTTTGCCTTCTGGAATCTCACAAAGGCTGTGCAAGCTCTAAAAACGTGTTTTTTCAGACTCACATGGGTATGAGCAGTGCTTTCAGATGAGAAGCTGTAATTCATCAGAACTAGAAAATCGAATTACTTCTTAGACTTCTACAATAGCAAATCTTACTCTAGAGAGTCCAAAAACCAGGAGTTAATACCAACGTGCCAAGTGCATCAGGCATCCTGTCTCTGCTACAACTACTGAAGTAAAATAAATCAAAATGCTGTTTTCCCAAGAGTCGTCTCCACAATCGTAATGTTTTAAGTGCATATTAAAATGTAGGATTTGAACACAATAAATTCACCTAACTCAAGTTACTCTCTCCCCGGGGTCTGTGGGACATACGTCAGGGGTATCGTTATCAGAATTTTGTCCTGCAAACCAGCTTCTGAGCTGATTCGGGGATTCAGATCTTTTGTTGTGCTCCCAGTATAGGCAAACAGATCAAATGGGAGGCAGACTTAATTTAGGTAACGGTGCACTGGAGGAATTCCCAGATTTGCCATAGAAGGAAGAATAAAACTGAGGAGAGTTCCATGCCAGTGTACCTAAGTTTGTTGGTTAAAAATATCTATATTACAGACTGCAGTACTGATACACTTGCAGCTCAGCTGAAAATACAGCTGTCAGTATTTTCTGATCAGGTTTGTATTTCTGAAAGCAAAAGATTAATAGAGATGACTGATGTGTGACACATTATCCACATTCTGCTCTCTCTTGCAAAAATACCAGACGAGTTGAGAAACAACCAGAATTTTAATGCATGTTAATTTGAGCAATGTATTTTGCATACATTTGCTTTTATTTTTGTATTCTGCAGGCAGCTGGAATAAGTAAAAAAAAATCTGTAATCATCTCAGAATTAGAAAAAAAAAATTGAAAGCAAAATCTTTATTCCATATTTATTATTTAAATATTAAAATAGTAAAATTATAAACTTTGGCTTTCATGATCTTACAATGAAGCCATAAACAGATCTAGAAATGTTTGCATTTTTACTTTGGAAATGAGCTTCATAACTTGACTGGAACCCACCTGAAAACAATTTGTTTTGTTTAACATGGTATTAGATAATAATAATTTTTTTATTTAACTAGGAAACGACTGAACTGATTGCACTTCAGTTTAATAGCATTCAGGTTATCTTATTTGGCTGAAAATAGGGCTTACTAGATGGGGTTTTTAACTTTTTTCAAATTATCCAAACCAGGTCCAACAGTATATCACCCCTTATCAGTGTCTTAAAATCTCCAGGTGCAGTTCAAAAAACCCCCCCATAAACCCTGAGGATTGCAATCTATTTTTCCAACAATTACTCATTTTAAAACCACCTTCACACTGAGATGTAGGTTTAGGAAGAGGAGCCTTTGTAGGATTTCATTTAATCTCTTTACAGGTAATACACACATTTGAGTCACAGTTCCTCCCCGGCAGATGGAAATAGCTTGTTCCATAGAAAGTTGGTCTCAGGTTTTAGGTGAGTGTTTTGGGAACAATCCAGACCCTTCTTCAGAACAAATACCTCTACTGATGAATTTAATTGCCCTCAACCACTCAGGGGAGGAGCCACAACATAAATATGGATTTTTACGAAGAAGGGTGAGAGTGGAACAAGCAAACAAACAAAAAAAGGATGCAAGAACAGAATGAAGAGGAAATAAGACATCAAGGAAACTTCCCACATTAGTCCAAGAATGTCTCGGAGTTAGAGAGACTGAGGCAGCCTTTAGGGGGGTGACTGTGGGGTCATGATGCAGAGCAGATTCCAGCAGCTGAGTGGGAGTTTAATTGATAACTCTGAAGTCATCTCCCCGAAGGCTGGTGAGAAGCACTCATCTTTATTCACTCTGTCAGCTGCGCCTTCTTGTTACAAGAAAGTAAGAAACAGAAATAAAATAAATTTGAGAAAAAAGGAAAAAATATTCAATCAATCAAAGCATACTCTAACATATAAATGAGGATTCTAATTAAGGAAAATAAAGATTATCTTCAAAATATATGATATGCTGCCAGATTTGTCTATGAACCAAATTCCTCAGGGTTTTTTGCTGGTTTCTGAAATAGCTGATCAAAGACACATGCTAATATTTTCAACAGAAGACAGGTGAAATGTGTTGGCATGCTGTATGAACAACCAAGTCTGGGAAGCCCCACATCCATAAGCAATCCAAGAATTAAACAGGAGACCAACCTACTCTAGTAGTCGTTCCATTGGAATTTTCCCATTTGGGGTGGTGGATGCCAGGGGTACCAGTAAAGCAGTTCTACCTCACTGACTCAAGGGAGCCAGGAGAAAAACTGAAATCCAGCATGTTACAAACAGTATGCTAACATTCCTACAGGAATAACCAGTGCAGGACATAACTGGAAATGACATCTGAAACGCCACAGTCTGTCTTCAGAAGAGAGAAATGAAGAGCTAAAAATCCCCAGGACCTCCTGAGCAGAATGCAACGTCGTATGCCTTAAATTCATGCTGACATACAGCGAAGCTCTTCTGTTTTAACATATTTGGGCATGTTGTCCTAAAGCCTCAGCCCAAGCCCCAAAGAACAAACCATGGTTGTGGCAATTGCTTTGTTTTGGCGACTCTCACCTTTTTTTTTTTTTTTTTTTTAATTTCTATCACATACTAGGGGAAAAAACCCTCCTGTCACAATGCAAGAGATTTGTTTTTACTGGAAACATTTCCTAGGAGCCTAAATTCTGCCACCACTCAGAAAAAGCTTAGATTTGCCAATACTGAACATCTCTACATAGTCCCAACTGCTTAGCAATTCCAGGTTTAAGTGCAGTGCGTTCATAAATGGAATGAAGGGACATCATCACTCCCCACTGCTTCCTCCAGCACAGAAAAGAGAGAAGTGAAAGGGGTAATCGAGTGATGACATTTAGTCAACAACTTATTTGAAAGTCAAAAATATCAAATTCTTATATTTATGCATTATATAATACTGCAGAATTATATAATAATATTGTGTATGTATATATATACACTATATATATTTATACTTGTGTGTATATATGTTTAAAAACCCAGAACACAATCCTGACAATGGCTAAGGTGGATCACAGAAACTCCAGCTCTGTTGATAGCAGCCTGTGACAGCTGCAGCAGATGTTCAGTTTTGAGGGGCTGAGGCTGATAAAATTGTTATATCTGATAGGGAGGAAGAAAGCAGAAGAAAATGTGTGCAGTGCACTAAACTGTCATCATGTATAAAATAACTTCTACCAAACTAAATGACAAGGTAAAAGAACATTTACCCCTAGGCAGTGGGGAGTCCCATGGATTGAAAATGAAAAATAACAGATACCGCGGGGAAAATGGGAAATGCAATACACGTTCAGAATATTCCATCAAACAACTATTTAATACAGCAAGAAACAGGGCATTCTGAAGACCTGACTTATTTAATGGCAGTGTATACATACTTCATTTAGCCTGACTTCTGTTGAAACACAGAATACATGGTTATTCTTAATTTAAATTATCTTATGACCCTTCACCAGGTCTAACAGTTAACCAAAATACCATTGTGAAGTTATACTGATATAGACACAAGTGCCAAAATACTCCTTGCTCAGACAAATGCATGCTGCTTTCTCAGCTCCCTTACAGGAAAATTATGTTTTATCTCACATAAGGCCAGCTGTCAGAGAACAAGACTCTCTGTTCAGATTTACAATATTCTTAAAATAGGCATTTACAAAAATAAATAGCTCTCACCCATCTCCCATGCAGATCTAAGATTTCCTCACATGCCTAGTCACACTCGTGTATCCACCAGGCTCTGGAAAGCTAAAGATCCATATCCCGGTTCCCATCAAAACACACAACCAAGCCCTCGAAATTCAAGTATTTTCTAGAAATTTTAGACATGGAAGATTAATTTACTTCCAAGCTTTTAAAATGATCCATCTGTGTAACAGAGCAATTCATATGTTCACACATAAGGCAGTGCCCACAGAGCCATCACCATGGCTGAAAAGCAAATTATGTCTGTGGCAACTCCACAGAAAGGGAAGAGAAATAGCAAAAAAGTGAGGACAGAGTCTGGGAATTTAGCAAGTTCTCTGAACCAGATAACTTCCCTTCTGTGCTGGCTACAAAACGGATAGTTGGGGAAAAACATGAAGGGAAATGGTTCAGAACTTCTATTTCGTGTTATTTTAGGCAACAAACTTGGTAGAGGTTTGAGGAAAGCTGCCCTTGCACATGGAATAAGCTCAGGTCCTGACTTTAGGGTCTCAAGGAGCACCACAGCCAGACAATGGAAAGAAACCACACAAATACCTGACACACTGTTCAAAGCCACAAGCCACATCCAAATCGAACTCAACAGTAACTTAAGTCATGTTCATGGGACTGCTTTACAGTCACTTCAAAATGAACTCTCATCAAGATAACATAAATACAGCAAGTTTCAAACAGAAAGTTATGCCATGTTGTTAAATTAATATTTTCCATAAGTAAACCATTCAGTATTACATTTCTGAGGAAGCAGCATGTCACTGGAAGTGTTCACCAATCTTCCTGCTCTACTGAAAGACTGATCAGACATTTTGAAAAGATATTTGCAAACCACTTCAGCTTATCTCTCCTTCCATAGAACCAGCTGCACTAGGCACCCTCAGAATATAGGACCCTCCCTATTATTCAAAACATGTCTTCTAATGCAATATACAGTAATTAATTATCCAACTAGTAATTCATTTTATCTGGGTTTTAATGGATGTGCAGCCAGTCACAAACAGGAAAGAGCAGGTGTGAAGTTAGGACACCACCAAAATCCATGACATGCTGTATTTAAGGGAGATTACCATGATCCAAAGAACGCCTTTCAAACTTCTGTTTTGTGAGACTAATACCAGGAGTTATATAAACAAACATGGAATTATGATTTTCTATGTTTTTATGTAAGCACTGTGACTCACTTTCTTGCCTATTACTATTTTTTCTCTTTTTCTCTTGATTTCTTAGCCAACTCTTCAGAGCAGAGATTGGGAACCTGGAGTTGTGCTTTCAGTGAAACCTCGGAGAACCGGACTCGTGGGAGCCCTTTTTGCTGTATTTTAGTCTCAGTGCTGCAGTGGAGGCTGAAGAGTTTTGTGCCATTATGTAACTGCCTGGCAGCATGTAGCTTCAGGCGGTTATAATCTGGTTTACTGCTTGTCATTTGCTAATACTTCGGGTTTTTCTCTAGCTTATGCTATCAGGGATGTTACGGGGGGGGTTGCCTTCCCCTTCCCAGTAGGAGAGAAAGCAGGCTTCAGCCACAGCTGCCAGGTTCATGTGGAGAATAAACCACATCTCCCTACTCGTCCCATCCCCTGTGCTTCCCTCTGCCTCAGCACACAGAGCAGTGCACTCTGCCCTGCCACACAGGGCGTGGGCTCTGCTGATGGCTCCTATGGCACAGGAGGCTGAAGCTGAGCAGAATCTTGGAGCACAAGCCCAGGGTAAGATGCGGGTGGTGCTGTTCCAATAAAATCTGCTAATCAAGTGCATTCAGCAGGGTTGGGCAGACTTCCAGATTTAACCATACCATGGCAGACAGCCAGGAGCGGGAAATAGCAACACACTTGGTTGTGTGCAGGGACAGACAAACAGGTCTCTGCATCACTGATTGAAGATCCTCATTTCTTTCAGAGCTTCAAAAATTACAGGCTATTAAAGAAGGCTTCACATGTCCTTGATAACAGTTCAGATATCTACTTGCTCTTCTATTCTCTTACAGTTTTCCTGAGCAAAATATCCTTTTTCCTTCATTCTTTTCATCCATGCCAGGTAAGATAAAAAGATATAGCACACCGAATTCTTCAGTATACCTGAGGTAAGAATTACAGTGGACAAGCTCTCTCTGGGAAGGGAGCAGCCAAGAGCCAGTGTGAGGTCTCATTAGGCGTCTACACCCTGCTCATATTGCAAACAAAACTAAAATGGTATTTTTCGTGCTGTATTTTATTTCTCTCTCCATGAAATCAGTCTCCTTACAAGGAGAGAAAAAAAAATTAAATCTGAAAATCTGACAGAAGCCCAGAATAAACTAAATATGAAAATAAAAAGAACAGAAAATGCAGAGCCCTCAAAACTCTAAGTTCTTGGCTATGTTCTGTAAGGGAGAAATTACTTTATATCTATTTTCTAAAATATAAAATCACTATGTGTTCTTCCAGGGAGGTCCTGAATTTATGAAAAGTGATTTTTAAAAGAACATAAGGATAATTTAAAAGGATAAAAGAAGAATTTTTAATAATCTGAACTGTTCTTGCTAGAGAGGAGATAAGATGGAATAGAGATGAGCCTAAAATGGATGTGCAGATTCCTTTCAAAAGGTGTTCTTGCTCCACTTAATGGAAGAGAAATAATGGGAATTAGCTCTCTTAATGTATTCTTTGTCAAAATTTTCTGTCACAATACGAAATGTCAAATTTTCATTTGAAATTAATTTGAAATATTTATTTGGAGATGTGATACAATTATATCACAAATTCTGTACTGCAAAGAGTGACATATCCAAAAGAAAGCCCCCAAAATTTTGACTGCATTCTGAATGGTATGACCTGTAATATAGAAACCAACTGATTAAAGGATGCAGTGTGGGAAATAAAAAGAGGAGGAAAATGCCACACACAAAAGAAAAGAAAAGGAAAATAACATTTCTTTAACACCATTATTTAACAACATTAAACAATCAAAAATATCACCAAGTTTCAAAGAGGAGGAGATTTTCTTGCGCGAGCCCATGTCCAATAAGCTCCATCTTCTGAAAGTATCCAAGCTTTTGGACAAGCAACTTTTCTACCACAATAAATGTCACATCTGGTTCTTGCAGGTGCATCCAGCAGGTTCCTTGGAATAAGTTCTGGTAAAATCTACTGTGAAGACATCCTAGTGCAGCAATGGGAGTGCCTATGAAAGGTGATAGATTTCTCTTTTGTGCATCTTTTGCAAATGCCTAATGAATTATTACTTATTGACCCAAGTAATGAAACCTGCCAGACCCACGTCAACCC
Organism: Corvus cornix cornix; assembly: GCF_000738735.6. Classification (NCBI taxonomy): domain Eukaryota; kingdom Metazoa; phylum Chordata; class Aves; order Passeriformes; family Corvidae; genus Corvus; species Corvus cornix. The sequence continues at coordinate 1,836,091 of NC_047056.1, read as the reverse complement.
AGTGCGCAGCTATGAAGGTAAAGCAATATTCCTGTCTGGGATTTGAGTGGGCTCCTTGCTCTAAGGATCTTTTGTAAAATGCTCTTTTCTGCAACCCCATAGCATAGGTGCAATTCTTTAAAATTTAGTTCCAGTATTAAGACATAAAAGGGCCACTCCGGGCAGAACCTGGGGCATGTCTGGAATCAGTAACTCTGGGTGAGACCCTCAGCTGTACCAAGCCTCACGTTTACACAGCCAGCCCAAGCAGGGGAGGTGACAGCAGAGGGACAGTTCACTGCAAGGCCACTGCCACACACCCAACCAAAGCACAAAGAGAACTCCAAGGGAAAGGCATGCACATTATTCCCCTCTTGGGAAGGAGGGACTGCATTATAAGGAATACAGCACAGAGCTGCCCATCCTAAAGCAGCTTGAGATGGTTCTACTAACTTAATCCCAGACAGAGCCACACAAACTTCTTCAGTCTGACAAGCAAAAGCTTTAAAATAGCTCTTTCAACTAAAGACAGCTTTCATACAGACTCAATATAATATCCTTTTAGATACTTGTGGCCACCTCCAGATGCCACATATTTTAAAAAAAACAAACTAACCCTCTGTGGAAGTAGAAGGCCAGCACACGTGCAAAGATCACTGTATCTGCACAAGACCTTGAATCAGGAACATAATTGCATATTATAAACTTGTTTTACAGCCACTAAGAGACAGAGCAGTTTCACTGAACAGCATTTCTTTTTCTTTTTTTTTTTTAATAATTTCTAAACAGATTAAAATCTCTCAGAATCCTAGAGGGATCAGGAACCTGCTGTAGACCTACTGCTAAAATCTCATTTAGGTGCAGTCACACTCATACATGTTCAGCACCGGTGTGACCAGGGCCAGAGAGCAGCTCCCAGTAGTGTCATCTCTGATCTGCTGTCAGAGAGAAGCCACAAAGCTCAACTTTTACCTAATCATAGATTCCAGCAGTGGGAGAAGCCAAAAGATCCTTTAAGTACCTTGCAAATAGTGCTCAAACACTAGAGAGATGAAAGAAAAAGTTTAGGAAATTTACATTTAACACTTTTTCTGGTCAGACAGCAACTGACTGTGACTAACCTCCAGTTAAAGAGCTCTCAGGATACAGAGAAGGAATCATGGTCTGCCTAGTCAGGGTGAAAGAAAAAGGAATCCAGCCTTAACTGCAGGTAGAGCTGTGAAAAACTGAGGGCGCACTTTATTGTCTTTTTTACTACAGGTAATTTCTAAAATAAACAACATCTCTTTAAAAAAGAATCAGAAAATTCTTCTTCAAAAGTATGGATCATCTTGCCCAAAACTGTTACTTTGCAGTTAATATTTGCAAGTAGTAGGTTACTACCACAGTAAATGACACTTGCAATATTTGTCTCTGCATATGGAAGACATATGAGGACGAGGAAGCAGATGTTTGGCATGAAGGGATGCCCAATGTCCATGTGGAGGCATCAATATTAGTATGACTACATATAAACTGCAGTGCCAGGCAGCAATTTTCATGTGGGGTTATGCCTTTAACATTCAAGTCTGCTAAAATAATGGAGGCACTCAAAATTCCCTATAAAAAATCCGGTAAAATCTTTTGTAACAAGGAGTGTTAGGCAGCCAAAATAACGGGGTTGCTGTATCACTCTGAGAGTAGCCTTTATTTTATGTTCTGTTCTAATTACCATCATTTTAGTGTATTTCCATCCATCTGTCACAGAAGAAAGAACAGACTTCACCTCCAGCACCCACAGAAGTTCCAGCAATCAGATGCAGTGTACCAAGGTTCATCGTGCTGCTGGAATGCTTAAAGGAGCTTGACATAAACATACACTTGGCCTTAAGATCAGGCCTCCCTAAAGCTTTGGAGGTCTGTTCCCAGGCCTTTATATAAATACCAGCTCCAAAGGAGAATTTAAATTCAACATGTCTCTTGGACAGCCAATGCAGACAACTAAAAGTTCCTGAGGCAGAAACACACCTCATGAAAAACAAGGTGCTGTTCCTGAGAACAGTCTTTAGGTGGGAAGAAAAGGAGGCATTTTTGCTCTTTACCAAGGTTCCCACAAACCTGAGCAGCTGGCAAGTCAGCAGAAGACCCTTTTACAGACCACAAACCCCCTCCCACTTTCACAGAAAAGCATTCAAATACTTGGAGCTGTAGAATTTTTTGTTTTAAATTTGAAATTAAGTTAACTCATATGAAAACATTTTCTATGTAGGTTTTCTTCCTAGTAAAGAATGATTACACACAACTGTGTGACCATCATGACTCCTGGCCATCTGAAATCAAGTTGAAATAAAACAAGTAAAAACATTGCAGAGTCTTAACACATAGAAAATGTTAAAAAATATGCTTAAAAATTAGGGTTAGACTGCTCTGGTTAAAGGGTTTGGTTAAATGATGACCATTCTCATTGACATATTGTGACAAATGCTTGCTGAGTTTCTCTCCACTTTTAACTGATTCAAGTATTTCTAAATCACTTTCAATAAGAAACTGTAGCTGTATATTCCAACACAGCAGATGCATTAATACAGATATTTAAGAAGCCAATGTATGGCAGCTCATGCCCCAGTAAAGACTTCAAATCTAAATGCAGCACAGCACTCAAGCAGAGGCAAAAGAGGCCACTGGAACTTCACAGAATAAACAGCATTTTCCCCAGGTTTTCCAAAACTGAAAGCAAAGGAAGCAACAAGCTGATTAAAGGATTTTTTAATGGGGGATTAATTTCTTTCACATGAAACTCATTTAACAACTTGCTGCCTCAAAACAGTTCCCAAAACCCTGCCTCACTCGAGCCATGCCATGTCTGTCAAGTTTGGATGGCTTGGTGCAGGAACTGGTGTAGCATCCACATAAGAAACAGGGCTGGAACTTGTGCTGTTGAAAATCTCAGATGGTGCTATGGCTCCTTTGCTGCCTTTTAGGGCACTGAATCTCAGCGGTCCTGTGTGTTCACCTTGGGTGTCTGAAGTCCAGGGTTACCCCAAGCTGCAGACAGTGCTGCTACCGTGCACTGATGATAAACAACAACCACAGTGACCCGAACACCAGTCTACATCAAACGGCTGCTGTTGCCATCCAGAGGGTGGCAACTGAACAGAAATTTAAAGTATTTTAGATCCCTTCAAATAAGCATCACCCCATAAACAGAAATAGGATAACAAGTAATTTTAAATAAAAATATTAAAGTACAATTTAGATCTTCTCTCTCTGAGGCTTTGATTTGCATACCTCTGTCATCAATTCACTAATTCCAAAATTCTACTCGCTGTGGCCAGCAATACACAACACTGCTTTAAACATACTACTCCTTTTTTTCCTAACTGCAGCAAGACAAGAAAACGTGTTCTGACACATATCCTGTCTCCTGAAACAACCCTCGTGGAGAACAAGCCAGGCCTCCAGTGGCTCCCGCAGCCCAGTAAATCCCATCCCCGCTGGCACAGCCACGGTTTTAATCTCAATCTGTCAGCACAGCGGCACCCCCCAGCACACTTAGAGCAATATTCTGATAAATCCGACACTGCTGGTACCCTGTGAGCAGCCTTACATAAACAACAGCTCTGGAATCCATGGATAACAGGATGGCTTTGCAGGTAGTACAGAGACCTGGGAGAGGGAGCAGGCTTGCTGCCTCATGAGAGACTGGCATGGAGGCAGTCGGGATGCAAAGCTGCTTTTGTGAATGCATAACATACAAAGTATCAGATTCCACAAGAAACCAGGGTGTGTAAAAACTGCAGGTGAAGTCTTCAGTATGCTGCCGGAGGTGCTGTGTCAGAAAGTTTTGACATATTCAGGACAATGGTTCAATACTGCAAAAACTCTCAGAACTCAAAAAGAGAGAGACATAACTTCGTCACTACACCAGAGGAAGAATTTCTCGGGGTTAGGAATCTCTGTTAACAAATGACTTCTGCAGATACAGATAAAATCAATTGTATTTTAAGTGATAATGAGAAGTATCTCAACTGGTTATATTTTTATTTTTGCTGTTTGTTGTGGCTTTTACATACAAATGCTGGTAAGTTATAGGAAAGAACTGCCTGCATTCAATACTTAATTGAGAGAAAAATGAGGATTGATCTAATTGATCAGTGTTCTACAAGTAACGCACAATATAAAAGTAAAAAAACCCGTTCTTTTGAAAGTTTTCCATTACTGTCAAAGCTACTGCTGTGGAGGTTACCCACAAACCCTTCTGCAAAACAGGGCTCACTTGACGGTTCAGGACCTCCTCTCCTCCTGAAGTTAAAGGAGGAAGAGCTGGAAGCACAGCACCTGGTGGTGGCTTTGCACAGAAAGCAGGACAATTCCGAGCTCCCTTGCTCCTTCTCAGAACATCGACCTTATTAGCTGAGTGCAGAACATTCAGTTCTTATACATGCAGAACTCACCTTTCAAATGTGAATCTTGGAAAAAATGGCATTTCTCCAATACAACACAATTTAATCCAATACACACTGGTCTGCTTTAGCCCAAACTAAATTATGTCCAGCTGCATTATTTTGATGCAAAACAAGAGACAGAACTATTAATCTTGGAGAACATATACACCTGCCCTTTTCACCAAGGACAAATATCCCCTTTAAGGACTTCAATAAACACTTCCAGGTAATACATGGTGTTATCCCTGAGAATCATGGGTTTATCATCTTTTTTTTAAACAAAACAGCATTCACAAAACCACAAAAAAAGCCACAGAAGGAGATAACAGCAGTCCTTGGAAGCAGAAGATCTTCCCTCTTGAAGGTCTCCCAGTCTCAATGATTCACAGTATTTTCCAAAATTCAATTTTTCTTTTCTAAACAGTGTTTCAAACCTCTTTAGAGATTACAACCTGTTGGACTGCAAATGCATACCCTGCTGTTTAGAAGCTGGTCTCAAGTAAGTAAATCCCAAAAAACCCAGAAAAATTAGGTAAGTACATTCATCCCATTCATCTCAAATGGATAAGGGCTGTGAAGCTTAAAATGTGAGAGTTTAAATTCCTGCATTTATTAGTCATATCAGCGATGATCACACAAGGCATCATCTACTTAAAAGTATTTTCAGTGATGGGATGCATTTCAGTGCACCAGTGGCAAAGGAGGCAACCACCCATGCCCCGGTGCAAACAACAGAATATTCCAGCAGCCTTCTGGATAGTCTGTCCTTCCTTAAACCCCACACGGTGACAGCAACAGTTCTTGGCCACTAAGAGCTGCTTGGGTTCTGCTGATGCCTTCTGGACCCAAATGTTTCATCCTTAGTGGAAACTACAGTTTTCCACCAGAATTCTGATGGTGCTGCAGATCAGAAACAAAACCCATTTTTCCAAAGCATGCGTTGGACATTCGGCAAGTCCCCCAAGACACAGCTAGTTTGAACACATGGTTCTAGTTCCCTTTAAAGAGCACAATAGGCAGAAGCAGTGTCAGAGTACAAATTTGAGACATTCATTCTTTCCATCCCAGCTGTACCTTCTAAAACACGACACTGCCAAAAGCACACTCCTAATGTGACAGATCTCAAAGTAAAGGGTACTGAAGCTGTACAATACATTTGGTATGGGGAGGGAGGTGCTGTCAGGTATAATAATAACAACTCAAACATAAGCACGGAAATACACAACTCTCTACATGGATTACACTTCCTATTGCAAAGAGTATCAAAATGTATGCCCATACAACATACAAAGGAAAACATTTTAATGTCATGATCCTGCAGATGCCTCTAAAATACTGATTCTTCTCTGAGCAGCCCAGTGTCTATTTCAGCAGCCTTTTGGAGCTGATAATACCTTTGGAACCAAAATAAACTTTGATGCACATGCACTGTACTTGATGAAATGCTGCTGCTTTAACACACCCTAGAGAGGAGGAGAAGGATGCTATGAGGATACACAGCAGCCAAAAGCTCTTCCTGGGAAAAGTGAATGGCTTTCTGCAAACAATGTGACAATTGTGTGGTTTGGTTACGGAGTGTCAAAACTCTGGCTTCAGCAGATGCTTCCATAGCACTCCCACACCATGAGTCACCTGGGACTGTTCTGGTTTCACATCATCCAGAAATCGCTTCATTGATGCTGAATTGGGTGAACAGGGAGGGCAGCAGATAGCTGTGCTCAGAGGAGTGGCATCACCAGGCAACATCCTTCATGAGGATATTCTAGGCTCAGATTTATCTCCTCAAGTAGTAGCTACATTAATTTTCTATTTTACTGATGTAAATTTCCTTATTCTGGAGAGATTTTTTAAAGGGCTACCTTGAACACTGTAACTGTGTCTTTATTTTGTGAGGTGCAGTAAAAAATCAGCATTTCGGTAGGACAAAAATGCCAATTAAATCCACTTCTCAGGCAGAATTTGAGAGAAAGAGACAATAAACTGGACAGATGAGGAGCAAGACCTGTTCTTCTGTAGCCATCTTGCACCAGCACACTTGGGATATTTTGTCTGTAGTGCAAACAGCTGAACTTGATTTTGATTTAGATTTTCTGGATATTAAAACAAGATTAGTTTGAGCTACGTGTCAGATTTATGGCACTCTCGTGCTGGGATTTGCTGAGGGCAAGGAGAGCTACACCTGCCTTCTGTACGAGGTCAGAATTGATGAGCTGGGGTCCCAGCTCTGGAAACATCAAGGTGCCGGAGCCACGATTTTGCAGCACTGTTGCACTGAGATCTTCCCAGTGCTGAAATGAAGTGCTTTGCTTTTGGTGCAGTGCAATAGAAAAACTTACCTTCCCTCCCCTATTATTGCAACATTTTGAAGCTTTGCTACAAAATAATGATAATCAACAGAATCTAGGCATTCAGCTTTCACAGCGACTGCTGCTAACAAATCTGAGCTGCTCTAAAACGGCAGGTACAAGCCGAGCTGTAAGAGGCGAGGAGGGGGTATTTTGCCAGCACTACATTCTCCTCCCTTCCCTTTAAACCCCACCCCACCCCACCACCAGAGAAGTCAGCCCCCTTACCTGATAATATCATCGTTGTGCCCGAGGAAGAATTTCTGGCTGTGCTCCCTGGTGTTGTAAACCACGCCGACTCCAGCCACGAAGTACACCACCTCTTTCCCTGCCGTGTAGTACAGGTTGTTGCGGCACTGGTGGCCCCGGTAGCCGTACACCCACTCCAGCCGGAGCTGGCAGCGCGGAGCCGTCCGATCCGCCATGATAACCAGCCCCCTGCCCACCGGCACACACAGCCGGGCGCCGGCCCGCCTTCCCCCGGCACGCTCTCCCCTTCCGAGCGGTGGCGATCCCCGCCCGCCTGCCGAAGCCTCAGGTGTCCCTTCCGCGCGGGGATGGGGATGGGGATGGGCAGCGCATCCGCGGATCCGGGATGCCGCCGCCGCCGCGCTACCGCCGCGCCGCCACCATCATCTGCTGCCGCCGCTGCCCAGGACGAGCCGCCGCCGCTCCGCCGCCGCTGCGCGACCCGGGCAACTTCTCGGGGGCACAAAAACACACCTACATAAGCAGCAGACCGGGCTTTTTTCCTTTCCGAAGGCAAAGTTACTTCTGTGCGTCACCAGCACCACCTGCCAAAGACTCCCCGCTGCGTCTCCCGGGTTGCACCTTCTTGGTTTCCTGCAAAAAGCTTCCTGGGCGCTCTTCTTTTTAACATATCTACCCTCGGGGCTAGAGCTGGAAGAGAAGAAAACACAAAACCCGTGCTCTTGAACCGCAGAGCGCACCGTGTGTTTAAAATGCAAAGGGACTGCCTGGATAGGGGAGCTCTCCTTGGATGGGGGAGCTCTCGTTCGATGAGGGGAGCCCTCCTTGGATGGGGGAAGCTCTGCTTGGATGGGGGGAGCTCTGCTTGGATGGGTGCTGTGGCCGCTCTGGGGGCTTCTGAGGCTTTTCAGCAGGATCCAGTGCTCCGAGTTCTCATACAAACCCTCTCCTTCAATATCATCTCATATATAACATCCAGCATAAATATGGGAATATTACCCCACCTTTCCTCACGCCCCAGCAACCAAAAACTTTCTCCTTTTGGAGTCTATAGCAACTATGTAATTAAGACAATCTTATTTTCCCGTTTTCAGTCACAAAATACTCCAAGTCACCATGAGGTAGTGGGGACTGTGGCCTTTTTTTTTTTTTCCCTTTTTTTTCTTTTTTTTTTTTTTTCTTTTTTTTCACTGTCATCCTTTGGAATGATATTATAGGGAATACATTTCCTCTCTTGCCTTCTCCTTTTCCTAAAGCAGAATTCATACTACCATTGTCAGTCGAGCGTGGTTGCTGCATGTTGTTGGTGATAAGACTTTATAGTATCACTGCACAGGAACCCAAACCCAGCCCTCCAGACATTCGGCCACAACCGCAGGGAAGAGGATGCTGGAATCAGAGGAGCAGAACCAAACACCCATTCACAGAGCACAGCGCCAGACGGACGGCAAGAGGGAATTCCAAGGCTGACAACCCCTGTACCTTTTCCCACACAACACGCCTCACACCGACCGAGCTGAAGAGCGGCGTGCCGCCACCGCTCGCACACGGGGTCACAGCACCAGCAGCACTCCAGGACACGGCACAGAGACACCCGCCCTCGGGGGAATGCGAGCCCCGGAGCCTCGGGAGCCGCCTCCGACGGGAGCGCCGGCCCCGGGCGGGCGGGGCGACGGGCGGAGCCCTCACGGCGCCGGCCCTGAGGCGGAGCTTCCTTCCCGCCTCACGGGGCGCGCGCGGGCGGCGGCGCGCGCCTTTCCCGCCCTGCTGGGGGCGCGCGGCGCTTCGCGCCCTTCCTCCTGAGGGGGCCCGCGGAGCCCTCAGCGGCCGCCGGCACAGCCCAGCCCAGGCCGGGCCAGGCCAGCCCTGCCGCGCAAGGCACACGCAGATTTAGGCAAAAAAACCCCATCTTTCTGCTTTCCCCGTGTGCAGTAGTCTCCAAAAGTCTCACAAAATACAGCCAAGTTCGCACTCACCTTTTTTAATTCCTTCCCCAACAGCCGCTCACCACAGCCACCTTGTTTTATCGTAGAATCGTGGAATACGTTGAGTTGGAAGGGATCCACACGGATCATCCAGTACAGCTCCTGGCCCTGCACAGACACCCCGACAATCCCACCCTGGGCATCCCTGGGAGCGCTGTCTGTGCTGGAACAGGCTCCCTGTGCCGGAGCTCTGGCAGCCTTGGGGCCGTGACCACTCCCTGGGGAGCCTGTTCAGTGCTCCAGCACCCTCTGGGGGAAGAGCCTTTCCCTGATCTCCATCCCAACGCCCTGACTCAGCTCCAGCCGTTCCCTCAGGTCCTGTCCTGCTCGTGGGAGTGAAGAGATCGATACCGGCCCTTCCACTGCCCTCACGAATTCTTTGATCCTTTCCCACCCTGGTATTATTCAAAGGAATAACTTCCATGTGATCATAGCTTTCTTTTTATGATTTTTTTTTGTTACATTATCTAATTTACATTAAAAAATTAATCGATGTGACAGATAGGCTCTTCACCTACCCAACTAGGACAAACAAAAAACTAGTTTCAAGCCTCTGCTGGCATGGCTGACACTTCTCTATGAACAACAGTGGTCAAGCTGAACTTTGTATTTAATCATTTGGGAAAACTTATATCCTCAGTTTAAAAAAAAAAAATTATAAATCATTATCATTATTTTAGCAATTAAGTACACTAGTCATGAACGAACACCCCATAAAAACCTCAAAGAAAAACCTTAAAATAAACATGTGGAGCAATACAAGTTCAGTTTCATTCATTTTTCTATAATCTGTACTCTCAAGAATTTGGTACATTTTCAATAGTGATTGAATTAATTCAATTTAAGCATGAGGTTTTGTGTATTTTTTTTCCAATTAAAAAAAAGGCATTATTACTTTCCTGTTAGGAGCTGTCGTGTTGCTGAAAATGTTCCTCAATGCTGCAGCCTGCTGTTCACGGTCAGCACAACGTAAATATCCTGGATGCTCTCATGGGGGTTTTTTTGGGTGTTAATTCTGGGTTCTGAAGTCCTCAGCATCACAAAAAGAATGGAAGGAGCAACACAAACCAAGACAAAGTGTGAACCTAAGTAAAAAAAGGGGCATTTCTGTTAAAAAAAGAGTAGTCTGGATGTACTTCCTATTTCACATAACTGTAAAAATGAACACTTTAAAATAGACTGAAGAACTTAATTAAAAGAGACATAAAAATTGGCAATACCGGCAGCATTTTTCCTCTTCGTTGTGGCAAGGAGCCCATATCCTGTGACTTTACTACTTGTGGTTTTTTTATATGAAATGTAAAAACCAACTAATGTAGCATCCTGGACGAGTAGTACCTGAATGACAGTCACCTCTCTGCTGAAGGGACCATTTGCTGCTGCTGTTGGGTTTTTTGAGGGCTTTGGGGTTGGTTTTTGGTTGGTTGGTTGGTTGGGTTTTTTTGTTTGGTTTGCTTCTTTAAAGCAAGCCTTGTATAGAAGATGCCAGAAAGCACCACATCTCGAACTCCAATCCTCTGTGATACACCCTGCCCACTCTGTACATATCCAAGAGCTGTGATTAACAATGAACACTGAGGTTTTCCCTCCCAGAAACATCTGTGTTGTGTCCTAGATCTCTGCTCCACAAAACAGGCTTTATAACTCTTATTTTTATGGATGAATGTACAGCAGATGCACAGAGATGACATTAATTGGTATTTCAAAATTGGTACCTCTTATTTGAGCTGCAAATGCTTTTTAAAATTATATAAAATCCCTAAGAACTCAGGGGAGGGATCAGAAGCAGGAGGTGTGATCTACTTCTGTTTATTTGTTGCCTGGCACTACATTTATCCAATCCTGACTGATGCCTCTCAGTGTTTTTACCATTTAACTACAAAATCTTAACAGGGGAATTGGCTCTAAGCTCTTATTCCTTGTGGGCAGAAATACTGATTTGCATTAATGAAACACTTGGATCCAGCCAGAAACAGCAATAGGAAAAAAGGAGAAAAATTGGAGACTTTTCCATCCTCACACCCATTTTGGAGAGAGACCTGGCAGACCGGACTCTTTCCAGAACCAGCCTGGAGGGAAAGCCCTTCTGACCAACGATGACAGATTGGTTCTGCTGCCATCCCAGAGCTGTGCAGGACAGCCAGGAACAGCAGATGGATCAAGGCTCCCCATCCCACCTCTGCACTCAGGACACAGAGGCCCGAGGTCTCCCAGACCCCCTCTCTCATGGGATACTTCCTGCCTTCATCCAGCCTGGGGGGCTGCCTTTCTGCCATCTCTTCATGGAACCTCAGTGACCAATTTAAAATCACTGCAGAAAGCTTGATCTTCCCACAGAACCTCCTTTTTTTCCTGCCACAGCAAGGATGGTGGTGTTTCTCGCCTTTCTGTATCCTGTCTGCCATACTTGACTCAACTTCCCTCCTACGATGATTCAGCTGAGACGTGTTTAAATCTTGCCACGAGTTTACATAACTCCTTAGAAATCTGACTTTCGGAGTGAAGAGAACTTTGATCCGACCTCTTCATTCTCTCGAGTGCACCAATAACCCCCGGCGTGCAGTCCCGGGAGCAGCGGCTCTGCCGCAGCTCAGCATCTCCCTGGATACAGTGACCTCTCATGGACGATGCCGGCACTCGGTGAGCAGGGGACAGTTTTGTCTCAGCTGGGCGTGGGAGGAGAACAACAGTAGCAATAAGAGACTTGTAACAAAATTCATGGTGGGCCCAGATAATTTTTGCCGTTACAACGTAATGAGCCACCCCAGCGTCTCATCTAGCAGAGAAGGAGTATTGTGTGACATTCCTTACTTTGGAATACAAAGTAAATGCTATTTCAGACACAGAGAAATGTGTATTCACGCTGCACCGTAGCTGTGGCGTGCACCTGCACCGGGCTGATCAGCTGGGCGGTGGTGCTGAACAGGGGAGGATCCGGCGGGCACCGACGCACGAAATGCTTTCCCTTCGCTCCATTAGGCGTTCCAAAGCCAAGCCGCCCGTTCGATGTCCGTGGCCGCGCGTCCTGGGGCTGCCCCGCAGCCGAGGGCCCCGGCAGCCCGGCCCGGCCGCTCGGCTGTGCTGCATTATGACACACTGCGGATGCGCCCACGTGGGGCTCGGGCGGCCCCGCGGCGCCCGGGCACGGCAGCTGAGGCGCCCGCCACCCTGCACCCCCTTCCGCAGCACCTGCTCCAGGCTCCCCGGACACACCGCGGGGACCTGCTCAGGGGTGGCCTCCACTGCGCAGTCCACGGACACGGCTGAGGTGTCCACTTTTTCCAGTAATTTTATTCTTAATATTGATCAGGGATTTAGCAGAGCCTGATATTCTGGTTGTGTTTTTTAAACGAAAAGGACTAATGTTTGTTCCGACTCACTGTGATTCAAGCTTCTGTATTTCTTCAGCCACTACATTAGCAAAGGTAGCAAAAAAAAAAAAAAAAAAAAAAAACCAAAAAAACCAAAAAAAAAAAAAACCCAACCAAACAACAACCCAGCCACCAAAAGTAGCAAAACTATCATACCTGCAAGTTATTTATTGCAAAGTTGGATTCTTGAAGACCCTACCCATTTAAAGTCTGTGAACTCAAGCATAAGAAAGGAGACCATGGTGAAGGGAAAAAGCATCTAAACCAATATTTCACCAGGACACAGATTTCACCAGGACAGAGATTAAGAATTCCTTTCTTTACCATTACCATTAATCTTCCTCATACAGAGTACAGCCCTAGCACAGAGCATGTTCCCTGTGCAGAACAGATGGATTAACAGATTATTTGCATTAATCTAAAAGAAAACCCTTCCACCAACACATACTAAATTCTGATGGCCAAGGAGTTCTGGGTTTTTTTCCCCACATTGTACTCAATTTGCCAGGATATGGGAAGGACCCTCTGACACCTTCCCTTAGCTTAGAATGCAATGTGAGGGTCCCTCCAAGATGGAAAAAGGAAGACTGGCCTGACTACAGGACAACTCCTCTTCTTACCAATGACAAGCAACACAGCTGGGAAGTGGTTTGCCTTAATTAATTTTCTTTGAAAATTTTAAGGTTCAGGTTCTGTATGACTTTTGTATCTCCAGCAGAAATATCCCAACTTAGGTACAAAACAGCTGAAGTAACGTGTTACACTGTGCTAGAAATCCTTACCCTTCAGTGAGGCTCCAGGAGGAACAGAACATTCCATCTGTCAGCAGTCCAGCCAAGGCCACTGGTGCAATTCAGAAAGTGTCATGGCCACTTCTGAGCGGGTGACACTGGTGGCAGTGACAGCCTGCTCCTGTTTCAGCCCCATTTCCATCACCCACCTTCGCAGTTTCCTCTTCCCCTGGTGTTTTCCAGCAGCAGTCCCTCCCTTCACGTGACCCAAGAGATTCCCACACTCCTCTCCCTCCTGCCCTGGCACACGGATGTGTGCACTGACCTGACTTCTCTGACCTGGCTCTGTCCGGGGAGGCTGCTCCTGACCTCTCTCTGCAGGGAACTGCTCCCTGAGGCTCCAAGGCTTACTGGGATTCACTTCTGCTCCTCAGCAACTTCTAATCAGTCCCTAAACAGAAGGGATATTTATTCGAGTCATTCTTGGGAACAACTTCCAGTAGGGAGTGAGACAAACAAGAAAACAACTCTAAAGGCAATGTTCAACTGAATCACTACAGAACCACACACTACAGGCAGTCAAGATCCATCTACCTGACTGCTCATGGCACCAGTTCATTTGAAGTGACACATATGTAAGGCATCAACATCTCTGTGCACATTAATCAACTCACCAAATTGTTTCACAGCCTCTAAGATGGTTAAACCTCAGCATTTTCTACTGTATTAAATTTTACATTTAGGATACTTGCAGTGATAGCCCACATTTTACTAATAATGAGACTGAACAATATAACATTACAGAGTAAAAACTTGTGTGCATGAATACTCCATTGTTTAATAACCAAAAACTTTGGAAAACAAGAAAAACCCAGAGAACACTGTACACTCCATGAAAATAATTTAAGACACCGTATAGGTCACAGGTTCAGGAAACTGTCAGTTGGAAACACATGATTTTGCAGTTTATCTGCTTTCCGTCAAAATTAATATTTGAGCATATTTTAATAATCACAATACATTAAAAACCCAGATTCCTTACATTTCATTGATTTTAAAACATATTGGAACTTCTTAGAGCTATTCCTATTAGAAGGTTCCCTAGGTGGCATCCAAGGCAAGGAAAGGATGCAAGCACTTGAGCAAAAAGTGGGTAAAAAGTTGGAGACTGGTGCTTACTCAAAATTATGTCCTTTTGCTGCCAGCTGGAACATGGAGCTTTACCTCCATCGGGTAAATGTTCAGGGAACTCCATCACCCCAGCCTCTGATGTGCTTACTCCCATCTACTCTGCTGGTTTCACTTCCCACAAAAAGTATCTATATCAGAATATTTTGCAAACTATTCATTAATTCCTTTTCTCTTTATTTTTGGCACTTAATTTGGGAGGCAGGGTAAAAGGGAAGGCAGGTGGGAAGTGAAGGGAAAGAAAAGTGGGAAGAGAGAAAACAACTATTGCAGAATGAACTTTCACACAAAAGAATGGAATTACATTTGAAGACATCAGTTTCAGTGCACAGGAGAGATGACATTTTAAAATAACTTTATTTTTGATCCTCTTTCAAAATTATGATTTAACATCGTCAGAAATGAAATAAGAAACTTACCCAGCATATTTAGTTTTAAAAGCATTTAATGACATCGCATATATTTAACAGATAGGGTAAAAGTCTAGAGGTACAGTTCGATACAACTGAAAGCCAGTTCCAGTACTACTCTTGACTACAGGCCCAGTCATTGAAAGTTCATTCCTATTAAATGTAATTTTTGATTGTGCAGTAAGATGAAAATTTTTCATTACAATAGTTACAGTGACAGAAATGCACACTATGTATCAAAGAGCAAGGTAATGTAGCAAAATTATAACACACAGTGCTGCAGCTGACAAGCAAGTAACCATTTGAGTAACATTACTTTTCCAGTAAATGCTTCAGTTCCACTTTTACACTTATCGATGATTTTAAAGGGTTTATTATACATCTAGTCTTATTATACTTTGTACTAGAATTATCTGAAACATACAATATAATGTATTTTGGAGAAAAAAAAAAAAAAAAGAAATTTGAAATTACAGCTTATTTAAAACTGTACCAGCCTGTTAATCCATCTTGAACACCAACATTCTTATCTGTCGTACTCGATGCGGGGACGCTTCAGGTGGTGTTAATACCAACGTTGGGCTGTGAGTCAACGCATACCTGCACTCTGTTACAGCAAAGAGAACACACTACCACTTTAATTCCTGTTAGAATTGCAAGGGGAGGCTCTACTAGTCAGGACTCAGCATAACAACCTTAACTGGAAGTGAACACCTTTGAGAATTTGTACATTGGTTTCTCATGTGCACAGTAGATTCGAAAGCACCGCTGCCTTGCATACCAATAGCATTAGGAGTGGGTTATTTTCCAAGACAGCCTCACAAAATTGAGGAACAGTTTAAATATTAAGATCTAATCTACATTAACTTCATTTAAAAAAAAACAAAAACAAAAACAAAAAAAACCCCCAAAACCTGGTCCTCCCTCTCCTACAGAAGCTGCCCAATGCACCTCATACATTTGTAACTTTAGGTTCTTTTTTTTTTTTGTTGGCTTTTTTTATTTTAAAACGCTCTATAAATAAAAAAATGTCAATCACATTGAGGAACATGAGGCACAGAGAGTAACGTATTGGTTCTGAGCTCGCATGCTGGAATTCCACTGGAACGGTCAGAGAAGTGCAGTGTGTGGAGATGGAATTCACTTCTTTTTACCAAAAAGGCTGAATCTTTTCTCTTTGTCTTTCTCTTTGTCTTTCTCCCGCTTGCCAGGGCTGGACTCGCTGGTTATTGTGACGCTGGCAGGCAGGGTCTGGGCACGGCTGGAGGCTGGAGTGCTCTGGGTGGTCGGGGACACTTCGATTTTGTCCGAAGAGATCGCTGATGTGATGGCCTGAATCCACGTGTTCATCTCCTCCTTCAAGAAGCCCCAAAGGCACAAAACTGTTACAACCAGCGCGCCCCTCTGACTCCCGCCACAGTGCGGAGGGGGAACAGACACAGGTGGGAAATGCAAGGAAAAACAGCCCCAACCATCCCCTCTGGCTATGCACCTCCAGAGACACCTCCTGAGCAGCCCTGGGCCTACACATCACCCACACACAGAGTGCACACCAGCCCTTAACAGCTGCTTCTCCCCGTGGTACAACAGCACAGACAGCACAGTAATAAACTGTAAGAAAACCACACTTACATCGTCTTTGGCTTGGAAGAGGTATTCGTTGCCATCGGTCAATCTGGAAAGAAAACACCATCACAAATTTAGTTCAGTTGTGGTCACACTGCTTCAAGTCCTGCTTGTTTGGCATCAGCACATGAGCAGCCAGAGGCACACAGGACTGCACAGGACAGTGCCCACGTGCCAAATGCCCCCAACAACCCCCGTTGCAGCCACACACATGGTAGCTCTGGGCTCTGGACATTCTCAGGGTGGTGCTCATGTTCTCGTGTGGCTGCTGGCTCAGTATTTGCTCTTTCAGGTGCATCTTTTCTCCTTTGCAAAACACATTATCAAAGTTGACTCAACACTTTAAAAAGAAAAAAGTCACAGGCAGCACCCAGAGTTTTCATGGCTCCTGTGAAAACCCAGCAAAGTTCTGCAGCTGCTTTGCTCTTGTAGCTATGGTGGTGCTGGCTTGAGGTCCTGCAGAGTATTAGTGATGAGCAGCTACCTCTCCTCACAGTGAAGGCCAAAGCTTCCCTTCTGCTTGATTCTTGTGCTGATTTTACCCAGGTGGTTTAACTAGGAGACATTTAACGATGTATGTGATGATACATATAAATTAAAAACCAACTGAATAACACCACAACAAGCAGGAGGCAGGGGCAGCAGGAGCTCTGCTGCAGGCTTCCCCATCTTTCCCAACAAAAAGTAAGCATTTTAACAACTCTTTATGAAATGAAATGAAGGTTTAAACAGTAAAATAACAGTGCCTGAGTAAAGGAAATATCTACATGCAAGTAACCGAAGGGCCTGATGCAGGTGATGGAGCACTGGGAAAAAAGGGCAGTTGGTTTTTTTGCCTAACTTTGCATTTGGAACAGCACATCCTTCCATTAGCAATTCAGAGAAGTTTAAAATAGTCCCGAGGATGAATCACATAGCTGCAGGCCTGTCTTCAAGAAAGGTACATTTCCCTAAATATTTGCTATATATTTTCTATAAAGCAAATTTTCCCTGTGTAGGGATTCTATGATCTTTAGAGGATTCCTGTACCAATATAAAATTATGCCACCACCACCCCTGCTCTGCCAAAAAAACCCCAAAACACCTGTCTTGGAATACATGACCCAATCAGTTCTTAAAGTGAGTCTTCTTTGACAGGATTACCTCGCAGCTGTGTAATGATATATATTTCTTAACTGTTTGCACTAGAAGATTTTTCAGTAAAACAAAGAGTTTCCCAAGGAAAAGCCTTTTTTTTAACCTTTGAACAACAGGTCCTTCACATATTTAGAGTGAAATGGTCTGTAACTGTATGTTCTAGACCTGAATATGTGAGAGATGTCTTCAGTAGTCTCCTAAGTTCATAGTGAAAAAATTAAACATGAGGCTTGATTTGGAAAAGAGCAGAGCCACGACCACTGTTGTCAATCAGTTCCAGAGGGAGTGGTTGAAAAGCCCAGCACTGTGAAATACAGGCCTCTAACTCCAGGCACACACATCTGGTCTTGTCCCAGGTGAAAGTGCTCTGATTACTGTGACACTGTTCTGTGCTTGCTCACTCTGATGAACAGACCACGACTCAGTGTTAGAAGAGCTTGCTCAGAAAAGCAGGGATGCTGCAGTTAACATTCGTGGTCAGTTCCTGGGCTGGGTTTCCCAGTGAACACACCCACCACGGCTTTCCAATGGCAGAACACTGCCCCAGGTTTACCTGAGCTTGAACACATGCTTCTTCTTTTTGTAATCGACCGCTACTTCGCAGACTGCGTCCTTTAAGCTGACGGGGATCTCGTTGTGGTAGGGGATGCCAGAAGCAGCAGCTTTTGAGTCCTTGTAGAAGCCCATCTCTTGGTTGTTTATGACACAGTACACGTTATGCCATGACCTTTGAGACATGGGAAACAACAAGAACATTTATAAATCCAATGCTCTCCCCTGCAGAACTGGAGAAACCAACATAATTATTTCTGTAAGTTAATGGAGATTGGTTCAGTGTGAGGACGTGAATACAGCCTACACTTCCCATAAAGTGCAGACAGGGAATTATTTCATGGAAGCACAGCTTGAAGACAAAAGCCAAAGGGAACAGAGATTCCCAGAGCTCCCTGTGATAGCACATCAGCCTGTCCTCACAGTGGGAGGACTGTTTGGCAGACTGGGCACTTTGCATTCTTGAGACAGAAAATGATTGACCTTTTAATGGCAGTGCTCTGTTGTAGAAGGAATTCTCACTGTGCTGCAAACCGATGAATGGAACGGACTGTGTGTGAAATCCTTGACTGACACAAATACTCTTAGTGGCATCAACTGCCTCATTCTCTAATTGAGCTGGAATTACTGGAAATAAGAGTACCCAGACACTAGTACTCGTGGCTGTCACTGCCTCAAAGGCGTTGTCTGGTGTGAATAACTCCAGTGGAACAAAAATCCTGGTACTGCTGTACTCACTTGTGATCTCAGCTCTGCCAAGTGCTTTGGCTCCTACCAAATCCCACAGATGTTGCTGCAGCTCAGCACTTACTGTGAACATTCCCCTTGTCAGCCAAGTCATAAATCTGGTTTCAAGAGTTCTCTCAGGTCACGAAGGACTCCAGTCTGCTTTTTCAGTGTGGACAAATCTCAGTCCTGCCTGTTTGAAACCTGCAGGACATTCCTTGGGAATGGAATTGACTATGGCACACCGATCGTCCTCTGTTCATGCTGAACAGATTACGGAGTAGGTGGAAAGTGGTAATGTGCAAACAGAAAATGTCAGAAGAATACGAACATTTCTAATCTCACACCTACGTGGTTTTCTTTTCTTGTAGTAATGTATGACTTGAGAGATCTGGAATCAAATCCCACTACTGCCACAAATCCATCGTGTGGAGTGGGAAAGTCGTGGTATCTCTCTGCTTCGGTTTTCCACCTGACAAATGTGCCTAACGCTGCCTTTTGTACCAAATATCTTTAAACTGCAGTTCCCCACATGCAATGCTCAGCACTGCAGCCTCTGCCCCTACAGCAACAGGAGCCTGGGAGGTCTCTGGCAGCTGGGAGAAGGCTGGAGATGGTTGTGTGCCATCCTGGGCAGAGCCCCGGGGTGCCCTGCCCTGTGTTATGCATCAAGCACTTTACCTGCTGGAGGCTTTCTTGCTGTGTGTCTCCCACTCGTGCTTGCGGTGTAAGAAGCCCTCCATCTGGGCTGAGGGGATCTCCTGGGTTTTGGCTGGGAGGGTAGCAGCAGTCTGGGCCTGAACGCCGCTCTTGGCTTTGCGGTCTGATGTCGGGGAAGGAACGGGACTGGACTCTTTGGAACTCGTCCTCTGTTCTGCAGCTCCATTGACCATTTCATTGGTTTCTGCGGTTTCTGCCACCTGGGAACAGTGGAGAACACGTTCAGCCAGAAGCCCCCAGCACTGAGGCATCCTGAGTTAATCTGTCTCCCTGCACAACGTGGCTGTGTATAAACTTTGCCTGAACAATGACACAGGCCAGTAAGTTCTTTCTCGCACTCCATGGAGACACAGGAGGCCAAGGAAATTAGAAGGTAGGAATGGATTAGTACCCATTTTATAGGTGGAGAGACGGGAAAATAAGAGCAGCTGAACATCAGTGTGAATTTTACTGTGCTTTGCTCTGCTGGTCAATTCTTTTAGGTATTGTTATTCCTAGAATGAGAGCATTCAATTCTGTTGCTAAGTACTCAAATATTTGGAACAGTAACAATCACACTTTCTGCAAACCTAGAGGAACAGTAGAAGTTATACACATCAGCCACCTTAAATACATTTATGGCATTACTGGGGCATTAAAGGTCCATAAAAGGTACTAACTATGAGTCAGCAGAGAAAGATGTCACAATCTCCCAGGAGCATTTACAAAAATGTGGGCAATTGATTTGTTTCTGTAAAAGCTCCTTTCCCGCTTTCCCCGTTCCCCTAGTGACACAACAAAATCAAAACATGCAGAAATTAGAAAGATTACACCATGCATTTCATCTCCACCATCCCAGTTAGGATATTGGATTGTAAAGACAAGGGGAATGAGGTCATGTGTCAATTGATCGAGGTCTGGTTCAGACTGGCGTTATTAGGTGGATTGGATTTTGGTTAAAGGAACTGAAAACCACCACAGTCACACAGCATCACACAGCTATTTACCCCCAAACAAAGACAGAACCAAGGCCTTGCCCATCACTTGCTTTGTTGGTCGCGTTGCCTGGCGCACTGGGATCGATAGCCTAGAGAGCAGCCGTGTTTCCAGCAGCTCTCACTGGTCAAGCTGGCGACGTCTTCAGGAGCCATTCATCCAAAAATCATTTAAATTGGAATCCTAATGGCTATAAGCTTTTGAAATGCAGCTTGGTCCCAGTTTTTTTTTCTTGTACCATTACTTTGACGTGTAGAGCCATTGGTAGCAGCTCAGGAGTTACACAACCAGTGTGTAGTATTATTATTAGCAAGTTACTAAAGCTCAGTGCTGCTAATGCTCTAGTAGATTACAAACATTCTGGACTGGTTTTATGCAGACAAGCAGGTTTTTGTGAATGGCACAATAATTAGACATTCCCACTTCTGCACATGGCCTGGACAAATCAAAAGCAGCCGAATTATTATGCAACAAACTCAATTTTGCCACCTTTTGCTAGAAATTCTTATACCTGCCCAATATCCATTATTGTGCCTCACACCTTGTACCTCACCATTGGCCTAGGAAGATCTGAGTGTTAGCTTGCTCTGAACATGGGAAGGATTGGTTAACTGCCTTTAGCAACCTAAACCTCCAGAGTACAGACACTACACCCTCAAACAGGGAGAGAATCACAGTTCACATTGCACTTCAGTCAGATCTGGTTTACCCTGTCCCTACAAACACATAGCCTTACGCTGCTCCTTCACAATTAGGATCAATCTAAGCCATCAACCCTCACTACTTGTATCCAAATCTCAAAGTAGAACAAAAATATTGCATTAAAGAGGGGGAGAGGGTAAATAGATGAGGCTGAAGATTATGCAAACACTGCCAAAACACAGGTAGTGGAATGAACAACCCCTGAGTCACCATTCATCACCCATGTCAACCACCCATGGCCAACAGATCCCTTCAAGAACAAGGAGAGCCCTTTGCACACCTTTCTGTCCTGTGACAGCTCCTGAACCTGGAACTCTGCTTTGCCGCTGGCTGGAGCCCTGTCTGAGGGACCTGAAACCTCTGAGCAGCACTGAGGAATCACACAGCCCACAGGAACTTGTCTCCACAACTTAAATAAATTCCCCACATGCACCTGGCCCCTGCCCTGACACAGAAAGCAGCACATTTGCTGGAATGCTACCAACCAGAGGTGAAAATAGGGCTGATTTGGGGGTACCTAGAGCCCCTAATCTGAGGTAAACCAGACCAGTTTCAAACTAGCAGCCACTGCACAGCTACTCAATGTGTTTTATGGGAAATAATATAGAATTCAGTGCTGCAATCTGCAACCCTATGGCTTTGAACAGTAACTGCTAACTTCAATCACACCACCAGACCTGCACCATCTACATCAAATTCTACTGGTTGTAAAAGGCCTATGAAAAGCTTTTCTGATGCTCTTTCAGGTTTTATTTCCTTTCACGTGTTATCTACAATTAACAGAAAACAAGCAAAATAAATCATGAACAGCTCTGCAAAGGACGTGTCATGAAAACGGAGAAAAAACAGGAGCTGAACACACTTCAATGGAAACATGCATGGGGCATGCGGCGACAACGCCACGGAGGACAAACAGCAACAGCAAACTCCTGTTACAACACGAGGTCTCGTGTACATGATACGGTTCTCTCAGTGGTGCCTGAGGGGTTAGTTGGAAGTGCTTTAGTGGCAACAGGCTACTCTGGAAATCTTTAAAGCAGGACTGAGACATGCAACAAGACAGGTGGTGACAATGACAGAGGCGCCCCTTTGGATTTCACAGTGCTTGAAGCAGCATCTGCTCAGTTCATCGACTCAAGGCTCTGCCCCACAGCTGAAGAACCAGATGATTTGCCTGGTTCAGATGCCAACCTCTAGGCTGTTCTAGCAAAAGGACCTTCCTAACACCTTTAGCCAGATGCACAGGCTGCAATAAATAGGTGAAATCCTACTCTTCTAGTGCCTGTAATGATGACCTTAATCAATGACTTACTTTTTCTTCATCATCATAAAAGTGGAATTTTTATGTAAGTGTACTAATACAAATAAAAAAAGTCTCTCTGTAAATTCCTCTATAGACTACTTTTTCACCAGAATACATGTGAAGGCTCTGCAGATGGTAGAGTCTTAAGCTACAGCTATCCTGACCTGAGAACTGGCACACTTTCGAGGCACATGGCAGCCACCAGAGCATCCCCATAAATTCATATGGAATTTTAAAAAGCATTAAGAAGCTATATGTTGTTATCCTGACAAAAGAAAAAAAAAACAAAAAAACATGCATCATGAAGTGGAAAGACAAAAGTACAGTTACTGAAGCACATCCTTTCAATCACCGCTCTCAGTTCACAAGCTCAGCCCACACAGAACAATTCAGCTGCACTGCTCAGCCAGTTGTCAGAAGCCAAAATTCTGACCAACAGCAGCACACCTTGTGCCTCACAGCAGAACTGACACAGCTCTGTACACCCGAGATATTGCAACACAGGACTCAACAAACTGAGCTTGAAAGTTCTCATGGAAGACTAAAGTGCAGATAGCAAAGATGAACATGGAAATGCATTATGTAGCATGGCAATAAAATAAAATTTCAAAAGAAGCAAACGTGATGTATAAGGCTGTGCTAACCAACAAGGCGATGATCTGGGACGTGCTTGAAGATCACCTCACATTCCCTGCCTCAACTGTACAGAATTTATAAACACTAGAATGTACAACAGCTCGCTCCAAATGCTAAAGAAGAACCAAAAGGTTTTATTTCCAGAAAGAGAAAGGTAGAACTGCCATGTACTGTGGCACATTGGCAGAGTCTGTGTGCAGATTCAGACCTAACTGGGATGGGCTTCTTAAAGCCAAACTTGTGCTGAAAGACATCTCCTGCTAGAGCCCTCGGCTAGGACCCATGTTTGATCTGCAGCACTGTAAGAGCCCTGATATCCATGGGTCCCAGCCTGCCAGGAGCCTTTCCTGCACTGAATGTGACCCCAGAGAGCCAGGTTCCGTAACTAAGAGAAGTGTCCTTTCGCTCAAAGCGTTAACTGCAACAAGGAGGCTCTGCAGGAAGGGGATGGGGACGGGAGCCAGATTAAGCTCCTGTGTTGCATTAACTCCAGAGACATTTACTGGCACTGTCACGGCTGCACGTGAGGATTCTTGGCATGCACCCTGACTCCACTGGGACACTGCCTATCAAGAAGGAGCAAGTAAGGCATGGAGCATTCAGCCTACACCTATGTAAAATAAAGAGCTGGGATCTTAGACAATGTATTTTATTTAGTTTTTAAAGGAAAGTATCACAACCTTTCCCCAAGAGGCTACACCCTACTCCTGTCTCTCTGGTGCCCAGAAATCAAATTGCTGTAGTGCCAACTGGACAGGACTGAGGCCAAGGGGGCCCCAACACAGCAAGATCACAGCTCTGCATGAGGTCTAAACCCCCAGATAAATCTAGATACTGGTTTTGAATGGTTTATTTCATGTTTATTTGTCTTTGCAGTCAATGAGTCCATTCTGCATGGAATGTTATACAAACTAACCTTAAGGCTTTTATTTGTCCAGTCACACTCCCCCCTCCCAGCCCTTCCTGCCCAGCTCACTCATGTGGATTATCTTTGGCCTGGTACATAACTCTTGCTAATGCAGCTGATTTAATAAAGTTGCCGTGCTGAGACCTGTTAGTATAACTCGATGCGTCATACCTGTCAGGTCCTAGTGCTCTTCTTCATTAGGATGTAATCTCATTACATCTCAATTACTCATATAAAGGACGCTTTCGCTGGAAAATCTTAATACTATTAGCAACATGAAAAACTCACAGTAAATAACATGAAATAAATGTGTCACCTTAAAGCAACTGAGTGTCAGTGGGGAGATTCAAATAAACAAAGATTAAAGTGAAGCAAATATATGTCCAAGGGGCTGCTAATTAAATAAAAGTCAACTGATGGGAAGGAAGAGAAAAGCAGCAGGGAAATCTGAAGCCAGAAGATTAAACCAGTACCAGTAAACCATACTGAAAAAAGGTTTCTTTTGCTGCAAGTGATTCTGTGGGTCACAGTCCAGACCACGAGCGGTCATTGGCTGTCCGTCTGCTAATAAAGTTTTTGTAGTTTTGGTAGGTTTGGGAGCGGTAACTAACCCGTGGAGATTCCTGGTCTGAGGGCAAACCGTTTTGGGAAACCTGTTCTCCTTTTGTCCCATCCCTGTTGGAGAGAGGAAAAAGAAAAGAAACTGTGTAAGGTTCTTGGAAGTCACCCATCTTGTTCAACAAAATGAGATTTTCTTACTGAATATTAATTTAAGAAATTTAAGCATGTTCCTAAAATCCTCAGGCCCAACTGAATAAACCCAGTGTGAAGTGAGATTTAACCAGGCTTTACTGATGGTTACCCTACAAATAAACATCCTCCTATCACATAAGCAATTTCATAAATGTCAGTGTTCCATGGACACAGCTTAAAATCTGTAACTGATGCTCATTAAAGACAAAAGCAAAGATTGTTCAGAAACTGCAATTGATGGCCCAGGGGATGTAAAACCAGCATTCCTATTTTTGGGCCAGGGCTGCCTCAGCAGTGACAACTGGAAAATGGGAACTTAACAGGGAATTCAGGGGTTTGGGAGGGGTCCTGTCCCTATAAACCACCAAGTCTTCTAACAAGGGTCCTGTTACAAACCCATACAACCTCCTCTCCTTTTACAGACCATTGTCAGCCCAAGGGTTCCTCGAGGGAAGTGCAGAGCCCGGCTCACCATTGCTGCTGGGAGTCTCCATCCTCTTCAGCCTTGGTCTCCGGAGTGGGCGGCTGCCTCTTCCGCTCCTCCTCTTCTTGCTGCCGACGGACTTCCAGCAGTTCCAGCTGGGAGAGGAAACATTTTTTATTTAAAAACACTGCTCATTTTTCACAGGGTGTTCTAGAAACTAACAATAACTCTGTATGTTTTTCTGAATCATTACTGAAATTAAAGTGAACGGGGATAAAATTGGAAGGCATCAGTCTTTAAAAGCATCATTCATGCCAAATTTGTGGCACTGAATTTGTCAGGGAGGGCATCAGCATCAGACCCTCTGACAGCAGCCCACCACCGGCCATGTCTATTTTCCAATTCATTCTATGAGAACAAAACCCAGACAAACAAGGAAACAGACCAAGTTATTAAAATATCCAAAAGCAACATCTTCTTGTGTGCTTGCCAAACACAGAATAAAAATGTTCCATGTCTGAATCCCTGAAATTACCCATCCCCATAAAACCAGCCTGATTTGTGAAGAAGCTGAGAAACTCCAGTTCCTTTTGTCTGCAGCTGTGACGCTCAGTCTGTGTGAAAACCCAGGCCACTTCAACTGTAGTGGCTAAAGCCAAATTGTTCTCCAAAGATGGTAAAATGCTCTCCAAGCATTAATGACTGACATCGCAGCTGTGTTTAAAATGGGGCTTGGGGTTCTTTTTGCTTACTGTGTCTTCCTAGGGGACAATACAGCCTTGCAGTGGACCAGTCACAAGACAACAAACATCATTATCACTGCCCCCTTCCCACCACTGTCATCTTTAACCAAAAAGAATTTAAAGTGTTTGGATCTGGGTCTCTTCACTCAGATTCACCCTTCCCTTTTAGGACGCAACCAGTACAGCAGAAGGCTGGAGCAAACTGCTCAGCTCTAAAATTTCCTTCTGGGTCATCATTCCCAGGCCCAAGACAGCTCCTGTTGATCTTGAGGTCAATTATCATTTAAGCTTTTTCCTTGCAGGTTGTTGAGTTCAAACTAACCGGACAGGGTTTTTTAGTATGGCTGGAAACATGAAGCCTCAGGCTCTGGGTAGTTGGCTGAGGTCGACCAACAACAAACCAACAAATGGAGATCAGGCTCGTGATGCTGGCAGCTATTCCAAGCCATCAGCCAAGAGGAATGGCCAGGGAGGTTCCGCCACTCACCGTGGTCAGTCTTTCCAGCGCTGCAAACCTCTCGTCCCAGGTAGCTGCGGATTTCTCAAACGCTTCATGCCGCTTGATTAATTTTTCCACCTCATCGACGCTCTGCCCTATTTCACGGCTGGACAGGTAGGGCTCCTGGCCCAGCAGCCAGGCCTCAGCCACGCTTGCATCTCTGGAGAACTGGTGCACCTCCAAAACTGAGCAAAGAGAGCACAGGAGTCAGTGCCATTAATGTCACAAAGAAGAGCATCATGGAGTCATCAGGCAGCTTTGGCATTTACTTAAACACAGCCCAGGGAACAAAGTACATGCACTTGGCTAAGTGTTCCCCTTAGCTAAGTTCAGTGAAACTGATCATTGAAAAGACAGAAACTTCTCCTGTTGGCTTTGTTTTAAGGAAAAATGCAGGATTCATTTTGCAAGTTTAATGTGTTATTTTTATTCTAATCTGCTGTAACCTACTAACTTCAGCAAAGAAGTTGGAATGTGACACCTGCAAAATACAGCAGAGCTACTGCACCGAGCTCCAAATTTGATCATCTAGAGCAAGACCTTTGGTGCAGGTTTCTTAGTTTCAAATTCTCCATTATTTAACAACGAACAGGTGTGAACCTTGCAGCTATTCCAGCATAAACACACTTCCAAGCACTGTAACAGAAAAGTGAGGAGCTGCAGGGTTTTTTCAATGCCCAGAAAGGCACAAAGAAGAGAGTTAGATATGGCCCAGCCCAAAAGAAATCCAAGGGTGTCCTTACTCAGTCTCAGCCACTCCCATCTGTCTTCCCATTTGTCAATCATTTCTTTTCTCTTTTCGGTCAGCTGCAGGAGCTTTTCCTTGATCTGGATGGAGAGCAGAGAGCAGGGCTGTTACACAAGCACCAGGCAGCAGCTCCCCCCCCACCCTGCACTGACAGACACTGCACGAGTTCCTCAGGAAGTGACTTCACCGTGCAAACAACAGCTGCTTTTCTCTTCCAAGTATAAATAAATGTGACATTTTCATTAAAATATCACATTTGCATAAGTATTCAGTGTCTGTGAAAAGCTACGGCACCCAGAGTATTTGATAAAAGGATGTAATGGGCAAACAAATGTAAATAGTACAATCAGGCACTGAATCTTCTGCCCTTTTACAGCAAATAATGCAAAATGTGCTGCTCAGGATTGTTGCAGAAGCTCTCCCCTTCCTGAGAGGGAAGTGCCTCTCAATGTTTGGTTATCCTCCCTTCCCCAAAGGGAGGCAGGAGAACCAAGGGCTAAGCCTCTATCCTCTGGCCTATACATATTGAATAATAAATCAAGGCTTTAAGCAGTTGGATATGCTTCTCTTAATATTCCTTGAATTTACTCCCTACACAACAAACATTTTCTTGCTCATTCCCCCAGAAGGCCTCTCCACAGCATTCCATTTTCTCTGTAGGAAGTTCAGGCTGTCTCACAGCTGCCTTTGCCCTTGCTCAAGGAAGACACCTTTCCATCCCAGAGCCATTCCCTACAGAATGGAGTGCAGCAGCTTCTTTGTACTTTTTGAGATGAAAAGGACACTTTAAATCTCGATGCCACCTCTGCTACCCACCATGAATTCCCAGAGTGAAGTTATACCCTGATTTCCCAGCAGCACATAAGTGCACCAGTCCCTGAGGTGACACTTGTCTTTGTTCCTCTGTGGGTGACACAGGGCAGGTATCTCCCATGGAAAGAAGCCCCAGGAGCCCATGGCTGTATGCAGGGAGCACGGTACCTCCTCAGATGCGTAGTGTTTCCTGGCCAGCAGAGACTTGCCAAGCTCAATGCACGTAGTGAAGCTGTCATTTCGGGCATCAATTTCCGCTTTGATCCCCTGGTGATTGTTCATGAGGAGTTCCACGGATGAAACGTCCCTAAAATGACCAGAAACACAGATTTCAAGTTTAACAGCTGTTACATTTTCAAACTGACCCACAACTCAATGAGGAAAAATTGAATCCTAGATTGTCTTTGTAGTTCAGGAAGTCTTTCCTTAAGAACAGCACCACTCTGGCCTGAATCAGAGATCAAATAACCCCAGTGTGAGACTGAATCTCTTTGGCTACTATTTTCCAAGGCTATTATTCCAGCAGCCACCCACAAGCTGCTGCAGCAGCAGGCTCTGAAAGCCACTCTCAGTGATACTGAGCCCTACAGATGTTCCTCAGCCTTATCTTCTGATGGAGAAGAGATGCCTCACATTACCTTGGCTTTTCCTGGGCTTCTATCTGCCGGATAACGTCTTCCATCCAGAGCATGAGATCCCGAACCATGCTGAAGAAACGGAATTTGTCTCCTGTGTCCACCAGCCTCACCCTGCGGCCCTCACAGGCATCCAGCAGTGCCTTCCATGCCTCCAGGACCTCGTTTTCCCTCTTCTGGATGTCATCGGCCTTGTCCCCAGCGTAGGCAGCCTGGAGGCGCGCTGCATCCTCCTGCAGCTGTCGCACCTGTGGTGGTTTGGGAGACACAAAGCCATCAGTGGGTTTGTGACTCCTGAGTCACAGATACAGGGACACTTATCTGCTAATTCATCACCTGAGGGGCTTTCTAAAGTCACTGCAAATGCATTTGGTCTGTTGACAGTAGAAAGGTCTGTGCTGTTATTAAGCCAGCATTATCCCTCAGAGAACACTGTAGGGTCAAGGGACCCCGAAAATAGCAAAGATTTGCCACTGCCTGAACTCGCTGCAAGACATGGTGCCAAAACAAGCTGACTGTTACATGTCAGGGCAAATGGGGACCATTTTCATCATCAAACTCCCTTCCTCTCACACAAGTGACAATGGCACTTGGGAACTCTGTATCCAAACCACTACTCCAGCTGACAGAGGTCATTTTTCAAAAACGTAGATAATGACTTCACAGAGAAGAAAATTTGGAAATGTTAAGAACCTTCTACTATTAGAAATCTTTTCCTTTCAAACACTGTCTTGGGATGGCAAATGCTAATTCCTGACTGTTTTCCATATTTTTCAAGCCAGGAAACATTCCAATAGCTCTTGTCTAATTATGTTTTTAGCATCAAATCAAACAGCCTTCTAGCTACAGGCACAGAGACCATGCCTCTCTCATAATGATCTATCTCAGTGCTCTGGCTGCTTCACCCAGAAATTATCCTAAGTGCTTTCCCCACAGCTCTGTACTGTGATTACATATTCCTTCATTTAGGTCTTGATTATAATTACCTTTTTGAGAGACTGGGATTGATGTTTTGTGAATGTCTCCCATTTTCTGTATAAAATCTACAGCTTCTGAAAGTAAAACACCTGGAAAAGCAAATGCTTGCTCTATCTCCTTTGTTTTAGTGTAAATTGCTACATAACTGAGAATTGGCTGGCAGCTGGGCCATAAAAGCTCTTTCCTGACCTACTGAGATAAATACAGTCAGTTGTAAATTCCTCCATTCCTTAAG
Organism: Corvus cornix cornix; assembly: GCF_000738735.6. Classification (NCBI taxonomy): domain Eukaryota; kingdom Metazoa; phylum Chordata; class Aves; order Passeriformes; family Corvidae; genus Corvus; species Corvus cornix. Next base: position 1,806,336 of record NC_047056.1, on the reverse strand, counting down.
CAACTTGCTCCCTTCCCAAATTCTCCTTGTGGCAGCTGAATGTTGTATTTTGATTTAGAATCCCCCCTGTGCTGTATGAGCAGCTGCCACCTTCTACTTGACACACCTTGGCTTCAAAAGATTCAGAATTAGATCAAGTTTGGATGCTTTTAAAAATCTTAGCCTGAACTGTGGATTTTAAATCTCTTTTGCTCTTAGGAAGCACCAAGAAAGGCCATATTCAATTCAGAATGCCCAGGTTCATAACCAAGTCAGAAAGCCTCTGTGTGGGTCTTTGCCTCTCAGAAAGGAAAAATAAACAGTACCTGGCACAAAGGGTTTGACCAGGGCTTTTTGTTGTTTTTAAAACCCAAAAAAACCCAAACTGACCAACGAAAATAAAACCAAACCTCAAAAAGCCAACCAGGCTTATACATTCCTTCATATTTTGTACTTTAAATCAATACAGAAGCTCTCTGCCTTTCTCATTTCTTCTTCAGCAAAGGACAGGAAATGGAATAACATCCAACAATTGCCAACATGTTCAGAAGCCCGTGTACTTACAGATTGCTACTTTAGATAATCAACTGAATGCAATGGTAGAGCAGCAGACAGACAGATAAGAAAAGGATGCAGGTGAGGTTATTCCCACAGCACAACACGTGGGAAGCAGCTGGCAGCACTCTGTCTCCCAGCCACGGAGCAGCCAAGGGCAGCAGCAAACTCTGCAGCTCAGGCTCCCACACCCACAGTTCACCTGCCACACACCTGGGTGCCCAGGGCCTGGATATCGTGCTCAAATGTCGTGTGCATTCTCTGTAGTGTTTCCACTGTGTTTTGGTCTCTACCAAGCTCCTCGGGCAGTTTCTTATGTTTGTCTTGGATACGTCCTAAGACCTCCTTGGCATCGTGGTAAAATTTGTGCAGTTCATAAGAGGCTGCAAGGATCTGTGTTCTCGTGTCAATGAGCTCCAGGAGATCTGCCCAGGCCTCATTGAGTCCGTCCTTCCACTCGGCGATCGTGGCAGCGTCCGAATGGCCGGAGTTGATGAGTTCATCCGCCATGTGGTTGACAGTATCCACCCGCTCCTGCCCGATGTTCCCGGTGTCCCGGGCGAATTCCCGGAACCGCTCCTGCAGCATCTGGAGGGCACAGAAAGAGCCTCATGCAGCGCTGTGACTACAGAGAGACCTGAGCGAGCCCAGCCACCCTCTGTGAGCAGCACCCAGAGAGGGCTTCCCCAAGGACTCACTGTGACGTGTTCGTAGTCCTGGCCCAGCTCGTGGGACCCTGCCACCACCTCCCTCTCGGCGATCCACTGCTCCAGGTCGTCCACCTCGCGGTTGAGCTGGAACAGCCGGTGCCTCTCGTCCAGCTTGCCCCTCCTCTCCTCAGCGAGGTCCTTCAGGCCTGCATAGAGCTTGTCCACCTTGGACTGGCGCATGCTGATGCGCTCGCTGGAAAACCAAACAGCACTGAGTCTGCACTGCCTTTGCAAGCAAAACCAAATGGGGAAAACTGCAAGGAATAAAAGTCATTCGGGGCATTTAATCCACAGAACGCACGTCTGCTGCAGGCAGGAATTCAACTTGGACACGCTGGGCAGATCCTCTGCTGGCAGAGGTGACAGCAATAGCTGGGAAACTTGTCTGTCCTGTACTGTAACCCCCTGGCTTTAGAGAGGGGAGCTGGAATCCAGCTCTCCATTTGTCTGGCCACAGATCACACCAGAGTCTTCTCCCAAAGCTACAGGCAGGATCTGAGCTGCTGAGCCAGGGAGCAGTTCCTTTTCAGTCAAACTCTGCTTCAGAGTTCAGCAGCACTCATGGGTTTCTTACCCCCTAAAGCTCAGCATTTGCACAAGGGATGAATATTTCTACTTGCTGTATCTTTTGCCTCTATTTTGTCTGAGCCATACAGTGCTGTTAAAGTGCCTTCCCTCTGCCTTGTAAAGCTGATGATGTTATTCCGGTACTCAGACAGCTCAGCCAGGAAATCTGCTCTCATCAGAAGCAATCATGACCACAAGAGAGTGCTTTAGAGTTAAATAACAACCTTCCACCGGAGGCAGAGTGTGTCTGTCCTAGGCCAGTGCCACCTTCCAGCCTGTGCAGGCTGAGCAGTTAAATACATCAGCCTCAGAGTGGAATCAGCCTTCCAGCTGAAGCCAGTGGAGAATTGTGTCTGCTGAGCTGCAGCTCTTACAGCAAAATGTTTCTTAAGCTTCCTAAATTGTCCCCCAGGGAAAGCCATTTATGAAAGATGAGCTAAATTTGCCAAAAGTAAGATGTTAATGTGCCCATGTTTAAAGCATCTGATTCCAGGTTCTGCTTCTGCTGGAACCTCAAAGAGAAGAGGCAGATCTTGGGGAGCACTGCAGAAGGATTAACAACTGTGACCTTCTGTGCTGGACGTAAAAGTTGGTTGGAGGAGCAGATCTGGACCGTGTCCCTGAGGACTGCCCCACCTCTGTGAGGTTCAGCAGTGCTGGCAGACCTGACACTGCAGCCTGCACAGGGGACACAACAGACAGGTACTCCAGGTGTCCAGAACCACCAGAAATCAGCAGCTGCACATACTGACCCTGTCTCTGGCCAAATCAGGGTGGTCCAACACACACCCTGAATTGAGTGAGGCTGAACTCCTCTCCTCTGTACGAGCTTCTGAGCTACTTACTCTTTGCTGTGGTCTTTGTGTGTCAGAACCACCCAAGGAACGGACTGAATTGATAAAACAACTCATGATCCAATTAAAAATGGCAGTTAATACCTTTCTGGGTGATTATCTGCCACCAAAGTTCTGCTGGTCTTTGAAAGCTGGTGCACAGTTTCAGCATAATCTTCTACAGCTTGTTCCAAAATCTGGTGTTTCTTCAGCATGGACACTGCACTCTGTTCATCCTGTAAGGGTGACAGAAAATGATAGGAAGAATTATAAGGAGCTGCTCCCAAGTACAGCCTGAAGACAAGCCCTTCTTCCAGCGGTATAGAACAGTTGATGTCACAGCAAATGGTACCCCCAAAAAGCAAAATAATGAGTGAAAGAGATAATGCATCAACCCCTCTGGGGTACAGAACAAAATTACATCAGCTGGGCATTGAGCATGTCGAGTTTCCTCTTCTATGAAGCTTTTTGTGTGTTTCCACAACACTGGTGCAGGGCTCAGAAACATGGAACAGATTAAGACACACCACTTGTCAGGTATCTCAACAACAGCATGGGGCAAAGAAAAGAAATCCTACACAGCCCATGCCAATGGATTCTCCACCAAAGTACCTGGAGAAGTTCCAATCAAAACTTTTTATGCACTGCTATAGCTAAGAAAAACAGCCCCCACTCTCAGTGCTAACTGATACTGTCCGTAAATCTTTTCAATACAGTATTTTGCACAGTCAGCTATTTGCAATAGACAAAAAAGAAAACGAGCCATTTTTAACTGGAGACTGAATTGAGAACCTTTGGAATGTGTTCTCCTGATACAAAGCTGTGCTTTATTTTCTCAGGGCAGTGAACATGGTGCATTTATGTTGATAACAAACAAGCTCCAGCACTAACATCTCCTTGGAAAACAGGAGTTTACTTTCTCTTTGGTATGGTCTGAAGCTGGGATTCAAAGCTGATGGTGGCTGGGAGTCAAGGCTGGTGACAGTGGTAGCAGCTGACTGACTGTCAGGCCCTCTTTCACAGCCAGGTGAATTGTGCTGTCATTCAAAACTAACAGAAAACTGGACCTAACTGGACCGCACTGGCAATCCTAACCTTGCAGTGAAGGCAGGCACAGAGTTGCCCTCTGCAGTGTGAGGATGCTTACCTGGCTCCACACAGCACAGCCTATCCTGCACACTATCAGCGATGTCAGAACAGATAGCAGCCATGATCACTTGAGGCTTCACCAGGAAGTTAAATTTGTTTATGTTACCATTCCATAGTGCCACTTTAAACTATGTCACCTGCCTCCCTCCAGCAAAGCAATTAAGCCCACAGCAGTGTCACTGTGGAGCTGCTCACCTTGGCTTTCTCTTCTGACATCATGTAGAGCTCCTGCTCACTCATCCAGGCCTCAGCCTCGGCTGCATCGAAGTAATACTGCTGAGCCCTGTGAGACTCCTCCAGGCGCTTGTGGCGCTTCTCCGTCTCCTCGATGAGGAGGTTCCACAGCTGCTTCAAGTCTGCAAGTCTCTGCTGAATGACTTCAGCATTGGGGCTGCTCTCTGTGATAATGTTCTGACTCCTCTCGAAGATGTCATCGATACGAGGCTGGTGGCCCTGGATTTCTTTCTGAAGGGTCTACATGGGAGAAAATTGACTGATGAGACAATGCACAAATGAATAGGAAATGCAAGTCAGGGGTCTTAATTCCAGAGGGGCAGCCAAACACATGCCATGAGCTCATGTGGGCAACCTGGCGCTGTGCCACCACCTGTGGTCACACCACAGCACCCACTGTTTTAGCCCAAACCTTTCCTTGCCGAATTAGTCAGCACTAAGGAGAAATAGCAGATATGGAGCTCTAACAGCACCTACTTACCTGATTTTTCTTTATTAGTAGCTGCACAGTCTGGAGGTTGTGTCCATGATCAGTAGATGTAGCTATGGGCATCCTCTCTCCAACCCACAACTGAAAGAGAGAGAACACATGATTTCAACCAACTCCAGATACAGTTGGGGCAGCAGAGAGAGGCTGGTGCACACAAGCTGCAGAAAGCAGCAGTATTCCAAAACTGTCCTACTGGCGCGGGAGCGGGATTTCTTTAATACTCACAATTTCATCTTCCACATCCCGGTTGAACTGGTGGATCTCTTTGGAGGCCAGCAGGTTGGCCTTTCTCTCATTCAAAGGCTCTAGCAGCTCCAAGAATTTCTTTTCTACAGTAAGGCGTTTGCCATCGACTTCATCTGTGCTCTTGCCCTCTTGGCTCAAAGCCCTTGCCTGGCTTTGCAGCTCCTCTATCTCCTTCTTACGGACATCCATTTGATTCTCCAGCATCTAAACAGAAACATGGCAAAAAGGTCCTGAAAACTTGAGATGAAAGTTGTTGATATGATTAGGGCACATCAACAGCTTCCTCAGAAGGGAGAACAGATGCTGGTCACTGAGGATTTACCGTGTTAATAATTAGTGTCTGATTTGTTGCTGGATATATTTCTTCTTCTTCTTAAAGATACATGAAAGAATAGGAAGAAAGAAAAGCAATTCTTTCTTTCCAAAACTGAAAGCCTGCCCTGCCTGTTCCTTTGAGTGCAGGTATCTGCTGTCTGCCCACTGCACCCCATGCTCTGTTTACCTGCTGCTTCTTCAACAGGATGTTGACACTGGTGAGATCTTTTCCGTAGTCATCTGACTGGATTTGGCTCTCCAAACCATTCAGCCACTTATCCAGGTCTGCACAGCTCTGGGTAAAAAGCTCTGCCTTGTTTGCATCAAAGAGACGCTGAGCCTTGGTCTGGGTGGTGGATTCAAGCTCGTCCCACATTTGGTGGAGACCCGTCAGCTTCTCCTTCACCACGGCCTCGGTCTCTGGTTTCTCTGCAATGAGCTGCATTCCCTCCTGCAAAGCAAAGAGCAACCAAATGGTACCTCCTCGGGAGCACTCACAGCCCGTTAGGGCAATTACCCTGATTAATAAGCACTCAGGATTCCTCATCTGCTGACAGCATCAACCACTCATTTTCTATCTCCAATTATCCAGTGACTCCTTCCAGAAAATCAGCTCCCAGGTCCCTCTGCTGCCTGGAAGACGGGTTTTTAGCAATGGGAAGGTCAAGCAATGCTTCCTTTCTCTTCTCCATTCCACACGTTCCCTGAAGGGAGCTCCTGGGGCTATGGCTCCGGCACCATGGAGCAGGGAGCTGGAGCTGCACACACTGAGTCTCCTGAGGCCCCAGCTTCTGGGGGCCACATCACCAGAGAACCATGAACACCCAGCATAACGCTGGGAGAGTTTGGGAAATATTGTCTTTATTCTAATTATCCTTCTATCTCTGCACCCGGGTGCAGATGGGAATGCTGCCCCCAACCCAGCACATTCCATATGAATGTTAATCCAGGGACTGTCACAACTCTGTACACAACCCTGGTCCTTTGCTGCAATCTGATTTTCCAGAGGCAAAGGAGGAGGATTATTAGCATCACTAAAAAGGAACTTCCAGTACTAAGAGCAGCCTTCTAATTACACCATTAAAGGGTATTGCTATTTGCAGATCACAGAAAAGCCTCTAATGGGATATGGAGTGCCAAAGTGGGAGAGGAAATGAGCAATTAAGCTAACTTACACTGAACAGAAACCCACTGTCAGAGCTAAAGAGGAGACTCCTCAGTGCTCCAGAGCTGCACAGGAGAAACAGGGGGGGAAGCACAGCTCACCACAGCGTATTAAGGCTTCAAAGTAACTTGATACAGAGCTGTGAATCTTAATTAATCACAAAACTGGATGTTCTTTACCTCATGCCCTAATTTTGCATGGGGAAAGGCAACTTGGTTATAGTCCTAAATGAATGAACACCAGCTTAGCAGCACAGGAGAATAAACTCAGCTATTCCCTATATTCCGTTATTTCCCGGGAAGTGCCTCTACTTCACTGGCTCCAATCCCAACATTTGCCCCACTTACCCTTCGGGTATGAAATTTAGGCTATGCCTTCCTTCTGAAAGACTAGACAAAACTAAACTGGCACCTCAGCCAATGTCTGAGTGAATGTCTTGGATAAAAGCCTTTTAACATCAGTGAGGAATAAAATGGGTTGGATGGAGATACAGTGCACCAGAAATCTCCTTTAGCCTCAGCTGTGGGATGATTTAAGGACCAGTTCTGCAGAGCAGCAGATCCCATCTTGGTGCACAACCACCCTGGACAAAGATAAGGGCATTTTTTGAATGTTCTTCACTTACCTTTTCAATCTTCTCCAGCCACTCTTTGTTGGATGCAAGCTCTGCCATGAATGCCTGATGCTTCAGCCACTTGCTGTGCAGGTTCCTTGCCTCATCATAGGACATATCCTGGGCTGTGAGCATCTTCTCATTGATCCAGAGGGAGAGCTGGAAAGGAAAATACATGGGGGTGTGAGGAAACATTTCTAGTGTGAAATAATGCAAAATGCCTCCAGATCAAGGGTAAAGAGAGGCCTCTACAGAAGAGTTGTGTGAGACTCAGAGACTGCTCTTACTCAGGGTTCAGTCAAGGATTTGCCTCTTTAACAGTTCAATTCAAGCATCCATCTCCAATACATAAATAAGACATGATTCAAGCAGAAAGGAATCACCTCTGTGATAAGCAAAATCAAACACACAGGTCTCACCCACTTCAACAGCAAGAGAAAGGCATCACAGGGACACCTGTCCTACTTATTGGCCAGATGGTTTTGTAGAGATTGGTAGAGATGGTTTTGTACCATTAACTCACAGCACATTTGTACCTTTTCCCCTCAGCCTTTTCTCTGTATATGATTACATAAGTATTTTGTTTATTTGTCCAGTCTCCAAGAGTGTTTTGGTGTTGGAGACTTTCCTTTTCCCATTATATAAAATCCAAGACTGTTTTCTTTCTGATTTTCAGCAAATGCAAAGGCACTGGGGACAATTTTCATAGCACTACTAGAGAAAACCAATACTTTAAGAGACAGTTGATTTGCCAAGGGCAAATGGAATGTGAAAATGATCCTAGCAGCCAACATCACATTTCCTCCTAGGGTGAGTCTGAGTGCCTCATCTATCCCTGAGGTGTGGATAAAAACCACATTCGCATGAATGTTTATAGAATTTGAAAAGGTTCATTTTTTGCATAGAGCGGAAAATGTCAAAACAAATCTTAGTTTGGTTTCTAGAACAGCACTTGGGTGAGCAAGCAGCCCAAAAAGGGGAGGAACAGAGGCCTCTGCTGTGTGCTCAGGACACAGGGCAACAAATTCCATTGAGCACTCATGGACCTCTTTTCAATTGCTCTTTAAAATTTAAATTGTCCCTTAAATGCACCCCTCCACAAAAAGGGAAAACTTAGAGCAATCAGAGAAACTCCTCATTGGATCTTCCCATCAAGTCTAAACAGAAAAATGCTCATGTTGGTGAAGAGCTTTGTAGGCAGAAGTTTACATTAGAACAGGCTACTGTGCTGCTGAACAGTCAAAGGCTACATGGGGATTAGGATATAACCCAGAATTAGTGGTTTTACTCCTGCCTTTCTGGGGAGGAGACAGCTGCTCTGCTCTGCAAATTGCACTGCTTGGCTTTCACTGTTTGCTTTTACTCAGCCACAGCATTAAGGCTTCTGGGGATTTAAAAGTGCTTCCCAAGGAGAGGCTGGATCATTCCTGTTACCAGCTGGGGGGAGGCAAGACAGGGACAACATGTGGCTCACAGGCAGGGCCTGTAAGGATAAACCCCTCGGAGCACAGAAAAGCAGAGAAAGTATTTAAGGGCTCACTGCTAAAATCTGGGGTTTGCAACCACTACAGGCACTAAAAACCAGTACCTTGAGTGTTAAAAGTAGATTTTCAGAAAACATTTCCCTAAACTGCCTCAGAATGACACTTAAGAGTATTTATTTCTCCAGAAGTTGTTAAGGCCAGGAGAGGATGAGGCTTCCTCCCATCCTTTGCACCTGTACACAAGATCCTGCTCCCACTCCTGGCTCCCATTCGGCAGTGCCAACCCGGCATGAAGGAAGGGAAATGCAGAGACAGCAGCAAGGCAAGGGGAGAGGGCTCCGAGTGCTGCTGCACTTCCCAGACTGTGCCAGGAGCCAAGCTGACACAGCCCATCCTGCAGGGAGGCTCACATGGCAAATCCTGCCAGCACACTCCAGGAGAGAAACTTTGGAGTGCAGGGTCTTGCCAAGAGCTTTCACCATGTCCCTGGAGAAATGAGCCCAGACAGTGCTGGGACTTCCAAGCACTCAGAGAGAAGGTCAGCTGTAAACTCCTTAAAGGTGAGCTGAGAAAGAGCAGGAAGTCAAAGAAAACTAAATTTTAACATTTATCACATCTCATCCACTCAGGATTTTTTGCTGTCACTGTTTCATTCACTCAGCAAATTTATTTAACACATTCATATCGATGAGTGGAAGAAATAGCCAGAAAAGCAGCGCCCCAGGACTAACCTGTGACAGTGTTTCTGACTCCTCCCAACAAGAAAATCTGCTGTTTTCCCTCACCTGTGACCCCGCAGGGAAGGTTTATCACTGCTGAGCTGCTGTGAGGAGCATTATCCTGCTGCTCCCCGGCTCTGCAGGAAGGAGCAAGGGGCAGGAGGCCACAAGCACAACACCACCTCAGCACAGGGTGACAGTGACAATGTGGCTGCCCTGGGGAGGGCAGGGCTGCAGACAACACTCTGCCTTTCCTCAAGTTACACACAGATGGGAAACTCTCCCTACGGCAGCAGCGGGCAGGAAGGCCAAAGGGTCACTGCCAGGTGAAATGGGGACTGGCTCAAAGCTGTTCCCTAACAATTCCCAACTTCACAGGCAGAGCTAAGGAAAAAGCCAAGGGGGAGGTGTTGCCTTGACTCCCTTCCACCCTGAAGGACCGTGCTGCTCCATCGCTGCTCCATCACAAACCCTCCAGGCCAACGGAGGTGTCAGCAGGCCCCACACTGATGTAAATTCTAAGTTTTCTCAGGAAGCAGCCCTTCAATTATCACCAAGGTTAATGTGCTCTCCAAGAGGATTGGAGGAATCCCTGACATTTGGGTAATTGTAAGTTTGTCTTTGAACCATGTGGTCGAGACATCCACGTTTTAGTGTCTGGAGAGAAACAAGGGAGAGGAAAGGCATTCAGGCAGCCAACACTAGAGCTTTTATGCTTTCCTATTTCTTCCAGTGATATAGGAGAAAAAACAGCTCCTAAGGAACGCACCCACACTGACACTGAGGCCAGGAGAGCCCCGAGAGCCAGGGGATCTTTGTACCAGAGCAGTCACAGAGGAAGGAAGAAGCTGCTGCTAAGAACAGCAGAATTTTTGCTAATCTGTCATGTTTTAACTACTAAGGAAGGAGCATTTGAAGGGAAGCTCATAGACAGCTTATGCAATGCTGAGAAACAGATTGAATCCAGGCAACCAAGCAGCAAACACCACTTGCCCAGCTTATGATCAAAACCTCACAGGCAAAGCTCTTTATTATCTGCCAGTACTCCATGAAATAACCTGAAAATTACTTGATTAATTCCTTGTGCTAGGAACAAGACTATTCCAAACTTTCAAATGTTTTCTTCAGTGTAAACAGTCCATGTAAGTGATTAGAAAATCTGGAAAAATGTTCTCTTTTCAAATGTTATAATACTTAACAATTTTAAACACATGTAAACTATCAGGTAAATCACACATAAATGACCCAGCCTAATCTTGCTCCTTTTTTATTCTTAACCTCCTAGTCTTCTAATGTTTGCTAGACATCACTGAAATCCCTTGCACCAGGCCACATACATCTGTACAGCTGTAGACAAAACTCTTAGTAAGTGCACTGCTAATCCCACCACATTCCACACGGTCATAATTTATATCACAGCAAAAAATCTTCACTGCTTTCAACAGTTTTCTATGTCTTTAGCTTATATGACAAAAGAAAATTTGGCTCGTGGGAAAAGAGAAAAGAAACATTCTTTTTTGCAGCGGTATGGTCAGGGGGTTTTTTATGTTTATTCCACACTAAATACTACTGGATGACTGAGCATTTCAGTCCTCATAAAACGTGGAGTAAGAATGCTCTTCTGCAGGATGCAGCTTTCAGCAATAAAAGTGAAAGGGCATGATTTACCTCCTGGCAATCCTGAAGAAACTTTTGGAGATCCCTGTTATCTTTCAGTCTCATCAGAAGTTCACTGGCTGCTTCACGGTTCTTCCTATGTCTGGTCAGAAAAAAAACAATAGAGAAAGGAAATGAAATAGGCATTTCATGAAAAGCTGCCACTGTTGGTTTCTGGAGCCTCTTTGGACTACAGGTGCTGATAAGTTTGTGGTGTGTGTCCTTAGCTGCCTTTCAAAGGACATTTTGGAGTGTGTTATTTAATGGACTCCCTGAAGTTCAGCATCTCCTTGTTTTTGTGACCCGTTAAATACACAGAGAAAATTCTGAAGTCAGCAGGGCTTTACAACATGTTATGGACAGAATTTGGCCCACTCATTTCAAGCCCACAGGAGAGTTCAGGCTGTTTGCCAAAAACCATAAGAGAACTGCAAATTGCAACAATAAGATGACGTTGTGTGGCCCTTGCAGGGTGCACCTGCTGTAATGCTCTTTGTAAAACTCCTTCAGCACCTCCTTGTCCTGCACAAAGCTGAGCTGGGCCACAGAACCTTCCCAAGGCTGTGTTTAACCACGTGCAGCGCCCTGTGCGGTTCTGCACACAGAAGCTTTATGCATTTGGAACATATTTTTCAGAGTGTTTAAGAGCAGTCAGAAGAGAAGGAAAGGTTAATCCAGAAGCCCTAATTTGATTCATCACTGTTTGCCCCTTGAAGGATGAGTCATGCTGGCAGTCCCAAAGGTTGTGGTGGGTCCTTCAAATGGAATGGGGCTGATTCCCAAGGTACCTCTGGCCATGTTTTTAAAAATGCTTATTTGGAGTAGCTATCCCTCACCTTCCATCCTTTCATTATTTATGAGGCAATTTACAAGGAAGAGACAGAGTAAAGAAGACAATTTCTATTTACTGCTCATTGTGCTAGGCTTGTTCCTATTGCACTGTACAGGGGTTTAAAGTGAAATATTGCTGCCATTTGTAGTAAGATAAATATGGATTGAGAGTTGGAAATTATTTTAAAGGGTGGCAGTTTATAAGATGAGCTCAGCACATGCTGGCAAAAGCTAAATAAATCCATGTTAGTGGAGATCTCCAGAGACTCATGATACTCCAGAAGATCATAAATTACATTTTGATGACAACTGGATTATGACACCACTTTTCCTGATCTGCAGTAAGTTACCACAGCAAGCTCTCTGGCACCAATTTAGTGACTTCAGAAACATAAGAAATACTTGGAGATACAATTTCTATAAAAGCAAAAAGTCTGTAGGCAGAGGAATAGGAGAAAACCCTCTACAGGACAACAATTTGCTTCTCTTTGGCCTCAACAGCTGCCTTCAAATAACCAGGCAAGCAACATCTCTACAGGTGTAGTCAAGAAAATGATTTATAGATTGGATGGCACAGAAGACACATGGAACCATCAAAGCAAGAGCCTGGAGTCCAAGCCCAGGTGATCCTGAAGTTTTGACAGAGGTAACACAAAGGAAAAGACAAACTGTGCCTTAGGAAAAGCCTCTCTAACGAAGCAAACATCCCCGGGTTTGATTCCACTCTTTCTTGGCTGGCTTTTATATGCCTGGGCAAACACACTACATTACTCAGGTTGTTAAAATGAAGCAAAGAACTCTCTGGGTGATTTTATCAGGCCAATTTCAGAGATTTAAGGCTAGATTACATTACAGACTCATGTACTCTGGAGAGGACAGGAGTTATGCAGTTAAAAGCAGAACTTTCACAGCACTGGAATAGATTTAAGACTAAGTACAGAAGTTCTTCTGTTGAGAAAACCTGAATTTTAAAAAACTAATACAAATATCTCCCATGGAGTGTTGGAAATACTGACTTGAAGGACTTTGAAGGAAACCATGCAGGGATATCAAACAGATGATGCCATAATATAACAAATACGATCTTCGGTGCTTAGAGCTATGTAACTGTAAAAGGTGGCTTTGTTCAAGATGACCTGGAGTGAGACTCGACAGTGAGTTTTCTCTGAAGAACAGGGCTGAACTGTAACAAGGGAGAAGCATTTTGAGGATGGGCACTGCTCGAACAGACAGGAATTCCTGTGTTTTCATCACTGACTTTTTTTTATGGGAATAAAGGACTTTAAGAAGTTATTTAGTCTGTTCTCCTGCTCCAGACTGGCTGTACCTAAATATTATTAACTCCTTGTTCAAATATCCTTAAATCCTTTAAAAGAATTCACACTTAAGCTTGTCAATGACTGCTTCTTACTAATTTGCTAAAATAGTTTGTGGAAGAAGAATAGTTTGCTCTGCAGACTCCAGTTATTTAGAATGACTTCGGATTCTGTATCACACATGTGACTTCCACCGTAAGTGTAAGATCTGTTCAGCACAAGGAGATGTCTGACGCAAATTAATCCAGAATTTGCCCAGTGTCCCCAAGCTGACTCCCAGCGCCCCCTGAAAATGCTGACAGTGCTGAAAACTGACAAAACCACTTGTGGTTTAACTGTAAGCCTGTGGGTTTCAAAGCCTGTGCAGAAATAATAAATCTTACACGTGGTGTGAATGCAGCTCCCTGCTAGGAATCCTGAGATATATGAAAGGCAGTTTTAGCTTCTTTCATTGCTCCACAAAACGAGGCACTCTCCCTTCTGAATGGACAAGAACAAAACTTACTTCTGTTCTCTGTTGAGCAGAAGGTTGCACAAATACAAAAGTTGATGTAAAACAGGCTCAGATCACAACTTGTGCCAGATCTGCCACTGTCTTTAGACTAAATCTCCCTTGCAGAATTGGAGGCCATGTGCAAGTACACAGACTGGAGCAGTTCCCCAACACTTTTCCAAGAGAAAATGGAGGAGAAAATGCTCCAGAGCAGCAGAAGTCACCCAAGCAGAGACAGCTGCACAGGGAGAATAGCTTCTTCCCCAGCTGGAGAAGCTAGTTAGTGATAGCTGGATGCAAACCCACCTTCTCCTTTCCTCACCCTTACTCCGTTGTCCTTATTCCCATTGACTCTTGCCTGTGAGCTGCTCTAAAAGGTTGTGCTGAAGTATTTCTTTCCTATTGCACTTTCCTCCCCCTTGCGCCATCCCGACTGAGATGGGAACCATTCCAGGGCAGAGCCTGTCTGCTACACCAGGGCCAGTGGGGTCTCCTCAGGAACAGCTCAAAAGCACAGCTCCAAAACCTACTCTGAACAATACCAGAAACTACAAAGAGCTCCCTATGGGAAGTACGGAGCCACTGCACATAGTTGCGCTTGTTTGTTTTGGTCCTTTGTTAGACATGCAGGTGGAGCTCAGCTGGGACAGCCACTTTTTGTGAAAGCAAAGAGGCTTCCTTTGCTACCCCTCCCAGTGCATGAAGCCCCAGGGCTTTGTTCTGGAGGCTTATCAGCCCCGCAGACTCAGGGAGCAATCACACAGATTTCCTGGATAGCAGCACACCGGATGCTTTTTGCAGCGCTGGGCATAAATAGCTTTGGAATTGAGGAAATGCTCCGTTCCAGTAGGAACTCCAGCACACGTCCCCCAGGCAGGACAGCAGGGACAATGGAGCACAGAGGAGCAGCTGCACTGGGGTGACAGTCACCAGAGCCTCTGCAGAGCACACAACACAGGCCAAAGCTGTCTCTCCAGCCACCTCAGACAGGGCTGCAAGATGCTGCTGGCCATTTGCTATGATATCCTTGGATGCTTTCTTTTAATATTCCAAAAGCTGCAAAAAGAGGACACCTGACCAGAAGGCCAGGATCAAGCTCTCCTGCTTTCCTAAGCGGATGGGAAAACTTAGAGCAGAGGACCCTCAGAGAGGGTACCTAAGGAAAATCACTGTCCTAGTTGTCCCCTTGATTGCTTTCATGTATCTCCTCTTCCTGGCCTTGCAGATTCTCTCTGGGATCTAGAGCCAAGCTGGTGAGAGAGAGAACGGAAACATGGGGTATCCTGGGGGTTCAGTTGTCAGTGGGCTCAGCAGACCTCAGCAAGCTCTGGGAACAGAAAGAGCTGCTTTTCCTGAAGCCATGAGGCACGGCTAAAGTGGTTCCACAGACAGTGGGACATCTCTGCCCAAACCGGAAAGGTCCAACATTTTCTGAACTACTTCAGTTTCTCCTTGGAGATGAAGGCACCTGGAGAACTCTGAGCTTACCAGCTGGGGGGGGATGCAAGTCTGATGGGAGGGTCATCAGTGACATTTCACAGCTCACTGCTGTGTTCTGACACTCACAGTGCCTTGAAAGACTCCACTGTAATCCAAACCAAAAGTAGAAAGAACAACAGCCATCAAAACCGAACATTTAGGTTTCAAAGAAAAAGAAACTTTTAATGTTCTATAGCATCCCTGCCACAGCCAGAGAGAGAAAGCAAAGGACTTGTTCTGGGATGAAAGACACACTTGTACCAGTGCTTCCTAATCTGATCTCAAAGGGGCCAGACAAGCTGGAAGAGGCGATCAAAGGCGAGCGGATGGGGTGGATGCAATGCCAATTACACCCTTGAAGAGCCACATTCCTTCTCCAGAGGAAGGACAGGAATACGTTATTGTAATTACACCAGCTCAGGGGCACCAGAAGAAACTGAGACTTGTGGAACCAGACACAGCCAACTGCTACAGCTCCCACCAGAGCATCAAGTCTGTTCATACTCCAAGAACTACATGACAACACTCACACAGCCAAATTCTGGGTAGGGAGCTCATTACCTACCAAGCCTCTACAAAGTGGGAGAGGTATTATTTAACTAAGATTAGCTTCGTGCATTCTTGAAACATGACAGTTCCTATTTTTCCACGAGACAAAGAAAACAGTCAGGAACAGACATTTTCTAAGCTGTTACTTTGCCTTTGAATCCTCGTAAAAGGTCATCTCTCAGAACAGAATTAAAGCAGGAACAGCTACATTGTGCCACTGTTCTGCCCTTACCTGTCATCAATAGAGTCCACTTTCTCCTGGATTTTATCAGAGTTAATGTTCCCATCACTAACGAGCCTCCTGCCTGTCTCCACAACTGCATTGATCTTTTCCTCATTGGCATCCATGGTGGTCATGAAGTCCTCCTGCTTTTTAATAGCAGCTTCTGCTCCTTCCAAGGTAGTTGGCATCTCCGTGTGCGCCAGAACATACTCCTGGGATTAAAGAAATCAGAGAGAAAATTGTTACACTCAGGCTATGCTGCTGTTCCAACAACAAACATCTCCCAAGAACAGTTTGAAGTAAAATACAGTTAGAAAAGGGCAATTTGTCTGTTTGTGGCTCTCCTGCCAATAGATTTTGTCTGTTAATTGCTTGCAGTGCACAGTGCCAACCTGTAGAAATGAAGTCAGGTATATCTTGACCACTTGCCTGGTTATTAAGGAAAGCTTCTGCTTGCTTGGTATCTCTGAGAAACAGCTGGTAGGCATGAGACTGGGAAAGGAGATTTTGCCTGTTCTCCCACATTTTGTGCAGCTCATTCCATCCCGTGTCCAAAGCTTGGAGGCGCTGGCGTAGGAACATGTACTGAGCATCAGTTTGCCCTTGCGTCACCATCTCACCCATGTCCCTCATCTTTTGATAATCTTCCTCATAGTTGTTGATTTCATTCTTGATATTCTCATGCTGAGTGAGCAGCTTCTCAGCCTCTGTCAGGGTGTTGGGCATATCTTCGGAGGCGATTGCAGTCTGTGTTCTGGAGAGCCAGGACTGGAAGTCATCCAGATCTCTCAGGAACTGCTGCAGCTTGCTGGCCTCTCCCAGGGACTCTTCCCGGTTCTTTAGGGTGGTCTTCATTTCTTCCCACACATCATTGATCTCTGCAAGCCGTGAAAGGATGGCTTGTGCCTGGTCAGGATGCTCTGATTCCAGCTTCTCCGCCTCCTTTTGCAGGTCACTGAGCTTGGCTTCAATGGCCACCAGGTCCCGTTCCATGCCCGTCAGCTTCCTCTGCAGGGCCATCACTCCAGCCAGGTCGTTACCCAGGTCTTGTGTGGATTCGATCACTTTGGTCTTTTCCCTGATCCAGGATTTGGTTTCATTACATTCAAGATGGTAGTTCTGGATACTCAGAGCAGAGAGCAGAGCATCCTTCTTCCTATCTACCAGTTCTCTGAACTGGCTCCACCTGAAATGTGTGAGGAGAGGAGAGCAGAGAAATTGAGCTTTGTGGGAAAAGGATATGGCAGCATTGCTGAGTGAGCAGCTGCTCCCACCAGCTTGGTAAGCCCTGCTGTAACCCAGCTACTCACGGTTTCCTCAGTCCTTCCCACACCATCAGTATTTCTAGCAAAGCAACCATTAACCCAGATATGGTGTGTATTAGAATGTGACAAGTACCAGCACACCGGGTATAATTTTTCCTCAAGTGAAAAACTGGCAGTTACACCAACTTTTCACACTCCCTTGGTTCATTCTGAAGCTAAGAAATGAGGGAGTTTACATAAAACTGTATTGATTTCTTTTTTATCATAATAATTGTTACAGTCAATTTCCAGCTCTCAGATCAAGGTACTGACACACTCAGGGCCTGATTAAGTCAAGAGCAAAACTCCATCTGATAATCAAATATTTGAAAGGCACTACTCTTTCCTTTTGAAGCTTTAAAGGCCTACCTTGAAAATACTCCAGGTAACAGCATCAGAATATCTTAAAAAAGCATACCTAAGATACACAAATGACCCCACCATACTTGTTCCAGCTGGTGTGATGTTCCTGAGCACGAGGCTTGCACTTACCTTGTGTTGAGTTTATCTTGCTGTGCTTTGATCTTCTCACCGGGGTGGCCACTGTGCATCAGCTGCCTGGCAATCTGGTTCACCACGGCCACGCGGGACGCCTGGTTGTTCATTTCTGGCTCCAAGCTTTCAAACCTGGGGTGGGGGAAAACAAACAAACACAAGATCCCCCAAGCATTAGAGAATCTGAGCCACAGGCAAGCTGGGAAAGGCAGCTGGGGTAAAAAAACTTCTACCCAGTATTCCCCAAACTTCCTGGTAAAGGCATTCTCACCTGTGCTGGATCACTTCCAGGTCCTCCAGCTTCTCTGGAATCTGCATATTATTCAGCCACTTCTCCTTTTCGTCGATCCAAAGCTCGCAAGCATCTGCCTCACTGAACATCTTATAGAGAGCGAGGGTATCCTGCAGGGCCTGTTTACGCAGCCGGGTCAGCTCAGCAACCTCTTTGTATCTCTCCTCGATTCCGGACAACCTGCCTTGCACATCTGGGGACCCCGCGTGCTCCTGTGGCAGGGCCTTGGCCTGCTCGTGAAGAGAGTCGATGGTCGGCCGGTAGCTCGCAATCTCCTCAGCCACATCTTTGTGTTTCTTGACCAAGGACTGAGTGGAATATTCATCGTGGCCAACATCATTGCTGGAGACAATCTTGAGGATGTCCAACATCCACGCATCAATATCATCAGCATCGGCCTGGAACTGGTGAAGGAGAGAGGCTTCCTCCAGCCGCTTCTTCCTAATGGCAGATAACTGCTCCAGGTTAGCCCACTGCTCCCGGATATCCTTAATTCTTTCTCTGATCTTCTCAGACCCAAAATGCTCTTCCGCAATCATGTCTTCACCTTCTTTTATCGCCTGCTGAAAGTGGCCGCTGCGGCCACTCATCTCGTCCTCAAACGCCTTGTGTTTACTCAAGAGTCGGACGACACTGGTTAGGTCCTTCCCATAGTCATCAGATGACAGGATCTGTTCCTTCTCCCTGATCCAGCCCTCCTCTTCAGCCATTTCCCAGAAGAATTTCCAGAGGCGCCGGGACTCCTCGAGGCGTGCGCGGCGCTCGGCTGCGAGCTGGCAGAGCTCCTGGTAGCAGAACTCCATGTGAGCCACGCGGTCCCTGATCACCTGCGGGTCGCAGGGCTTGTAACCTGCTCGGACAGAGAACACGCGTTACCACCTGGGCTCACTCACTCCCATCCCCACAGCTGGGGCCTACACGGAGCTCTGAATTCCTGTGTGTTCCAGCTACAAGGTCTACATGAAAGAATCCATAGTTAGTCTCATGAAAGTGAGTGGGAAGTGCTCAAGCTCCACCACACAATAACACAGATCAGAAAATACTATTCTTTCCAAAAGACAAAAAAACCCCAAAAGGAAAGATATTCATGACTGTTTCCAGTGAGGCGAAATTCACTGAATTCAGATTTATACACAACTGCACAAAATGGACGTAGTTTACTCTGGTTAACGACACTGGGTTCTAGGGAATTGCTTCCTTTTAGGATAAATTGGGACACCATCTGTGTTGTTCGCATTAGGAACACAGCATGGGGAACCGTGGCGACCTCTACAAAGCCATGGCAGCTGCTGCTGAGGAGCGTGACGTCCCATGCAAGGCACAATGCCACACTCAATTCCTGAGCAGGTTCCTGGACAAGTGAATCATTGACACGCCGAGTACAGAAGACACAAATGGAGCTGGATTCTCTCGTTCTGGTGGGGAGTTTAGCTAACCTATCTTGCAGAACTAATGAGTCTCACCGATAACCTCACAGGTAATTAAGACAAAAGGGGTATGTTGGGTGCTGGTTACCTTCTCCATCGGTGGCAAACTTCTGAGCAGAGGCATTGACTCCTCTCACTCTCTCAGCCTGAATAGCAATGTCAGCTTCCACCAGAGCATGTTTCTGCAGCAGGTCTTCAACTCCCAACAAATGTTTGCCGTAGTCTTGGGACAGCAGAAGCACCTGAACAAAGTGAGAAAGACAAGTAAAACAGGCTGAAGGCCATAA
Source organism: Corvus cornix cornix (assembly GCF_000738735.6). NCBI lineage: Eukaryota > Metazoa > Chordata > Aves > Passeriformes > Corvidae > Corvus > Corvus cornix. The sequence continues at coordinate 1,786,925 of NC_047056.1, read as the reverse complement.
ACTGTTTACTTCTTTGGGACTCCAGGCATGGCACTGTTATCTGTTGATTCATTAGGTCAGAGAAATTCCAGGCCCCTAAGGACAGCAATTCCAAATGTAGAGACACGGCTGATACAAATTTGAGCCAGTATTTTTGAAATCACTGGCAACCACGAAGAACTTGACTGCCCTTTAATGAGTTCTCAGTCTAGGATGCTGAGAGGCTGAGTTAGCTCAGCAGGGCCAAGGAGCAGCACTCAGCCCAGATGCTGTGAGCTCCTGCAGAGTTACACACAGCTTTCTTTCCTCCAGCAGTTTCCAGGTTCTGCTGGCTGATGGACAAGTCGTGGTCCTTTCCCTTCCCAGATCCCAGGAGAACAGACAGGAAAAAATTCAAGCTTTTTAAAGCAGAGAGGTGAAGAGGTGACTTGTTCCCCATGTAAATCATGATGGAGAGAGATTATTTAATTCATTTTCACCAAATCTGTCATCTTTACCCAAGCACTGTGACCAAAACCTCAAAGGCCTCTGGGCCTTATGAGACAGACATGAAGCTGGAAAGTAGCTTTTTATAGGGGTAAACTTCTTTTTCCTTGCTTGTTTTTAATCTTTATTGTTAACAAATCATCATAAGGAATTTGTTCACTACTCTTGAATGTGTATCATCTGGGTCTGTCTACTAAATCAGAGGGGCAAAATGAATCTTAAAACTTGACAGAAGAGGACACGTACGCCTCTGAGGAATATTTGCTCTGTGTTCTCAAAGGACTTCCACCCACCTTCATTTCATCCATCCAGTCCATAATGTACAGCATTTCCTGGAAAATCTTCTGCAGCCCAAGGTTCATCTCGAGCCGCTGTCTCCGTGCCCGGAGCAGCTCCAGGAGATACTCCCACAGGCGGATAACATTGTCCTTCCTCGCAGTGATGCGTTTGATGTCGTGGTAGTTTTCAGTCTCGAGCTCCTTGGCCACCGCCACCACGGCCTGGACCCGCTCCTCGTACGCCGCAATGTCCGTCTCGATGGCCTCGTGCTTCTTCGTGGCAGCCTCCACTGCTGGGAGGTCAAAGCCAAAATTGTCCTGCAAAGACAGAGGCACTTCTTCAGGAACAGCTGCTGAGGACAGAAGTCCCACTGCTCAACCTCTGTCATCAGTTCTGACTCAGCAAAACACACTTGTTAGCAAATCTGGGATCTCAAAACGCTCCCAGGAGTCTTCTTCAATAAAATAAGAGATACCTCTGATAATAAAGAGCCACCGATAAAATCAGAGATATTATTCACCACCTTTGGGGGAAGAATCATGTGGCCATCAGGATTAGGTTGGGGCTAATCTAATATTATCATCTCTAATATTAAACAATAAAATTAATTCCTGGGCTAATTTCACTGAACTCACCAAAATATTCAGATAAAGAAAATGTTGACTGTGGGTAGCTATTTCCTCATCAAATCTCCCGACCACAGGCTGGTAGGTTCGAGGAAGGGAATCCCAAATGTATAAAAGAGAGGATGTACAGTACATAGACATACAGAGTAACTAAATACAATAAATAAATACACACATACATAGATGCAGTAAAATACGAGGCACAGGGAAGAAAATGTTCTCCTTGCAAGAACTGCATCCTGTAATTACTCATGGGAACCATTTTAGTCACCCAGACAATTTCTGAGAGCAGCACCTGAGAAACGAGACGTTGATTTTCACTCAGCCAAGTTTCTCTCATAGCTGCCTTGCGATCGAATCTCCGTGCAAGTTGTTCCAGTTTCTCTTGTCTGATGAGCTCATTTCGCAGTGCCAGTTCTCTTTCATGTTCAGCTTTTTCCAGTCTTTCCCAGGCCTGAAGACGTGGAGGAAAAACACACGGCTTCTAAACATACATTCTTACAAGATTATGACAAATCCCATCTCCTTTGCATGAAATCAGGGCTGAAGTCACTACAGGCAACTTTCACCAAACTGGCTCAATTATTTATAAGCCAATAAATCCAGTTCGCACTGGCTGGCCTTACATTTTGTTTGCTAATATAAGCACATGATTTAAAATCTGGTCTCAATTTAGTCAGTCGTTTTGTGAGCAAGTCGTTTACCTCACATGCATTTTCTCTGGTCCTTTCTTACACCCCTTCCCAATGAAGCCTAAGGAAACCACCTGGCTTGAATGTGTAAGAAAGTGTTTTTAAAAAAATAAAATCTCCTGAGTGCTACTCCCAAACAAGCAGATTCTATCTTCCTCCTTTAGGAAATGGGAATTAGAAATTCATGGCCTCTCACCTCTAAAATCAACATACAATTGTTGTTCTTTATTACACCTTGGAAAAGAAAACAACTGCAGAATTTGGTTACTTCTGGTGCTTACAAGTCCTTTCTTCCCCCAAGCCAGAAGTTATTCACATGCACGACACTAATAATACAAAAATCAGAAGTCTTAGCAGCATGTTGAAAGTCAGCTAATCACCCTTCAGATCTTGCAGACAAAAAAAATACCCTTAATTAAACACAAACTAAATCTAAATCCGAACAGATGTGAAACTGCATGAAACATGACTATTTTGGGCATTCCTCCTGCAACCAGGAGAGCTGAGCAGTTTGCTGCTCCCTGGGATGAGGCCACAGACACCCACAACAGCTGGTCTGGGAATGCCAAGCATGATCAAACACAAAGAAGGAAGCTGCCAGGCTGAAGCTGTTTGTTACCCTTGAGAGAGCCTGTCAGCTCTGCCTAGCTCTGCCCTGCCCTGCCAGCTGCAGCAGCAGAGAACAGGCTGCAGGACCCCAGAGGGATCCACTATGCCCAGGCAGGGCACTGGGAGGTGAAGGGGAGGGCACAGCACCTACTGCTGCTGCCTTCTGCCACTTCTCTCCAACAGCCAGGACCATGAGGGGCAAGGCAGAGCTGGCAGCCCCAGGAGCAGAAGCTCCTACAGACGCTGAGGACACCCAGGGCCTGGCCCAGGGCAGTGAGTCCGAGCTATAGGAAAAGGTCACCCCACCTCACCCATCCCTTACAGCCCCCACATCAAGGCTGGAGATCACAAATGTTTTTCTGCCCAGTTTTCTGAGAGAGAATAACAATATTTCGAGTCACAGGGGAGGAGCTGCTCAGTTTACCTTATTAATGTCAGAGATGAGTTTGCCCTCCCTCGGCATGTACACTTTCTGATTGTTGGCTCTCATTTTGCTTTGGATGGTAAAAAGCAGCACTTCCAGGTTCCCTTTTTCTGTAAATCTAAACAAAATTTTTCAGGATAATTGAGTTACAATCAAACTTTCATTACTGCTAAGGTATAATCATAGAATCACGTACTGACAGAATGGATTGAGTTACAATCAAACTTTCATTACTGCTAAGGTATAATCATAGAATCATGTACTGACAGAATGGTTTGGGTTGGAAAGGACTTTAAAGCCCGTCCAGTTCCAACCCCTGCCAGGGCAAGGTCACCTTCCACTGTCCCAGGTTGCTCCCAGCCCTGTCCCACCCAGACTGGAACTCTTCCAGGAATGGGGCAGCCACAGTTTCTCTGGGCAACTTGTGCCAGGGCGTCCTCACCCTCATAGGGAAGCAATTCTATAAAATATTGAATATAGTTGACTACAATAAACTATAATAAAGCACTTGTTCAAAATGTTGACATGACGAATGGAGCATTCACATAAACACCTCCATCTTGTGTGGAAGCTGGGAGCAATGAAAATAGCCCACACTTCCCCTGGAGCCAGTTGGGGCAGACAGCAAAAGCAACTTCACAGAAGTCAGCTGTCTGAGTGTTTGAATTCAAACCCCTTGGGGGTCAAGAAAAGGCTTTTTTTTTTTATTCTAGTACACGCACTGTCCTAGTTTACTCCATCAGCACAAGAAATGGAAATTTTATTTAAAGCCCACTGCAGTCAATAAACTTTTCCCACTGTTTTCCCTGTGTTGTACGCCTGGGAAATAAACAAACTTCATGGGCATTAGGGAATAGTCTGCAATTTTAGAAGATGTCTGCATCCTGTGTAATGCTTTGGGTTGTGATTATTATCCATTAGAACTCGTATTAGACAAAAATAATAAACAGATTTGATATCACGATGCTAAAAGAGGCTTTCCAGAAATAAGTTGCCCAGTTTTGCTTGTATCAGTTTGAGTAAGCAGAGCTGTTTGACAAAGCCAGACATACTTCCTCTTCATGTGGGATAAGCAGTAGGGATCTTTTAATAGCAGCGTTTTGGTATTATCCACTGCTATTAAAAGCACGAGTGGTGACATTACTGTACTACCACGGTATGCTATTACCACTCATATGATAAGACAGGCATCCCAGGGCAGGGACAGCTTCCACGACTCCAAGATCCTTTTCTCATTGCTGCTGCTATCTGCACATTGAGCAGCACAAAGCGAACGGGCCCCGAGTAATATCGAAAAGTGCCAATCAGGAATATGAGAATTGGGCTTGTTCAGGAAAATAAATTCTTAAGTCACAATTAAAATTACTTGGATGTGTTAGTTTTTAAAAAAATCAATGAGTGACTAAGCCAAACAAGAGCACTGACTGTTGTGTTAAGCTGAGATTAAACTCACTTGGGTGGTTTCTCCACTGTGCGGTAAGTGTTGAACGCCTGCAGCTGCTGCTGCACCCCAACCAGGGAGTTGGCAAATTTGCGATTGTTGAGGATGATAATGGTTTGCTCAATCCACTCCAGCAGGTCAGAAGCCAGGGACTCGTATTTTTCTATCATTTTCTCTGTTTCAATGGCATTGTCAAGCACCTGCAACAGCAGCACAACACACATGAGTCACAAGGGCAGTACTCTTCAGTCATTTAAATCCAACAGGCCACATAAAAGGAACTGCTGGGAGACTTGAGTTGTGAATCAGAGCACTCACTGCCGGGATCCCTGATGAATGAGAGCTCAGCATTTTCAGCGCTGAACTCCCAAGATCCCACAGCAATAGGGGGGCAGAGATGAGGCTCACACAAGGATTCATAATCAGCCTGCCCAGCTGTAAGGATGGGGGCAATGTCGCCAAAGGACAGAGAATGACTGCACATGTTTTAAATGAGAGACTTTTCCAGAGGAGACAGAGGGCCCAGAGGGTGAGGAGCAGTTAATGAGAAAGGAAAAGTAGCCATGATGCAAAATTAACAAGGAAAAATAAAACACCAGCCAAGTGTTCTCTAATGTGAGGCAGCTGGAAATTAACTACTTCTCAGAGTCACATGGGAATATTTAACATTCAAAACATGTTCAAAAGCAAAAAGATAAAAATTACCACAGAGTGGACTCTTAAAAAACTAACAACCAAGAGGAAAAAGAAAATCAGAAATATTTCACCTGCTTTATAAAAATTTATAATTTAAACTTGCAAACCTTTCCAATACGTTTTCCTTCAACAGCCAAAGCTTTCATCTTGGAGAAGTAGTGGTAATACGTCACCACATAGGTGATGATTGACTTTTCATCAGGGTGATCAACACTGATATCTGCAAACCAAAGAAGAGTTACCTCATCATGCTGAGTGTGCAGGGGTTACACCAACAGAGCCCAGAGTGCACCAAGGATGTGTTTGGGAGTCAGAGATGGGTTCAGTGGTAATTCAGCCCCTAAGGTTTGTATCCAAAGCAGAAGCAAATTGAGCAGCTTTGCACCGGTTCTGGCAGTAGTGTGGGCTGGGGCTAAAGCGTGGGGTCTTTGGGCTTTACAGTCAAGTTCCAGACTTTGCTACAGCTTGTGCACAGCCAAAATAACTCCTCTGGTGTCTGTGTGAGTTGACACAACTACTGTTAATTGACAACTTCAGTGCTGTGTCAGCATTTGGAGAGAGGAATCCAAACCTATGTCTGTCCAGGCGAATCTGAGAGATACAGGTGGAAAACAAGATATTTCCTCTCCTGCAGCAATTCTGAGGCACTGGAAAACAAGCAAGACGAAACTTGCCCAAACACATCACTCCTGCCCTGTGACACAAAAGGCTCTTGCACCAGCACTGGGAGCACACACACTCCCACAGAAGCACGGGCTGAAGCTTTTCTGCTTCTCAGAGCACATCAGAAGGAAGCCTCTGACCGGAATGACTTTATGAATATGTGGCCAGGCCAACAAACTTGTCAGATGGCAGTAAATAAACACAGGATTAAGGGCTCTTGTGCTACTGCTTCTCAGTCTGCTGCCGGAGACATCTCACATTCTCTCCCTCCCTCTCTGCCTGTATCACCAGGTGAGTCAGCAGCATCCAGCTGCTCTTGGACACAAAAATCTGTCACAGAGATGTTCTCTGACATGGAGGGGTGGGAGGAAAGAGCCCTTAAGTGCTGAAACTGCTGGAATTCTTACCCTCAGGGTCCAGGAGCTTGGTAAGACCAAGGTGCTGCTCTGCAAGGTTAAAAGCATTCTGCAGATTGTAGTGTGCATTTGATTTCTTCAGCTTGTCAAAATCAATCAGATCAGGCCTAGACAGGATGGAAAATTCTTTAGATTTCCCAAAGCACAGTGCAGCCACCCTTAAATGAACTAAGATCTCCAACCCTCAGAAAACTCGGCCAAGGTTTCATGTGCCCCACGCATTTCCCAGCAGCGTTAAAGGAATGAAGCAATGCCCAGCATATGGTACAGCAGGACCTGGCCATGGGAGAGAACAGGGGAGAGCTTAACAGCAGTGAAGGTGACCCTGGAGAAGAGAAGAACAAAGTTGTGGTCACGAGTCTCTCCTCACACCCATGGAAGTGTGCAATCCATCCGGATAACTCTGCCTGAGCTTGCCATGAGCAGCATCCCCAGCCATGGCAGCCTGGCACCACATTTGGCCATCCTTGGGCACGGATTTCCTTCCCCTCCAGGCTGCTCTGGGTGTGCTTCCCCACTCCTGCCCCCAGATTCCAGACCTGGGCATGGGTTACTCACTGAGGTACAACAACCAAACCAAACCCAAATAATCACGAGTGTAATTTATTCCCTTGAAACCAAACACAACCTGTTTTGACTTGTGGTGTGAGAAGCTGCTGCCCAGCTGAGCTCACAATGACCACAAGAGCTGTAAAGCTCAAAACAAGGCAAGTTGCTATAAAACTCTCAGCAACTCCTCAACTTCCTGCTCTTCACAGATTTTTAAATCAAGCTCCAAGGTAGCTGCAAAACCAGGGCAGACCTTGAGCCACACATACCTGTGCTTATGGATCAGTGCATTGAACGCCATCCCATCCCTCCAGCTTGTTGTAAAGTTGTGGATATTGACGTTGGGGTACCTGCAGAACAAAAATCAAGGAGAGCACAATCAATACACCGCCCCCAGTGCAGCTCTGCACGCTCTGGCACCAAAACCCAGAGCAGGCAGACATTAAGTTTCCCTTGAAATTGTCATTATTTCTTCAGAATAGGGTGAAAAGAGTCAGCATATTGCTACATATATTCATGGATTATCAGATTGCTGTGTTTATCACCCAGCATTAATATCACAAATTCAGACTTTTCTGACTTGTAAACATCAGCTCACGTCTCTTGAATTCCTTCTCTCTGAGTCCACTTAAGAAGAGATGTGTTTGCCCATTTAAAATTATTTCAACAAAAACTCAAAATGTGTAAGAGCTTTAAAGATAATCACTCAATCCACACTCACCCAGCTGTTTTCATCTGGCACCACAAAAGCAAAGCATCTTTAGCAGATTTCTTCTCTTTATTGTCCTCAGTTTCAACGCTGATATCTTGGATCTAAAATTAACATAGAAGATCTCAATATTTCTCTGAGAAAACACATGGCCTTTTTTGAAAAGATGAAAGGAATGCTGGGAAACACCAAAATTAAAGCTACTAAATGTTTATTACTATGCTATTTATTATGAGTTATGTATTCATTATATGGATTTATTATTCTTTCTGCAAAAGGACTTCCCAGCCTTTTTTATCTGAGGGCAAAGACCAATATGCAACTCGCTGGAAAACAAGAAATCTCAAGCCTTAGCTGGGACACTGAAATAATTCCTATGTGCACCCTTAATCCATGTCAGTGCCAAGTCAGCCAGGTTATGGATAACCAGCATGGAGATGGAGAGCAGCCAAGGGCAGCATTTCCTCCTGGGTCTAGTGTAGAGACTGGAGCTTCACATTTATTTTTGATTTAGAAATAAAGCCATATGAATTTCCCCACAGGAAACTCCCACCACAGGTCAGCAGCACCACGGAGACTGATTTATCCTGAGAGGTTCCCAAGCACTTCTCCCTCCCATCTGCTGGGAGCACGTGGGAGCGCTCTGCTCCTAAAATGCACAGTGAAGTATGTTACACACAGGCATGGAAAGCTCATCCATGTATCTGTGTGTGCAACAACCCTACCTGGAATCTCAGGATAATAGTCCAAATAAGGCCAAGTGTCAGCCTGTGATTCCCATCCACAATATCATGAGATCCCATGTTTTCTAGGTGCACTCGTTGCTCTTTCAGGAACTGGAGGGCTTTATCCACGTTCTCCAGGCAATGGATGCGCATCCTTCCTTTGGTTGGTTTAGGCTAGAAGGTAAAAGGAAGAATAAAATCATTTATTACTGTAGATGGGAGGGGAAAAGCCAAACAGCTTTAAACTCTTCAGTTCTGGCTGGCGCATCACCTCTCCCAGGCAGCAACTTCACATTTGTTCCTCAAATTCCAGGGACAAAACCACCTCTTGCATCTTCCAGCCCATTTTCACCAGGGTAACGGTAGCACGTGTCAAAACCATGGTAAAAAACCAATATCCTGCGCCTGAGCTGGACACAGAGGCCCAATTTCATTTGCCTTTCAAAGGATTTTTCCTGCTTCCTTCCCTCATGTTGCCTCTCTAGGATATTCGCTCACAAGCTCAGATTTGAACCGCGAACTAGTCAGTAAAACTCCTCAAGAAGGAAGCGGCATTGCTTTTCTTTGGTCAGTAAATCAGATAAATAGTAAGAAAATAACAGAGATTGATTACAAAGATTTCTTCATAGGAAAAATATACTAATTACAAAATCAGCCACACCAACATAACACAGTTATATGAAAGCCCAGTGCAACTGCAAAAAAGCAATGAATGTGTTATCAGCATGCAGAATTCTGCTGTAAAACTGAATAAAGGAACTTTGTTGTGCAGATAAGGATTACAGCTGAATAGCCCGTTCAGTGTTCACTGGGATGTCACCAAAGGTACTCAGCCAAACAACTAATTGCCATAATTTCCTTGTTTTCTACAATGATTGTAATTAACTGGCCATGGAAATAGCTCAGGCAGTATCCTTGCCCCAGCCTGCATTCAAGGGGAAGAGTTTCAGCCAGTTCCACAGTACAGTCCCTGGAAACACAGCCTGTGCAACAGGGGATGGTGGAGAGGGAAGCCATGCGGGAAGATGCCCTTTGGGACACACGAACCCTGAGTCCAGCAGCTTTAGCCTCAGTCAGCCTGGGTCTGTTCTCCTCCTGAGGCTGGGGAATGATGCAGAGTTAACCCGCAATTCTCAGCAAAAGGGAGATTTTCCAGGAGCCTCCCCCTGCTTCAGGGCATAAAAGTCCTTCCAAAGAGGCCCAAATTGCATGTCCAGCCTGTGCACACCCCATCCATCCCAAACACTGCCAGTGCAAAGAGCCACAGCCAGAGCAGGAACAGGAGGGAGCTGCATGTTTGGCTGAAGCCAGCCAGAGATCCCTCACCCAGCAGGGACAATCTGGGATCCAGCCTTTAGCTGGCACCATCAATTACCAAGAGTGTGGAAAGCTGGACCTAAGGCTTGACTGAACCTTGCAAAACACAGGTAGGAGGCTGTTCCAGGGCAGGAGGGAAGGCGGAGGCCCGGCTGCACCCTCAGCTCCAGCCCACAGCTTGTCCCAGCCATGGCCACACCTGGAGCCCTGGAGCAGCTTCCCAGGCCTGCTCACCTGCACAAGGATGATCCCAAGGCTCAGGAACGACTGTGACTGTGGCCATTTCTCAGCAGCAGTGGCAGAGCCCAAACTGTCCCCTCGGCCTTAACACAGCCTTTTCCACTGCCCAAAGCAGTACCTGCACTGCCTCTATTGCCTCAAACTACTGAGCAGAAAAGGATTTGTAAAAGCTCTTTTTGTGCTCTCAGAACCTCCAGTACCGTGGTGACGGAGCCAAAACCACTCACCAGAGATGTTTTATGTAGAGGAAGAGGCATCTGAGTCTGGATTGTGCAAGGTGTGGCTGTGCTTGCCACACTCCCCTGCATAACCTCGGGATGAGGCATAGTGAGACATATCTTGCGCATTTTTTGGGCTAACACAGATCCAGACACTGAGTGGAGGGAAAGCAAGTACCAAACCCAGAGTCTTCACACGCACATTACAGGAAAACTGGTTCTACATCAAAACCCTTCCTCTTTTCCAAGAGAAAATGTGACAGAACTCACTACAGAGAACGTGCTTAAGTGATTTGACCTTTGAGCATCCAGGAATTGTAAGGAATTTACTAATCCTTAATTTAGTTATGGGAGAAACTGCGCTAAATGCTTAATCTTAGGCCGAAAACAATTCCCAGCTTTATTTTTCTGTTAGGCACAAGCTGGTTTACCAGTGTGTGCAAACCAAATTACAAGTGTCCTTTCATGCTGGCTGGATTCTTTCCCACTGTTCTCAGTGACAGCATTGCATGCTATCAGTTTCCTTCCAAACGCTGCTGTGCAGAGGACATGATGCTGTAAGGCCTGGACTAAACACTAGGATTAGGAATCAAGGTGAGCAAGGTCAAGAAGATGTAGGTGTTGCCCTTATTGGATGCTCTCATTTTGAGTTTCTCCAACACACCTACAAGGACTGTGGGTTTTCATCAACAAAAATCACAACAGGTATCAGAAAATGCAGGGTTTGTGCAATTGAAGTGAGAGAGCAAAGAGCAGCCCTGCTTCCCTGATTGGCATCCAAAATCCTGGACTCTGCTCCCCAGGCTCCAGCTCCAGAATCTGAATCCCAGTTTCAAAAGAGAGGAAACAACTCCTGTTTGTTCCACTGCACCAGTAAACACACCACATTTATGGGATATTTATCTATGCTAGTTTCTGCTTTCTTACCATTTGATGTTTCCTGTCTTATTTTAAGCCTTCTACATAAGGCCTGCCTTTAGATTTCCCTGGCAGGGGGCACGGAGTTGTCAGAACCTACCTAATATTGACTAAAATAAATTCCAAAAAACTGAAGAGCAACAGCAAGTAGATGCTGTGTGGCAATCCTCCTGGAATATTTTTGGTGTGTGTAAGATCCTCCTAGAATACTTTTGGTGTGCGTAGTTGTCTCAAGGTTTAGTGCATTACGTTTACTCTTGTTTGCAGAGGAAGGTGTGGTGGAATGCACTGTTCAAACAGAGCCTGCTGTCCTCCAGCCTGCGATAAGGAAGCTACAAAAAGAATGTGTGGTGGTGCAGGCAGCTGCCAATGCCAGACACAAGCGATGATGCAAGTGCAGCTCCACAGAGTCTCCTGCCCTCTCCCCACCCCGCAGCTGCCTCAGCCCTGCTTGCGTTTTCCAAAACCTGGAGTGAAAAATGTAAATGAACGGTGCAGCCAGAGTCATGGGACTGCTCTGAGCTTCCTATTTGCTGCTGAAAATCTTGGCAGGCAGACAGGCAGACTTAACCAGAGGTGACACAGTTGGTGCCTCAACCCTCAGATAATGGGGCATGTTGGTCTCAACTATCCCTGTGTGAGGAACACCTGCTACCCGCAGTGAGCACGTCAAACCCAACACGTCGCTGAGGTGAGCAGTCTGGCAGACACAGAGAGGGGCTCTGAGCAAACTGCAGCTGATGAACACCAGGATCTGTTACCCCATCCACACAGGCACTTCTGTGCATGTCACAGCTCCCTCGCCCTCCCAGATGCACACAGAAAGCTCCTCTCCTGCCTCCCGCACACACACACTACACTGGGCCATATGTTCCACTCATTAACCAGAGTCTTAAGCCATGGAGCTCCACTAATAGGAGAGCTTGATGACAAGTGATTACCCAGCCCACTGGAGCCTTGGGTCTTAGCTAAAGACCCGTATTTCTTTGAAAAGATTTCTCTAAATTAGGCAGTTAAGAGCATCGCCATCATTTAAGGAACCGAAGGAGAAGCTGATACCCAGCCATTTCCTGGCACCCAGTTTTCCTGTTGTGCAGCAGCATTTTTCACTACAAGGACTTTCTTACTCACCACTCCTTGTGCTGGTACCAAGGGGGTGCCTCAGCACACCCAAAGAAAGAATTTCACCCATTTATTTAAACTGACTTTAGATATTCCCCCAATCAAAGAAAGCCCAAGCCTTATCTATCTGAGTAAAATCAAGTACACTCAGGGACATTCCTGAGCAGTTGGGTGCAATGAACACCACAGCTCCAGCTACTCCCAGGGTGGCGTGGCCCTCTCCAACTGTTGTCCTGCACACCCCTGGCACCCTCCAGGAAGGGAGTAGGGATGTGCCAGGCCTGCACACCTGCATCAGTGCAGGGCTTGTTAGCAGAAAAATGGGCCACTGCCCACAGGGCCCAGGAACGTCCCCCAGCACACCTAACTCACCACCACCGAGGGATCTAAGGGGCTCAGGAACATTTTGTGCTCTGTGCCTATCAGATTTGGGAGCAGGGAACACGCTGCTAGAAGCACTCAGCATGTTACCAGCAAGGAACCTTTGAAGAAGGCATCCTTTGATTCTCACTGAAGCCGGTAGGAAGGCATTTTAATGGTGTCTGGATCCAGCTGAAGCAATAGAGCCCTTTTTTTTTCCCTTTAATATATAAAAAGACATTTTCAGTGCTGAACCCTCAGCACTCAGATTTCCTGTACTGCAGTTGGGCCAAGGATTCACAAAACCCCACCCAAACCCAAACCAAACCCCCCCAATGGATATCAATAAGCACTTACAAGTCTCTCTCCTGAAAGCACTTCCAGGAGTTTGATGAGCATCCTCCCATCTCGAAGGTCAGTGTACAGGTCTGTAATTCGGCAGGACACACGAGCCAAGTGGGAATTCACCCACTTTGTGAAGGTCTTCTTCTGAACTGCCTCACGTTCATCTGTGGGGAAAACAACACAACCTTACTCGAAATGAATCACAGCTCATGTTTCCATGTGCAAATGGGATGTTCAAACACCTAAGATTAAATCAAAGGTATGGCTTGTCTTTTTTGGAGAATCATTGATGAAATTAGGACTTTTCATTGAAAACCCATCGTTTTTCACCTGCTGAGTTCACCTGCTCTGGAACACACACACAAATCCACAACAGATCCCCCAAAATACCACAAGTCATTTTGGATTAAGACAGGTATGACAGAGAGCAGAGACCAAAGCTTACCACTGACGTTTTCCCTTCTCATGACAATATTTATTTGCAGATTCAACATTTATAACTGTATTTACACAATGTCAAGATGAATTTTTCCATAACTGCATGCCTGAGGTAGACAAGCATTTATATCAAGCCATAGAAAAATAGATTCTTTCCACCTTCCCAGAGTCTTTCACAACTGTTTATAGAGGAAAACATTGGCTGTGGGAGCACTCTTACTGCACAGGCTCACTGCAATCCACATTAATTCCCAAACTCCTACCCAGCTATCTGCCAAGCCTAGAGCTCTCAGACAGAAAACATTATACATCTCTGTGGTTACATTCTCTTGCCAAGGGCTTTGGATGAAGCCCTTCCTTGTTAGCCAAAAGTCATTTCACTGAGCTGGGAAATACTGCAGACCAAATCTGTCAAAACACAGGTGCTCTGACTCGGACTCTGAAAGCTACAGTTAGACAGCTGAATGGAAGTGCTCTGCTTTCCCAGGCAGACAAGATTCCAAGCCTCCCATCAGTCTCTATAAAGTTGTTGTCATGTGCAGGAACAGGACATGAAGACAGGTTAATCCTAAACTACAGCATCCCCAGCTCTGAAAGCTCCAAGAATGTTGCTTGAAACACAGAGAACATTCCAGATATGACTGCCCAGGGGTTTGGTGGATGCTGTCCTGCCAAAGGAAGGATGTGCTCCCTTCCTGGCAGTGCAGCATGGTAGAGGCATGGTCCCAGCACATTCATAACCAGTCACTGACCCCAGGACCTTGGAGACAGCAGCAAAAATCCAGTCTTGGTGACGTGGGATGACAAAGATGCTGAGTGTAAAGAGGACAGAAAGATGGGGAAGAAGTAAAAGAGGAAAAGACAGTAAGAAGAGAAATCAGATAACAGAACAGTGGTGAGTGGGAGGGAAAGCAGCCTGAATTGTGTGGTGGTTTGCCCAACTGCACAAACCCCACCCTAAGATTTCCGTTCCTCCCACTTATTTCTGAACTTGTCCTTCCTACCCATGTGGTTGGACATGACCAAAGCTACAGCACTGAAACTGCCCCGTTTTGACAGCTTTTACCTACCTGTAAGGTGTGAAATTACAAATGTGGCTTGGAAAGCTGTCAAAGGTGGGGTTAGTGACAAAACAACATGCTTTGGGTGAACTGACAGTTTGCATTACTTGTGTTTGCCCTCACTCTGTGTGGAGCAGAGGATCCCTGTGATAGAGGAAAAGCACAGGAAATCAGCAGGAACTGCAACTAGTGTCTACCAGCTTTAAATATATATTTTATGAACTATTTATAGCAAGTGCCTGGGAATGCTGTTCTTGCATATCTGCTTGTCTAGTAATCCATGCCTTTATTTTAAGGGGTTTTTTTGAAATTAGTCACAGAAGAGAAACCTTGCAATAGTTGGTGCTTTTAAAAGAAAATTCCAACAGAAATTATGTCTCCCTTCACCAGCTTGAACAAGCCCCAAAACAGCTCAGGAAGTTTGTTTATTTAATCACTGTAGTCTCTACACAGAAACACAACATTCAGTGATCCCTATGCTTACATTCATTCCAAAGAAAAATGCCACTGTACAGGATCATGAAAATAGAGCTGGATATACAAAATATGATGTAAAACAAGGAAGCTATCAAATACCATCTTAAAGCCAACCATTAAAAAAATCTTTGGCCAAAAATTATGGTTATCAATAATCCTCCCAATCGGGGGTCACAGTGAAAGTAAAGAGTGGGAAAAGAACATCCACGTGTGTTTAGTAAAAGGAGATAAAGAGTCAGGGCCTAATTTTGAACAGATGAAAGACATGATGTGGGAAATGCAGTGACACAACAAGTCACGTTGTGAAACCTTTGGAGCCGTGGTATTAACTGACACCAGCTTGGGACCTTCTAGTGTTGAAAGCAAGTCAAGGAAGCCAACAGAGCAAGCGGCCCTTCCAGGACAGGGAAGATGGGTCCCTCCTGGGGACACTGTCCATGTGGCTCAGGAGCTGCTTTCCCAAAAAGCTTTACCACCCCAGCACTTTCAGCAGCCCCAAAGAAGGACAAAGTGCATTCTTCAGGCAGTGGGGACTCAGGGAAAAAACCCGAGAAAGCTTGACTGACTCCTTGTCTGGAGTAATGCCTCAGCATCCTCAAGCACAGTGAACTATCAGGGAGGGAGAAGATGGGAGCCCAGGCTGGCTGGAGGCCCTCTGTGCTGGGGGAGCCGATGGTGGTGCCGTTAGGAAGTGCTTTCTTTACTCTAGAGTTCAAAGCCAGTTGCTGCCTCTCCCCTTCTGCCTTCCCGTTTCCTCAGCCTTGCTCTCGGTGGCCTCGATTTCCTGTTTACAGCGAGAGGCTGCAGGGCCCGGTTGGTTTCTCTGCCTCCCCACCTCTGCCCCCACCCCAGCTCGCTCTTGCCTGAGCTCCTCTCACCTGATCCCCACCCATCTGTGGCACCGGCCTCCTCCCTGCTGGTCCCACCACTTAAAAATAGTGTGAAAGTCTCTACTGGGACCACAGCTGTGCTGGTTCCAACGCTAACTCCTCGTGCTGAGCCTACAGTTGTCTTTTCACATGAGCTCCAGCAAGTTCAGTGCTGGAGCTATTCATGGCTTTTCACTTTCTTTCCATCTCTCCTCTGATTTATGGCAAGCAGGGCCCAAAGCAGGGAGATCCTCACGGGTGCAGCCCTGTGGGAAAACCCTGTGGCACCACACAAGGGCCAGGCCCCACATGCCACTGCCAAGTTTTGGGGACAACCAGCAACTTATGTCAGAAAAATGCCACTGGAGAGACACAGCAGCTCTTTCAGGCTCCTAATGGGGCAGTCACCCAGGAAGGCCGGGCTTTATCCCGCACTTGGCACAGGCGGAGCACAGCTCTAATTCCCCCTGATATTCTCAGCCAGAGAAGCCCCTGGAGGGAGAAGGCACAGCCCTTCTTACCCTGCATCACTTCACTCCTCTTGCACTCCCACAACGTGGGAAAGCAAACCAAGCCCATTTGGAAAGTGGCATGACTGGAGTTGGTCATGTTAAAACCTCTCCTGATTATTTCTACATGGTGTTTCACAATGACAGCAGGTTTTTGCAATGCTTTTATCAACCCTTTCTAACTGATAAACTATTTTTCTGCTCTGGGGTTTCAGGTTAAAACACACACAGAATTAAAACCAAGAAATTTTGGTTGTAAAGAAGAAAAGAAAGATACGTACAGAAATGGGCTTAGAGCCCTGACAATTTGGTTAAGCAAACAACACAACTGTGACTCTCTTAATGTGCAAAAACCTCCACAGTAAGGACTAGGTACATCCATGAGTGATGACTCCAGGGATTTAACATCAGCCATGGGCCCTGAGTGCTATTTACGAACGTCATGTGATGGTTTTGACAAATGTCCTTCATACTTTCAAAAACACAGTTATGGATTTTGAAGATTAATTAAAATGAGAGGATATGGGTGGAGCTCCAAGTGTCCTACAGCTTGTGAAAACATTTGTTTCCCAAGGGTAAAGAGAAATGAGCAACATGCAAAACATGAACAGCAGGAAAACGGAAGCCACTCTCAGAGCAGTATCGATAATAGAGAATCCAACTTATCTTGAAGCAACACTGGGAAGGAAATTTCCTTTATGCGGAAGGCCCCATGACAATGCTGCCACCAGACAGGCTTGCAAACTCTGATGCTGTGATTGTGACGCATCAAGGACTGACTTTGTTTAGGAGTTTAATAAATAAACCAGAATTTGTACACTGAAAGCATAAACTGAGCTGGACAGGATCACAAACAGGCATCTAACCCTTTCCTCGCTTGGGGGGAAACACTTCTTCCTCCACTAATTTGATAAGAAAAAATCCTGACAAAAATGCAGTCAACTTTCTGAAAGCCCAGAGCTCAGTCACTGAGTCCCCACTGTGGGACAGTGGTACCAGGGTCACATGCACCTCCCCCTTGTCACACACTCAGCTCTGCTGGGTGAACTCAATAGGGCTGTGCCAGAATAATGGTGAACTTGTTTTAATAACTGCCCTGGGAAAGGCAGGGCTGCAGGAGCAGACCGAGACCAACGTGGGCCCCGTGACCCTGTGCACTCCCACATGCCAGGAGGCGTTACGGGCCCCAGGGCCTTCGCGCGCAGCAGCGCTGACCGCAGCTGTGGCAAAGGTTACCTGTGCCACCACCTGCCTGCTAAACACCGCTTCCAGACACCCTGCTCGCTTCCATACCAGTCAAACCACATTTCCAACAAACTGACCTTGAATCCCTTTCAAACAGAATGGTAAATCTGCTTGGGCCACGCTGCTGCCAGCCCTGCAATGACTTTGGGTGTGGGACAGCTCCCACCAGCCCCTGGGCAGGGGCAAAGGCCTCCACACAGCAAAGGGGATGCTCCCAAAAGAGCCCAAACAGGGAAAGTGGAGCACAAAAAGAAGAGCTGAAAGGAGCAGTCTGGGACTGCTGCTGGGCTCTCAGCCCCTCAGGACAGCCCAGCCATCAGTGGCACTGACAGCCTCCCTGCTGAGTCCAGCCCGAGGGCAGCTGCTCTAGGCACTGTCACTGTCCATGGATCCCTGCAATACCTCAAGCAAGACAAATTACAGATAACTTTTAATCCCTGACTCCAAAAGCTCTGTCTCTTGCCGGTTTACATCTTATATTTCCATGCTGGAAGTAATTTTTCCAGCTTAAAATGATTATTTTTTTCACTATAGCATCCAGTGTGTGTCCTACATGAAGCACTGCTGCACCCACTAACTCCGAGATCAGCTGAGTGCTGCTCTAGGCACACCACTTCTGCTAATATCCACTATCCACAGCTTCCCAGAATTTCCCAGATCATATTCTCATTTAACAGAGCACAGAGAAAACAGAGCTTCCTTTCACAGGACAACGTTCCCATTGCTGTTGGTTTTCAGGGTGCAGGATATCACCCTAAGCTTTCTCACAGATGCAAGGATGTGGAGTGAATTAACCAGTAATATCCACAGCTTCACAAATTCCAGCTGTGCTTAGAGGTTTTTCAGTTGAGAAAGAAGCCTGAGAGAAGGGCAGATCAGCTACTGGGACCAGAATGTGGTGATCAAACAAGATTTTATCAGGAAACAACATGAATGGATGTGCTGTGATAACCTTCACTGTTTATTGGAATAAGAAAAGAGCGATAGTGAACATGAAATAACTCTAACATGGGTCCAACCTCTGGTGTTCCAGGCAGGCTTGAATGGAGTGACCTGGCCCTGAGGCACAGAGTCCTCAGTGGGTCTGACACAGCTCCTTTGGCCACCACTCCAGCAGCATCTTGACAAACAAAACAGTGTTGGTGGCTCCTGCTCCTTAAATTCCCTGTCCAAACTGAGGGCTGTGTGCTCAGACAAGGCTGGGGACTGCCAGCAGCCCTGGGCTGTGCCCCAGGCTGGGGAAGGAGGCTGAGGCTGGGTTTGTTCCCACCTCAGCCCAGCAGAACCCCACCCTGGGGGAGACCCACTGTGGGACTGCGGCTTGTGGGGTGTGTAGCTATGCAAAGCACACAACTGATGCACCACTAAATATAGCCCAGAGGGGAAAACGCACCTCAGTGTATCCACTGAGGATCAGCTGAGGAGAGAAACACCTGCTTGGGTAAACACTTCCAAAATGATGGCCTTTCCACATGGTCCCACACATGCTGTATTAGTCCTTACGGCATCAGGAAGCCCAGAGAACAATGCATAAGCATGCACAGCCAGGCACTGAGAGTCTAAATGGAAATATATTGGAATTGATCTATAGGGAGGAAAATGAAGGAACGAGGAAAGATCACTACTAGCTATCAGTAGAGAAAAGGAAATTTTCTCTTAACATTGAAGTGTCCTATAGCAATAAACTAAGCAGTGGACGCTGCTTTTCTCCGGCTGCAGATGACAGGTTAGGAAAACTGGGATTGATAAAAATGGAAAAAACAGATCTTAATGTAGAAAACACAAGTCCATAGTGCACACATACAGGGACAAGGAAAAAACTAGAACCAAACCTGCAGGGAGTCAAATTTACACGACATACAGAGAACATGATACACATGGGTCCAGTGCTTAGAAAAAGGCATCTCCTTCACTTTAATCTTGCCAACAGTTTACCACGGAGGAATGGGAGTGGAGCAGCTGATCATTCTGATGCAAATAGGATGCATTTGTTAATGGTTATTTTATGGCACAAAGTAATCTGTGGAGTGACTTCCCATCTAAACTGGTGAGATCACACCAAAGCTTTTACATGCTCCAGCATGACTTAAACAAGAACTTGAATGCAAATGTTAAAGATGACGAAGAAATGAGGGGATTTTGTTTGTGCTGTGTTTAGCTGGTGATTTCATTAGAAACAAAATCCTTGCTGCTTTCCCAACTCTGCTACATGGAGACAATTGTGGAGAAACCAGGGGTGTGTTCAGCAATCCTTTTGCTTTTACTAGGAAGCACCAGCCAGCTACTAAATCCTATTAAATATCTACCCTTCCCTAACAAACATTACAGCATGTGACCACTTTCACTGCTGAAAATGCTCTGGAAAATAAAAAAGGGAAAGCTACATAATGGAGCAGGTGGAACAAACAATTCTGCTGCTTTCTGTCTTTGATGGCACTAAACCTCCCTCACATAAACATGATGCACAGAACAATGTCCAGGAGCCAGCCAAGCATTACGGGGTGTGGAAGGGCAGGTCCTTCCATTGTCTTCGTTTTTACACAGAGTTTATGACATTTTGGCGTCAGCAACACAAAAATAAACCTTCCACAAGCCAGATGCAGATTCATGTACAGGAATGATTATGTTCATCTGCAAAAAGTCATTGTAAAGCCTCCCACAGCAAATAGATATAAAAGTCATCTGGGTTTAACAGATTAAGCTGGTGGAAGAACTCAGCTTGTGATTTTTAACTTTTGTTTCCATTCAGAAGATGAAGATGACACATTTAAGCAGATTTAGAGGAGCAGGTGCTCAGCTCTCCCTGCATTGGCGGTGGATGTTTGAACTGCTTGTTTAACTTGGGGGGGCTGGAATACAAACCTGTGTAACCATCTCCCACAACACGTCCAGCTCCCTGTGTGGAGAACACCCATCACAGAGCCCATTACAGCAACAGCAACCAGTCAGCTGCTCTTCTGGTTCCCCAGGAACCCCCACCAACTGCTTGTTCTTCTGTATGAAATGCAAAGCAGCTATAGAAACACAACCTTTCTAGTGGGTGATTCAAATGGTTTAACACTTCCGCGTGCTGCTCTTGGAAACACCTACGCCCACCTTCAGCCTCAACCACCAGCACCTGCCCTGGGTTGCACATGACCACTGAACAAAATGGTCACAAAGATCAAGGCCTGGACCCCAAACTGCATCACAGAATCACAGACTGCTTTGGGTTGGACAGGACCTTAAATATAATCCAGTTCCACCTCTCTGCCATGGGCCAGGACACCTTCCACTAGGCCAGATTGCCCAGAGCTCCACCTAGCCCAGTCTTAAACATTTCCAGGGATGGGGGCATCCACAGCTGCTCTGGGCAATCTGTGCCATGGCCTCACCACTCTCATAGAGAAGAATTTCCTCCCCATGTCCCATCTAACCCTTCTCTCTGTCAGTGTAAAGCCATTCCCCCCCTTGCCCTGTTACTCCAGACCCTTGTAAATAGTCTCTCTCCACCTTTCCTGTACCTTCTTCAGGCACTGTCATGCCACAGTCAGGTCACCCTGAAGCTTCTCTTCCCCAGGCTGAACAATCCCAATTCTCTCAGACTTTCCCAAAGGAGAGGTGCTCCATCACTCTAACCATCTTGGTGGCCTCCTCTGGGCCTCTCTTCCTCCTTTCTGAAGAAAGATGTTACAAAACCATATTTACAGCAAAATAGCAGAAGAACAGATGAATAAAGGAGTAACTTTCTGGCCTCATGGCGTGCAGTGTTCAAATGGGCCTCCTCTAAAAAGCAACGTGGAAAATGTCTCAGTGCTGTTGGCATTTTACACGAAAGGACACAAACCCCTCGCAGCTATTTGATGTCAGTGCTTGTTGCCACTTTTCCCTCTTACGTAAGGAACAAATCACTTCATCAAAAGGAGCATGGAAAAAGCATCTGCCTGTCCCAGGACACTGACTCTGAAATTTCCACAGAAGAACAATGAAAACCTGAGGTCACTGCACTGTTTCAAGTACACACAATCTGGGGGGTCTTGGCAGTTTCCTTTGAAACACATTATATGCATAATGCAGGGAAGTGCCAGGGGATTTTTGAGGGGGACAAAAACATTTTTCTATACTTGTCCAAACTACTCTTTGACTGACAGTGTTGAATGAGGATGAGAGCAAGGCTTGGCACAGGCAGGGAACATGCCAGGTACTTCCCTACATCAGATTCATCTTATTTCTTCCCATGTTCAGCAAACCCAGCAGAATGAGAATTTTTACAGTGGACTCCCGCTCGTCTGTGGGAAGGAAAACAAGGGTAGGAGGAAGGAGCTGGGGGGTTTTATTATTTCTGTTGTTCTCTTTTCCTTTCAGTGTTCCTCCCTGTTCTCAGAACTGCAGGGAATGCAGCTGCTCTCACATAAGACTACTGGCACTGCTATTCCCACAGTGCAATTCCTACTGGTCCTGTGTGCCCAGCCTGGGACCCTCCTTAGCTAGGGATTTGGAAATACAGAATTGTAACTGACATTAACCAGAGAGAAGCCACAGAGAGATGGGCTTCAGGAGTCAGCATTCCCTGTGAAGACAGCAAAATGCATGGTGAATCCCATCTTTTCCAGAGCAAACCCTGGCCCTGTGGGCAACCACTTCCAGTGGCACACACCACCCTGGAGAGAGGAGACCTGCCAGGATGCAAGGCTGGGGGGAGCCAAGCAAGGGCAATCCTGATGGGATATCCAGAAGAAAGCTGTCACTGTGAGGGTGTTGAGACACTACCTCCCCCACAGGCTGTGGGGACTTCATCGTTAGGGAGATTCAGATCTCAGGAGGACAAATCCCTAAGCAACCTGATCTACCACGGGAGTACCCCTGCTCTGAGCAGGTGTGCTGGACCAAATAAACTCCTCTCCCAACCTGAACTATTCTGTGATTCTATGAATTCCAGCAAGCTTAAACAAGAATAGGCCAGAAGACTGCACTGCCAGTATTCTTATGGAATCCCACCGAGGGATTTCAGAGAGCTGTGGGATCTCTTCTTTCATCTGAGGCACAAGTTGAGACATTATATGGAAAGCAAAGTCAAAGCTGTGGTATATTTTGACCATGCTTCTGTAAAAACTCACTGCAAACAGAATGAAGAATAGATGAAAGAAATGCCAAACCTTTGTTGGTTTCATGTTTAAATCTAATTTCACCTTAATGACAGAGAAGCATGAATAGAAAATAAAGAAATCTATGATGATTGCATTTAATCCTTTCAAAATATTAAATCTCTGTGCTAAGAGATGTTATCATTATAATTAATTGCTGCTAAATTATAATTTTCATTATCACAGAAATATTTTAAATGGAAGAACATGTATTTAAACAACCACTGTGCTGATCAGGGATTAATAAGAGCTGAATTCATAGCCTTGCTGAACAATGTGTTTAGTTCCTGCAGTTTCCATGGCCACACAATAATTTACTATTGTTAATTGCGTGCCACAATGTAGAGTCAGATGCACTACACTGTGCTGACAGGATGCTGAATAAAAGCAGCACTACATAAAAGCAGAACCACCACAGGTAGGACAGACCATAGCCCAGCAAACTAAATCCCAAAGGTGAAAACTGAATGAGTAACAGCAATAAAAATACTGTAGGTTACAATAAAAATCACTTGTATAACTGAAGGAACCTTGATATTTATAAAATGCCATTATTTCTAAAAAGGGAGTTTTAAAAATGCATTAATTTTAATGAGATTTGAGACAAACTGCTAATAAGAAGCATTAGAGGAAAAATCCCTAATCTTCTCTGACTCTAATCTGCAAACCCATCATGCAGAGCTCCCAAGAAAGTCCTGGAGTTGGTGTCTTTTGAGACTGGCAGAACTGACACCTTCACCTGTTTGCTTGCTTAAGAAAAGCTCCAGAAAACTGAACCATGATCTCAACTTGAACACACATTCCAACCAGTCACTCTGTGTAGTAAAGGAGTTCTTTAAGAAATCCATGTGGCAATTTAAAAAAACAACAATTAATAATAAGAAATCTTTCTTTTCATGCCACATTTGCTTTATTGCGAATTCTGAGGCACAAACTAGTTGCACATGCATTCTAGCTCCTCACCTCAACATTTTCGTACTTGCCTGTTTGATTCCAATCCAAAGGTCATTTACTGATCTGCTTTTGTGGGACAATGTGGCATGTTTAAGCAAAATCATTTTAGCCTTTGGAATTATGCAAGAGTGGGGAAAAGAGATCCCTTTCCAGCACAGTATTTCCTGCCCAGGTAATAACTTTCAAAGCAGTACCAGAAAAAAACCCTTTGTTTGAAACCCTCAAAGGTCTCTCTGAGATTTAAAAGGTGATGCAAATTTGAAGAAATTAGGGTAAAATTGTACTTTGAATACCTTACATGTGTATCTTCATCCAGAAACATCACTTGTTTCTTGTTTTTCTAGTCTTAAAAGTGGACTTGTGAGTTGTACTGATTGTGCAAGGCCTTGACTGCAACAATTGAAAGGCCCTACACAGGGACAAAGGTGTGGCTCCTATGGAAGGGATCCAGGAGAGCTCCCAAGAACTTACCTTTACTTACTTTCTTTCATTTTTAGCACAATGAGGAAATTATGAAAGCACTCAAAGACTCCTGATAACAGTCGTTTCACTGATGCCTCTTTAGCCATGTTGCACATGGGCTCCATATTCTGGGCTTTTCCCCCTCAAAATGTGAATTGGTGACGTGGTGTTTCCTTTAAAAGCCCCAAAATACAGAATAAAGCCCCAAACAGACTATGGGGTAATGGCAATTAATAAAGGAAAACAACTTCTGAAAGTTCAGTGTCTAATTAATGCTCCCAGTTGTCTGTTAGTGCAACAGCAATGTCACTAGAACAGAGTTCAGGTATTGGTTAAGCACAGAACTACTGCACATTTGCACAGACTATGTGTGCTTGCACCCATCTTACACACCTCCAAATCACACAGATACAGGGGTACACAGGCACCAGAATGGCATCTTACACTCATTTGTATGTTCCTGAAGCCTCAATCACAACTCACCGATTTTCAGGTCTCCAAACTTACAAACATTTCACACATTTCAGCGTAACTCAGATACACCAGATGTTTATGCAAAAGGAAAAGCCCCATGAATACACTTCTGAATGTGAAGGCCACGGTGACCTGCAGCTGATGCCAGAGAAATGTTTCTAAACTTGGCAACAGGAGCGAAACCAGAAGGAAAAGCTGAGTTGTGCAGCACAGAAAACAAAAGGTGTTCTGGCATTAGGTGGCTCACACAGGTACACCTGAAACCTGCCAGGAACTGGCTGGGGTGGGCCACGCTCACGAGGCTAGAGGAGAGGGAAAGGACAGCCCCACACCCAGCACCCTGAAATGGGCACTGCAGAGATCACACCACCCTGCCCAGCCATTTCAGTCATTTGGGAAAACCAGGGGGAAGTCCCCTTGGAGCTGCTGTTTTATTCCATGCTTGTCCCAGCCCTGCCATACCCAGCCTGGGGAGCAGCTCTGCTGGCGCCAGGGCAGAGCTCCAATCCATCCCTGCGGGGGATGGCACTGCCAGGACATGCTGCATGGTAAGAGGTTTTGCATACTAGGTGTCCTTAAGTGTTGTCTCCTCTCCAGGACAACTTGTGACTGCTTTTATTTAGGAAAAAAGTATGTGCAGTGAGGAATTGGCTGGAACATGGCCGGCGCCAGGCGCTGAGGACACAGGAGCATCTTTCAAGTGGCACAGAGCACCATTAGCATCAGTGTGCTGGCAAACACCAGTGCAAGCCAACTGTTAAGAGCAAAGGCTCCAGTAAATAAGGTTTGTATCATGGGAATTTTATTATATACCCTATCAGACATATTTACTTTGGAGGAGAAGCAGAGAGAGAAGCATTTAATAATATATCAGCAGCAGGGGATTTATGGAAAAAATGTTCCACAACTTCCATGCCTCGCCCTGTGAGCTCCTTCCGTAAGGACTTAGGCCACAGCTAAGAGCAACCAGGTCCAGTCCAGATGCAACCAACCCTTAATCTGCTATTAAAAACTGACAGATTATCAGTGCACCTGCACAAGTGACAATGGCCAGGACATCACCCAGGGAACAGTCAGGAAACCGTCTGTGGGCAATGCCAGTTTTCTGAAGAGACTTCCTTGAGCTAGAAGTGACACACTGTTCCTGATCCCAGGGGAGGCTGTGAGGGTGAAACTCAACTCGCACCCCACAGGGTGAACAAAGACACAGGGAGGGAGAACATGAGACACTCAGCACTCAAAAGTAAAGATAACCCAAATTATTGAACTTCCCGTGACGAGGATAACAGAAAGGTCAGAAGTTCAGAACACCGCCAATATTTGATGTTTCCAGACACCTCCCCTATTTACTCAGAGCCTGCCTTAAGTGCCATTCTGTAATGGCTCTTACTCATGTCAGCCTGCAATCACAGTACAGTCACATCTGTGATTTCACAGCAGTCTCTCCCATTATATTGCCAGGCAATCTGAGTTGACAGAGGAACACACCCTGAAAAAAGCAGCCGTTGCACTATCAAAGTCTAGCTTCCCTCCAAATAACCGTGGAAAGATACTAAACTAGATGTAGAATTAATTATTACCCAAAGCAAACCGTAGTTAGTTGACTGCAGATGGGATGGTCAGGTTTTCAATTATCTTTTTTCCTGGAACCAAATCATAATCAGATCATATTTTCAAAAACTGGAAACACTTCCTGGACAAAATGAGCATTAAGAATTGGACTTCAGAGGTTTTTTGAAAGGAGATGGCAGAACCAGTATTTGGTGTTAGCACAGAGAAGCTGAAACCAAGAGGAAACTGTTATTTGAGAAAAATGTAGGTACAGGACTGGATTTGAGAGACAAAACCCCTCAGCACTGTGTTGTTTGTGCAGTTCCTTTTAACGGGACTGCATTGGTTTAGACTATCTGAGAAGTGGGTGCTGCATACTGGCTGATTTTCTGCAGAGGTTGCCAAGCCATTAAGTGAAATTTAGGTATCTTTATTAAACCATAGGGGTTTCATTCCAAGAAAAATCTGGGCAGCCAGCGTTTATTCTTTTCAGATAAACTCTTAAATCTCTTTGTAACCACATGTTGTTTTGTTTAATCTTTGAAGGCATAAGGTCACCCTTTGCTTGTGATTACAGTACTGTGGTCACACAGATCATGTTTGTACCTTGCCACTGCGCTTTTTCCACTGACCCTTTGGTGAGCAATTCTCCAGCTACTCTGCCTGAAAACTCAGTCCCAACAGAACTAAAACAGGCAAGAGAACTTAAAACCACTAATCTCAAAACCAAACCAATCCTCGGAAGCACATGCCTGGCCATTTTGGCAATATTGTAGGCAGAGATGTTTGAAGTCTCTGCTAGGGATACCAAATATGCCTTCTGTACAATGCCATTTGGGATGACACTGCTCATTTTTGCTAATAGAAATAATGCATAAAAATCATATTTATGACCTCCTCCTCAATACAGTTTAGCTAAAATCAGTGCAGGACTGTGCATGCTACTGATTCCCACCAAAGAGCAAACTGACCCTGTTCAGTGTCACTTTGTCACATATGTGAAACTGGGCTTGCACTTTCCAGTTCCAGCTTATATTTTTATGAACAAACCAAACTTGACTGAACACAGAATTATCAGAACTTCCAGTTATGCCACGAAAAGGCCACTTGGTAATGCCAGCTCTTTCACAAGCCCTTTGAAAAGGCAAGAGCGTGGCCCCCAGACCATGGCCCAGTGGCTGCCTGCGTGTCTGCCGGGCTGTGCTGTTCCCTGCACACTGAAGGGCCTTTCTCTGTAAGCTCCTTTCTCGGGAACAGTGGGGCATTGAGCAGGGCTACGAGCCTGGTTAATATTAGTTTGGCTACAGCAGTGCTCTCCAACAAAGGAGGCTCTCAGCCCGGGATACCCTCGCTCCAGCAGCAAGTGCACAAGGGCTTTTGTGTGAGCGTGGGCTCTCCCGGCCACTGCGACCTCGGGCTCCACATCACAAGTCACAAGCATGAGTGCTCCCCATCCCTCTGGGCCTTTCTCCTGTGGCACAAATGTGAGGACTCAGCTCGATGCATTTTCAGGAGCAGTGAGCAATTTTGGGCTCACGTGCTCCCCTTAATTGCACGAGGCTCTCCATGAAGACAGGAGGGCCACAGTGACTCTGGGTGCCAACAGGGACATGAAGTGTTCGAGGCGCAGCTGGGACTGAGGCCCTGCTCCCCACAGCACCCCTGTGCTCATCAGGTTCCCCTCTGCTTCTGCAGGCCAGGCCACCACCTCATTCCTGTTGCACTGAATTTCAGAGCTGGTGGAATGCAGAGTAATCCATGAGTTCCTTACTCTCTCCACAAATGACCCTTTACTTTGAAAGGACTCATTTTGAGTTGGGAGGGGAGTTGTTTACTAATACTTGTTAAACAACTTTAATCGTTGATGAAGTGTCACTTCACTTGGACAATCACACTGGGATAAAGGCCGTTACCTGCCAGGCCCAGATATAAACTTCCAAATGGAATTTCAGATTTGATTTCTTGTGGGAAGAGCAAAGCAGATTCTCAACCACCTTATTTATGATATTCTATCTCCTTCACCACAGCTTTGAAAGTCAACAGAGACTAATTCCCAAGCTTTGGTGTAAGAGTTTTCCCAAAACCATCTATTCAATGAAGATTATTCATTTTCACATGAGGAAAAAATGTCATTGTCATACCCTGCTACTTAATAACTGATACTTAATACTTCTCAATTCAACTTAAACAGGAACAAAAAGACCTTCAGAGTTGTTAGTAATCAAATACTCATGAAATTATTTGAAATTCAGACTCTGAGCAGAAGGGGTGCAGTTACCAAAGCACACACCCTGTGCTGGGATCTCACAGGAGAGGAGTTTAGTACAGGGAGAGGGAACGGGGATTTTGTCAATCACGTTGTAATTTGATTTTCTTCGCCATTTCTACTAAGCTTAGGTAGCAGCTCGCCCACTTTACTAGTCAAGGCATGCACCCAACAGAAAACAGAGAGATGAAAGAAACTAAGGAAAAAGAGGAAATCACAAACCCAAATTGGGAAAGAGCTCAGGAATGGAAGACAACCATTGTTCTGTTGTTTTATCACCACTTTCATCTCTGTCCGTAGGCTTGTTTTATAGCCCTACTTTCCACACAAGTTAATGGCAAAACCCACAATCCATTTGAATAGGGCTCTTGGATAGGAAAAATATTTGGAATAGGAGCTTGCACTCCCAGGTGATTACAACATGCCCATGAAACACTGGGATGGTCTGTGACACGGAACTTCTTGGAGACATGGAATGCAGAAACACCCAAGGGCTGATTCATGTGCTGCATTCCCAGATCCATGAGCTGTGGAGATTTACACCAGCTGAGCACCACACAAATAATTTTACTGTTTTAACTCTGGCTACATATCTCCCGCAGGGTATTCAAAATACCCCACTGTCCCATGTGAAAATATCTGCTGACAAGCTCTGTTTACTTAATTTCAGAGCCACAAAAAGTGCTCCAGAATTGCCCTTTTTTTAAAAAAAAAAATTAGGCTAGAGCACCTAGAGATTTCTGTTTGTTTTTAAATTAAGTTCCTTACACACACAGTTAAGAAACCAAATGTTACAAACATATTCTAAATGAAAACTGAAGAGAACAGACGACAAAAGACCTGAGCCAACAGTCTGAAGTTGTAAATGTTCACAGTTACTTCAGCGAGGAGCCAAATCCAATTTAAATGTTTGCTTTTCGACCTGTATCAACACTGATCACATAAGCAGAAATACCTTACCCTGAGATCCTTTAACGTGCCTTCTCTATCTCCACAAGTACCAAAATCCATGACCAGAAAAAGTAAATTTTTGCCCAAAAATTGAGTCAGGATTTGGATATGTTTGCAGGAATCTTTGCATTGGAAAGAATAAGAGCCCAGCTATCAGAGAAATGCACATTCAAGTCAGTGTGAGACCCCTTTAAAACTCTTTGCAAATCTGACAGGGCTTCCAACCGTGCAGCTTGTGCTCAGGTGTTCACCCAAACCAGAAGACTGAAGTATGCTGTGATACACGCAGGCTTTGGAATATTGCAGACACCAGAAAATCGAGCAAAATTTGCCACAGGGACAGGAATTTGCACCTTTGGTGGATCTGAGAACATGGAGGGGGAAAAGCCAAAGATCGGTGTAACCCAGACACATTTCATCCAGAATGAAATTCAGCCTCCCTGCATTTCAGCTTTAACAGAAATTACCATGACAAGAAATGCCAGTGACCCATTTGGTAGACAAAGTAGGGTGTCCCAGGTCAGTAATCAGCGCCTGGAGCTATGCAGGTCACTGCTCCCAGGAGACTCAAAGCCTTAGCAAGGTAAATCTCCCAACCAGGAAGGTGGCTGCTGAAACTGGCTGCTCAAAGGGCACCCACGGGAGGAACTCCAAGGATCCTGGTGTCACAGAGGGCATCTCTGCCCTAGTGCAGGACAGGGCTGCAACTCCTGCAAACTGCTCTGTTGGCAGCAGAAGCTCCCTGTTTAACCTTGAGCATAGACAGGGATTTGGGGGGAAGGTTTTCTTGCAGGAAAAGCTGTGGGAAACCCCTGCTTGTGAACAGAAAACCAGGAAAATTCTTCTGCTGTCCTGCAGCCTGGATGGGAACCAATCAATACCTATATTCATATATTACCAAGCTGATTACCAGTGACCACTGAAAAATAGAAGTGGTGTGTGTCTCCTTTTATGCCAAACCTCCTTGGGTCATTGCAGATCAAAGGATTCCAAGCCAAGGAGCTTCCCTGCTGAAAGGCTCTGCTATCAGAGAGAGGGGGCTTTGCCCAAACACCTGAAATACAGTTGCATTGCCTTTCCTGGTGCAGGTAGTGCTGTGCAACCACAGTCAGCCTCGTATTCCCATGAACCAGAGCTTAGAACTGATCTTAAACACCTGTGATGGGAAAGGCAGCTCACCTTTCCTACAGCTTATTCCAGCGTCCAGTTTTTCAAACATACATTTCTAACACAGCTCAAAATAAAGGCGCTTCCTCCCAGGCAGCCTGGGCTCCCACTAAAATGCCAATGCCCAGCCTAAAAGGCAGCATTACAAAAATGCCCAAATCTGAAATGTCCCACACAGCAGGACACACGGCAGAGCTCCTTTAAAAGCTGGCTTTCCACCGCGATTTATCAGGAGTGCCGATCTAGCTCACCCCCATCCCCCAAGATTCCACATTTGTAATTACCACTGGAAATCTCACACCTCGGGCACAGCCCCGGAGCTGAGACCCAGCTTTCCAATGACGGGGCAGGAGCTGATAGAGTCACCACGCTACCGAATGCCAAAGATGTTAATAAATACCACTGTCCTGCTAAGCAGGTGGGAAAGAGCCCCCGGAGCAGTGATGATAGCTGCTTCCCTGTGCACCCTTCTCGCTGGAAGGTGATACAGCTGCAGGGATCTCCTTCCAAATTCTTGACTTGCATTAACCTCTTCTTGCCAGCTCCTACACACGTGCCCAGCCAATCCACAGGATCCTGCCACATTAACATACCACGGGTGACAGCCTTCGTTTTGTAACAACAGCAACATATCTGGTTTGATTTGCAATTAATTCCTCATTGTAGCACGCCAAATTTTCTCCACTGACAGAACCTACGCAAGCTCCATGGCAACGTGTTTCCCACAAACAAGTTTTGGGGTTCTGTCTTTACTTGCAGCAAGCAACTGCAGCCATGCAACCTGATCCCTTTCTACTGCACAAGTGGCCATGAGAACCAAAACTCCACACCTAGGTTTAAGAGGATAGTAACCACTGATAATATCGCTCACTTATCATTCCAGGACCGGGTGAACTAACCATAACAGGAACTTACTGAAACTTAATAAAGGAAACACAACTTGCTAAAGCATTTTTCTCCCCACACCTGTGCTGACATTCTCACGAGCACAAGGACTGGGTATGCTAAACTCCTGGATTATCATACAAAGGACTTCAGGGCTTCTTTTGACACAAAGACAGTCTTGATTCACTCCTAGCAATGGCTTCTGCCACATCCTGCTTCTCTTTGGCCCATCAAGGCAAATGGGAGCTGGGATCCCCTGCCGGGTGACCCTTCCAGGTGCTGAAGGAGCCGGCCTGGTTCCTTCAGTGCAATCCCACAACCTGCACTGGCTTCATGCCCCAGTGGGATTGGGCTGGAAAATCTGCTTTAATCACCCCACAACCATCATCAAGTTGAATGAGAGTTTCCTTACGATCATCACTTCAAGGCGTTTAAAAGAGGTGGAATGTAGGAGTGCCTAGGGAATCATGTATGTTGTGAACTTGCTTTGTCCATACCGTTTTGGGGCAGAATTAGGCCGGCTCCTCTCCTCGTGTGAAGCTGGCTGGCAATGCCAAACCTCATGTACTGTCTATTTTAGGAATTAGGAGATCAGAGAGAGTTGTCTCCTACTCATTGCTGATTCAGACTTCTCTTTGTACAGGGCCTGAGCACTTGCTCTGCGTTATTTTAGACAAAACAGTATACTCCCAAGTGCTTTCTTTGAGGAAAACTCAACATTCACTAGATCTAAACAGTACCTTGCTATAATCTAGTGCAAAGCTGGGGATTCACATGATAATTGTAGGAACTGTGAAGAAAAGAGGGGTAAATTCAGTGTGTGAAGGAGCAGAAGTTAGAGAAATCTGTGTGGTGCCAACACCTGTTCTGCTCTAGAGAGCCCTCCTACCAGATGTAGGAGGGGTGAAACAGTTATCAATGAGTATTTGATTATTTGAAATGCATCTGCTCTTGTTTTTACACCTCCATAGTGAAAGAGGTAAAACTGGTGATAAATCCATAATTTTAAAACATTACATATATTTAGTTCATCTTTGCTGGGCTTGAGCCTTGCCCAGCGCCACAGAACACTCCCTGTTCCCACCAGAGCCTTCCAGCAAGAATCCCCTCAAGATCTTACAACCCCAAAACAATGGCTTTGTAGACATTCCTCAAGCAAAGAGCCATTAATCCAAGGAAAGACGTCTTCTGTGTCAGCAGAGTTAAGCCACTCCCTTTCCAGCACACACGATATTTTGTATGGTTATTTAGCATTTTATGGAGTATCTGGTGCATAATTTACAACATTGTCTGCACCTAAGCTCCACCCTGAACAAGATCACTGGCAGCACTCATTTCAAGCCTGTGATGTGAGTAAACAGCCATAGGATGGTCTGCTGCAAAACTGCACAGAATTTACTGCATTTTATCTCTTTTGCTGGAGGAAATTGCAGTACTTTAGGGAGAGCACTACATCTTTTTCTAACCTTTTTTTTTAAAGTCAACTCAGTGCATTCCACTGAAGGGAAAACTCACTTTCTGTGCTTTCAACAATGCGGTCTGCTTTCCTCTTTCAGTGTGATGTAAACACACAGATAATGGATTCCTGAAGCAGTGACCCTGAAAATGATAAAATCTGCCTTCTTTATACTGCTAACTAAACCAGCAAAGAAAGAGGCATGAGCCAGGTTTTTCTTCATGCCACAAACTTAGTTCTTTCCAACACAAGTACCACAGCCTGAGATCTGACAGATGTCCAAGATAAAGCCTGTAAGGTATTCCCTCGTGTGCAAGTCTGGAGCCTGGATTTTCCATGCCTTGCCCCAGGAATTTCCATGTTCCCAGTGTTTAGGATGCTGTCATTTTGTCTCACTACATGCAGTATGCAGCCATTGCTGTGCGCCAGTTTACAAGATAAACAAAGTGCTATGAATGATTTTTTTTTTCCCCGTCCCTTCTTAAACCAACAAATGGGAACATTCTTAGCACTAACCAGGCTCTTCCCCTCTGACATGAACCACAGACCACACTTGCAGCACAGAGCAGAGTAAATTAAGAAACGTGCACAGAAGGGCAGCACTTCGCTGTACTCAGGCTGGTCTGGGACTACCTCCGGAGTCACATGGATCTAGAGGAGGAGGAGGTTTGGTTTCAGTGAAGAATTCCTTTTTCTTTTGCAACTGCAATCCCAGAGTTCATTCATTGCTGGGACGCGTCTTCCACAGAGAAAACAGCAGAGCTTGTTTTGCCCTGCCTGAGGCAGGGAGCTGCTGGGCACCATCCTCCCCCTTGCACTGGGGGTTTGCGGCCCGGGCCGAGGCCTACCCTCCCTGCCGAGAGCATACGGCACCCCCAAAAGAACCGTCTGGTTCTCACACAGACAGGGAGTTTAATGGGAAAATATTAAAGAACATTCCACCTGTCTAAAAGCAAAGAAAACTGGGAACGTTGAAGTACACGAGTGCTTTCTCAGAGATCTGTGGTGTGAGCAAACTAATTCGTTAGGGAATTATGCAACAGTTCCTCATTTGAAGAGGTGAAGCCACCCGCCTTTGCAGGAGGTGTGCAGGGGTTGGAAAGGGCCCTTGCACTGCAAACTGCACCCAAACACAGCTAGGATTTGTGATTGATGGCCAGTTTTACTTGTATTTTATTTAAGGATAAAATAAATGGAAGACTGCTTCCTCACTCTCCCCCTTATTGTTCTAAGTGACATGGTCTGGCTTAGTCCTCATCTGCAAGGCTGAGGGGCTCAGAGGCTGGACACACACCTTAACCCTGTGTAAGGCTCGGGACACCTTCGGAGTGTGAAGAGCCACACAGGATCCCTCTTCCCACAGCACCACTTTCGTCCTCTCTAACACCTTGGTGCAATGAGAACACGCCTGGACTAACATGTTTACAAGGATCAGAGCATGGCAACACCTCCAAAAAACCCGCACAGACTTACCTTGTAACTGCTTGAATCGTCCTTCTAACTGGTTATAGTTATACGGCACCTGAGCTGCATATCCTGGGGACAACGGCCCGGGCATACTGGTTGATTTTTGTAATTCCATTTACAAGTAACGCAGGGATACGATGAACTGCAGCATAAAGGAACCACAAGTTTCTTTACCACACATCCAGGTAAATCCCAGCTTCCTCAGTAGTTTGGCGTCAGTCCCTAGCGAAAACGCTCCCCCCTGAGCCCTAAGTAAATAACAGCTTCGGTTCAAAATCCAGCAGTGTGGCTTGGCGGTAAGCTCTCTGTAATGGATTCAAACTTAAAGCACCAGGAGGGTAGTTTCTGGTTTGGATTTTTTTTTTTTTTTTTCCCCCCAGTTCCACAACAGTCAACTCTCAAGTGCTTGAATCTGGTTCAAATGCTCTGGCAAAACCAAGTAAAATAAAAGCAAGCGTGCGATTCAGCCCGAAGTAAAGTCAGCATGGAGCCACGCGCTGCCGCCCTGGCCGGCGCTCCCAGGAGCCGCGCACACCTCAGACCTTTCTGCTGGTTTGTAATATAATCAGCGGCCGCCCGGGCGCGGGCTGATGTCACTCGATTACCATACGGCTCGGTGGAGGAAAGGAAGGCTGTACCAAGGGCGAAGGGGCGGCGGAGCAGGGGAAGAGCGGCCCG
Source organism: Corvus cornix cornix (assembly GCF_000738735.6). Taxonomy (NCBI): domain Eukaryota; kingdom Metazoa; phylum Chordata; class Aves; order Passeriformes; family Corvidae; genus Corvus; species Corvus cornix. Next base: position 1,752,078 of record NC_047056.1, on the reverse strand, counting down.
GCTCATGCAACGCCCCAGTGAGTCCTTCCGCCGCGCGCCCGAGAGCGGCTGCCCGCAGGGTCCCGGCCCCGCGCTGCCGGCACCGCCGCCGTGCACGGTGGTACCTTCCCGAGCGAAGCTGCTGGAATTACAACCTTTTGTTAGGAGCCTCATGTAACGGAAAAGTCTCAGATTACTATCACTTGAAAAGGAGGGCACTTTTCTTTACTTATCTGCCAGGCTCCCGGCTTGCAGAAGCACCGCACGCACACAGAAGCGCTCATTCAGTATTTAGCACCAGCCGAGGAGGGGACGCGGGGAGATGTACGCTCCAGCACACCGGGAACAAACGAAAGCTTTGTCGAAAGGTTCTTAAAACCGCCAATTCCTGTCACTTCGGTTTATGTTACTTGACGATATTGAGGATTTTGACATGCCCTGTGCATGTGGCTCCTTGCCCAGTTATCAGTGTGCTGGGTATTACTGCAAGATTAATGGGCTGTGCACTGGAGGGGGAGGGCTCTAACGTAAATAAGGATGCCTCGACGAGGTCTGACTGGCACCTCAATACCCTGCCGAAATACAAACGTGCACAGCAGCAGCAGCAGCTGGGCTCGGCCCTGGAAATCAGCTCCTGCAGATGGTATTAGATACAGGATGTCAGTTTTCCCTCAGGGACAAGAGCTCCCAGCCCTCCCTTATTTGTAAGTGAAATTAAAAGGTCAATTCCACATTCACAGTCTCAGTATATAACATTTGCCTGTTCATTTTTAAAACTGCTGATAATGTTCACACAAATGTTTTCTCTTTTCTTCTTCTCTCGCATTTCCAAATTCCTTTCCACTGGAATCCATGTTCTCTCCTCCTCCCACTCCATCCCCTCATTAAACATTTCAAAATGTTGCCTTTGTTTTGATACCATCATTTCACAAGGTTTAAGTCTCATAGTAATTTCTGTGAGGACAATTTCTGTGGGAGAAGCTCAGCCCACTCCCCCGACTCACTGCAGCCCAAGGTCCTGCTTGGTGCAAGGTGGAAATTCAACCAGCCTTTACCAGCACACCAGGGAACAAATGTGCACAAAGTCCAAGCATGAACACCACCAATCTAGGGAGAAGTGATGGAAGTGGACACTTCTCAGCTGAAGCTGGGGTTTCCAAAAACACACGGACTATTGAAAATGCCTGGCATACTGCTCCTGAGGTCATAAATGCATTTAAAATATTTCTGGCTTTTAACTATACTGTTTTCCTTAAAACACCACCATAGCCCTAGTCCAGAGTTACTTATTTTGATACAGAAGGGCTTTTTCTGGGGTATTGCAGTGCACCCCTTTATTTCAGCTTAGTTGCATTTACGCAAGACTCCTGGTACTACAGCACACCTCTATCAGAGCCTAAACATTTCTGAAAGCTGGCCTTCAATCCTTCCAGTGCTACCCACACTTGGCCACAAAGGACTCCTCAGCTGCCCCAGCCAGGTTTTACAGTATCAGGGAGGACAGTGGCTGCAGACAAGGACAGCCCAATCAGGGCTGTGTAGGGGACCAGGCCCTACAGGTTCACCCCCTAAAAACGTCTGGAAGGCGTCAGGGGGACCTGAGGAAGCACCTGCAGCTGCAGCCCCAGCAGGCAGGATGCTGCTCTCCAGACAACAACAGGCTGATGTGGCAGGCTCCTGCTAAACCCTCCCCTGATAATCTTTGTGCAGCCAGCTGTCCCTCCAGCACACAGGCACCCATGCACCAGCCCTGGCCATAGGATTTCCAGGGAAGAAGGGCAACACAGAATACCAAAGGCTCCCAAATTCCCAGGAGCAGAGCTGGGTTAGCTGAGCTGTTAACATACCAAGGTTAACTCCACCAAGCTGGAGGAGCACGTTTTACCCAGCACACAAGTACAGACTTATTTCCGTCACAGATATTTCTCCTGCAGCTTCCTACCAACAGCAGCTCTTGCCTGCCATGCCTGACCTACGTTATAATTAAACACAAACCCTTCCCCTCAAGAGCAGGCAGGCAGCCAGAAACCTGCAGGCATATCAGCTCATTCTGTCCCACCTTGAGCAAACAGGTGTTGCTATGGGAGCTCAGAAGGTAAAACTAAAGTCCAAGTGACTGACGGGGAAACTGGAGCATTTTTAACACCATGAAGGCCATAAGTCAGGAACTTTTCCCCAGCTGAAAGTGTTCCCAAAACCTTTGGCAGGCGACGCACTAATGCACGTGGTCATTATCAAAAATATTAAAAAGTAAACTATTACAAAAGGAAAATATTAAAAACTAAAAATAATTATTTGGCTTAGGCCCATAAAAAACACAGACTGGCCTTACCCACCCCATCATGAAACATTAACATCACACACAAGAATTTACATTTCAGCTTGTCCCCTGTGGGACAACTGAAGCTGGCAAGCTTCAGGAAATACTGAACAAAATTTGGGGTTTGATAATCTTTTTTGTCCCTGTCCCTTCTCTGTCCCTCCCAACTCTGGCCTGCCCAGTAGCACTAAACACTACATTAAAGGGAAGGAATTGGAGCAGGAATGGAGCAGTGCAGGCTACACAGTGAGTAGGGTGGAAAGCTAAAGGAAAAGAAGAACCTGTGTTTGAACTGAGCTTATTTTGTTCAAGGTTTGACAAACAGAGACACTAGAACCTGACACGATATCAGCAGCACTCGCTGCAAAAATCTGACCTCATTTGAGCTGCCATCCAGGTTGGCATTTGGGCTGAACAATGTGCCCCCCCAGCAGCAGATGTGACAGACTTTGCTGCTGATGGTTCAGCTCCTTGGGGCTGGCCCTGATGCCAAGCTCAACTGCCAGGGCCTTCCTGCCACTTTGCTGGGCGCTGCCGTACATCTTGAAGGCTCTGCTGAACAGGTTGGTGGGAATTCAGTGGAAAGAGCAAAGCAAAATGGGGACATGTCTGTGTTTGTGAAATGCTACACCATATGTAGCAAGGCTGCTTCCAAACAGGCACACTGCCAGCTCCCCGTTTTGTGAGTCACACCAAGCCTAATCCATTGGTCTGCTGTTGACTACAAACGAGTGAACCTGAGCCCTGTTTTCTGCTGCCGTGTGGCGATGCACCGGATCGATCACAAGGCTCTGCATGCACAAAGCCCTTTGTGACACTCCAGTTCTACTCATTTTCCCTGTTTATCTTTAATTGACTAAGCCCTTGACAACACTAATTAGATAAAACCTTATGGAGGGGATTGAATGCTTTAAAGCCATAGATAGCTTTGGAGCACTGGGCCAAGTGCAACTTATCAACACAGCTGGAAATTGTCTGTGGTGTAATTCATTACTGATTACAGCACTGGAGGAAAAGAAAGGCCAGAGCATATATTAAGTTTAACAAATTGAGGAGGGATGGGTGTGCTGGGGGTTTTTTTCACCCTCTAAATTTTGTTCTTAATTTTTTGCCCATAACTGCGAAATAACTTTTGCTGGTAGAGTCTGAATTGTCCCTGTCCCATAGCACCTGCCAGGTGATGGTTTACTTGTACAGAGTAAATAAAACACAAATGATTATCCACTTAGCCATAATGCAGAGTGTCCTAGATGACATGATCAGAGCTTTGCAAAGCCTCAAGGAGAATGAGAGGTTGATTACAGTAATATTATGAATGTACAAGTGACATTTAGAAACAGCTGCTTACCCCAGAACACAAACAGGTCTCTCCTGGGCTCTGTCTTTACGTGGTTCTGAAAATTGCTGCTGAAGTGAACGGGTTCTGACACAAAGGAAAAAACTAAAGTTTCTAAGGAAGAAACTAATGCTAGATCTAGCAAAATTACCTTCCAAATTCCTAATTATCAATGTTTCTAAGACAGAGCTTACAATAATTATGAGCCTGGTTAATCATCACACTTGTCTTTACTCTTTCTTGCTCCTGTAAATTCTCTAGTTGGTGGGTAACTAGAAAAAAAATTACAAGATAAAAAGGATGATTTATTAAACTAAAATGCCAGAGAAATCACGTAACATTTTGCTCCTCTCCTGAAGGAGGGTAAAGTTCCTACACATCCACTAAGTGCTACAATTAGGAACTGAAAACTCATTATCACACTTGCCTCCATCCTCACAGTAAAAACAGAACCTTTCCTTATATATTGAACCAAGGAGAGACAGGTTTTGCTGTGGATTGTTCTAGAATGTAATAGGAAATAATATTTTTACCCTATTTGACAATTTGCATAACATGAATCCTGAAGAGTTAGCTGGTTTCCCTCCAGTTTTTATCTAAGATGCTGGAACCAGGCAGCAGCAGCAGCCCACACACCAAGCACAAACGAGCTGCCAAGCTCATTACCTCTGCTGCAGGTATTGGAGGGAACAGAACCCTTCAGTTCCTAGCCTGCCGTGTGCTGCAACACTTGGTAACTGTCTCACAAGGAGGTGAAATAAATACAGGCAAACCAAGAGATCTCTCCAGTAACATTTCCATTGCAGAAAGTATCTCAATGTTTCTGTTTAAAGGGGATTTTAGGTCAGTGGCAACTACCCTGTGGTTGGGTCCTCCCAGTCCCTTCCAGACACATTCTCTGTGATTCACGTGGGCTTTGGGGAGCCAATGCAATCCAAAGGCAAGGAAAAGAGGCACATCAAAAAGCAGGAGACAAGGATTTTTATTACAGAAGGGTCTGTTTACATGTTTCCTTTTTGCCATGTCCAGGCTGGCCTTCCAGCACCTCCATTCGGAGGCCCAGGTACAAACCAGCTTTGGGCTCCAGGTGAATCTCTAGGTTGTGACATTTGAGACCAAAACCTTCGGGAATTTTCTCACAAACCAGGCCAGAATATCAATTTATTACTGAAACTGGGTCAGTTCCACCTGGTTTCAGGTTTCAGTTTACACAAGTCCCAGATTAACAGGAAAGTTGACATGACTTTTGTAACAGCATGTCCTTGCTAACTGCAGGAGTCGAACACCTGCCAGGAAGGCCAGCAGGGAAGAGCTACAGGAGGCATTTGCGGAACATTTCAGAAGAAATGATGGTTTCTGTTGGTTTGCATTCCAACCTGTACTGCTTCCCATATTCCATGAACTCACCCACACAGGGGAGTCAGCCCTGCAAAGTTGTAGCTACATTCCCAGGTTTTATTTGTTGCCCATGAAATGCACTTGGCTTGCTCCCTGACATAGATGGATAACCCTTACAAAACCTGTTCAAATCAAACACACTGCACGGGTACACACTTAAAATACTCACTGGTTGTGAAAATTTGTCATGAAAACACTTCTTCATTTTCATGCAGAAAATTCTTTTTTATGGGTTTTGATGTGCTTTTTCAGAAGCTGGGATTATTGTTGTTGCCTCTCCCTCCTTTCTCTTCCACCTGAATTGCACCTATGTTTATATGTATGGGAGAGAGACAGAGAAATTCCCACCCTCCTTTTTCTCTTCTTCCTTTTGCACCATTTTCTCTTTTTCTTTTCAGTCTGACCAGGAACACAGAAGATACACTGTTGCTACACCATAATCACTCAGGCATGACAATTCAATGTCCTGCTACTCTTGAGCAAAATGGAAATTGGGTGAAAACAAGCAGCAGAATACACAGATCTTTACAAATCTCCATAAGCCAGAGTATGTCCCCATCTGGAAACTGCCTCTCCCCACAAAAAGGCTTAGTGATCAATTGACAAGTATTAATCGTGTCCAATTCACAAAGTTATTGTTCCAGAGCAAACAACTTCATTTTTATAGGATGTATTGAAAAAGTAATATATTATCCAAATGGATGTACAAACACTGTCACTTGACACCCCTCTGCCTTCAAGGCTTAATAAAGGAAGAAAAACTTGAAAAAATCCTCATACAACATACACATACAAAGTGGTTGGCAAAAAAAAAAAAAAAAAGTAGTGATTGCCTTGCTCACTAGAAGAGCTCAAAACTGTTAGGAAGAATGCCGGAAACTAAAGAAGTGGAACTTAGAAATAGATTTTCATCGCCCTCTCTACGTGGCTGGTCCTCATCCCTATTCCTGTTCTTTTTGCCTCTTCCCGTCACGGAAATTCGTCTCCAGGCAATCTGGGTTTATATCTCTCCAGGATATTACCTCAAGATAAGAATCAAAGCGCTGATCTGAGGGAATGATTTCATCACTAATCTTTCCCCATTAGAAGAGCTCCAAGGTTAACAGAAATTAGTAAACATGTTTGAATCCTGCACTGAATTTCACTTTGCAGTGTGCTCTGTTAGACATTATTTATACTTCAGGGAGTGCTTTCAGGCAGTATCCCAGCAACAAATAGAAGGGAAAAATGCAAGGCACATGGCAGATTTGGCTGAATAAATAACATAAATACAGAAACATTGCTAGTTAGATGCTAAAGACATGAGACGAGAACATTCTCTTCTGCATACGCATTTTTTGTGGAAAGACTTCTTTTGAATTACAGACTCATGACTAGGTTTTGAAATTCATCCACAGCTAAGCTCACCCCTGTGAGAAGTCATAATTTAAAAAATATATACATATTGCCAATATTGGCATGTAGTTTCTATATAGAAAAAATCCTTCCCATTAAGATTATTCAGCATATTATTTTTCAAAAATTTTATTATCTCAGTGAAGGGTCTCATGGTTTCTCTGTATTAAATATCCCTCAAACATTGACTCCAATAGCAAAGAACATTTGTAGTCTTTTCAGTCTTCAGGTTCCCCACAAAGGGCCACTCCGGTCAGGTTCCCAGCTGCTGTAAGACAGCATGGCCTCAGAGAAGCCAGGGGAGAATGCAGTTTATACCAGGTGACAATCTGGCTGGGAGGTCTCCTCTAAATCATCAACTTCAGCATGATATTATCCCAGGCTTAAGTCAGTGCCTGGCTCAGCTCTCACTGACTCCATGGAGGGTGTCTCCCAGGGAGCATTTCTCCTTTCCCTGAGCAGCTGCTGCAGCCAGAGCTCTTTACTCCCATTCATGACTCCTGCCCTGCTGATGCTGAACACTGCCTCCCACTCAGCTCAGTGTTTTGGGACAGCCAAAGGTACGTCGCCTGGTACTCTTACTCTTCACTGATGCCATGGGGATGAATGGATGAGGAAAACCAGAGTAGACAGGAGAGCAGTGTGCTGTGCTGCTCTGGGAATGAAGGCATAGCTCCCACCTAAAATCAGTGTAAGGAAGCTCACTCTGGAAGTCAGTGCAGTGCCACGGTATCGAAAGGCCCAGGTATGACCATGCAGATTGACCTGCTGCAGGATTATCCCCGTGCACATTTCACGGGTAATATCCCAAAGGCAAATACACCTATGCACACAGAGTCAGCACATATACATCAGCTTTCCATTGGCTTCCTCTGGGTACAGATGGCTTTTTATATTTAAGCTTAACTAGAGCACGGAATTCTCTTGTACCTTATTTTGTTAAATTACTGAATTGCTGTCCAAGCACAGAGTCCTCTGTGCATAGGGACTGGCGTATGCCTGGAGCTCTCCGCAAGGAACTGTGAGAAGCAGATATGGCCCTGTATTCCAGCCCAGGAGCTTAATGCACAGGAATCCAAAGATCCAGGGATCAATCAACACAGGCTCATGCTGGCAAGATGCTGGGCTCTCCTGCATACGTGTCCAACTCGACAGTGTTTAGTCCTGAAGGGATTTCAGCGAAGACGTAAAATGACGGCAGCATTCAGACTTTCCAGAGTGGGGCTGCCAGAACTGCTCCTATCCTGCTCCGTCCCCAAAGAAACAAAAAGCCTATTTTTCCAGCCCCAGCTCATCCTGCCTGAACAATGTGTGCCACATTACAGCCCTTCACCAGGATGCAACCACTGTCATGCACCACTCTGTTACTAAGTACTCATAAATCCTGTCCATGGAGCAGAAAAGCACGCGTGATTCCAGACAAGTCCTAAGGTACATGCGGCAGGACTTCTTTTCAGCAGCTTGGCTCTGTACTCAAGAGGCTACACGGGACCACGGATCTAATCAGACTACCAAGAACCTGACTTACACCTCCATGTAGTTTTCAACACCACTTCTTTGATTCTGAAGAGAGAGGGCAAACCGCCAAACCATGCCCAGCTGATACCAAAAATCCTGTTGTTACAGCAGTAAGATACAAATGACCTGTGTACCAAGTTACATTTTCGATCACGGAATACATTGTTTGCTTCTGCTTGGGAGTTATTTTATGTTTCACAGACACACTGGCTCTTCTTTTTGGGTCAGTCTACTGATAATCTTTAAAAATAAACCCACTAAGAAGAAAGTATTATTTATCAACTGGTTTTTGCTATCTGCTTTAGAAACAGTTCTCCAGAGCAACTTTAAAAGCCAAGGCCTTAATGCACAGTGACAGATGGCCTGAGCTTTTCCTCTCTCTCTGGTAAGAGTACAGTGTGCATCAGCAGTCCCAGCCAGCACCACAGGTGACATGTGGCAATACAGCAGCCTCTCTGCTGCCCTGCTCCTTCTCTTCATGCCTGCATGACACACAACACACCAAATGACACTGCTGCTCCTAACACCTGCCCCTATGGATTCTGGGAAGGTTAGAACAACAGGAGAAATTGTTCCAGAAGTAAAATCCAGAAGGAAAGCATTGGATGAGCTCAACATTTGGAAAAGCTTTTCTTGAAATAATTCCATCAACTTTTATCTGAGCAAAACAAGATTTTTCAAAATAAGCTCTTTCATGCTCATCTGGGTACGCCTGCATTAAGCCTGTGGCTGCTAAACAAACCCACGGGCTGATAACCATCTCTGCCACACCAGTGCAGAGCAGATTCCACTGCTCTAAGGTTTTTATTTCTGTTTAGTCTCAAGTGAATCTTTCACATGCCCTTCCAAGTTGATTTGTGAGCACCACTATACTCTTTCCTTAACGCCTGCTGCTATTAAAATTAGTGACTGATTTTTAAGCGCTGGATAGCTCAGGTGCAGGATACTCAGGAAACACCCTGCAAGAGCTTATTCTCAGTATGCTCTTTCAAAGCCAAGAATAAATCCAAAGTGTATTCTCTCAAGCTCTGAATCACTGTACTTTGCCCTTTTTTATTGGTTTGAGACCTGAAACTTCATTCTGCATGCTCAAAGTGAAACAGAAATTTTGCTATGAGAAAGATGCTTGACAGCAGGGCCAGGCAGGTGTGTGATACCTGGAGAGTACTAGAAGCAGAATCTTCCTTTTCACATCTTTGTGGGGTTGTTCTGCTGACTTTTTGCACTGGAGCTGTGGGGCGAATGGCTCAAATATCAGGACCACAAGGGGCTAATTAGCCCCACGTAAGGAACCCAGAACTTTCCCAGTGGAAGTTTTCCCTGATTTTTTCAACCTTATGAAATGGCTATTCCACTATATTACAAAGAAAAATTTTTCAATAGCGTAACTTCAGGAACAATTTCAATGCTTTTCCCCCTCTTGCTGCTGGGAGCATGTAAGTTACTGGCATGAATGACAAGCCTATTTTGGGCAACTAAGGAAAGCTGTACGACAAATGCAGCCTCCTGGCTTGCCCAGTAAGGCTCATGAACACCACATCATGCAACACCAGTGAGTGCCCCAACCTAGGCATGGCCACTTGGGTGAAGCTGGAAAAGGAATGCACAGCTCCTCCTGCCCACACTAGGAAACTCCTTTCATTTCATAAACTTTGAAACTGGTTTTAATTCATGGGCCAGACAGCTGAGTCACAGACCTTCCGGTCACTTGCATGAACCCAGAGGATAAAAGGGCGAAATACAAATGAGCAGAAAAGCGAGTAACTGTAGCCAAGATTAATATTGAATTAGCTAACTGAAGAAATGGAAAGTTTTGGAGGTGACAACTCTCACACTACCTGAAAACAGCACCTAAGCTGGCAAGCATGGCACACTTGAATGTCACAGCCCAAAGGCTGAGTGTGAAAAATTCTGCTGAACAACTGAACTGTTTCTTAAGATTTTTGCAAGAGCTTCATGCACCAAGCAGCTGCACAACAAATCTTGTTAGCTAATGGTCCTAGATAGACGAAATCCAACCCTTGAGGATTTGTGAATGAAGAATCTTGCCCAAACACGATATCTTTTTGGCTCCTACAGAGCAGGTAGAATTACCTGGTCTTCCAGCAAGACCTTCCAAAGAACCACGGAGAACAAGGACGGGTGAAAGATGATTTCCTACAGTGGGATACCTTACTTGGCGAAGAACGGATCAGTTACCTTCTTCTCATATCAGATGCAGAGTGAGTTAGTTCAACATGATTGGCAACCAATCTGGCTGCATATCCCTTCAAATCTGGATTCTGATTGAAAGTTGTGTTCCCAGATGATTTCTTGGTTTTAAACTGAAACAACCCTTCGCATTCTGGTTTTCATGGTACACAGACCACTTTAATAACATCAGCTATCTGCTGCTATGCTAACAGTGGTTTTCTACTATTATTATATCATACCTGCTTTACTTGAGCTTTTCTCCAGGACATTGTTCCAATCACAGATTATTCTGACCACCACCTCCTGCCTTTGCTGTTTAAATATTTCAATATCCTGATGGAATGTGGGGCCATCAGGATTCTTACTACAGTGGAGTATCAGACTCTACCTACAAACCTCACTTATTTCCTCACTCTTTACCTTACTTTACCTTAAAGGAAGTAAGTTTCGCTTCAATTACAGTCAAGCAGAATGAACACGAGATAGAAGCTCTGCCAAAGAGGCACTTCACAGCTTGTGGAAGAGGATGAAAAGAAGATGCCTGCACCAGCAGAGTACACAGCCATTAGTCATGCAGTGTAACATGCCCACAGCTGTTCTACTTTGGAGTACAGCAGCTTGCATCTTGGAGATGAAAAATAAGGAACCAGTGCCTGGTGTGCTCATTTGAAACCTTTCTCATTAGGACAAGGGGATAATGAAGCATGAACGTTTCATAGACTGAAAGACATTGATAGTCTTGTTATATCGTGTCACTTACACACTGCCAGTGTGGGACAGCCACGGACAGTCTTTAGATACAAACCCATCCATGACCTCTGGAGAGAGAAATGCTATTGTCAGAAGGTGGCCAGTCCTGGAGATGCGGGAAGGTGCTCGTGCCCCACAAAGAGCCAGCGCTCACCCAAGTCACGCTGGAGTGTTATTCAGCAAACCCAGACCCCAAAGGTGGCACACAGCTACTTCTGCTTCAGAGCAGTGAAGTTCACCCAGAGGAAGGTGATGGTGCAACAGCTGGTCCAATGCAGGGGTTGCAGGGCCCAGAAGGACCTCCTGACATCCCCCAGCTGACTGTGTGAGCACCAGACTTTCACCCAGTGGTCATTGTGCCCGGTCCCGTGACACGCAGCTGAATCAGAGAACACCTTTCCAGAAAGGGCCTGTCTCCACAGAAAGAGGACAATGACAGAGATTGCTGCCAGCCCAGCTCCAGGCTGCAGCTGTTAAAAACCTGCCAGTGCCTTTCTGGGGAGATGAAAGGGAAGATTATCCACCAGGCACCATATCTGAAAACATATGTTGAACAGTGCCAGGAGTACCACAGCTCAGCCTTTAACCATAACCTTGGATTCGAAATACAAACCTCTCCTCGCTCCTCTCTCCCTGCACCATGATTAAGCTTTCAAGCAGTGCTGCAGCAATGCAGGATGCTAAGCCAAGTTTTGGCAGCACACAGCATTCTCAGCACCAACCATAGAGAATTACAGGTATGGAAATGTATCAAATCAAAATAACTACAAGTAATGCTTATTCAGAAGAAAAATAAATACACCATACTGTGGGAAAATGTTTAAATAGCTGAATCGAATCTTCAGCAAAATTATTTGCTTTGACATTGGTATGTGTTTTAGGCCAGCTAAATAATTTAAGTACTTTCCTTACATTACTTCTCCTTGAAATAAGAGTTTCATGTTTATTATTCATTACTCAGGTGGGGAGCTCTGCTTGCTATAAAAGTAAGTGGAACAAGCAGTTGCAGTAAGGTGAGATCTGGGACCCAAACACGGCTCATGAGCTTTGTACTAAAAGCATTTCCCACCCAAGGAACAGGATACAACCTACAACCACTAATGTGGCAGGAGTAAAACACAGTTTCTTCCTCAAACAAGAGTAAACTATTAAAATAAAGCAACCCAAGCTGAGATTCATTTTGTCTATCACCACAGGTACCAGCAGGCTCTTTCTGACCCCACTCAGCACAGCCCCGCCCAGGTAAGGCATTTTCCCTGTCATTCCAAATGCACACCGTGATGGGAACTGCTGTAATTAAAGGCAGCAAAATTTAACACACATCCCCTCTCTGTGAGCAGTTCCACTAAGTCAATAGCATTACTATCCCCAGGAAGAGTTATGTGATCTGCTCTCTGCCCACCTGCATGAACTACTTCATTTCCCTGTTGCTGAGCTCCGCACCTGATCCTGCCCTATACCTGAGATGTAGCAGTGTTCTGCATCTAATGCATCCCCGTGGCCGGAGCGGAGAGGAGAAAGGGCACGGTGCACTCTGGACCCAGCCCCATTGGAATCACAAATGGAACAGGTGATACTTTTGTCTCAGTGCAGCTGATTTAATAAACCTGTCCCAACACCTTATGAAATGTCAGGTTTAAAACCATCCCTGCAGCTCAGATTTCACCAGCAGAGTGCTCAGCATATTTTTGAGCTATTTTCTATGTCTTTCCCATACTGCCAAGGCATTTTCCTCAGAGGTCAGAAATGTGGGCATGCTACCATAAAAGTCAGGAAATCATTTACAGAATGCATAAAAATTGCTTTGCAGGGCAGTGACTCAGAGCTGAGAGGACATGACATAATCTCTTTGCTCTATAAACAAACGTGGTTAATGCATAGCCTTTAATACGCAATAATCAAACGTTTCAAACAAGAAAAGATCCAACCCAGTTTCATTTCTCTGCTGATGACAGTGGAATTCAGCAGAAGACAGCAAGTATTCAGAAAGAATGTATAGTCCCATCATTCATTACTACATGACAACTACCTTCACCTGCCACATTCCTCCTTTCCAGGACAAGTGAGATGGTTCACACACATCCAGATAGAGGTATTTTGAAGAAGAGTTTAGTTATCCATCTATATTTTTTTCCAGATCTGAGGTCAGTGCTTACCAGCCAAAGCCTTGATGCGGGAGCGCTCAAAGAGCCGAGCAGAACTGTTCTCATTGTCCCAGTCGTCGACATCCCAGCGGTTGTTGACGTCGCTGTACTGCTGTTGGATTTCGATGTTGTCGTAATCTGTCGCTACCGTTGTCGTCATCCTGAGTCTTCTCCTTAGCCTCTCCTCACCATCAGATTCTTCTTAAAACCCTCTGCCAAAGAAAAACACATAAAAATAATCATTTAGATGATATGTATATACTGGAAGAAAGCCAGAAAGGTCAAGCTCAGGAGTTCTGGTTTCAAAAATCAGTGATTTTTACTTGAAGCATAAGCTCAAGAACAGGTGAGATACCAACCACTCCTTCAGAGAACAAATATTCTTTAAAAATTAAGTGCTTTAGCAAAGGCAGTAGCTTTGCTGCATGCACACATCCAAAATTGTCATGTTCAGCTCCACAAAGAGGAACACGGATGGAATGGTGCAGTAAAACAGTTTCACAATTGTCATTTTCAAAAGCAGACCATTGGCTTTAGAGTTCTGTAAGTGTTGGCTATAGCATATGGAGCTGTGGATAACCCATCTAAGAAAAACCTCAAGCACAAAGATGACCTCAATACCTTTACAAAATGGTGCAAATACTGATGGAAAAAAAATGCAGATTCTTAAAAAGCCACATAAGCATTTGACAAGAAAAAGCCTTTTAACATGAGTCTGAAGAAATACTTATGTCTCCACATGCAAATACTGACTTTGTGACTGGTCCTGGAAATTTATTTATGAACTAATCCAGATAAAACCAACTAAATGATGCATTACTTTGAACTCTCCGCAGGAACAACATGGCACCCACCAACGCAACCCTTGGGGTGAGGCTCTCCTCTTTCAGGGTGCTGTTTGCATATTTATTCTGTTTTCTGATTAGGATTTGCAAGTATTTATCAGTACTAGATATAAGAGAGGCAGACACCTCTGGAGGAGGAGGAGGGGGGAGGTTATGCACGGCTGTGAGCTCAGCTGGAATAGTACTGAGCATCCTCTTTACCAGTCAGTGCTCAGAGAGACCTGGAGGAGCACAGGGTGCTCCTCAGAAACACCAAAACACACAGTTCACCTTTGCAAAACGCAATAATTACCAGAAACGCAGTTATATACATGGGCAAGGGGGGAGCCAGGGGGCCGCCCTTTTACCTGGGCGGGGCGCGCGCTCCCCTCACGGCGCCCCGTCCGCGGCCTCTCTCGTCTTTTCTCTCTTTTAGCTCACTTTCTTATTTGAAATTTTCTTAAAAAACAAAAAAAAAACAAAAAAAAAACAAAAAAAAAAACCAAAAAAACCAGCCACAAAGCCGCCCTCCCGGGCAGCCCGGAGCGCAGGGCGGGGCCGCGGCCGCCCCTCAGGCTGGGGCCGAGCCCGCCCTCCCCACGGCGGGGCCGGGGCCGCCCCTCACGGCCCTCCCCGCCCGCCGCGCTGGCGCCACCTGCCGGCCCGGCCCCCGCCGGCGCCCGCATGTCGCGACATCAGTCCGCCTCGCGGGCGACAGACGGCGCGGCTGCCGCGGCTCACCAGCGGCGTTAATTCACCGTCCGGGCCCGGGATATCAGAGCCGGCTGGTTGTCCCCCGTCCCCACCCCACGGCAGGTCCGTCCCGTGTTTCCGCGCGGACAAATCCCGGCGTTTGGCGCAGAAATGGGAACGGAGCCGCGCTGGGGCGGCTGTTACATAAGGAGCTGTCACCGAAGGCTGAGTGCGAGTATTCAACCTTCACGAAAGGTGGGAAGGAATCGCTTTAGTCACGGGAAGCTGCCAACAGAGCGAGGGAACGCGGGGAGAACCGGCTCTGGGGAAGGTCGTGGGGACGACGCTCCCGCGGCGCATCCCGCAGGAGCCGGGCCATGGATCAGCCGCTGCGGCCGGATCCTGCCACTAGGAACAAGCAAAAGCATGGAGCAAAGACAGGGGCAAGGATTAAATCCCACTCGGAGCGTTTCTGCACAGCACTCCCCAGCTGATCCTCACTGAGCATCAGGCCTAGACAAAAACCTCCCATTGATCCCTGCACACAGGCTGAAATCAGGGTTAATTCCAATTAAATCCACGGAGCAACCAGGGTATAAACAACGAGTGGGAACAGGCTGATAGACAGCATCATTTTCCATCTTTTCTATATTCACCAGTGCTCAAGGAAGAGAAGATGTGCCACTGGAAAAGCTGCAGCTCCAACTGTAAAAATAAAAGCAGTGACCGCAAAATCGGGATGAAGTGACATGTAATTTAATATAGATGGAACAAGCCATGGGATTTAATTTATTTCTGTGTCACTGCTGTTTAGAAACACACACAACTCGATCCAGAATAAATTCAACTCTAACTTGTGCTTTATCTCTTCTCCCACTCTGAGCAACATACAAGCAAAATCTATCCCAGATAAAGCTAAATTGAGCATGAAATGGCCTGTTATCCTACACCTATAGGGCTGGAAAACCTGCATCCTTGTTCTGATTCTAATAAAAGCAGTGCCTCGCTCCCTGACATCAGGCTCCCTTTTCTGGGATGCGGCTCCCCGCCACAGGGAAGGTGGAGTGGGGGAGCAGAAAAACGCTGCAGGGATAAAAATAAGCACCTTGCAGCAAAGCGAGGTGAGGAGAACACAACGGAATTCTGATTCCAGAGACAGCTAGAGTGTGCAGCCACCGCCTCCAGGCCCTGCTGGAAAACAGCTTTTCTTGAGTCCTGCTGCAGCTCTGATCCAGCACAACCCGCTGGTGCCTCCGGGAACAGGGAGGGAAGATAAACACGAGCCCCGGCAGAAAACTCCAGGCTCCTGACTGCAGGGATGGAGGTCCTGCAGCTGGGACGAGATACAGCAGCACATCTTGTGTCTGCGTTAAGGGTGTCCCAATCTGACATGAATAACACCAACAACTGCCCAGGGAGTAACAGGGGAAATGGTTTGGAATTTTCCTGGAGCCCTTAATGTAGCCAAGTTCATTGTTAATGACCTTGAATGTAATCCACCCGTGAAATCAGCGCTGCACTTGAAGGACCACGCTGAAAACCCTCTGTGTGTGTGTGTAGCACACGCATACACGTAACACACGTATATTTACAGATTTATTTTAAGCCTCTGCACAAAGCACCCACCAACACCCACAGAGAGATCACCATGGAGCACAGGGACAGAGGGAAGCCCACTTTCCAGCAGGAACAAGAACAACCTTTGTCACTTAAACATCCTGGCCTGGCTTTAAGCTGAAATACCCCTCTAATAAAGGAATGGTGTTTTCTGCAGAGAGCCAGCAGTGACAGGAATTTCAGCTGCCAACATCCCGAGCAGCATCCTGCAAGCCAACCACTCTTAGGATTGGATAAACACAAGGCATTTCAGAAATGGCAGGTCACAGTTTCATTACCAACCACAATACAGACTCACTCTAGGATGTCATACAGGACTTAAAACCAGAGAAAGCAGGCACTCGGATTTCTCAGTTAGTCCACGCCCTCTTAAACTCATCTGCCAGTGCTGTGGGCACCTGGCTTGGAGATGTTAGCAGGCAATTCCAGGGATAAGAAGGCACAGGAGTGAATTAATAAATAGCATGGAACTACTCCAGGCCCTGATTCTGCAGGCCCACCACAATAGGTCAAGAAAGATCTGAAAATTCCCAAACTTCTTCCTCAATGATAAAATATAACTCTGTTGCCTTCTGCGGTGGGTACCATGCTAGACAACCTCATGAGACAAAAGAGATCAAACCACTTCATTTCAAAGCATTCCTTAAAACCTATTGCATAATCTGAGGGTGGGGGGTTGGCATTATCTTCAAAAAGAAGAAATCGCTTGAAGAAAAAAATCAGCTACCAGGAAGAGCGTTTTCTCAGACAGTTTTCAAAGGCCACATCCAGGGGTCAGACCTTTCGCATTTACTTTCATAAATAGCCCAGATTCTGCTCTGTTTGTTTCTCAGATAATAGAAAATAAACAGTTTTATTCGGCCCATCTGAAGAATGAATTCATTTTAAAAAAATTCATTGGCTACTCTTAAATGCAATAATGTAATTCACTAAACAGGCTATGACTACAATCCCTGAAATTCTGCCATAACCACACATCTGGAATTACTTCCTAATAGTTACATTTATCTTTAAAGTAAACATTGCTTTTTCAAGAGTTACTATTCTTCCAGGAAACATGCTAAGCTGCAGTTAGATTCTTGTTACTCTTACTAAGGATTGTCAAGAGGTTTTTATGGTGTTGTGATTGAAAAAAATATAGTTTGAACAGCAATCCCCAAATGGTCTCATGGCTTATGTAAATAGACTGTTCCTTGGCTAACTCACAGCTCAACCTATTGCAGCCCTCCTGGCGTTAAAGATAAATTGTAAATTCATCTTTAACTCCCACTGAATGCGCAACAGGACTGAAAAGGGGACACAGACACTCGCATCTCCAGGTCACCAGAGCACATGGGTCTGGTGACAAGCATGGACACAACCACTGTGACAAAGAGAATAGTGTCCTGATCCCACAGATCAGATATGTACCTCCAAGAAACCAAAATTACACACTGCCTCCTTTCTGGTAGCCCTCTGAAACCAAGGCTGGACGAGCACAGAAAGCAATTCCATTACCCTCTTTGCAGGATACTTTCCCTCCCAGTCGGTCCTTCTCCCCTACTGATGGCTCAGACCATCTCACCAGTCCAGCTCTTCACTTTAGAGCAATGATTATTACTAAAAAGAGGGAAATTTAGATAAAATGTAACCAAAGTTTGCATTTATTCTGAGCAACATTCAGCTTCCTTCTAACAGCAGCACAACAGACATTTAATGATTTTTAAAATGTCATTTTAAGCCAATATTTAAACTGGAAAATGGAAGTTCCTCTGAACTCTCGGGGTCCACTCACATCTTGTCATCCCAACAGAGTGAGATTCTCACCCTAAGCTTCAACAGAGAGGAAAGTGGCCTGGTCAGAGGTCAATAGGGGCACCTTGGGAGAGGCTCAGGGCTGGATGCCAAATGAACATACACATCAAACACCCCCACAGGCCAAACTCTGCAAGTATTTACAAAACACTGTGTAGAAACTCAAGAGTTGTACAGAACCCTTGGATTGAGAAGCCGAAGTCCTGAGCATAAAGCTTAGAAAGACTGGAAAGTGCATCTCCCCATCCCAGCCATTTCTCAGCCTGAAGCCCAAGGAGGTGTTTCCAGCCTCTCTCCCTGCTCAGCCCCTGTGTCGCTGAACTGCAGCACATTCCAGGGACAGGAGCTCCCCTGTCCTGACAGGGCAGCGAGGGCAGCACACTCACTTGTGTTCTGGCTTGTTGTTTCAGCTGCTGAACCAATCCCAAAATAATAAAGGCGGTAACTCAGCAAGGCTGTAACTCCCCTGACCTCCAATATCCCCTCTCCCAATCCCATCTTTCCTTCCACAAACAGAACCACACTGTTTCTGCATCTTCCAACCCAAGAGTGCTCCATGCGTTTGTCTTTGCTTCCCAAACCAACCCACTTTGTGGTGCTGACTCCTCTGGCTGTCCATGCTCCAGGACGTGGAGCCTGACAGCCCAAAGCACCCTGAAATGTCACAGCAAAGGGGGACAGGCTGTGCTACCAAATGCCACAATCAGCGTGTGGGGCACTTCAGGAATGCACAAACAAGGCAAGACTGAAGCCTCTTTATCCCCAATACAGGCTGGGAAAGCGTGCAAAGGTCACTAAAATGAGGCAGCCCATCTTTCACGAGGGAGGTCTGCTTCCCACATCTCAGATAACGCATCACTCCAAAAACCAGGCAGTTAAGAGTGGATTCCAGGCTCTTGTTTTCCTTCTGAGGACCCCAGGATATCACACTCTAGCTGGGAGATGGGTACATAAATAAATAAGCACTGAAACAACTTCAGAAAGTGTTTGTGCTGCTCCCTGAAAACAGACACAGCCTCACTGTACTGGAGCCCCCAGTGCTGTCAGCAGGGGTGACTGGTGCACACCCAGCACCACATGCCCCACACAGGACAAGCATTCCAACAACCAAGCACAGTCAAGGGCACCAAGGGCACGGAGAAACTCAAAACGACTGAAAATAGGTTATTTAAAAACATCAATCTCTAATTTCAAATCCTTCAGTTCCAGCACAGACCATTAAAACCTTCTGGTCTGATTCTGTCTACTCTTAGAGCAACAAAGTCTCACCCAGTTTCTCATCCATCACCCAGCAGATCTGGACTCCAATATTTTATCCTGAAGACTCCAGAATAATTTAATTTATATATATGTGGTCCAAATTTGCCCTCTGTAATCTGAGATAGCTCCATCCAGCTGAGGGTACAGGCCAAGATGTGCCAACATTATGTGAAGAGCCTCCTAAAAACACAGAGGGGGCAGAGGAAGGCTTCATATGGATTTCATCCAGGGTCAGACACATAACAGGAGTTGTGGGGTGAGACTCTCCAGGCTTCTGTATTTCCCTGTGGAACATCCCAGAATAGACCCATCCCAGAATTGCCTCTGAACCATCCTCTAAAGAAGGCCATGCCCTGCCACCAACTATATACAAACCATGAATAGACTAAATCAGAAAAAATCTGAGACATTTTAGGTAGAAAGTGGCTAATTTTGGAAAGAAGTTAATAAAGAGGAGTACAAAGATCAAGCAGAACTGAACTTACTACACAAAACACTTCAGGGTGGAGCGAGCACCGAATTCCTTCTGGGACTGCCCTTCCTTTTCCCCTCATCACTTGAAGAATGTAAAACACATTTTGCCAAGCTGCTGAGGGGAGGGCTTTGTCTCAGCCATCAGCAGCTCCGAGGGAGTGGCATTCCTGCATCCCTACCAAAAGGGAAAGTCTACGGGGATCCAGCAGGGCCTGGAGTCACACACAGAGCATGAACACCCACGAGGCCTGTGAGAATAAAACTCCACTTACTGCAAGCGCTGGGCACAGCTCAAAGAATGCAACCTCCTTATTTAGCTTTTAAGCAAAACACAGACTACTCGACCTCTTTGCTCGTGTGTTTGTGGTTTTCCCTAAACAAGCACTGCTGGGCAAGGTTCGTAGTATTGAAGCAGTAGGAGCTCAGTTCAACTCCAATAAGTGCATCACGAGATAGTCCATGGCTGCTCCTGTGAGATCTGTGGGTTAAATACGGCTTCACTCCAAGTCACAAACCACCTTTGAATCCAACATAGCCAAAAGAGATGTAACTCAGGACCCAAAAAATCTTATGAAACATCAGCTGGGCAGTTTCTAAACCCTCCATCCTGTTTTCTGCTTCTAAGTAAGTCAGTAAAGAAATTCCCATAGATTTAAATTCATGCACCTCTTGGTCATTTGCTTTTAAAAAACACTTTCATCATCCTCTTAGTCTTTCCTGTGCCAGTGGAAGACAGACCCTGAAATTATTAGGATATCTGGGAATGTCGTGCCATGCAAATGGCTTAGCTGGAAAAAACCTGGGGAACCAGCTCAGCTCAGCAGTTTCTCTTTCCGCCTCCATTCTTGCATTATTTATAACTTCTATATCCCAATTATTAGATTTCCCACCCGTTCTCAGAAAGAGCTGCATTTCTGAGAAGGGTAACCCATCCAGAAGGTGCCTTTTCCAAAGCTTAGGCCAAGGGAGGATGTTCCCATGGAGGAAAATTCATGTGCCAGTTCATGAGTTTTAATTGAACCTGCTCTTCAGACTTTGCAGACTTGTTCTGGTGCAAACGCAGCTGGTCACTTTGAAAAGTGAGAAATGAGCAGCAAACCCAGGGATTATGTTCTGGTCAGGACTGGAATAGCATCCTGAATGTTGTGAGGGCTTTACAAGACAACCAATATGTGCTGGGGCACCTGTGTGCTCTGATCTGTGGGGTCAGCAGCTGGCATGCCACTCCTTTTTCTGAGGAATACGACCGTCACCAGGCCAAGAGCCCTTCAGCTCTTGCAGCCCACACCCTTATTTCACTATAAATTTTTAGAGAGGAAATTTTGACCATAGAATTGCCTGAACTTTTTGATAAATAAAAGAAAGTAATAGAAAAACATTCTGATGCTGGTGAATTAATATAAAGTGATGAAAAATCTGAGTAGGATTAACAATATGTTGTCTGTATCTACCCCTAAGGGTGCTCTGGGTTGTAACCCAAATGAAATCCACAAGAGGAAACGAACTGGAGCTGGAATCAAAAAGGCTCCAGGCCAGCTGAATCCCTTCTGGAACTACAGGAAGGACTTTTCTGACGTAGGCTCTCACTCAAGATAACCTTTACTCTGATCCACCCCTCAGCTTTAGCACGACTCAGCTGTTTCACACCTACCACGGAGGACACCAGGAGTCTTCACAGAGACCTGCCATGGAGATGGGACCCTGTTTCACCAAACCAGCTTGTGAAGTTGTTAGAAGCCTCTGCATTTCACCTTCGCCATCCTGATCACGGAGCAAGGCAAAGATGCACTTTCCAAACACCTCTAAGTACTCGTGGATGGACTGGTGGAGGAACCAGGGATAACTGGTCTGGCAGGAAGGAAACCTGATGTATTCCACTACTTGTTAACACATTTCCAAAGAAAATACCCAAAAAATTCCTTCCACAGTCACGGAGCATTTAAAGGACAGTATTTAGTATCACCCTGTGCTCTAGAAGCTATCTGTGGGTTGACCTTCACCAAAAAAAAGAGTGAAAATACAGGGCAATTGTCTACAGTGGTATTTACCTTTTTCTTCAGGAACAAAACAAAAAACTCTTTTTTAGTATTTTTCGAGTGCTCACAGAGAGCAGAGCTCCAGTAAAAACCAGGTGCCCTCGGAAAGGAGTTTCCCATTTTCTGGTCTCCACTCTCTCATGACCCAGCTTACAAGAAACAGAGCTCTGAGCTTTGGGAACCCGCTGTGTGTCAGGGAAGGACTGAAAGCGGAGACGCTCCCACTGCCTCCGGCCTGCCAGACAGTTGGCCCTCCTTGGGATGAGGGCACCGCTGTCAGTGCAGGAAAAGCTTCACATCTTGACTCTGGCCATGACCCTCACTTGGCAGGAAGTCCCAGGCGACCTGAATGCCCTCGGTGACATCACTGTTTACTTGGACAGCAAACTGGCAGCGCCAGGTGGCACCCAGCTGAGGGGCATCATGGAGACAGTGCCTCAGTTTGCAACTTACAAGGAAACTTTCCTCAGGAAAAAATTGATAACTCCGACATCACCAGGGCATTCAAGAAATGCTGTGATTGCTTCTGTGTGACCAGATAATTTATCAATATCCGTTTACATCTGTTGTATTAATTCGAATGAAAAGAGCCACAGTCAGGTTTCTGGGGGTGGGAGAGGGACCGGAGGTGCTGTGCCATGGGTCTGGGACTGAAGTTCCTGCCCCATTTTCCGCCCCTACCCCGAGGGTCTCACACAGAAGCGATGGCCCTGGATTACATTTAGAAGGAGAACATCTCCAAGCCTGCCCTTGCTACAGAGCTGACTCCAGGCACTGACACAATTCCATCCGGAGCACATTCCTGCTCCCGTGGTCCGTCTCCGGAGCCGAGATGCGATAGCTCTGACCTCCTTACAGGAGGAGGGCTGCAAAGTAAACAGGCCCGGCTTACCAGGCAGCCAGCTGCTGCCTCCCCTGCCCTTCCATTTTCCCTCTCCACTCCCACACCCCACCCTTCCGAAAGCTCCAACCCATGGATGAGTGGGAGTGAGCCAGAGCCTCTGCCCATCTTCCCTTCCCGGCATCCCTGCGAGCTCCCGTTTCCTTCCCACAGGGAGGAGGCTGCGACGCCCACCTGGGTCATGCCGCAGTGCTGAGCTGAGGCACAGCCAGAACAAGATGCGGCCGTGGGAGGCTGAGCACACTCACGGCTTAGCAATCCTGGAGTGTCCCTGAGGGGCAGGGCACAAAACCAGGGAGTAATGTCAAGCTACGCGGATCTACGCCTAGGCAAACCTCCTCCGTGTTGGAGGGTTTTATGTCAAGGCAGGGAAAGGCTCCATCACGCCCAGCCAAGGAGGAGAGATCGAGGACGGACTGTGCCCAGGCACCTCCTCCCTCCTCGGAGCTGCTGGTCGGGGTAGGCTGCCTGGTGACAATTTCCAGGGAGGAAGAATGAGACTGAGCTGCTTTGGCTCTGCCCCCAAACTGCAGAGCAGCGGTGGGAAACCGCACCCAGGGAGACGCCCAGGGAGAAAAGGATGTTTTGTTGTGGAGGCTTTTGTTCTGGACTCTGTTTATTAGCGATATTTCACAGGCAGATGGAGCAGGGAAGCAATTTAAAGGGCCAGCCTGGAAGAAATAACCTGCTACGCAGTCGGCAGGTTTGGAATTAGCAACCAAACAAACAACAAAAACCAGATTCTGGGGCGGGAATGGGGAAGGATTTGCTGGCAACCTCCATAAGGCAGGCAACAGAGCTGAAGCAACAGCTGGTTTCAGCAGCTCCAGCACCAACCCAGCAAGGAGCAGCCCCGAGTCCAGACACCCAGAGACTCATTAAGAGGAAACACAAGACAGCACTAATTACCCCACAGCAGTGCTGAGATGATCCACCTGCTCCCACACAGGTACTGGCTCCAGGTACCAGAGATTCCCGAGACCTCCCTTGCTGAGCAAGCTCTGCTATAGCCAGAGATGCTCGACCGACTCATGAGGTCTGGACAAAGAGCGGGCCTAGGAAAGAAGAATTTTAAAAAAACCTCGGATTTGGACAGTGTGGTGGTCCCACAGGAGGCACACCAAAGCCTGCTCCAGAACAAGCACCTCCTTCAGATGCCAGAGCCCAAGACACAGCCGGGATCATGAAAAGTTTTGTCTCTTGCACTGGAATATGTTACAGGTACCATACGGGTTCTAACTGTTCTCTCTTGAATGAAAATAAACCCAGAATAACCAACAGAATGGGACAACTTTTGTTTTGGGGAGATGAAGACAGTACTTGACTGTGGGTGAGTGAATGCCAGCATTTCTCTGGATTAGGAAGTGAACTGGTTGGTAGAACTCTGGTTGGGAAGTGAACTGAGAAATGGAGCAGTTTAATAGTAAATATCCCCTTGAAACAGGGATGCTAAGAATTGTTCTGCAAATCAGCACAGCCTGCAGCAGCAGCAGTGCAAATCTTTGGCTAGGCTAAACCAGAAACATGGCTGAAGGCTGAAAAGGATCCTTCCCCAGGAAGAGGGAAATGTCAGATGTCAGCAAGTCAATCACCAAGGCAGACAGTGTAAGGCACGATTCTACCAGGCCAACAAGATTCCTGGTTCAAGTAACCAAGCACAGCTTGAGCCACTGGTTCCCAAAGAGCAGGAAATGTGTCCCATCCTCCCCAGGGGACACACAACACGCATCATCCGCTTCTTGGCAGGGGAATCAAGAGCACCACATCCAAACTGGTCTCCTGGCTTCTAAACTAAACCTTTAGTGGGCCAGTGGGTGCTGACCAGAGGAAGACAACAGGTAAAACTAAGCAGGCTGCCTGCATTTGCCCACATGGAAGTTTTAAATGGACACCAGCTGTTAATTCCTTTCTACATTCTTCACATTTTTTTTGGCCAACTCTCGACAAGACTAACAGAAACCTTTCCCCTCCAACTTTCATCTGATGCATAGATAAAATAGTCAGGCAAGGAGAAGAAATCTGTGGCATTATTGCCTTCATTTAAATGCATGCCTGTAGGTCCTCAGTGCATCCCTGCCCTTTGAGATGGGTTAAAGAGCCTTAATGCCGCCTAAATTAAGTCAATTTGTTATTCAGAGCATTTGCGAGCAAACAATTTGAGATGCATCCTGGGAGGAGAAAGCACATGGGCCAGAATGTAAAATCTTGGGAAATAAGATGATAGATGGGAAGCAAAAGCCCAAAAAAAGCCACATCTTCAATAACTCGGGTCAGTATTTTGGTTCTTTGATGTTTCCACTATGGTTGAGTCTTTTTTTTTTTGTATAAATATTTTAGTGCACATCCTTGTGTGGTGATTCATGTGAGATAAGGGATATTTATCATTTTATATATGATATAGTGATGACTCTTTCCAGGTTTTCTATGTCACCTTGCTACTCTTTGGAGTGCTGTCTCGTCCACCATCCCCAAGAGGTTACTCCCAGTGAGTCCAGCCAGGACCAGCCCTGGCCAGCCCTGATCCCTCCAGCCTGGAACTTGGCTACACAGCCAGCCAAAGGCCTTTTCCAGGAGCCAGGGCCGGGAGAAGGGCTCCTCAGCTTCCTGGGGCCACAAGAGGAGCCCAGAGCACGAGGTGCCGTCCTCTGAAGCACGTGTTACTCACAGCTCTGGATTCTCCAAGAAAAACAGACAAATAAACACACCAATGACATTGGCTCCTTCAAAGCCTCCAACTATTGGATCCAAACAGCTTCTGGCCACATGTAAACAGGGCCTGGCTTGCACAGAACCTGCCCTGCTCACCCCGGGAAGGGGAACAGGAACAGGGACTAAACAACAGCCACATGGTCTAAAAGCTTTATGGTCCCTTGCATTGACCTCCCAGGGAAATGGTACCAAGCACTGTCACACCAAGAGCTCCAACCTTTCTCTTGGAACAGGAAGAGCCACTAGGAAATACACTGGAGCTGTGTGATGACTGCAGGTGCGAAGCCCAAAACCTGCCCACAAACCTCACCATCGCAGCACCGAGGAAAAACCGGCATAAGGCAGTGATATGTGAAATATCTGATTCTTGTTTCATTCTGATCTGAGGTTTTTGTCTGGGAAATGGATCCTCAGCTGGCACAGCCCCAGCCCAACAGCTGCATTGCTTTTCTACTTCCACAAGCACTCGGAAAGTTCGCCAAAGCCCTGTTTGTGCTGGCAGACAGCCAGCACTTTATTATTATGTACTATTAGTTCATAGTGAGAAACGTGCACTACAGGAAAAAAAAAAAAGCCCCAAGAAGCTCAGTAATTTGGTACAGATGTTGAAGATTTATGGAGCTCTCCCTGCTGGACAGGATCTTACAGATTGTTTCTATCACCTGTTTGCTTTTGGAGTTTTTAATAAGATAACTATGTGTGCTATCCTGGAAGAATCTTCCAGAATTCCTCCTTCAAAAACCAATAACATTTGATCTCCACTTGTCTCCTCTCAGTAACAATCTCTCCTCAGAGTTCCATAAATGCCACTTGATATTAATTTCATATTTAAATACAATCTTGGCTGTTGTTTTCATTACCCAGCAACTTTCGAATGCAGTCAGTCAATTTCACTCTTACTTCATGGCCCAGAAAATATACCTGACACATCAAGTCAAGTCCCCACCAGTTAGAATCCATGATTAAATCTCTCAGCATTCAAAATACCTGATAATTTTCACCTTTTTTCCTATTTTCTGGCAAACAACATCTGCTCAGCATTTTTGGGGACTGCTGCTTGCCCAGTGCACAGAGCCCAAACCTCACTCGGGTTAAGCTGCCTGCAAAACTACGCCTGTCCCATCCACATTTCTGAACCTTGGTCCATTAAATTAATTCTGCAAAATATTTGAAATGTGCAAAGCTCTGCAGCTGACAGCAAACACCGTGAAAGTGCAAACACAAGGAAGTCCCTGGCATTTTTCATAACTGACCTGTAATGGTTTTGCCATTTCAAATTACATCAGGAATTATTTCTTTCCACCAGCACAAAATGGCAAAACAAGGTGCATTTCACTCAGAAATTGTTTTTCCAAGCATTTATAAAG
The DNA here is from genome assembly GCF_000738735.6 of Corvus cornix cornix. NCBI lineage: Eukaryota > Metazoa > Chordata > Aves > Passeriformes > Corvidae > Corvus > Corvus cornix. The sequence goes on along the minus strand of NC_047056.1, from coordinate 1,725,370 downwards.
GAGGATAAATCACCAAAAAAGGTTATATCTCTGCAAACCAGCATGTGGGACCACTGAGTTTCTGCTCTGGCACCTATCAAGAAGCATCCAGGCTCCCTCCCTCCTCACCCAAGGCACACCTCAATTTGGCTGGATAACCTGACATTGCCCTTCACCTTTCCCACAAGCCACAGCTGCTGATAAATTCTTCCTGAAAAATGATTTCATCCTTCCCGACTATGTGACTTACACAGCACAGATCCCATAAAGGTCAGGACCTCATTACGGATTTAGACACTCAGTTACCATCCGAAAAACAGTCAGTCTGGTAAATTTGGAGGGTTGGAAACAAATCTATGGAGATAATGTTTTTCCCACAGCTCTGAAATCGACTTTATCAGTCACAATTGTACTTCCTAGCACAAAAAAAGTTTTCAAATGTTTTACAATTCCTGTTTACAAGTTCATACAAGATGACTACAGCCTCTACACCAAACATGGGTAAAGAGACATTGAAGAGAGCACACAGGTGGGGTGTGTCCACCTCCCCTTCCTGAAGGGAATTCAGACGGCAAAAAGCACCATTAGGAAAGGACAAGTAGAGAAGTAGAGAAAAGTAGAGAAAAGCTCCATTTCACACCATGTTCTGTCACAGCCACCAAGCCAACATCTGCCACAAAAAACAACTGCCTGGTGTCTCTGGTTTCTTGAGTCACGCTCCCTGCATTCAGGGCTTCCTATGGAAAACCTCCACCTTTCCCTGAATTACAGAAGACTAAGGTCTGGAATTGTCTTGGGTTATGGAAATACATGAAGTAATTCCCATACAGGAAGAAAGACACATCCTTCACTTGCCATGATCACTTGCCTTGGATCCTGAACAGATTTGGCCTAATGTCAATATTATCTTATTTCATGTTCCTAAATGATTCTTTAATTTAATAAGAATTAAAACATTACCTAGGGAGAATTAGTACAACAGGGGTGATATGGTCATGAAGGAATACTTGCAAACAAGTGGAAGAACCTTCTTTAGCTTTTACTTTTAAAAAGCTCAGATTCTCACAAATTTCAGATTTACACCTGCAGATTTACAGTAAAAAAAAAAAAAAAAAACAACCCAACAAAATCCAGAGCAGCCCTGGAGCCATTTAGAAAGCGCTAATCCTGATCATTTTCCACCTAATGACTGTTTACTACACAGCCCTTTTAAATGCTTGGCAGCTCTCCAGATCTTCCTGCTTTTCCTTTCTCCCACACATCCCTCCTGACAGCCATCTTGGGCGAGGACAAACCTCCGGAGGAGAAAGCTCTCCACCGCCTTTTCAGCCTCTAAAAGCTCTGCTTCCCCGGGGAAATCCTGAGCCTTGTTTCACTTTCAAGGCAAAAACAAACTCTCCAAGCTCTCAAAGCCTCGCCAAATGAGAGCACAGAGCAGAAAAATTAAAACCAACCAGAAAAGTTGGGTTTTTTCAAGGTTTTAAAAACCAACACTGGTTTTAAATGAAGTGGGACCGGTTCTGTAATTCTCTGACCCCTACCAGGAACAGATTTGAGCAGACCCACCCCAGCACTTGTTCCAAATGCCATTCACTGTCACTTGGCATTTCAAGCTGGAACAATTATTTGTGGTTGGATGCTCTCCCCGCTCCCAACCAGCTGTGCTTTGATCTCCCCCTCGTAGCTCCCATGGATCTGGAGGAAGCCCAGCTCCCCTCCTTACCAAAAATGCAGCGTAACAGTTCCTTGGGGAAAGTGCAGCCCCACTGCAGCTCCCAGACCTCACACACGCCTGGGATGGGACCAGATGTCTCCTGGAGCCCCGACCACCATCCTCTTCCATGTCTTCCACCCACACGCCAGACTCCAGAACCCCCGGTGAAAGTGAGGAATGAGATGTAAAAGCACAATGGAACTTTTAACTGAAAGGATCAGGTCAGTGCTGAGTCCCTTTGTGATGGGAATTGGGATAAGACAGGACCTCAACACACAGATTTGAGCGAGGATGGTGGCTGCTCCAGGAACAAAGCAAAGGCATAACCAGTCCAATGTGCTACAATCAATATTTTAAATTAAATCAGTCCAGCCCATATTCAAATCAGGTCACCAGTAATTAAAGCATCCTTATTTGGAATGGTAAACCCAGAGAACGCCTGGATCAGAGCATTTCTCAAAGAGAATATATTAATGGGAGTGTTTGGAAATGCATGATGCACTCGTAAGAGGTTTTAATATAAACCTCAGGATTACACTATGCCAGCTTTTCAATTATGATATTCTCCATGAAAAGCCAGGCGCTGGCAGCAAGAGGTTAAAGCAGACCTTGGAGCACGACTTTGCCCTTTCTCTTCCAGAGGATCCCGCTGTTGGTTCCTACTCCAGCACCACGTGCAGCTGAACAGAAGCACTGAAGGTGGGATTTTAAATAAAACATCTCTATTAGTGATGCCATCAATGCCAACACAACACACAGGGGGAAGCCTCATAACTTCACCAGGGACAGCAAAATCACCTCCTGTAATTTCTAGAACGATCTGCTTGGCTGACTCCATCTTAACACTCACCACACTCCGACTCAGCCATTTTAATTCCTGAATGGCTGGAGTTGGCTTTCCCTTCACATGGCACTGCACAGCAGGCTCGGCTCTCTGGAGACCAGGGATCTCTCCCTGTAAAAGCACATGCAAGTGAAGGTTGGAGACAAAAAAAACCTGAGTGAGGCTGAGGGGAGGTGGTGAGCAGCAGAGCGAGGTAATGCGACTGAATAAGTAAAAATGCAGAATTTTTAGATTGTTCTCGTTCCAAACAGGCATCTCAGGAAAAGCTCTGCGCTCTGGTTCTCTCCAGAGGGTAATGATGAATGCAGGCTGTGTCTGTGCTGCTTTAACAGCAGCCCCAGAGAGAAATCTCCCATTCCCAAGCCGTAGGAGTGGGCTAGCACCCACTGGAGGCTGGTGTGCAGACACGCTCAGAGGCAGTGCAGGAGCAGCAGAGTTGAGCCTTTTCCAACAGAACCTGGGAACCACAAGGATGCACAAGTCCCACTCCCCCCGAGCATCCCTCCTGCAGGCCCACCTGCCCTGGAGCCCCTCAAGGATCTCTGGACCCTGCAAACGGCCCTATTCTCCAAAACCAGGCATCCCCTGTGCAGAAGAGGGAGTAAAACCCAAGTGGCCACAACGCAAGTTACACATCCATGCCCACAGCCCCCAGCTCTGCTCCAAAAGGAGATTCCTTCTCTCCAACAGTAGCTCCCAGTGCAGCAACCTCTGTAATCCACAAGGACACAGGGCACTGCACCAGCTTTGGAAAAGCATCAAAAGAAAAGGTTACCTGCAAATCCCAGGGTTTATTTTTGCCCCACTGCGATGCTGTTCCTTGCACTCCTCCAGCACTTCCAGCTCACACAGACTGGCACAACGGAGCAGAAAGGAAACCAAGTCCTTTTCAATATTCCTTTCTGACATTCCACCATCCTAATGCAAGTTCCAGGCAAACAGAGCCTTCTCAGAGTAGCAGAGAACAAACAGAAAACAAGCTCTGGCCAATAGATCAAGCTACAGGACCCACTTTGGTGCTTGTCACCCTACAAGTGCCTGAAGGATGATCCCTTCCCTCAGCTCTTCCACAGGAACTGCTGGAAAGGTGCTGGAGCTGTAAAATCCCTCTGGTCAACCATGACAAAAAGATATTTGTGCTGACTACCACATATTTTTTACCAAATACATTACAAAATCTAGCACCAAACCCATGTTTGTTACCTGAGCTAGAAACATCAAGAGAAAAGTATTTCCCTGACCAGAAATTTTAATTTAATCTGCCAGAACAGGCTTGTGGAAGGACAGACCCAAACAAGCCATATTTGACACAAATAGATTAGACAGATGGTACAGTGTGGTATAAAGGGGATTTGTGCTTGCTTGACTTTGGCATGGCTGAATTACTTATTAATTGCAGATACACAAGAGTTGTACTGGGTATTTTACAAAGATTTAATGCCTATTAACACTTCATACCATTCAAAGTTACCATAGGTTCTGTACAACAACACAGGGTTTGTTTTGCAACTTAATTCTGCTGTCCATTTCAGAGCCTATTGTGATGTATTTTGCTACAAAGTGGGTATAAGCAGCAAAATTACCAGTGCTACACTGTTCCAGAAGCTTTGAGCTACCTGTGAACTTAGTGAAATTAGCTGAAAGATGAATAGAAACCCTGATTTAAAATAAAACCTCTGAATTCCTGAAGGCTGCTGAAAATCTCAAGCATCACAAGGAAAGCACCTTCCTCTGTATACCTCTGCTCCCTTCCCCAGCGGCTGCTATTGGATTATTGCAGGATCCTGGTGAAGCACAAGATTTAAAGACATTGTTGCAGGGATGAAACTCAAAACTGCGGACCATTGAAGCCCAAGTTAATGCCAGGAGCCCACACATATGGCAGGAACAGCAACACTGAGCACTGATTGAAACAAGGCCATTTTCCCTGGAGCTTCATGTCCCTCAGGATCGGTGTTTCGGGCGCCTACTGACACCACCCCAGCCCCATCCAGCACTGGAATTCCACAGTCTGGAGCACGCTGAGACTTGGTGGGTTTGTTGTCCTGAGAGTGGCAGCACAGCAAGGCACCTCTCCAAGCTGGCCAAACCCAGAACAAAGCCGGGTGTGGGTTCCAGGCAGGAGGGGGATCTGGAGAGCAGGAAATTACGGAGAGCCTCAGACATTCTGTGCAGAGCAAGGGCTGCCAGCTCCCGCCTCCCCTCCGAGACGGACCCAGCCAGGCACCAGGGCTGGCATTTCACAGGACAAAAATGACTCCTTACTCACAGCCTCCTCCCAGGCCAAAGCAGGCATCCATGACCTCATCTCCCACCGGCACAAGGGGAGGGTCTGGGCTCCTGTGTGGAAGTGTCAGTCAGGATAACCCAACCACAGACAAATTATCAGCTAAAATAGAACAACCACTCTCCAGTGTCCGACAGGAGAGTCGGTTGTGTAGGGGAATAAATAAACCAGCAAGGGGACAGACTGTGGGTTTGGGGAAATGGATACTCACATTTTCACTTTACCTCTCATGTTAAACCTTTCCCTACTGATTCGTGGCTCTGAGTGAGCACAAACAACACATTAATTAACCACTTCTACTGAGGGGTTCAAATTTAGCCTCACCATCACTCCCTCTAGCAACAAAACTGGCAGAAAATATCAAAAGCAACGTTTTACTCCCAAAGTAACAATTCCTGTAACTTTCTAGGTCTCATTTGAGACAAAACACCACCGAGATCCCAACCCAGAGCTACTTCCTTACCTGCAGCATAATGCTGGAAGCTTCATTTTCACAGGTGTTGGACACCAACAACTCCCATCAAAATTAATTGGGTCTCCAGTGCTCCAAGCCTGAGGCAAAACTCTGATCTCCTTCCTTTCATTATCCCAAACAGTCAGCCTACAGCAGCTGTGTCTCTAGCACAGGGATTTTGGGATGCCTCACCCTGTCCAGGCTTTGGGAAGGCTCAAAGGGTCGGAGCAGGGAACACAGAGTCATCATCTGCTCTGCAAGTCCAGGGAATATCCACAAAAAATTCAACCAAGAAAGAAATCACACCCATCAGTCCATTTAATTCAGTGCAAGTGAAACAGGAAAGTGGACACACCACAAAACATCCTGGGAGGAGCCCTGAGAGCAGCAGGCGGTCACAGGGCTATGCAGGAATTCTCTAGCCCCAGGAATGCTGCTGTAGGGCTTTGTCTGGCCTCTTTTTTTCCCCCTTTTAGGGCTTTTTCCCCAGGTCACAGGGCACCTGAGCACACCTGAGCCCACATCCTACTCCCAGGAAGGCTCTCCCAGCCTGTGTCCTGGGAATTCTGGTCCCTACCTCAGCCCTTACTGCTGTACTCTGACAAATGAAGACATGGACAAATTTGCCTGCAGGTACCCATGCCAAGATTAGGAGAAAAGAGGTTCTGAATCAGCAAAATTAGGGCCATGTTTGAAGCTCTACAGGAATTACAGCTTGGATTTGCCTGCTCCTCAGGCAGATTTTCTTTCATCAAGACTAATGCAGCTCCCTCTCCTTCCTCCCACTTGGATCTGCTACTAAATTAATCAAGGATGGTTTACGAGCAAGTCGAGGACAACGGATCTGCAACTCAGCCCTCCTGAGAACAGCCAGCCATAAGTCTAAACAACTTCTTTTTCTTTCTCTTCCAGAGCAACATTCAGCACTCTTCTTGACATAACTTTCAATTTTGCTCACCTTTCCAAAGCTGGTCTGGATTTTGTCAATGAAAAATAAGCACTGAAGCCAAGGTCCCTTAAGCTATTCCAGATACTTTTACTGTCATACCCTCCAAAAGTCATCTGAGAAAACTCAAGACATGGCTGCAGCAACCTGGGCATGGGCGGGCAGGTTCATGAGGACACTGTGATTTGAAAATGAAAATAACTGAATAAAACTGAAGGAGACAAAAGATGTGGGGATGCCAGGCAGAAAGGTGAAGGTGGGACCTGGCAGAAAGCATCAGGATCACTGACACTGGCAGTGCCATTACAGCCATGGAAACGCCACACCTGGACTATCCAGAGCTGACACCGCTCACCCATGCTCTTCATCCAAAGCTCAAATGTAACAGAGAAGAATAAAAATTAACTTACTTGGGAGGCCTGGTAACCTCTGTTATCTCCTGTGAGCATGCTCTGGCCAGGAAACAATGCCAGTGTGCAGAATTTAATCCCTCCAGGATGCTACTGAATTCAATAATGCACTTAACTGCTCACCCAAGCACCAACATGGTGTGAGAAGTGCATCAACACCTCTGTATGTGAAGTGGTTAATAGGACTCAGGTAAAGACATTTGGGGGACACTGGTGGCCTGCAGGGCAGCTCCCTGCACAGCACACACGGACATTTCATCACGTCAGTGTTGCCTTCCAAAGACAAGCCACTCAATTCTCCCTGGATTGCTAAAGGAAGGGGAACTAATAAACTCATTTCTTGCAGATCTTAGCTAAGACAGCTGCCTTTGGTGTGACAACAGGCACAAGCACCACACCTGAGGGACCTGATACAAATATAAAGCCAGGAATCCTGGCTCCACTACAGCAAAAGGCGACCTGGACAAGGGAAAAATCACTGGCTAATTGAGAGACCCCGACCAGCAGCCAGAGGCCACTGCAAACCAGGACTGAATCCTGGTGTGTGACCAGCCATGCCGTGCCCTCTCCGTAGCATGGTTTTTTTCTGGGTGTTTCATTTGTGACTGAAATTTGTGCCATTTTGGGTTTCCAAGATTTGGGCTTTGTGACCAGAGGAGGGTGGCTGGGTGCTAGGAGAGATAGAAGAACACACAGGGACCTTCCCTATCTCGGAGCACCTCCTCAAGGAGGGAAGACCTCCAAAGGCAGCTGCCAGGGCACAGAGAGGGAGCATTAGGGCGTTGAAGTGCTGCAATCCCAAAGTGATTCCAGACACAGCGACGACACAGAGATTTATCAAGCTCTTCCCTCACTGCCAGCCCTCTGGCAGTACACATGCCCACAGCCAAAATGGCATTCCTGCTGGGGGAAATCCAGGACAAGCCTGGTAGGCCATGGAAAATACTGTCAGAGACAAAAAGCATTCTGGTTTTGCCTTGTGGGATCCACCTGCTCCAGGATTCTCTCCCAAGAAGACTCCAGCAGTGATGGATGATCATTAGAGGGGTTTCCAGCTGAACACAACTGGTTGAACCCAACTTAAGCTGATAAATGTTAGTGCTGGTCTCCTCCCCACAGAAAGGGAAAAAGGATCTCCTTTCCCTTGGAACTTCAAAGGCAAAGAGAGCAGCCCTGCCATCACTCACCTGGGCCAACAGGATTATATGGTCAAATTAGATTTTCCTTCACCCTTATTTTTGGCTAAACAGTGTTTGCTGAAAGCCTTTCTGGCCTTCATTTCCATGATAAAAGGTGGGCATTGTTTGGTTCCTTCCTTGCCTCATAATATCATTAAGATGACTTTCAAGCCACATGACAAATCCATTTTTTCCCCATTAAATCTACAATGGTCATTTCTGTTTGCTTGTCCTTTATTTCACCCTAGAGGAAATTCTCTTTTCCAATACATCTTTTGTTGATGGCAAATGGAAGGAAATTATTTTGCTGAAACGGTATTTTATTATTAAATTTTGCATTAGTTAATGCCCAAGAGCATTGGAAGGGGGAGAAAAATAAACACCTGCCTTTCAATTTGTGCATTCTTGGAGTGTGTAGGCTGAGGATATCAGCACTTGGAGCACACACCCCAACTTGCCAAGCCCTTGATCTTCCCGCCGAGCTCAATCCTCGGGATGCTCCCACCCTTGTAAGTGGCCTCCCAAAGGCAATTAGTGGCTTGCTGCAATTTTCAGTGCTCCTGCCACAGACACGGAGGGTTGAACCCACAGCCCTGGGAGAGAGGTAGGTGTGCCTCACACCCTCTGCCAGCTGCTCCCCAAATCCCTGTCTGGCAGCCATCGGGATTGGAGCCTTGTTCTGATGAAACATTCTCAATGCAGTTTTCTACCTTAAATCTGGATTTTTCTTCTCGCTTTGCTTCCACTCTTATTTCCTCCATTTCATTTTGGCTACTCCTCACTCTCTTTTGATCCACTTCCTGCTCATTTCTCTCTCCCACCCACTCGTCCTCTGTGTTCAACAACAACAACAGCAGATGAGGGGTGAAGAAGCCTCGGCTCAACTCTCACACAGCTCCAGCCTCAGGAGCGAACCTTTGACTCGCTCAATATTCAGCTTCTCAGCTAAGAATAAGGAAAGGATTTCTCTGCTCACAGCTATTTTTAACACTGCAGAGAAGGTTTAATATTTGAATATCAGAATTGTAATAGCATTTGCAAGAGGAATGGCTTATTTTTAGCAAAGCACTGGCTTTATGGATGCCTCACAATCATGGCACTGTAATAGGGAGAGGCGACCAAAGAGGAGATTGTGACACAGCCCCGTGCAAAGGCTTCTGCTTCCCATGTCATTTTGAATTCTGCATGGAAACAGAGCTGAGGAGACTTACCATAGCCTCCAATAGAAACCACTGTGCACAAAAGCATTAAAATACTAATTATGAAAGCTTTCCAACATCCAGCTGCTAAACCCAGCCAGGTGTCACAGCTAAAACCAAGTCTGGGAGGTCCACATACACACACAACATCCTTTCTTCCCCATCCCTCAGCAGACCTTGAAATGAAAAGCCATTAAAAATACCTACATCCCAAACTCCCAGCTAAAATTAACCATAGGCTTGTAAAAAAAATCCCTCTGCTGCATTTCTTCTGGCCTTTGCCAGGTTTCTGTTTGCTGCAACACTCAAATTACAAAGCCTCTTCCCCCTCGTTGTTGACATCACCAGACAGCTCTTGGCCTTCCTTCTGAACCCAGCAACTCGGGAAGAAGCCCACAAAGTTTGGGTTGTTTGGATTCCCCCACCACAAAATGCAACTTTTAAACAACACAAACTTCCAAACATGAAGCTAATCCCATTCCAATCCATCCCATCTGACCCTGCGGAGGATCCCCTGGCTCCCATGGCTACCACCTGCCAACATCAGGAACAGGTCAGAGTAAAATAACTCCATACCAACAGAGCCAGGAAAATTCCTCATTGTCCCTGAGGAGACCTGGGTTCCCTAGCAATAAATCTAGGAAAACGTGCCAGTCACCAAACAGTGGCACATCATTTCATCAAACATGTCACTTCTTCTGGGAATTGCTTCATCAGTCCTTGTAGGAGAAACCCAAACCCCAGGCAAGGCTGACATGGCCATTCCACTGATGGAGGAGCTGTTAACAGTACTTCACAGCATTATCATTATTATTATTATTAAGAAAATAGGTTGCAGTTAATTTGGAACCTCCCATCATAACACCCTGATTCCCAAAACACCACCCCAGGGAACAGGGAGCTCTCTATGGCAAGTCACATCCAGGACTTCTCCAAGGAGTAGCAAAGGGTTTTCCAAGTGATTCTTGGGGAACAGATCCCCGAGGTACAATATTCAAGGACCAGGTATCTGCACAAAACCCACGAGCACTTAGAGGCAGAACCCAGCATCCACCCAGCCTCTGATTCCTGATCCACTCTGAGGCCCAACCATTAACCCAACAAGGCCACCACTGACCATGTCCCCAGGTGCCACATCCACACAGCTTTTACATCCCTCCAGGGCAGTTGTGCCAGGGCTGGACAACCCCTTCCATGGGGAAATTTTCCCTAATATCCAACCTACACCTCTCCTGGTGCAAACTGAGACAATTTCCTCTCCGCAGAGACATATCCAGGCAGCAGGTGATGTCAGTCAGAACCAGAATGGACAGATTTTTAAAAGGAACAAAGATTTATTGCTCCTGATGACAGCCCAAATGGGAAATCTTCTTAAATTTTAACTTCATCAAGGAAGGAAATTATGTACCAAACATTCCAGTCTGCTCCTGTATGCTGAGGCCAGTTCAGAGAAAGAGGAATTGAGTGGTATATTCCAATTACTACACAGGTAATTTCAGTGCTTTGTGTTTGGGGAAAACAAGATTATCATTTGGAACACGGGGACAAGTGACTTGGCCATTTGCAAGGCATAAAGCAAATTCAAAACCTGCCTTGTTGCTCCAGTAATATTTGCATAATAGTTATTTATATGTATGATGAGCGCAAGCACAGTTTCAGGACAGTTAGCCAAGGTGAGTCGCCCAGCTCTTTAATCCTCTAATAACAAGCTTGGGATGCAATTTGGGAATTCATTCCCCTCTGATGGAGCAGCTGAGCTGCTGCATAGTGACCATTTCTCAACACTCATCCCCATCAAATTGCACTGTTTTGATCAAGCCACAAAGCAGAGCATTAAAAATGCATACAAGGATACTTTTGCCCCTTGTTTTATGTATCTGCACGCCCTCCTAGCTCTCCTTTAGATACGATGGCCAAGCTACTAAATACCAGCAAGGAGCTGCATTTATCCCAAAATACACATAAAATTGTAGTGGTAAGTCTGCTACAGGCACCGATCTAATCGAGTTGGCTGAAAATTAATTTCAGGCCCAGGGCTCTTCCATGGCTCCCTGGATTCCTGCCACATCTTATGACAACCAGAAGTTAAAACTGCAAACAGCTGTCCCACTGTTAGAGGCACCCCGGAATAATGTGGATGCTCTGCTCGGGAAACTGCCCTAAAGGTGACGCAGGGGTTCATCACCCCATGCCAGGAATCCAAGGAACTTTGGGACTCTCTGAACTCTGCAGCAGCTCTGCTGTGCCACTGCAACCCCAAGTGATTCATGTTATTTTCTGCTGGTCAGCAGCAGCTGTAGAAACATCCCTCAGCGCTCCGCCTCGCCCTGGAATGCCCATGTGCTCCTCACCTGTCAGCCCTGCTGCAGCCAACACATCATTTGTCTTCACTGAGCTTCTTCCCCACTCCTTCAGAGGAAGATCCTACAAAGCCTCCAAAGTTCTGGTTTGCCTCCTTGAATATCCAAGCAGGCATCTCCAGATCCCCCTCTAGCCCTGCAGCTGATCTTTGCTGCACTCGCTGCAACAGCGTAATCTCACTTGGGATTTACTACCTGATTAGGATTACTCAGACTAAAAACACAGCTACATAAGAGCTGTGGGCTCCCTGCCCACAGAGAGGGATCACCATCCCTGACTCCAACATTTTGGGACCTTGTCACGTTTTTTAACAATCTTTACATTTTTAACATGGTTCTGAGACATAACTGAGCAACACAAAATTATCTCCGATATAGGTTGGACTCAGTGATCTCAAAGATCTTTTCCAACCTAGTTAATTCTGTGATTCTGAGATGTTCTTTTGTATATTTCTCTACGAAGAGGACTTAAAACCTCAAACCCCAGACTGTGATGATGTAAATGGACACGACATCCCATGCTGGGATGTAGTTGTATAACTTGGCACAAGTGGGGATTCAGATCCTTCATTCTCAAGCTTCACAGAGCGAGAAGAATCACAGTACTGCAATGAAAATGAGCATGGAAGGTCCCTCTTTTCTTACTAAACAGTGAAGAAGCAGTTTTGAGTCTGATTCCTAAGCTGGCAGATAGTACAGACCATTACTGCACCATGGGGATTTGTCTGGGGAAAATATCTTCACTTCTTTGTGGTACATGTTTAATGCAAAGTCACCTTATTCTTGTTTGTCTAGCATACAATGAGAATAGGTCTCTAAAAATAACCTACTTCCCCCCTCTTCCCGTTCCTCATGGCAGTTTCACTTATTATTAGCCATTATTCACATCTCTTACATAAACTGCAATTTCTGGAAATTTTTATGCCTCCTGATACAAAACCTGAAAGTGAGCAAGACTGGAGAAGGCAGAGCTCAGTGAAACTCCATTGGATTGCAGGCTTTTACCTCTTTTTCCCTTTTACCTGGGTTTGATGTCATCACGTCCCTCCTTGGAGCAGCAATAAAGCTCCTTTACACACCCGGGCGCTGGGAAGCTGGATCAATGGGGCACCTGGGGTCAGGGAATCCCCCCGGGGCCACAGGGGTGGGGCTGCTGCACCACATCCTCCTCCCCAGCCAACCTCGGAGCACAACCACAATGCCCCACTTCATCCTGAGTGCCACAGCTTTCCCTTCCCGAGGGATTGTGGAGCAGGATAACAGAGAGCCTGGCAGCTGCTGCTGAGTGAGTGTCCTCCCCATGGAGAACCTCAGAAGCACAGGGGATGTGACACCACTCTGCTCCAAGCACAATCCATGTGGATCTAATTGCCGGGGCCAGGGATGTCAGTCCTGGTCCAGGCTTGTTGGGAGTCACATCTCGTGGGGCTCAGGAGCTGAGCTGACACCAGGCTGGCATTGCACACCAGAAGCTGAGGGATATTTTCCACAAATGACCTCTAATCCATTTGCCTTTCCAAGAGCGCAGCTCGTCCTCAAATCTGCAGGCACTAAAAGGTCATGACTTAGGGCACTCCAGGCTTTTTGTACTCAATCTTATGATTCCCTGACAAGCCCACTTTTGTTTTCCCTTTCACTGAGCTGCAGTGCAAACACACATCCAGGGAATGGTTATTTGGATCCATACTTTCCTCACACAGCCTCTCACCGGGGCTAAACAAGCACCTGCTGACTCAGGATCTCCCAACCTTGCTCCCAACCCGGCCGCCCCCGCACTTTCCTCACACTATCCCATTTAGCAGCCAACTCATCCTCTTTCCTAAGAAACTAATTCAGGCACCCCAGGTGTTAAGTTTAACTGGCTTATGCCAACCACTGAAGCTGCACAATCAGATTCTTCCCTCAGCAAACTTGACACAGGGCCGAAAATCAAATTTGCTTCTTTTTCCCCTTAAACAAAACCATCTACGGTCTGCAGTGGTAAACCACTGCTCATTTGAATATCCAAACACTGGCTGTTTGCATCCAGGGGCTGGTGCCAAAATGCTGTCACCCACAGCCAGCCCAGGCACGTCTGAGGCCGCTGAACTGATTCATCTCTGCCTTGATACTTCCAGATAGTTCAAGATGAATTTGAAGAGGCTCCTACTGACCTACACTGAGGTAAAACCCATCTCATTTCTCATTCAGGTGATGATGAGGATGATACAAGTGGCTTTTCCTGGGCTGGGACTTGTGTGGTTTCACCACAGCTTTTTCCCTCTTACCTGCAGCATAAGACTTAAGAGGGACATGACTGCTCTCAAAATGCAAATGGAATGTATTACCGAAAAAACCCGCCTGAACCCTCAGTCAATAATCCATTTTTAGGAAAGAATTTGTGCGAAAATGAGGTAAGTGATAACTTTGCAGATCTCCTGTTATCCACAGTGCTATTTTAGGGAGAGTGTGACTGCATTGGGCTTGTCGCAGAGTCCTGCTTCCAATCTCCTGGCACATCCCCAGCACATTCCAGTATTTAACGCACAAGGCTCGTTGGGATGCAGTCCCACTTATCTCCCAGACACATTGACTAAGACTTTCCCACATAAACTGACCCACCCTTTAGTAGCAAGAGGTCACTCAGTACAATCAGCCTTCAAATGAGGAAAACAATAAGGAAAAGCTTCTCTGATGCCAAAAACACCAACAGAATAAAACACAACAGGCTCCAGTGTTTGTTTTATGAAAACTTGAAGACTGCAAGGCAGATTTTTAAACTTGTGATAATCAGTGTAGCTCCACCAAAATCAACCAGATTTCTTTCAGGCTCAGGACCTGGCCTCCTAAAAGCATCTAAAATTGCTATAAGAATACTTTACTCTAAAAAAGTGTTAAAAATAAAAAGGTAGCAATTAATCCATTCATCTTGTACTATGATGAAATTGTAGAGAGTTATTCATGGCATTATGGTCCAAAAAAGGTCACAGTATTCCACATTATAAAAGCAAATGTTAAGCTAACCAGGTTATCCTTACCCCATATGAATCCTACATGACAAGGAATTCCTGTTGAGTCATGGAGAACTGTCCTGACTTCCTCACTAGACTCCTGCATGATCCAGGCTCTAGCAAAGGGTGCTCTACTGGATGATCCTCCTTTATCAAATACCAGACTTCCATAAGGCAGGTCTAGGCCCAAAGTCCCTTTCCAAAAATTAGCTCCAAGCTGCATTCCAGTGTTGTTGTAAATGTGTGTGCCTCTGGCACCCCAGAGCCACGAGCCATCCACCCCATCTGCAGGGACCAGTGCAGATCACTCCGAAATATTTTCATTAAATATTTGTTTACTTAGAGAAAAGTCAGTGAAAGCCCTTGGCAAGAAAATCTCACCATTGGTTTAGCTCCTGAAAAAAGCCAACATCTGGAATGCCCAAACCCAAAATCTGTGGGTGTTCAAACAAATGTATTTACGTTAAATCAGTTTACATACAGCAGGCAGCACCTTTTCCCTTCTAAGCCAAAAAAACAGAGGAGCTACTTGCTATAATTAGCTAGAGCATTTGTAGTGTCTAGGCACTAAACAAAATTGATTTTATGAGTGGCAAAAATCAGCTTTTGGTCCTGGTGCACAACCCCAGAGTGATCAGTCCCACCGTACCCCAGGCTCTGCTCACGCTGCCAGAGCTCACCATGCCCTGAAGAACAGGATCCATGCATAGCTTCCTTGCCCTTCCAAACACAAGGCTCCCTTTTATCATGTAAGAACCAAAAGCAGACACCCTATGTCATTCTGTAATAAATCAATCCATAGAGCAATAGGATTAATTCAGAACAAAAGGCAGGAACTTACAAAACCAAAAGCTGCAGATCTGGATTACTGCTGGATGGCAGAAAATCCCCACAACTCCTTGTAGAAGACCTTGACCACGTTCTTGGGACACTACTGGGGCTGAATCCCACAGCGAAAATAAAAGACTTCCCAAAGATGCCTGTAGGTCTGGCTTGGGAAAAATGTCTGGCTGGGATAAACTGGGTAATCAGTATAACCTTAAAATGTCAGGGCCAGGCTTGGAGAGGAACCTCTGCGTCACCTTGGAGCACCTCCCACCCAGCCCCGGCCACTGACGCCTCCAAGGAAGGGGGAAAATGGAAAATCCAACTCCACCATTTCAGGGTGGGGCATGATCCTCCCTGATCTCTGCAGGCACCACTGCAGCCCTGGCCAGGAAATTTTAGCGCAGGCATGACCTCAATGTGATGCTGTTTTACAAAACCTCGGGGCAAACTGAAAAAACAAAAGCTACAACTAAAGGTGTGCAAGTCCCCATGGACTGAGGGCAGGAAGGATCACAACAGCCACTCCAGCACTTCCTACAGGAAGACTGAACACATGAAGCATAAATGCTTTATTCATTAAGTTGGCTACTTCAAACCCATTAACCCCGTGCCAGTCGCTCACGTGGGCAGTGGGGAACGGCTGGGCGGCTCCAGGTCTGCATCTCCTCTTCTCTGATCACATCCTAGATCTGTGTCTGCAACTACGTCTCTTCCCAGACCCCACATCTCATGCAGAGTAGCAGCTGCCCATTCCAGGAATCATTCCATGCTGTATTGAGACATGATTAACGAGACTAAACCCAGTGGTCACACCAATCAAACTGAGCTGTCAGCCAATCCCTATTCCTGTCTTAAAAATAAAATACAAATACTTTGCTTTTCAAGGCAAGCCCACAGCTTCTCTGATGACTTGCAGAAGCATCTGTGTTTCCTGTTCTCACAAACAGAGAAGGAGAACTGCTTTCCTCTTGTGCACAGCTCTGGACACGTGAACAAAACCCGGGAGATCAAATCCAAGAGCATCACTCCTGAACATGTTTCACAGATTACAGGCTAATTGCTCAGCAGGTGGAACTTCAGGTCTGGCTACTTCTCCCAAAAAGGGAACAGCCTATGTTTGGAATCCCAGTAAACAGAAAAACTGCTAAATTTGGAACATTTACCTGTGAACAGTTTGGTGGCAGAGTATTTTTAGCTCTCAGGACAGAGTGTTAATGGCACACCTCTCCTGTTCCAAGGGCACGGCTGGTATGACCAGCGAGGCTATTCCCAGTATCCAACAGGTGTGGGTCAGCACCTGCTGCCATAAGGGCTTCACATGCGGTGCCTCTTTTGTTCACTCCCCACTGCCCTCTTGACATGAGGGGCTGCTGAACAAATCAAACCAACTTTCCAGCTCTTTTTAAAGTTCTAACACTCAGCACATTGTGGAATAAAAGTGGCTGCACAGCGGCATAAACGTGTTTCTCCGGTGGCAGTGGTGACACACCAAAGGAATTTCTGGTAGGCTAAAACACATGCAGCTTAAAAACAAATATGAGTTTGTGCAATGTAATAGGGGAGTAAATATGTTAAACAACCAAATAATATATTAAGAGAATAGCAGGAAAGTGATGAGACATGACAAAGTAAGAACACCCTGAAATGATCACCATTCAACAAGAAAAAACCTCACAGAGAAGATGATGAGAAAAATGTTAACAGTGATGAAAAACAATAGCTCAATATAATCCTCAACCTTAATCTGTCCTAGGCCACAGAAAGATGTATACAATCCCTGAGTACAACCTTTATACATTGGTGCATATCTTTTGATAATCACATACATTTCACTGCAAGCAGAAATAACACCTCCAGACACTGCCCCCCCAGCCATAAAATCTGTTATGAACTCAACCCTCACCTAACAATACACATCAAAGCTTTTTCCATGCAAAACTGGCCTTTTTTAATGAGGAATGGACAGTAAAAAATGTGTCTGGGATTAACAACACAGGAAAAAGAAATAAAGTGGGACAAAATAGAAAAAAAGCTGCCTGCTTATATATATATATATATATATATATATATATAGAATTGATTTATGTTGCTCTGATCAAGCTCTTGAATAAATTGGGGTCTACTGGGCGTAAGAAGAATTTTTCTTATGTCTTTCTGTTTTTTCAAAAAAAACCACGTAACCTCTCTGAAACCCTTTTTTCATTACAGGAAAAGCCTCCAAAGGTCCAGCTGTAACTGCTGCAACGTTGTATTCATGTTCATTAGAAAAACAAATTCACAACAGATCATTTTAAGAGTAATAATAAAAGGCTGACAAACGAAAACCACATGTGGGTGGGGGGAAATGAACCCAGCAGCGGGGGAAGCAGGCTCCAAACCAGGCTCTGCAGGACACAGATCCTAATGGATCACACTCCCCTCGGTGTGGAGCTGCAGCTCCAACACTTGCTTCTCCACACAAGTGGTATCTGGTCAGAGCAATCCAACACGAGATGGTTTCTCAGGTTTAAAGCAAGAGGAGGCAACTGGATTTCCACATTTCCACAGATTCCTGCTGGTTGCACTTGGGAAAGCTGTCATGAGCCTCAGCAAAGGTAAGGGTCCAACATGCTGGCAAACTCCCCAGCTCCATCAGCTGGAAACGGGAGCAGCCCACGGCAGGAGCTGATATGCCAGGAGAGCCCTTATGGCGCCACACAGCTCCTGCCATGGAGCACAGGCCTGGTCTCATCAGGAGTTTCCAGGCACCACAGGAAAGAGCCTGCACTGCTCTCCTGCACAACCTCAGATGAGCCAGAGAGATCCGAGGGGGGCTGGTGGCTCCTCGCCCTGACGTCAGGTCACCTGTCCGGCCCCTGAGGCTCCAACACTTCCAAAGGTATTCCTAGACCCGGGAAAGGGCAATCAGGAAGCCTGTGGCCACAGACACCAGCCTGGGCAGGATTTAGGAGCTGACTCATGGCTAATGGGCAATGATAAACTAATGTACTGGTTGTTCACTTGTGCCCAGATCAGATGACTAAGGAATTTAGGTGCCTATGGAGATTAACAGTCTAAATAACTTTTGCAGTCTGACCCTTAAACATCTGCATAAACAGACTTTCTCCTCTGTGCTCCACAAAAGATGTCCATGCACTCCTCGCTAATGAAATACAATTATTTTGCAGGCAATCCAGCTACAAATATTAAATCCTGTAACTGACCCACATGAAAAATAAATCCTTACTCAGGTGACGTAATGCAAACGAGCAATCCAGGCCCATCCAATAAAGGGGGTTTAACTCATTCCATTTTCTAGATGATGAAGGAAAAAGAAAACATCTTTCATAAAATGGTTTGTACTCCTGCTCCCCAGGGGCTCTTGGAGCCGCACACAGCAGTATCCTGGTCTCCATACATGCAGCAGGAGGGTTTTGCCCCTCTCTGTCCCACTCCTGTGTGCAGGGTTCAGTGACACACAGCAATTCCAAAGGCTGCAGCATCCGTGCCACCACAGAGATGAAACAGCATCTCTAACGCTTTTTGCCACATGGCTGCTGCAAGCTCCTATTTTATCCCAAAATGCTGCATCCTGCTTTAGTGAGTGTCATTTGCTGCACTTAACCTGCATTACAGAAAAACCTAAAGCGGGTTCTGGAACAGAACCCAACCTCCGGATTCCACATTCATAATTCCATGCTAATGCTACTGCATGAAATAACAAAATATTCCCTGTTTTCCTGCCTTTCCAGCACTGGTTGTGACACATGAGCCAGCCCCTCGTCCCTCCCCACAGCCCTACAACCATTGCTAAGTCATGGAGGCATCACTACAGCCATTTCTGTTCTCCCCAGAAACACGGGGGGAAAAAAAAACGCTAAAGGATAAGAACGATTCTTTAGAAATCACATCCCACTGCCATCACCCACCTTCCCAGCCCTTTATCCCATTCCATTTTCACTCCTGTCTCTCGCCCCAGAGCCTTCTGAGCATATGCAAGTCCTTCCTCCAGCGGAGTTTTCCTGCAATGGCCTGAGGAGTCACAGCCTCCCCTGACATTTTCACACGGCTGCTATCTCTCAGAATAAATTCCTCTCCGTGCCCTGCCTCTCTAACCCCGGCTCCGGGGAGCATTGTTCCCCAAGATGCCTGTCAGCACGATGCCGGGCTGCGGGAATTCCAGCCCTTTTCCTGAACTGTTCAATAAGCAGGTTTCATAATGCTGGTATCCTGTCAATAAAGGTCGAAGGATGAGCCAAACGCTCCGGATCTTGACAGTTTGTGTTTACTCCCTCTCCCTGCAATCTTGATCTTGAACATTTAGCATTTATACCTACGGACAATGCGGAGCACAACGTAGAAACACAGATCACTACTCACCTTTAAACAAGAATGCAATTTCACTCACAATTAAGATTTCAACATCACAAATTCAATGCTCATTCGGGATCATCACTCCAAAAGGAAAAACATCAGCTACTGAATGAAACGTCAGCCCCTGTGCCATGAACAAGGGATTTTCAGAGCTGCTGCAGTCTCACAGACTCTAGCACAAGTCTGCCATATTTTTTTTTTTGTTAAATCAGGCCTGTACCCACCTAACAGCCAGAGCCATCCCCGAGACAACCGAACCAAGCCCACGCATTGTGCCGCTCACTGCGGGCACCGCGGCACCCGCGGCGGCGGGCGATGGCCGCGCCCGGACCGCAGCCCCACACCCGGAGCGCGGCGGGGTCAGCGCGGCGCTCCCGCACACAAAGCCCCGCAGCGGGCCCGGCTGACAGCGCGCCGCGACCCCCGCGCCGCCCCCCGCGCACCGCCCCGACGAAGAAAAATAAAGAAGGAATTACATCCGTCTAGCAAGGAATACCGCAGGAGCAGCAGCCGAGCCGGGCTCTCCGCACCGCACCGCGCGGGGCGTGCGGCTGCGCGGCGGAGGCGGCACCGCGGGCGGGGAGGGAGGGAAGGGGAGGGAGGGAAAGGGGCGGCGGCCGCGGTCCCCGGGGACGGGCCGGGGCCGCCGCAGGGCAGGGCGGGGCGGGGCGGGGCAGGGCGGCTCTGACAGCGCCGGGCCCGCTCCGCGCCGATCGGGGCTGCGGAGAGGCTGCGGGAGCCGCCCGCGCTCCGCGCTGCGCACACGCTCCCGGGACGGGGGGCCGCCCCCCATTCCCGCTCCCGGCTCCCCGCTCCCGGCCCTACCTCGGCTGCCCGGGCGGCGGCTCCGCGCTGTGCGGGAGGAGCGGCGGTGCCCGCAGCCCCGCGCGGCGCTGCGTGAGCTCCGTGTGCCCCGCCCGGCGCGGAGCGGAGCGGGGGCGCGGGGGCGGGGACAGCGCGGGAGGAGCCCCCGCCCCGCGCCCCTGCCCTGCGGCGGCCCTGCGGCGCGGGGGGCTCGGCACGGCACGGCCCGCACCGCCCGGGGCGCGTCCTCACCTGCTCCTGCTGCTCCGGCTCCTGCTGCTGCTCGGGCCTGCTCTGTGCTCACTCCAGGTCTTCCCCCTCCGCCGGCCCTCGCTCCCAGCCTCCCGTGGGTGTTATCCAGCCGCTCCCGGCTCCCCTTCCCTTCTCTTACATTTATTTGGTTATTGGGTCTCTCCAGCCTCCTCGCTCCTCCTCCTCTGACACCCTCTCCTATCGCAAAGACAATGTTGGCTCGCCCCCAGCATCCATTTCCTCTAGTGCTACTCTCCCTCCCGCTGCTCTGTCATTCCTAGTGGAAACCCCATCCCGGGTTTGACTTCCTCCACTGCAGTCATCCTCTCCTGCTCCAGTCCTGCCACCTTCCCACGTAAACAGCCTCCCTTTGCCAGTGCAACCGAATCCTAGAATCCAAGCCCAGCTGTCCTTCTGCCACACTTTCCCTTTTCCTCTTTTCCTGGGCAGGATTTTACCTGTCTTTCCAGAGAAAACTGCTGTCCCACAGCCAGTGTGCCTTTCCTCCCTTCCCCTCTTCTACAGCCAAGGTCAGAGGCAGACACTGCTTCTTCAGGTTTCCTTTGCTAATCCTGGCCCCCTGCTTGCCTCCCTGTCCTGACCCTCCTCATGGTCATGCTCCTTCCCTCCTATTCACTCCCCCTCACCTCTCACTTGCTATGGACCAGTGCTATCCATGTCTTTTATTAAAAAAATCAACAAACCACTCTTGGATTCATTTGGCTCCTTGGTTATCTCTCCCTTTTCTCCTGCTCTTCATCGCTGCACTCACTCCTATTTAACTGCTGTCTGGAGTTCCTGTCCTCTGCCTATCTTAAACTCCCTCTTATCTGGCTCCTGCCCCTTCACACTCAGCCACTTTGCCAAAATTTCCAATATCCACTTCCTGGCGTAATCTCTGGAATATTGCTTCATTTCCAGCCTGTCAAATTTATCAGCCTGGCTCTTTTGGATATTTTGTTCTCCTTTGATTTCCAAGACTGCCCTGCCAGAGCCACCTCCTTACTGCTCCCACAGTGTGTCCTCCTCCCAATTTCCAGTGAGAGCCCAAAGGGACTAAGTCACTTAAACTTGGGAAAAGCTCCTCTGGCATTCAGAAAGTCTCTTTAAAATGTTCTGTCACATGAAGCCTACAAGATTCTTGATAAGATCTAAGAACATACTTTCATGTTTGTCGCTTGTGCTGGTTCATATCCAGACTTTGGGATGCAGTAAAAATGTGTGTATATGGATAGAAATTTTTAAAAATATATTCAAATGCTAGGATGTTAAGAAACATCCTAAAAAATCACCCTTCACTCAATTATTAATATCCATCAAGCAAGCTGGCAGGGACAAAAGTCTGCAATGCCTGGGAGTGAGCAAGAGCATGCAGCATATTTTAGGATTCCCTAACCCCCATAGCTCAAAGATGGGTGGGCCATGGATTCCCATGGAAATAACTGGGTAGGAATGAATGCCTGGAGAAGCAAGAACCAGAATAGCAGGGGACACTGTGGGCTCTAACCAGTTATCCCAGTTACTGACAGTCCTTCTCTTCTTTTTAAAGAGCCAGCATTTGGTAAAGAACAGGGCAGATACAAAGGTTTTGCTGCTGATACTTCACAGCAGCATCTCCAATTTGACAGAGAGCATGCTCAGTTAATTTTAAAAACTATGGCACCAATTTGTTTGTATTTTCAGCACGAACAAAGCCTACAGCCTGGTGACAATTCAGCAGGGAATACTCACAAGGTAAACTAGCAGCACTTCCTAATGTCAGCGAGTAAAGCCAGTCAGACAAACAGGTTGTTCCCACTGACGTCCACATTCCTGCTCCTTTAACCAAATGAAAGGACTGGAATGAATGGCCATGACAGAAACTGTTATTAAGTGAAGTGGAAAGGGGCAGCAACAATGTTGGGCAAAGTCACTCCCCTTCAGCCCCGTTACTTTGTAGTTAGTTTGACCCTGAAGCCCAACGCTTTTCCCCTCACACATTTTGCCCAGGCAAACATAGGATTTCTTCACCATTGAAGCAACATTTAATCTTCGGGTTTTTTCCTTTTGAAAATCTACCAGGCATCACACTCAATATTATTGTTTGATGCTCATCCCACAGAAACAGATCCATGTGCATATTGACACCTTCAGCAAGGGGAAAACACGGCACAGGCATGTACAGGTAATCACATTCCAACCTCTCTGAAAGATAATTTAAAAATAAATCCTAGTTCAAATAATGCATTGTTGAAATTGCATTGAATGCAGTGTTCAAAATAAAATGAATCAAAATTGGAATCATAGAATGGTTTAGGTCAGAAAAATCCTGTAAGATCCTTGAGTCCAACCATTAACCCAGCACTGCCAAGGCCACCACTAAACCATGTCCTCAAGGCCCACATTTGAATTTGTATAAGGGTACTTCCAAGCAGATACAAAAGCAACACATCTAGACGAGACATTAAGAGCCACAATTGTTAAGGCAGTACTAAAACTCAAAAAAATCTACTGAAGGATGGTGGCAATTTCCAAGAACACAATAAAAATGCACACCAAGAAACTCACACTATAATAAAAAACGCCCTCACTGTTCCATTAGACTGGAAGAGCCTCCTGTTATCAGACAGTTCCAGTTCCGCAGGTTCCCAGCGTGACTGAGATCCATTCCCCTCACCAGACACACCTTTCCTCCAACTGCAACTCCTGGTTGCAGACACACAGTGGGGCTCCAAGGCACAAATCCAGACTGGAGCTTTGTCTTTTGTCTCGTGGCAGACTTGGCCAAGCTCTTGAGAAGAAAATCAAAGATGGGCAAGAATCTGCCCAGAGGGAAAACTCAGCTCCCTCATTGTGTGCACAGCGTGTCTGGAAGCAGGATGGCTCCTCTTACAAACATTTCCTCACAGAACCCTCTGTCTCTTCCTCTTCACAAACATTTCCCCACAGAACCCTCTTTCTCCTCAGCACCTTGGTTACACCCAGCTCAGGGTTACACCCTTACCTTCAGGAACACTTTGTAGCAATGCATTTCCCGGGATGGATTTACTGGGATATTTCTGTTTCCCAACAGTCACTGAAAACATAGATGTGTCTGATCCTCAATCCTTAGTTTGCCTTCTCTCTACAACCAGCTCAGGAGGCTGACCAACCCAAAATTCTGCATCAGGGAGTAAACACTCATCCAGGTATGCCCATGCAGTAGCCACAGGGAAAGGTGCGTGTGACACAGGAGGGGGCTCTACTGGGAGAAACAAGCAGCAAGGACATGCAGATCACTGTAACTCTACGCTCAGGTTGCACCTCAGAGGTCTGGCAATACTCTTTTGTTGAGGAAGTCTTATTTTTGTAAGTGCTCCCCAACTCTCTGTGCCTACCCTGTTCCCAGAGTATCCATTCTCAGCTGTTTACTCTGCACCATCAGTTCCCGTGAGCTCCAGGCCTATTTCTCCACGTGCCCAACATCCCCAACCCTGGAAAATGACTCAAGCACAGGGCACTTACAAAAGTTTGGCCTTGGCCTCAGCCAGCTGCTGTCTCCTTCCCACGCCACCGGAGTCAGCAGTGGAAATGCTGACAGTGTGAAGACAAGATGGCTTTCCTGCTCTCCCTGCCAGCATCACGGCAATCTCCAGTGGCCGGGAGGAGTCCTGGCAGGAATCCCTGTGGAAGGACAGGAAGCATTAGTGAGAGCTGGCAGGGGCTCGGGGCCAGAGTACCACAACATCCCCTGCAGACGTTTCCATTGTGTCCAAGGCAGTACATTAAAAAACTAAATAAATGGCTTGGGACCTGCTCTCATGTCCTGTGGGCTCCATACGGAAGAAATCCAATCACAACTGCAAAGGAAGCTTCTTGGCCCTTCAAAGCCCCTTTCGTGGTGCAGTAGTTTGAGGCTCAATGCCTCAAAGGTGTTGATGCAGCAAGGTTTCCTCACCCAAAGAGAAATGGGGAGGAAAGCAGACCAAAATCCTCAGCATTTATCTGTCCCACAAAACCCTGCATAATTCTCTGCAAAAAGCTTTGCCCCTTATTGCCAAACATTATTCTCTTTCCTTGTGTTTCACCATAGTTTTAGTCCTCCATTTCCTCTGGATGCATCAGAAATGCACCTGATCAGAAATTTAATGGCTTTAAACTGAAAGAGAATAGGTTTAGATTAGATCTTAGGGAGAAATTCTGTGAGGGTGCTGAGGCCCTGGCACAGGCTGCCCAGAGAAGCTGTGGCTGCCTCATCCCTAGAAATGTCCAAGGCCAGGCTGGATGGGGCATGGAGCACCCTGGGATGGTGGAAGGTGTCCCTGCCATGGCAGGGGGTGAGACTGGATGGGTTTTAAGGTCCCTTCCAACCCAAACCATTCCATGATTTTATGAAAAACACACATCAGCCCGTGTAATTTGACAAAACAAAGTTGCCAGTTGCAGCTGGTCCATTAACTACTGCAGGGAAAACAAGTTAAATTCTTAGCCCTCTCCTAGATTTTATTCATTTTTCTGACAACCTGCTTACTTTTCCTACAGGAACTGAAGCTTTCAGGTCAGCTTAAGACATCAGCACATACTCCAAGAACCCATCAGCATAAACAAATTTTTAAATGCTTTCTGTGGTGATTACCTTGCTCTGGTAATGCTGGGCTTTAACTGCTGAGGCTGTGATTCCTTGTTCAGTTCCATGCAGCTGGACCATGTACAGGGATATGTCTGACATCAGTGGAGCCTCATCCAGGTGCAGTCATCTGCTCTCCCTGCCTTAATGCTGCCACACAGATGGATGAAATGATCCTCAGAGAGACACATTAACAGGAATTATTTACCAGAAGAAAGAGGCTGCTCTATCATTCGGAGCTCCAGGCTGGAGTTGCTCCCTCCCATGCTCACAACTTCCACGTTGGATCCTGGACACTCTCCACACAGGGGCTGTTGCTCAGGTGCAGGTCTGCAAGCACAAGCTGGCAACTTTTAATTCTGTGGGAAGCTTTAAGAAGATTCCCCTTTCCTCATTTAGCAGAGATCTCTCACCTGCCTCCATGCAGGACTGCTTATTCTAAAAATGTCCTGGCCCTTACCAGTCACCGCCTTAGTGAGGAACTCTCCACATGAATCCCAGTAATGAGGAATTTGAGTGTGACTCTCCCATGCTCTGGTGGGCAAAAAGCCCCCAGTGCCATGATTCTGCCTTACAAAGGATTTGGCCAAATTTTAAAAAGTCAAAAGCAGCCAAGCACAGTGGATTTTAAGGGCTTAAGTCATGGCCTGCAGGATTTCCTCAGAATCCCACACAGTAACACACCTTTTCCCAAAATCTGACTTTCATACAGCAGACGGATGTTCTGGAGTGACTTTGAAGTACCAAGCTTCATCTTTGAGTGTCATCAGAGTGTGCAGGCAACAGAACCCACATTCCCACATCACTCCCAAAGCAGGATTAGATCCATGCAGGATTTGCTAACAAGGAAGCTGGTGAATCCAATTTTATCAGCCCCCACCACTGCCCAGCCACGTGTCCACAAACCACCAGCAACGTTCAGCATGACAAGGGAAGCATGAAACTGCAGTTGGGAAAATTCTGGCAGAGAAGGGAAATGTAGGCTCAGCTATTTATAAGTGAAGTCTGGAGTCAGCTTCAGTGATCGCCCTATAAATAGTGGCTTGCCTGAAATCCAAGGCAGAGGATCTGGTATTCCATACACTCCTGCTCCTTGTTCTAGAGCAGCAGGTTTCTGCAGAATGCTGCTTTCCCCCTCTTGCTGTGGTACTATTTAAATGCTTTGCGAACTTTACTCCTACACACTTCAATTCAAGGTCCAAACATCGTTATTCCACGAGGAGAAAAAAATCAAGAGCATTATTTAGACCTTTGCAGAAAGGATATGAAGGGAAATCTTCTTCCAAGGCCGTACCTGCAACATTTCCTTCAACATTTTCACTTCTTCCTTGAAAAGTCCCTTTTGCGGGATAAAACCCTGCAGCAAACCCTGGAGGGGAGATGGGAGCCTCATTAGCACAGCAGCTAAGGTAGGAGGAAGGTTTAAAAGCCTGCTAATATTCTGATAATAACAGTTTCTCCACGCCTCGAGGATCCCAGCCATCTGTTGGAAATTTCATCACAAAGCAGCATCAGTGGATGGCTGAGGGGGGAATGGTGAATTGCAGGATTAAATCTTAATTGTGGGCTAGTTTTCTTGGAAAACTCTCAACTTTTATCTGTATTATAGTTAGCCAGAGGTCACAATGTCTAAATTCCTGTCTTTCAGCGTGTATGTTATTCCCAAAACTGCCAAAGTCTAGAACAAGTCAGAAGGCTATTGTTTAACACACTCACCCTCTAGGAACAAAAACAAAGTGAGAAAAAAACAGCAAAACTCACACAGCAGGTGATGCTTCTTGCATCCTTCCTCTCCAGGAGCCCTGTCTCCTGGAAGGCAGCTTTGTTTCCAGTTAACCGAGTGGTCACCTCATCTTCAGAGGTTATGACTGGGTATTTTCATGAGGAAAATCCAGGGTATTTTCATGAGGAAAAATGTAAATTTTTCAGAGCCAAACAAACTGATCTTTCCCTGTGAGCCATAGGGATGAACTCAGCACACTTATTCCTACCTGGATAACACCAGGTAAATATCGTGCTCTGGTCCTGGGGAAGCAGCAGCTCCAAACGCACACGGGATCCTTTGCCACTAAAATTGGGGTTTGGATTTCACAAAAAAAAATATCCAGAGGTTTCTGCATTTGCAGGGAACCCAGTTTTGTAGAAAAGACTTTTATTTGTGGAAAAACCTCCAAAATAGGAAAGTCTGAAAAGCGGGAAGCTGGTGGGAGAAGAGGCCCAGTAAAATCAGACTGCCTTTGCTGCTTTGCCCCATTCCCAAGTGCTTTTAGAGCCTCTGTGCTACCCATGGAAAACGGCACAAACCCAGGGGACAGATCACTGATTTTCTCAGATGAATGTTTTTAAGCACCTGACAGAGAAAAATTTGATTTTTTTTTCCTTCAGTCCCATTCAAGGTACCACAAAGCACTTTCCAACTCAATGCTTTGATCTTCTCTAAAATGGAAACCTTTCCATTTTCTAGAATGGAAAAGTGGCCTTTAATACATGACAAGAGAGTCTGATGCCAGAATTTCACGATGAAATAAACGTGTAATGGTAAAGATTTGTGACGCACCTTTCCTCTCAAGTGCCTGGAACTCACTGTTTTATTCATATAGTTATTCAAAATCCATAGGTATAATGTTGAATAAAAACAAATGTGGGTTACATAAAACAGGTGTTGTGATACAAGGAACCAGAACCTGTGAAACCCACACAAGAAGAATGTCCACAAAGTTTGTAAAGAAAATAAAGGGGAGGATTTTTGGGACAGCACACCCCACACTAGTTGTGGTTCTTCCCCAACCTTATAAACACAGCTCCACACTACAGAAACAAACTGGAGCTGTGTTTATCCGGGAGGAAGTCGTAGCTTGTCAGGATACAGTTGTATAAATAATTTAAAAAATAACCCAGTACATACTGCATGTTCCTTTTAAAAAGGAAAATAATAGAATGGAAAATTCTATTTTCCCACCATGCAGAGAAAGTCATTCAAGTGTCTTTGACACACAGGCCAACGCCTGCTGGAAGTTTCCTTCCTTGAGCTTTGGATCAGGTCCATGGTGAAAACAGGGAAAGTCATCGACATCTTTCCAATTAAGGTGGAAGAACTCAGCGTGCACTTATCACTTGGAATAAAAGTTTTGTGTTTATAATGCAAAATAGGGAAGGGAAGTAAGGGTTAAATGTAAGAGCAAAGCAATACAGCGTGAAAATGCAGATTTTTTGGTGACCTTCAGGTGCTTTTGTTGCATTTCAGAATGAGAGATTCACAGGGAGCTATAAAAAACACCCAGTGGTGATAGGGGTAACTTTGGATATCCCTGTTCACCCTTGGCGGTCTGGTCTCATCTCACCTATTTTTCTCCCATGTTTTGCCACTTCCACAGTGGCTAATATTCCCTGACTTAGAACCCTGAGCTGCTGGGCACAGGAAACCAGCCTGGAGCCTTCCCTTCTCGGAACAGTTGTTCCCAAAGAGGCCAAGATGGAAATGAGATCCAGATTCAGATCCAGCAATTTTTTCTAAATTCCTTTGTCCAGATGAATCCATATGGGCAAACTGCTCTCTGCAGAGTGTTCCCATGGAGCAGGGAGTGCCCAGGGACAGCAGCCTGGAGGGTGCCAAGGCTGCAGCTGTGCAAGGGAAGGGTCATTCCATGAGCCCGAGCTCCCGGAGCTGCTGTCCCCACATTGCTCCACAGGTCACCACAAGGCACTGCTGGCCCTGCCCATCCCAATCCACACTCCAAACATTGCCAGGTCTTTGGGAGCAGGGTTCCAGTGTGATTTCAAGGGACCCACTCAAAACCAGGCTGGCACCTTCTGTGCTGGCTGAGGGGAAAGCTGCACACCGCAGGAACGTGCCAAGGACATCCCGCATCTCCCAGAGCAGGGAGAACACCCAGGACTGGGATTTGTCATTATTTATTTATTTCACAACATTTCTAGTGTTTATTGTGACTGATGGGTGTTGGGTCAGGGGAGCAGAGAATGATGCCTGAGGTTTTTTCACATTCCAAGGAGCAGCACACTGAAAAGTGTGGAATTAGCTTTGTGTTTTTACTCAGAAGGCTTTTCTACAAATCATTTCTGTCCTAGGACAGACTAAAATATTTTATCACAGGAGGCCCAACTCACTATTAGCATAAAGGTCACTGAAATGTGTTTTATCAGGGCTTGCCTTACAGATTTTAGAAGAGTAATTTAAAATTTTACATGTTCAGATATCTTCATAACTGACTTTGACATTATGACAAGGGGAGAATCTGGGTCAACTCCCAGTCCCACTCCCCCCGTTCTCCAGAAGAAAAAGATGCCATTACTTCTGTTGTTACTGGGAATGCTGCTGGAATGTTGCACCTGTTCTTGAGGACTACGCTTGGAAAAAAAAGTTTAGTACAGGAAAAGGATCAGACAGAAGTATAAAACAAGTTTCATTTTAGGAAACATGTAAAAAGTTAATTATTGATAAAAATTCAGATGTTGACTTCAGCCACAGCTCCAAAAGATACTGGGGAAGAGGAAGACATAGGTGTGTAATTCCATGTGAAACCAGGCTAAAAATGACAGTAAAATAGTCCAGGTTTGTTATTGCTCTTATTCCCTCTGTTTCAGTGGAGTCAACAGCTGAAGGAAGGAAGCTGGAGAAGCCTTCTCTGCCTCTATGTACCCCTGGATAGTTGTCCAAGTCCTTCCCTGGACGGAAAGGCCTCTTTGCTTCCCTTAGTCCAGCACATCAGTGCTGCCTCTTTAACTCACAGCTGGAAGTTTGTGATAAGGAAAAGCAGGAAACAATCTCAAAAATAAACAAAGACCTGTTCAGGGTGGATCCACATCCCCCTAAAAAGGGAGACTTTCCATTATGGAATTTACCTAGCAGTAATCCATATCTGCTTTTCACAATAAAGCCATATTCACTCAATGTATTTTTGCACTAAAGTTCATCAAAACTCCCAATCAGATCTTTGCTACAGCCCAGAAAAGCAAAGCATAATCTCGGTTTCCATTCCAGGGCTGTTGTTCGGAAATATCTTATTATCTCTCCATTAATTAAACTAAAATAAAGGTATGACTAATATACTTTAATTGTTCACATCATGACAAAAAAGGAAAAGTAAGTTTATTTTCTTTTTTAGCCATTGAAAAATGCTTGAAGATGCACCTGAGACCTCTGAAAGGCAAATCTAGAAATTCACCCACTTTCCTTTTTTTCTTTGGTCTTGCGAGATTCCAATCTACCTCCTCTACAGGAGGATCTGGTTTGGGATGGGGTGGAAGTGCAATGAGGGAGCGGTGCAAGACAAGAGGAGGACGTTCACCTTCTCCCCTAATTCCAGAAATCAACAGCACTTCGGGAAGCCAAGGAGAAATCCACTAGTCTATGTTGCAAAATGCCCGGTGCTATCTGGCCACTTAGGCTTTTGGAATTCAGATCGTCACACGAAGTGGAAAACAAAACAACGTGCCAAAGAGGAAGCTCTTGTTAGGAGATGGGACATAGGAATGGAGCTCTTCACCTCTGTGATGAACCCTTCAGGCTGTGGTTGAAGCACAGCAGCACAGGAGGGTGGAGAATCCTGCAAAGCCAGGCCTGGGGTTGTATCGGCACTCTGTATATATAAACACAAAGCTTCACTTTGCTTCCATACTTAGGATTTTCCATAAGGCATCGATTCCATTCTAAAATATGACTTTTACAGAAGCAGTACATTCTGTGCAAAACTGGTTAACTCCGTGCCCTCAAACTATCATGCGCTTTCCAGCATATAAATCCCAGACCTTGACATCTCAAGAATGCTTGGCAGATCCAGCAAGAAGCACAGCCAAGGGAGAAGTCAAAGGTATTTGTTAGGTTTCCAGCCAGCCAAGAATATTAACACCTTGCCCAAACTTAAAAGGAATAAAATTGTTGTGGTGCACGTGAAGAAGGGATTTTAAGACAGTTTTTATGTGTTCTGCAAAAGATTTGTGTGCTGGGTTGGCTTTGAATGCACTGTCATGGGGAGAACCCTCCAAGAGCTGCAAATATTCATTCAGAGTCCTGGCTGGACTTGGTAACCTCATCTCAGGACAGAACCATTTTTCATGTGTGCACATAATGGAATTATCTGGAAGCCAGGAGAGCTGAAAGGGAGAGGGATGCCCCCAGGTGACAGCCTGCCTTATCTCAGCTGCATTTCACTGAGTGTCTCTTCAGAAAACTGTCACTGGTCCAGTGCCTTGGACCAGAGGAAAACGGGAGTGAAAGGGATCCCAGAGGACTGCTATTCCTAGGGCACACCCAGATCTGTGTTTGAGATCCTTCTTTTGACAGGCCTTCAGTCACAGCCTCCACAGTGCTCCCTCCCTTCTCTATGCACCTCTTCAGCTTTTCCAATGCTAAAAGTTTGCCCTAAAATCCAGTCCAAATGACGGCACATCCTAAAGCAGGACAGTGGGATTTTCATACTGGATTGGCATCTCCCAGATTTTTACTGCCATTACTTCAGAGTGGTTTTGCACCAGCTGAGGGTCCCAGTCGTGGGCAAGCAGGGCCCTGCAGAATATTCCCCCAGACTTGGCAGAAACCAGTATATCTTTTCCTACAAGTTCAGTAGGGATCTCGCAAAATCCAGGCGAGATTTGAGTGGATTTTGCAGACAAACACCCTGGGAGCAGCGAGGGAGCCGCGCGTCGGCTGCAGGGCTGGGAGGAGCGGAGCCCTCCGTGCCAGGAGATAGCAGAGGCCACGGGGCTGGCCTCAGCCCACTGGCCTCCTTCCCACTCCTCAGAGCCAACAGGTCTCCACCCAGGACACAGCCTGGGACTTCTCACTCTTTTCCAAGAGGCCAGCAGGCTCCGGGGTTTGTAGTGAAGATCCAGAAAAGATCTTTGTTTCATCTGCGCCATTGCTCAGAGCCCACAGGACAGAACTGCCTCCATAGCAGGTATTCCAGTGGTTTCCCAAATGATTTCATCGATTTCAGCATATTTCAAGGCATCGATATAATTCTCACATTTGGAGGAAAAATGAGATTTCCTTCTCTTCGCCCTGCCTCCCTTCCTGTGTCACATCATTGCTGCCTATGTCCGGGCTGCAGGAAAAATCCCTTGTCTCCAGGGACAAGCAGAGGTCTGAAGATCAGGAACAGCTTCCTCTCAGCAGCCAGTTCCCACAGGGAAGGCTGGAAGTGGGAGCAAGCAGGCAGAGAATAAAAAGCACCTTCTAGAATCATCTGGTCCCTGATGATCTTGGAACTCCAGGAGAGATTTGGGGCCTCCAAAGATGACTCCTCCTCTGGCTTTTCCAATGATGCTCACACTGCTAGGCTAGGCTTGTGCAGCAGAGAGGAGCCAATGGAACTGATTCAGCTGCCACCAAATCAGGGAAAGCCTTTCTGTTCCTTCCTGCAGTTCCACGTGCTCATGGAAAGTTGACTCTCTAAGGAACAGCATTCAAGTGGTGGTCAAGCAGAGCAGATGTAGAAATGTCAGGATTGAAGGAACAGGGACTTCACAATTAGGAGTAATTGCCTGAATGCCACTCTTCCACAGGCCACAACGTCCCCCACCATCATTTCCTTCCCCAGCAACAAATCCTGGGCAAACTGGATTACATCTTTGTTAGGTTTGTCTTCCTTAGAGATTTGGAGGTTCCAAGGGGAAGAGAATTCATTACTCATTCATTATGCAGCCTATTACATTTTTTGCAGTGATTATTTACCCTCCTTGTTGAAAACAAAAAAAACCCCTCAGAACAAATAAAAAATACCAAACCACTCCTCTGACTAATGCAACTTTCCAGTGCTCTCCCACCTCCACAGATGAAGAGTTGCTTGTGCAATTTTAATTCAGCCCTCCCTGTGTTATGAACTATTACACACTATTTTTCCCACTGGGCCCCAGCCTTCTTTCTGTCTCCAGGAAAAATGATCCCTAATAGCAACAAGTAGACACTTGGTTTTCTCCTCATTTTTCTACATGTTACTTGATGCCTGGCTTTCTGCTCTTAACTTGATTTCTCATCTCTGTGCTGGTTTTTGGGTTGGTTTTGTTTTTCCTGGTGCTCATGACTAATACCCTGCTGCTTCCTAGCCCTCCCTGTCAATCCTCATTATTTGGCTTCCAATCTTTACCTCTGTTTATCTTGTCAGACTCAGGCTCCATGAAACCTGTTTCGTTCATGCTGATCTACTAAATTCCACTCCACCAGACCTCATCCTTGCACCGATACATCCCTGGAAGTGCTGTCTCCTCCCTCCTATGTCAGAGTCAGGCTGCCTTGCCTTGCTGGCTGCCTTCAGGAGCATCTTTCAGCAGCCTGTGGAGCAGCAGCCCCATGGAAATGCCCCTGTGGCCTCAGTTTGGCTTCCCAGCCATCTGTCACCCCTGGACCAGGCCATTCCTTGCTCAGTGTTCAACCCAGTTTCACTCAGAGACTCTTATCCAAGGCCTGTTTCACCACACAGACTCTTCCCTGACAAACTCCAACAAGCCTCTCCCTGGCAGAAGGTGGTGTTACTGAGGTTTTATAATGTCTAAATTTGGGTTACTTTCACAGATGTGGCAAATCACATATCTGTGGCAATCACCTTCCTAAAGAGCAAGTCAATAAAGTTTAACCAACCTATAAAAAAACCAAATCATGTAACGTGGGACACACTTGGTTATGAGGAAGAGCTGAAGTGCTTTTGTTGAAAGTTAAAAACCCACGGCAAAAGCAAGTTCAGCCTGAGCCTGACACTGAGGGCAGGATACTTTGGTTGGAAAAGTTCAAATCTGACACTCACAAGCTACTGGAAAAGGGGAATTGGAACTCTCAGACACTGGGAGTGTGTCATTTATTGGCACAGGCACCTGAACTTTCTATAATACATTTTTTCAGCAGTTGAATTTCTTGGGGCATGTCAGTATGTTAAGACAGTCTCTGCATGTGGCTTTTCCTTTTGAGATATTCTATCAGATATAATTTTTGTGAAAAAACAGAACCTGTTCCCACCTTCTGATCTCAGCTGAGTGGGAATGGCTGCAGCAGAGCAATCACCTCCAGAAAATTACAGGCAATTAATTCCACCAGCTGCTCCCCTCTCCTGCAGCTCTGTTTAGGAAACACTCAGCCATGTCAAGCTCTTTTGGGTATTTTTACACTGCTCAGAGCCAGGCCCTGTGGTTCTCACACCAACCTGCTCTTCTGCCCACATCCAGTGATGCTAGAAAGGATTTTCCTAAACCAAAACCAAAATCCCAGCCTTTCCTCTTCTGGGGAGAAGCAATGTAAATGGATTGCTAAGCCTGAAAGTCCATCACTGATGTTCCCAGGATGGGAACATTTATTTATCTTCTCCTGAGGTCACAGCTCAGCTGTGCGAACCAGGAACACTTCTGAGCAAGCTAATAAACCCGCAGTTAATACCCAGGGATTGTCTATGGGAGCAGGCTGAGTTATTCTTACAGTAACAGAAAGACAGGAGTGCAAATTATATTTAACCCCCAGGCAGCCCATTGAGCAAAAAATAGCTCTGGCTATGCTAAGGAACAGCAAAGTTGGGAGAAGAGCAGCCTAGCAATTGAAAACAGGCTTTGTGATTCCAAATTAATGTCAGAACAAGGCCTGGGCTCACACAACGTGGATGTCCTCTGTGGTCCCGGATGTATCTGTGACTCTGACCTGGCATGCAAAGCTCTGAGGTCTTCCACCTTCCACTTCAGTTCAGGCACAATAAATCAGCCACAGTCACGCACCAAACACTGAGAAAATGGTTAAGAGGTCTCCACACCCTATTTTCTCTGTCCTTTTCCTGACTGTTTGGAGCCTCCCAAGTCCCCCTTAGTCCCTTCAAACTAATTGCACTAAGATGTCCTGTCATCACAGAGAAATCTGCATGTTAAGCATCTGCAGGGTTTCTGCTCTGAGTTCTAGAGGGAGTCCCATGGCAGCACAGGCTCTGCAGCACATCCAGGGATGAAATGAGCCCTCACTCATCAGAGAGAGCACCACTGCTCCTTAGGCTTTGAGGGTTATGGATGTTGGGACATCATAACACACAGCTCCTTTAAGCCTAGCAAAGGCCTAGCCAAGTGTTGAAAATAATTTGCTTTAAGTTAGCAGCAATCCCTAGTGATCAATTTATCATCTCAATTCCATAAAATTTTGCTAGTCTTAGCATTCCCACTCCTTCCATGGGAATCTCTACTCATTACTAACTGATATTATATGTATCTATATAAGTATTCTGATATTATTAAGACTGAGATTCAGCACAAATCTACCAGACTATTCACACTCTGGTCAAGTCAGAGCCTCCTCTGCAGTAGCACCAGAGGCTGGACCATGGAGACACTGCACACACATGTTTTATTCCAAGTAATAAAGTGTACATGGAAATTGGAGAGCAGGGCAAGACAGCAGGACTGGCAGTGCTGAGCTCCTCTGAAGTTTCACAGCTCTGAAGAGAAGGTTTTCAAGGGTCCCATGTCATTCAAAGTGATGTGATTTTTTAATTGCTGCAGAAAGAGCTCAGCACACAGACCTACGCCTTCAGATCCCTGCTTTGTTCCCGGTCCCCAGGTATCATCAACACTGCCACGGAAGAGCTGTGAACTGGAAGAGCAGTGCAGACATTGAAATGGAAATGAGGATACAATCATCTCGCCTGGCTCCAGGAGCTATTACTTACCCCCAGTGACTTCTGAACCAGTGGAGGGCTTAACAGAGCAGGGCAGAAGCACTCGATTCTTATGGACATGTGTTTACCCTGCAGATGTATCGGGATGGCTCCAACTGGTATGGTAGGAAGGATGTGGGATAATTTATAATAACAAAGTCAAGTGTGTGCTGTTCCTCTAAACTCTGCTCATCGGCCTCAGATCCTGTTCTCCACGATGCTCAAGAGCCCTGCCTTACCCTCACGGATGCTGGAGTGCCTCGGACTCGGGCTGGCATTGTGGGAATCTCAAGAGAGGGAACAACCCCTTCCTGCAATGAAAAACACTCCTTGGGCAAGCAGAGATGCTCTCACTGGTGTCCTGGAAAATGGCTCATGCTAAATTGGACCAACTCTGCAAAAGTCCAAACAGCTTCAGCTGTTCCATGTGTTCCACAAATTCCACGTGAGTCACTCCCACCTGTTCCAGGTTTGGGTTTTCTCAGTGTCTCTGCCCCAGCACTTCAAGGAATGTGCTGTCATCCCCTGCATGTGTCACTCCCGCTTGAATTGGCTCCACTGCTGCCCAGAGTTCCCGATTCACCACCGGCTGTGCCTGCCCCTGCCCCTCCAGCATTCCCCTCCCGGGCTTGCCTCCCTGCTGCACTGTGCCAGGAGCATCCAGAGGTTCTCCTGCCTGGCTCAGACACACATCCTGGGGACACAACTCCACCCCAGTGTCACTTGCTGTGAACAAAAAGACTCTCACTGACACTGACGGTCATTTCCTTTCAGGTCCAGGACAGCTACCTCCCCATTTCACTGGTGACAGTCTGGTTCAGCTTTTATGTTGAATTCAAACCAGAAGTGCACTCTGCCCAAAACAGTTAAATCCCAGCCATATTCACCTTTGCTTTGACTGATAAGGCTTCACATCATTCTAATCCATAAGAAGCTGCTCCAGAGATGGATCCATTGCATACAGGCTTTTCTTTTCACTTACCCAGGTGCCCTTTGATCCTGTGGATCTCTGTATTTAATTACGAGAGCTGAACGACATTCATATCATATCTCCTGGTGCACTTTGCTCAGGTCTGGCTTTTCTTTTTCTGTTTGGGGAAGGAGAGTGCAGTTCTTGGAAGCACAGCTCTTTAATTTTAATATACTACAAGTGCAAGAGTAAGCTCACCTTCAAGTGCTCCTCATTGTCGATGCATGAATAAACAACTGGCAGGGGAGGGAGAACATTGCAAAAAGGTGCTTCTAGATGAATATGCTCAGCAGCCATAAAGGACCTCAGTGATTTCCTGGGGCACAAAGGCCTTGGTGGTACTGCTCTGCCACTTCCAATCAGCATAAATGTAGTACTTGACAATTCTCCTTGACTGCTGAAAAATAATAATAAAAAGATTAAAACCAAAACAGAACTAGGAGAAAGAGAAGTTTATGTTAGACCCCAAATTGGCAGTACAGAGCATGGAAGAAGAACTGTCACTTTGCAGTGAGTAGAACAGGTAAAGAAGTGGGATACAACAGAAAATGAAGCTGGGAAAAATTCCTCTAATTGCATTTCTGCCTCTCTGTCTGCTCTGACTGAGAGTTTGACCTCTTCTAATTGTAGCCCAGATCATTGTGGGGTGCACTGACAGCAATGGGATCATGGCAGACTTAGATTATTGCACAGGCAGGTCAGGACTTGGGTCACAGATCTTCAGTGAAATGGACCCCATGCCAGCTTCATGCAAGCTTTCTACCACCAGAACACTAAGGATTGAGGATTTGGCCAAAGAGCTTGGATCCCAAGCTGGAGAGCTTCTCATTTCAGCACAGCAGCTGCACAGTGGAGTTCACCTTTGGGCAGGATCTTCCCGACCCTTGTGGGCAGTGCCAGGCACTGGAACCAGGCAGCCAGACACTGTTATCAGTGCAGCAGTGAGTACTCTGCTCCTTGGCTAATTAGCCGAGCTAGTACCCCTCTCAGATGATTTATTTTTAGACCTTGCCTACAGGGAACTGAGCCTTTAAGAGGCTCTGGAATGGGTCAGCTGGAACAGACTGTTACATTATGTATGTACCAGCTGTGCTTGGCAATATCCACAGGCTGGGACTGAGGCACCTGCAGGACCACCTTCACCTGTGCCTCCTACCTGGTGGTTCCAAGGCACCACTGAACAGCACCCTCCTTGTGTCACCCTAACTCACCACAGGGGTTTACAATGTTCCCTAACAGATAAAACCAAAATCTGTGTCTAAAATTAAGCTTCTGCATTAGCTATGCATGGTGTAGCTCATTAAAAATGGATCCTCCTTTAGAGCCCTGACACATACGTAGGGAAATATATTGCTCCATGTGCACAAAGTACTGGAATAAAATATCCATTACCTGCATGTCCCTGTTTCAGCACAGGACTACGGAAAGTGGTGGTGGTTACAACAGCAGATTTGGCTGTCCTGCCACAGATTGTCCCTGCTGCTGGGTTATGCTTATAAAACCCCTGGGAAGGTGGAGGAAGTGAGGTCAGTGAGAGGCTGAGTGTCCCATGGACACCAAGTCCCGGGCCATGGGAACAAGCCTTTGTCCCAGAACAATCCAACTTCGACTGCTGCTCCTTTGAAGGTCACTCAGAACAGGAGAGCAGCAGTGCTGGAGAGCAGCCAACTTCTGCAAGCAGAAAACAGCCACAGGTACTAAGGAGAGTTTTGCTATGGAATAATGAGCTCACAAACTTGTTCCTCCAGAGCCAACAAGCAGGACTGCGAGGTCATTCACAGCAGAGCCCTGTGCCACAACCCTAAAGGCAGAGGGCTTCTCACTCGAAAAATTCTCCATGCCCAGACATTTCTTGAAAGGCCAGCTGCTTCGTTATAATTGTTATTATGGCTACTGCTATTATGTTAACATAGTAATACTACTGCTACTACTAATATTACTACTAATAATAGTTCTGCCTCATTAACCAAATGAGGGCTGCTGCTCTCTTTCTGAACACATTGTCTCACACGGAGAAGACAATGCACTGGTTTATTGGTACCTGCTGCTTCTAATCCAGGTGTTTGCTACAAGTGTATGAGGGAAAATCACACCCAAATATTTTAGCAAACTATCTGCATGATGGTCTGTGAAAATGGTGATGAACCAAGGCACAGGTGAAGAGAACTGGGAGTCCCAGGGACAAGGACTGCAGAATGTAATGCTTGTGTATCTGCTGTGGGTCCACGCCTTATTTAGAGGAGACAGACTTCTCACAACGTGTTTCTTAATATCTGGGAGTAGTGCATGAACCAGCATTATTGAAAGAAAAACAAAAAAAGGCAGTGTCTTATGTGCTGTAATAGGATTAAACTGTTTTTCAAGCTCAATTATCTGACTCACAATTATAACTTGCTACCAAGACAGCAGCAAAGCAATTCGTGGGATAGATGGCAAATACCTCCTCAAAAGGATGCATTCTCCAGCATGTAAAGTTGCAGGCATGTGTGAGCAAGCTGCACACAAGCTAAGCAGTTTGGGCTTCACCAAAACATTTGTTTTGTACCTGTGATTTGGTCACAGAAAAGACATCATTTACCCGGTATGGTTCCTACATTAATCCTGCAGCCTGAGGCTCCTCTTCGGAGTAACTCGCTAGACAACAGGTCTGCGTGAACAAACACACATTAAATCCCTTGTGTACACGCCCAACATTCGTTCTCACCGAATTCTCTACCAAATCCCTTCAGCTGTAATTGCTGTGCTCCAGCCCCATCGCGTCATCCCGGGTGCCGCAGGCTCAGGGACCAATTAGTGACACAAGCCCCTGTCACCTAGGAGATGGGAAGGCAGTGTCTTAGCGTTGCCATCTTCAGAGACTCTCCCTGAGACTGGATTTGGGCTCTGCATGACATTTCACCACACCGGCAGACTCCCAGGACAGCTAATTAAATATTAGGGCTGGCCATAATATTGCCACAGTTATCGTGGTGCCTTAAATTCATGAGAAGCTTTAAGGATTCCTACAAAGGAGGAAAGCAGCGTCCTTACAGAGGAAGTGCTGATGCTCCTAAAAACTGCCTGGCTCCCTGTCACCCTGTGGCTGGGGAGCTGAGAGGCAGGGATCAGCGATCTCCCCCAGTCCCACCTGAATGCCTAAAGCCCATCATTCTGTTCTAGCAAGTTCCTTCCTCTCTTTCTGATAAGGAGAACCAAATCTTGAAAAGCCTCTGCCTAGAGATACAGATCATGGTGACGCTGCCAGGATATGTTGCCTTTGCAATGCTTATATGAAAGGTTACTATAAAATCATGTAAATCTACGGTGTATTGACCCATTTCAGTGACAGGAGTAGCAATTGCTCCATGAAAAAAGTTTATAGCTCAGCAAAGCACCCCAAGTATGTAAAAAGCATTAGAAAATCATTCACTATTAATTATTTAAACAAAGGTATTTTTCTGTAATTTTGTACGGCTGGGATTACTCCAATTCTTAGGTTTAAAAATGAACAAGTCCACAAGTTCCCAATAAAACAGTGTGGGAGAAGGTTCTTTTTTAGATTGATTTGGATACTCAGCAGCAGAATAAACACTGCTTGGATTGCCCACGTTCTACCTTGGCATTTTATTAATGTTTAATTGACATTTGCAGTGAATAAATGTTTTAGTGTTTTCTCTGTATTGTTCTCTCACAAGAATAATTCTCGAGCAGCTGAGCCCAGTCTGTTGCACTCCCCATCTTCAGAGACATTCCACTGTCCAGAGCTGTTTCCAGGCAGTCTGCTCCAGGGAGGAAGGAGCAGGGAAAGAGATCAGTGCCAAACCTGTGTGCAATGCTCACCTTCCCCATGTACCTTCACTGCTTCTTAGCATCTACAAATTCAGATTAGGACTTTTTAATGATCCCATTGCTCTCACATCTCCTCTCAAATACTGGCAAATAGGTTTCACACTGAAAAATGTTCTTTTTGAGGAGAGTTGGAGGGAGATTGGAAGCAGAGAGAAGACTTCAGGCACAATTGCCCTGAGCTGTACTATGAAGGGGTTCTAGACCACCTGCCGAGCTCCCAGTGAATCTCTGCTTACTTACTGCTACATTTAAATAAAATCTTAGTCAGGACAGCGATCAGGACACCAGCACTTACGCTACAGGATGATTCCCTAGAGCAAATTTCAACCCTTTTGGTCACTGTGTCTGGGGTTTACTCACTTCATATCAGATATTCCTCACTTTCAGCCCTGGTCTGACCACAGTGTTTCACAGACACTCTGTGGTTGCACAAACCACTTCCCCTGTCATGTGCAGTGACAGCAGTTGTATTCACAGAGGAGTTCTAGTAGGAACTTCCATGGGTCACAGCTTAATCCCTGCTGATCTGTGCCAAAGAAACGCAACGGCGGGGCTGGGGCCTTTTCCAAAGACTGCAGTTTTGTCCTGCCCCCATTACTTACGGCAGAGGGGGAATGTGTGTTCAACTGGGGCTCCACTCCTTTTGTTAGGCTGGAGCCACTGACGCTGCAGTTTCATTAACTTGGGTCTCGCTGAAAGCCACGGCCCTCGGAGACAATTGGAACACAAAGTGCCGCCACCCGGCCGGATCCAACTGCTGCTGGCAGCACTTTCATTCACTCCAGCCCCACCCTGGAACTAAAGATTGACTGGAAAAGACTTCTTAGTACCTTACAAGTTATTTTGATTTTCAAGTGCGTTCTGTTCCCCACAGTGGCTGCTGCTTTACTAAAGGTGCTGAGCATCAGCTGCCACCATGCACATAGATCATGGCACATGCCACGGGAATGTGAGGCTATTCCTGCTCCAGTTGCCATGGAAAATGACAGCACAGTGTGATGCTCCAGTGGGGCCATCTCAGGCTGCTTCACTGCCCTTCACGAGCAGTCCTGCAGAGAGGAGATGTGAAATTCCTCTATGGGATGCAAGGAACGGCCCCCACACCTTGCAATTGCAGCCTCAGCACTGCAGTTTGGTGACCCAAAGTCTGGGCAGGACACCATTTCGAGCCTGGGACTGGCTCTGGAAGCTGGTGATAAGCCATAATATCACGTATTGCAGCTATTTTGGCTGAATTCCTGCATTATGGAAGGATGGAATTTATGAACTTGCCACTGGACTGGAAGCAGACACATCCCTGTGTCTCAGTCAGCTGAGAGCAACACAAAGTCTTAGGCTGCACATTGCAATTACAGCTGCTGATTAATTGTGAGGGGTTCCTAAAATTCACCAGCTCAGCCAGATAGATTAAATCTCACAAGTTCTGTTAAATCAGTGCTATGGAGATAATAACAAGGCTAATCACTTGCTGTCTTCATTCCACAGCAGAAATGCAGCAGCCTTGAATAATGAACCACCTTCAGCTTGTCTAGACTGGGGTTTCCTGCACACTGTGGAATCTCCCAGCTTTCTTTTCACATAACTCTGCCTGTCCAGGTGTGCAAACAGATTGGTAACTCACATCACAGAATGACAGACACACGACCCAGACACACTGAGCAGCACAGATCCCAAAGGAATTCCTGGTGACTGAGCTCTGGACAACAGGCACACGTGTCTGTCCAGCTGATCCCTACCCACCATCCCGAATCACCTCTCTAAGGACAGAAAAATAAATAAATCTATGTTCCCTGAAGTTCCTCTCATATTTATATTCAAAAAACATGGACACTCCATTGACAAGAGCTGCCTGGGAAGGATGAGTGTGTTACAGACCAAACAATGCAGCCAGGAGCTGCCAGAAGCCTCAGCCACAAGTTTTGCCATTTTATGATCAGCTGAAGCAGTAGTAAACTGAGTTCAATGCAAGATCCTTCCCTGTGGGAGTGGTGAGGCCCTGGCACAGGTTACCCAGAGAAGCTGTGGCTGCCCCTGGATCCCTGGCAGTGTCCAAGGCCAGGCTGGACGGGGCTTGGAGCAACCTGGGATAGTGGAAGGTGCCCATGGCAAGGGGTTTGTCTCTGCCAAGCCAAATCATTCTGTGATTCTGCTGTTCCCATCACCTAAACCAGGACAGAGATTCCTAGCCGGTGCAAGGATGCTTCCAGGGCAGGACTGTGGAGTCTGCTCCAGTGAAACACCCTCTCAGGGCTGCAAGCTGAGGCACAGCCCGCTCTGGGCAGCTGCTCTGCTCTGATCCACATCAGCAGCCAAGGGCAGCAGGGTCTGTCTTGTTGGCACCTCTCCACTGTGCCTGTTTGGGCGGCTGTAGGCTGGGCTGCTGACCTGTGACAACGTAACCAGTGCTTTCATCCTCCTGTTGCTGCCTCACAGGATTTTTTGGCTGGCAGATGAATGAGCCAGACACGCTGGTAGCACAGCTCCTGAGGAAACTCCTTGTGCCTGAGTTCCTAACAATGCATCTAAATGTCACAAAAAGTCAGTGAACACTCTGAAGACTCAACTGCACATACTGGGAACTTCTGAGTTTAGTACCCACTATCAAAAGTCCTAAAATGTTGCCACATTTCAAAGATTTTACCACACGATTTTTAGCCTTGGGCTCACAAAATCTCTGATTAAAAAAGAGATGTAAAACAAGACCCATCTCTTTTATATTACACTTATTTCCTAAAACTCCTCAGGATACAGAAATGTATTATATAACAGGTTCACACTAAATAGCACTGATTTCTCACTAAACACAATAACCAATGAATTGATTTTACTGACACTCAATGAAAATAAAAAGATCTGACAGAGAGAAGTCATCAAACAGCTCCGAGTACAGGGAATCCTGGTGTGGTGCCTCAGAGTTGGTTGGTGAAGATGATCCAGGCACTCATGACACTGAAAAGGCACTACATGTGATGGCAACACCCTCTCCATCTTGTGAACTTGGTCTCCCATCGATTTTAATTTAGGCATTTTGTTCTTTTGAGGCATCTTGTCTAAAACTGGACTTTGCAAAACCTCCCAGCAAATTAATGCACTTTGGGGATCTGTGTGGGTTATGTAAGTATCTGATTAAATATAATGCTGAGCTGCTGCCATTTTATGTTAAAAAACCTACCCAGAGAAAGCGTGCAAGAGGAAATGAACAATTATCACAGCATGTTGTACAGGGGGGTGTTTTTGAGTTAAAAAAACAAGAATACGGGAGACAATCTATTGGGAAGACCAGTGGACAGTACCGGGAAATATACTGGAAATATATTAATAAAACTTGTCCTTCAGCCTCTTGAACAACT
The DNA here is from genome assembly GCF_000738735.6 of Corvus cornix cornix. NCBI lineage: Eukaryota > Metazoa > Chordata > Aves > Passeriformes > Corvidae > Corvus > Corvus cornix. The sequence goes on along the minus strand of NC_047056.1, from coordinate 1,681,408 downwards.
ATTTTCTCTTAGTCTGGGGGGGAAATCCTGAGTAAATTTGCTGTTTTCTTACTTAACGTACCCCAATATGAGAAAAAAAAAAGTAGACTTAAATCTTAGGCAAAAGCATTCTCTTCTCCCTCAAAAGAGCTTGCTCAGAGGGTTTGTCTTCATTAGCTGTGGAGAGCAGTGACATATTATTTTTGCATTCCTGTGGACTGCAGCAAATTGTCCCTCTTGGCTGTCATTGTTTCCTACGGAAGCGACAATGGCTCTCATTTATCATGAGCTGACACCACCGGGCATATGGAATTAGTGTTCACACTGCAGCACCCAAAGGGACGGGGTAAATAAAACCCCCAGAACACCTAGCAACCAGCAAAAACATGAAAGGAAAAGTACTACTGGTTCGGAAAACGAAGTACCTTTGCATGAATCACAGTGGCTTCCACTTCTAAGCAGCAGCTCTGAAAGCACTGACGAACTTAAAAATCGTCTCACGGGATGCAGGGAAGGAATCAAGGGGCTGACGGTACCAGGGAGGCAGTAAAATTTCACCATTAGAGAAGGTTCTGATAAACACAGAGTTTTGTGGAGACATCAAAGCATGGTGCAGCTGCTGGTACGTCAAAGGAGGATTGTGCTGCCTCCAACAACTCCCTGGTGTCAGCTCGTGTTTGGCGTCACTGACACACTGGAATAAGCGAAGAGAGCGACTCCAGGCTCTTTTTGTGTCACTTGCTGCTGGTGGGATCAGTCTCCATGTTTTCCTGTGCAGGAGGTAAAACCCCCCTCCCGTATGGATGGAAGGTGTTTCACGGCAGGACGTGAAGGGCTCCTCCCCAGCAGGGCAGCCAACATCCACCTCAGCTGTCTGAGAAATGCCTGAACTTTTGTGTCCTCCCGCAGGAATTCTGGGGTATGCCTTGGCTATTTCTCTGACGTCTGGTTTTGATAAGTGATTTTCAGAGCCTACTGTCTCCCAGGAATTCTGCAGGAAGAAAGTGGGTGAGGTCATTCAGCTTTTCACTAAGTTTCCTTTCTCTGTTTTTGGCCGTTCTGGTGAACATGACCCTCCAGCGCTCGGGAATATTTCCGTCCCCTTAGGAGCTATCGACCACTCACTGGTTTTATCTGTGCACACACAAAAGTTCCATGCTGCTGGAAGGGGAAACAAGGTTGACATTAAGCAGGGGAACATAAGCAGCTCGGAGATGCAGCTGTGAGCTGAGTTCATTTATGAGCTCAAGTGCTGGCAGAGCCCGCGCTTGTTTCTCGGCCGCTCCACTGGCCCCTGGCCTGGCTCCGAGTAGCTGAAGGCCATGGAATAATGGCTGGTTTGTCAGCCCCTTTTATTCATAGCAGGAATACTCAGAATGAAGCAACAAGTAAAAGAAAATGCATCTTATTTTCTCTGCTTCACCAGCCCTCTGCCTCGGCAAATGTGTGACTCGCATACGGCTCTCCTCAGCGAGACTCTTCATATCAGATTTCATTTCTTGCTCCATGGGTTGCCATGGAGACGATGCTGAACCGCTGCTTTTGTAGGCCAGGAGATTTATGACTGCATCCCCAACCATTCTGCTCATCAGAGCCACACAGGATTCACTTCAGCATTATGGCTTTTTACATAAACAGAAGAGAAAACAAGCATGGCTTGCATTTCTCAAAATATTTTTCACAGTCAAATCCTGTATTTTGGATTTCTTGAAGCCTATCAGAGTCTGTTTATATATATTACAGCCTATTTATGCTAAGTTACTGATTTATAAGGAATGTATAATTACATGTACAAGCTCCTGAGAGCCAAGGCCTGGCAAGAGTTAAGTGCCTGTATCAAAACAGACCCTTCTGCATTAGCCTTGTTCTTATCTTACTCATTCCAGCTTTTTCGCAGGCAGAGACAGTGGGATTCAGTGAAGTCACAGCATAAACACCCTCTTTAGAAATCCAAATCATGTGATTTATGATTAGGTTATTGTTTATCAAGCCCACAGGAAGCCTGGGTGCTACAGCACACACAAATACAAAGGGGAGCATGTCCCAGCAGCACAAAAGAGCATGTCGTTAATATTAATTGCTAGCAAATCTAAAGCATCTGACAACAAATCTTCCTATTGCCCAGACAGTCGGAAGCTCTGGGATAAACGTTCTCCTCCACCTTCCTGGATGCCATTAATCACACCGGATGCACATTGTCCCACCTTCCCTCGGATGGGCTCATTACCAGACTCCCTGGCATTGCACCAATGGCCAAAGGAGGTCTGTTCCTGGAACAGCTCCAGGAGACCTTCGGATGCTCTGGGAGCTGCAAGCAGAACTGAAAAATATGTTGTTATAATATTGTCAGGGAGCACTTGCAGGACATGGCCAAGGAAGCCCACGGGGAACAAACACAAGTGGCAGCTGTTTCTCTTGAGCTGCTCGAGTGCCTTTGCCAGACAGGGAGACCACAACACTTCCCACAAGGGGAAGTGGGCGCCAGGAGCGGGATACTGGGCTGGGCTCACACATGTCACAGTAACACAAGGGTTTGCTGAGGGACAGTGCTCTGAGGTGGCTTCAGGGCAGCCCTTTGGCTGGGTTCAGCATGAAAACCACATCAGAGGGATCATTTGTACTCCGCAGAGCAGAAAAGGCCTGTCAGATTACTTGGCATGTAGCTGAATATTCCTTAGAGTATCTTTCTTCTTGTTTTGCAGTAAGTGTTTTACCTCTTCATGTGTCCCGTCCTCCTGGCAGGGCAGTTCAGAGCAAGGGTTCAGCACCAGTTGCCACTACACCTTTACCAGCAGCTTTCCAGGCAATTTTCCCTCCATTAGCACAGCAGTATTACCCTCTAAACGAGCACAAAACATTTTCCCTGTTAATATTTAATGAAACACAGACTGACCCATTACACTGAACCACGACACATCCAGGCACGAGGGGAAGAAAACAAGCACCAAGCACAACTTAAATTATCTGTATCAAATCCTCCAAAACTGCCAGAAATTCTGAATTTTCAGCTTGAGGCATGGCATCAGCCCAGGTCCAGTGGTGGACAAGTGCTCCCAGCTGTCTGGAGGCAGGGCTGGTTAACATGTTTCAAGTGGGTCAGGCTGTCTCACTGATCACCAGGGAAATGTAGGCCACTGCACTTCCATTTGCACAGCAGCAACACGGCAGAGTTGTCAGAGTCACTAGGAAACAAACTCCTCAAATAAACCCTGAACGTGGAAGCAGAGCTGAAAGAGAGTAAATCTGTAGCTGGCATCCCTGTGATACAACCAGCAGCCCTTGAACAGATGCTAATTTATTGCTACGACATTGCTGGACTAAGGCTTGCATCTGCTAAAGGGTCTGGTCCTTTTGAAAATTATATGACATCCCATTAATATGTTGAGAGGCATCTATTATTAACTAAGTAATTAGATAATTATTAACCTCAAAAGAGCACAGTTTCTCAAAAAAAAAAAAAAAAAAAAAAAAAAAGTCCAAATTGCCCTAAATCAAGTTCTCTGCTGCTTCAGCCAGACTGCTCCCTGTAACTGAACCTGCTAATTTAAGGACATTTATTTTGGGAACATGCACCATCACACAGAAATAGTGGTCTGTGGGCCCCTAATAGCAGCAAAGCCAGATCAGGTCCAGGAGTCTGAGTGTGATGACCTGGAGTCCTTTGTTAGAGCAACAGCCAGGGAATCAGGATATGCTGCGGAGAGGATCGGGAATCTGAGGTCGGCAGCTCCTCAAGGTCACTGTGGCTGCCAGGCAGAGAGGCTGGGAGGGAAGGAGCCCACAGAGGGAAATGGATCTCCTGCTCTTCCCAAACTGGCTGGCTCAATGAAGTCATAATTAACACGGAGCAGCTCGTTAGATTAGCGTCCATCCAGTATTGACACATATAGCCAAGGCTGTTAATATGCTGGAAGTAGTTAATTAGTGCTAACATGGCTCTGAAGATAAGGCAGACCTACATTCCAGCAGGGTGGGATGGAGCAGTTTTGTAGGAGAATGCAGCAGTTTTAGGTCAGTCATTGCAGAGCAATCCTTGGCTCATCCCTGGCTTTCACCAGCTGCAGGAGGGGAATGGCAATCCCTGCAGCTCGGGAATGCAAACATAACTTCTGGAGTTCCCACAAAAGTGCACACACATGGATTTGTAGCTGTTCAGGAAGCCCTACAAGCTTGAGGCATCCCCGGAGCTACAACTTTCTGAGCAGGAACAAGGCACATTTAAAATGAGCACTTTTCTTTTATATAGAGAATTGTTTGGTGTGGTAGAACTATAAATTGCCTGATGCCTGATGTTTAACAGCCAAGTCTATGCAACTGAGGAGGACCTTATAAGTGAAAAATAAAAAATTAGATGGAAATTTGAGCTCCCAATTTTCATGTTGGAAGCCAGGGGTATACATTTATATATATTCACACCAACCATGGCAGCAGCTGCGTGAACAACATTGTTATCAGTTCTAGACTCTGGCATCTTTCAGGCACCAAAAGCATTATTTAGAGACAAGGTAGAATCCACATTGCTCAAAACCACATGTGAATAATGCCATTGTTGACATTTTGAGTGTGCATGTAGCTCCCATAAAAGCAGTGAGCATTTTTTCCTCAATATCCAAACACCTGCTCGGAAGATCAAAACTGTTTTCTTAATAAATCAAAAAGTTGAATACATTATGTATCCTCATACACCTGAGTTTTTCAAATGAATCTTCTATTAGAAGACATTAGTTCATTCCTCTGAGTGGAACTTTAGGCATCAAAAATCTCTTCAGGTCATGTAATATATAAATGTAAATATTCCAGTTGGGAGTCCTAATAAGTTAATGTTTCCAATAAATAAAAAAAAAACCCCAAGCACATGACTGAAAAGGAACACAAATTTGTGTCTCTGTTTTCCTTTCACAATAATCCAAGTCTTCCTACATCTTTGGCTTTCAGCACTCCAACATCTCACTCCATACCTGTCCAAGCAGTGCACAGAGAAGATCATCCCACGGTCAATACACAACCCTGAGACGCTCAAAGATATCACTGCAAACATTTCCAGAGTTAAAACGCCAATCCAGCCTATTTCCCTAAATGAAATGCGTGTGCGGCAGACTGATTTGATGTGTTCTTTATTGTCAGCTGGAGGAAGGAGCATTGCTGCAGTGATTTGAGTGGTTCTGCCTACTGTGTCTCACAGTTGCAAAGGCTTTGGGCTGCAGAATTAAAAGCCTGATGATTGCTCACCATTTAGGGAGGGAAAAATGCATTTTTTATAGTCACAGACCAATTTTATCCAGAAGGACTGGCCTGGATATGACACAGAATGAAGTCTCTGATGACCTGTCTGTCCTTTTCAAAGGGGGTCATGCACACACAACTTCTACTGCAGGTTTTGTTGGCAGAGTACAGACTCCTCAGGAAGGATGTGGTGATCCCTCATTGGCTGCATCACCATCAGGGAGCTGTGCTCCAGTGGTGGTGGTTCAGAGAATCATGGATAACTTGGGAACTCACAGAATATTTTAAATTGGTGGCTTCTTGCTATGCCAAAAATACCCTCTTCCAGCAGCTTTTAACTTACCCCCCTCCCTGGGGTTTGTACCTGGGCTTGATGCAGGGCCTTGGCATGGAGAAATCTTACTGATGAAGTTTGAAAATTACATTAATTTGTTTGTGCAGCAATATGCAACCAGTTTGACACTTTACAAAGGAAATCCAAACCATCCCAAAAATCCCAAAATTACGGGTTTGGTAGGTGCAGGGCATCTCTAAAATCTGCTTTAAGAGCCCAGTTTCCAGCTAAGCAACAAAAGCTAGATCTGGTTAACAAAACTAGATGTAGCTGTTAAAATACCTCTAAGGAATTGGGTTAATAAGAGGGGGAATCCTTCTGAGCCTCAGCAGGCAGCAGCCCATGCAGCCAAGTTAGCAACATAACCCAGCCTCAGCTATTGTTTTATTGGATTCCTTTGGGGGGGAGAGTGGGCCATGGAGCAGGATGGAATTTTTATGCATATATGCATACAGAAAAGTCCTGTTTTTTCATCTATGTAAAGTCAAAACATACTGGAACCATAAATTACATCCTGGAGAAGTGTTCGGAGTTTGTATCCTTTTAAGGAATACAGCCTAAAGTTAGCACCCCTCTTCCAAGGTACAATCTTCCATCACTGTGAGATGCTGCTGCCTGATCGCAGCCAGACAACTGGCTCGGCACCAAGAGCCCCAACGTGCCAACATATGGAAACAATTGCTTCCCTTCAGATTGGAAATGACATACCCTGGGTGTGTGCACAACATCCTCCATCAATCACCCCAAATGGCTCGGTACTTGGACTTTAACTTGTTATCCAGTGGAGATCCCCAGAGCCTGGTGGGAAGGGCAGCAAAGGTATTTACACAGAGCAGAATGCAAAAGAGCTGCTGCCCCGGTCTGAGCCTGTCTGGACAAGGCTGGGTCTCACACAACAGCACAGATCTTGCTCCAGCTTCATATAAAAGCAGCTAAATCTAGAAGTTAGACCTCCTCTAGCCTTTTTTCTCCCCCCTTTACCTTGAAATAGAGCCACATTTGCCATTTAAAAGTACCTGCAACCCAAAAAGTTAATGAGAAAAAAAATCTCTGAAACAAAATCCCAGCTACTCTAAATAGAAGCAGCCTAGTGAAGTCAAAAACCAGCCTCAGGACTCCAGGAAATTCCCACACCTTGGCAGCCTCAGCAAGAGAAGTGAAAGGAGAGGTTTAAAGGTGAGTATCTGTCCATAGGTTACATGCTTTGACACCAGTGACAGCCTCTCTGCCTCAATGAAGCTGCCATGGGCCTGCAACACAGGGGAAATATCAAGAGGATTTTTGTTGAATGATCCAGAGATAGAGAAAGCAAGAATGCAAATTCTTGCTGAGAATACAAGGAAAGCCTGGTTCAAGGAGTTTTCTGGGCTCATACAGCAAAGGATGGTGAAGGAAAGAGAGGCAACTTCCTAAAGAACTGCTGCAACAAGTGAAAAGCCAGGAGGGGTCTGTGTTTTAAATCAGTAAACACCAGTGATGGTGGCACTTTTGGAGCCACTCCTTAAGTATCCCAGGAGACTGGAACTGTGACTCAGTAGAGGTGAACATGTATTTTCCCACTGCTTTCACCAGAGCCAGGGGTTCACCAGAATGCTGGAATTCTATGGGTGATGCGACTGATTATCTCATGCTAACGTGACCTCTGGAATTAGCTCTTCTACGGATTATAGGAAAAGCAAGGTTTTCACACAGAGGACAAGAGGCAGAAGAACTGTACTGTACAGGAGACAAACCAGCACCTGGGCTTTCTGCAGGAGAGAGGCTGTTCTGATGGTTAATGTCCTGTCTGGGCAACCAAGATAAACAGACTGAACCCCCATCTCTGTTCTGCAGCAACTCCAAGTTCTCTCCAAGCCTCTCCAAGGCAGATTTTCCAAAAGCACGTGAAGATGCAGACAAGCACCATGGAGGATCTACAAACACCTCTCTGCAGGCTGGATGCTTATCAGCACCTGTTGGTGTCCTTTGGGTCCTGTCTGAGGGAACATTACAGATGTCATTACTCAGATGCAGCCAAATTCTGCCTTCAGGCACAGAACATTTCCATGCAAGTGAAAGAGAGCAGTGAGCTCATATCCAAGGATGGGACTGAACCCCAAGTAGAGTAGGAAAAAGGATTTGCTGTGTGACAAAAATAGGCCAAGTGCCTTGTCACATCTGACAAATGCCTCAGATGGCAGCAGGGCACGGCTTTGGGGGACTATTAAAAGAGTTCCTATTTCCATGGATCAACTGATTCCTTGTCACAGGTAGGTTGGTGGCATCTTTCTCACTGGCACTAAAAATGGGTCTCAGCATCAGTGGGCAGCAGGGAATTAACCATTATTATTTCCTCATTCCTAATGTTTCCATCACTGTCATTTGTTGATGAGCAATTCCAGGCTGGATTCTGCAGGTCACAGAGCTTTTTATCCTCACTTACTCACAGGAGATGCTCAAATCCAAGGAAAAAATTTGCAGCCATTTACAACAGATGCTGCCAAATCAGGCGCTTTCTTGCTGAAAGTGGGATGTGATGATCTGCCTGGGTTTAGATGTTTCCAAACATAAAATAAAATTAGGTCAGACCTGATTCCTAAAGTCAAGGGCCCTACCGCAGACAAGGATTTAGGTAACAGCCGTGATCTGCTGCTAACGAGCAGTTAATTTGTGTTCCTTTCTTCCATTTATCGTTTGTAAATAGAAAGGCCATATTAACAACTAACACTCGAGAAACCCCTTCAGTTGTGGGTTTTGTGTGACTCATCACAGTTTATGTTCACAAAACAGCTGAGGAGAAACCAGCTTGGCTTTGCTGCAAGGAAAGCAGAGTGCCCAGATGAAAAGACCACGGTCTCTAACTCATTTCAGTTTGAAAAACCAGAAGTGGGCAGTTACATTTCCCAGCAGATACTACTCTGGTGCAGGAGAAATATTTGTTGGTCTGCCCCCGGCTGGCAGACAGGCAGTTGTTGGGTGTGTACCACACAAAGAATACTTTCATTTTTTGGCACGGTGCAGCATTGCTGAAATACCAAAGACCATGGCTAATTAAGTGGAGTGATGGAACAGAATGATTTGATGATAAGATTTAATTGGTATGAACGTTCACATAGAGGAGTTACTGTGTCTGTCTAGGAGGAGCAGACACTCAGCTCAGGGGGGCATTGCTCAACTGGAGCTGAGGGATAAAGGGCACAGGGGTGCCCTGTGCTTGCTCCCAGTCCTGGCACTCCAGCAGCAATTTAGGGAACACTGGACCAGTCTCCTGCTGTCACAGTGGTTGAGAATCACCAGGATCAATCATAGTCCCTTTCCCCCACACTGACTGCTGGGGAATGGAGTCACAAGGGAGCTCCTACGGAACCTGAGTAGGGATGGGACTGCTCCAGACGCTTCACAGGAGCACAGACCAGGAGCCAGCCATTAACTCCCTAAATGCTGGTGCTTTCAGCTGATCGTTCTGATTTTTCAATAATAAAAGATGATTATCTTAACTTTCTAAACAGCTTTGGATAAGCCACTCATTAGACTGATCCTTACTCCACAGCTTGGCTGACATCACTGAAACAGGTTCCCCCAGTATTCCCACCTGTACCTGCATGGAAGTTCTCCACAAGTCTTCAGTTTGGGGCTCCAGACTAGACTAAACTGGCAGTGCTGGAGTCTCTAGGGATACAGAGTTCCATGAGGCAAAAAAATCACTGCTCAAAGCACAGGGCAGTAACCATAGCCATATTAGGAGCAGTAAATTGGTATTGCCAAGGGGAAGAGTTGGCCCTTCAGAGCATTCTCCTTCCTTGGACATGGACAGATGATCCAGCATTCTGTTACAGGCCACTTCCATTTGCCTGGACACAATGCCAACACCAAACAGCCAGGAGAACAGAGCCAAGATCTTTCCTAGAAGAGCCCAAAAGACTTCCCGCAAAGAAAGAAGAGATTTGTCACGAGGGAACAAAGATTTTGTGCTCAGCATATGTTTAGGTCACTAAGTCAGCAACACCACCCATGGAAGAGTCACAGGCTTCAGGATCCTCCAGATAAAGGTAAATACAGAGTATTCACGCTCCAGATTTCACTATTACCTCTGCAATGACTTTTGCTGCAGAAAGAATCAGAAAAACAAAAATAATTCCTTGATTATATCTCTCACCCTTCTCAGTGTTCAGCAAAATCTGTCATGGTTCTAAATGCGGCCTTTTATTTTCTACTATGCAAGCTTGACTATACAGAGTAAATCTTAAAGCATGGTTTCATAACTCCCATTTGGCTGTGAATTCAGTGCAAGAGGGTCTGCACAACTAAAACCTTGCAGCAGTTGGGCTGTAACAGCAGCCACCCTGAGCACCAGGTGACACTGGATATAACAGAACATACACCTATGAGTTAAGATTGTCTCTGATTTTCACTCCTTTCTGCTAACACTTGGCAGGGATCCTCTGATGAGCCAAGAGCACTGATTTACAGAGATTTGTGCCTGTCTGTATCATGACATTACTGTCTGTGCTCCTTTCCTTCACCAGGAGGGAAAAAGAGCCAACAACTGCTATTCTCTTTCCCCTCCCACCCTGGAGGAAAGAAAGCCAGCACATGATAGTTCTTGCTGCCACATAAATGATTTTCTTCTGATGCTGTTTCCTCCCTTTGCTGCCAGAGACCTGGGGAGCTCCAAGATCTGCCCAGTCAGCATCACCTTGGCTTCTGTGTCTTGCAGAATGAATCTGCTTCATCAATTACTCAAGAGCCATGAGCAAACAGCTCTTCCCCTCCTTAAACCAGGGCAGACAAGAAACTGTCCCTCTGTTCAAGGAAACATCTCCCCTTCTTCCTCCTCTCTCTCAATTTCCATAATTGTCAAAGGCTTTTCCCTCCACATCTCAGATTGCTCAGAAGTTGCCAAGTAGGGAGCCCCTCTCTCCCAACTTGAAACTCTCAGTTTCTATCAGTGCACAGAAACTGAGCAGCTCAGAGCATTGGAGGAAAATTATACTTATTTCAAATGTATCAGACTCGGGTAGTTGGGAAAATACATTGAGTTGTTAGAGTATAATCTGCTGTGTTTCCAAGTGGTTCTTGGCATTAAAACAGTGACCCATAGGACAGGAGTTTTTTAGCTGAAGACAATGCAGTTCAGCCATAACACTGGCCTCCAAGGCTGCTGCCGCCACCCTGCTCTCCTGGAACACCCTTTGGTGACAGCAGCAGGCTCAGCTGATCCTCTCGGCATAGTCAGCAAGGGTGTTGGCTCCCAAACCAGTTGCCTCAGAATAAGTACACACGGAGTGAAGAAATGCAGGATTGCAGCTGCTCTCCAGCAAATTCTTCTTGCAGAAACAAGCTGCAAATGATGAAAGTCACAGCAGCAGCAGTTGAGGGTGAGTGGCTTGATCAGACAGTGCTCCCAGGCCCCCCAAGGGACACCTTCACTACTCTGCCAGCCAGGCAGCTCACCTGCTACAGACATGCTTTTAGATGAGGCTTTCCTGCTCACCTAAGTCTGATTTTATGGAGCACTTAGCTCCCCAAATGCCCTACTTGCAGGGAATAAAAGGCCAGTCAGTCATTATGCTGACAAAACACCCACAAGAGAGAGAGAGCCTGTCTGAGCAGTTGGTTAAAAATTGGTCTAGACTTGGTCTCATTCATTTGCTTTAGAGATGGCTGGGAAAAATGACACGAGACTGAATTTTACCTGCCCTGAGACAGCCCTTGTGGCTCAGTGCTACCTGTGCTGTTCAGCCAGGGGACACTGCAAACACTTGGCCTCCCGTGGCCCAACTCAGTCAAACTCTCTCAAAACCAACAACTGTACCTTCAAATAGCCAAAGGGAGGCTCTTCCAACCTCACAGCCTCCAGACGTGGAGCTTTTAAGTAGAAGTATTTCCTCATGTGGTAACTCCCAAATGTTTGGTTTATCCATGCCAGAGGAAGGGTTGTTACTGATATAGGCTTATACAGCAGGTGAACTCTCAGTTTTTATAGCTGTTTACTCAGGATGGGGGAGAGAGCCAGGAGGAAATACCTCAAGTGACATCAGCAGGGTAATTTTTAACATGTACTGTTACAAAGAGTCAAAAATCATCCCTCACACAGGTGCTCCCCATAAAGTATAGTTTGAAAAACGTACCTTTTTTCCATTGCTGAATATAGGCAACAATGAACAACAGAACTGCTAAACCTGTTGGCAGAGAGCAACTGATTGACAGTGTCCACAGTGCAATCGAGCCAGGTAACATCCAGTACTGGAGAAAACTTTGAGGGTTTTCACGTGCTGCCGACTGAACTCGGCTGGCAAAGCCAACTCAGGCTGGTGTCTGGATCGGTTCTTCGGGGCTCTACAATTCAGTGCAGTTTAATGACACTCGTGGGACCTTAAAGCTCATCCAGCCCCACCCCCTGCCACGGGCAGGGACACCTCCCCCATCCCAGGTTGCTCCAAGCCCTGTCCAACCTGGCCTTGAACACTTCCAGGGATGGGGCTGCCACAGCTTCTCTGGGCAACCTGCGGCAGGGCCTCACCACCCTCACAGGGAAGAATTTTCCCTAATACCCAATCTAACCCTGCTCTCTCTCAGTTGAAGCCATTCCCTCTTGTAATACTGAAAGAGGATGTGCAAATTGTTCATACCTGGTTTGTTTTGGTGTCTTTTGCTCCCCAATAGTATAGCTGCTCATTTAGCAGCCTTACATTGGAGCTAATTAATCCTGCACAATGTAATTGGAATTATCGTGCCACTGGTGAACACGAGCAGCATTTACTTGGGAGAGATACAAAGTCTCTGTTGGCAATCCTTGTGCCAATATTAAACATTCCATCACTATTTGGGCTGGAAGAAAAAGAAGACAAGGAAGGAATTTTTACACCAATATATGAACTCTACTCACTGATAATATTTAAATATGTTCATACCATTATGTACTGGTTCAGAAGTCAGCATGCCCTCAATGATATTATTGCTTGCTCTAAAACCAGAACAAGGAATAATCTAGGTTTAAGTTTCTGCAAATGCCAAAAATTAAATTTTGTTCTCATTCACGATAATTTTCTTCTACTTACTCCTGATTCATATGAGGGAAATGAAGGTCAGGTTGTACAAAAAAACTGCATTGAAAATGACTCCTTGGTTCTCCTAAACTAAGAGTATGACTCATTCACATCTACCAATGGATCCTGAAGGCACAAAATTAATTCCTGGACTGGGCTGCCTATTTTGAGAGTTTGATGTTTTGGTGTTTAATTCCTGATTTAGTTCCGTGATTTTTTCCCAGATCAGGCCATGGTGCCAGCTCTCCCAAGTGCTAATGACTTGCTGATTTCAATGGTTTTGACTGCTCTTATCAGCTGCTTTGGACACTGATTAGCTGAGGACTCTATGCCTCATCAAATACTGCTTTCCTGATTTGCTTGCCAGGACTTTATCTCTAGCGATCTTTCCCAGAACCCCCGATCGCCTCTCTGTGAGCATTCCGAGATGCTCCTCAGTCTCCTCCTCCTTGTCCTTTGTCCTGTCCCACCTCTGATCACACCACTGACACCTTAATAATGCGCAGTTACCACGGGCTCCCCCATCCTCTCCTCTGTGCTCTGTCACTTGGATCCGAGGCTCCTTTGCAACAGAAACCGGTTAGAAGCAACTAAGCGCTTAAGTTACAAAAGGAAATGGTTCTCAGTTACAAAACATTCACCAGGCAGTTCGGTCATTTCGAGACAACGGCGAACTGAACTTTTATCACGGTGATAAACCAGAACTGATACTGTGATCTACAGTTAATGTTTAAAAAAGAAATGCTCTTCATCAGGGCCAAAGGCTGTTTTCTGATAATCTTCTCACGGTGGAGACTTCTCCCATTGCCTCCTGGAAGAGGGGGAATCACATCTCTGAAAATTTCCAGTCTGGTTTTATTCTGTGTTCCAATTCCATTTACAAATAAATGTCTTTTATAAAGAGATTTTCTTGGACTTGGCAAAGATGTTTTTCCTGTCTAGAAAATTAGGTATATTTTTCCACTGGAATTCAGACATTTTTATATCAGAAATTTTACACTTCCAGTTGAGGCACAACCCTTTTTTATTTTCCTGTGCATGTTTTGTCACTGCTGAGCGTGAGCCCTTGGATCCAAAATGCTAATTTTTGCACCTTTCTCAGGCTGCTAAACCTTATGTATTCCATCTTTTATACATCTCTCTTTTGGCTGGCAGTTAATTATTGTCCATTGTTCTGCACTTCTCCTAAAATCCTGGATGTGCCCAGAAGAACAAACACTTCCATAATGGACAGGGGTTTTTTACAACTTTGATAGCTCAGGAAAGGGAAGCTTTTCCCTGTATGGAGTTACTGGATGCTTGATGCTTTCCAGGATCCCTCCTTGGCCCCACACAGAAAGCCCATAAGAGCATCTCTAGAGGATCCAGGGTTCGCCTGTGGACACCACTTGCCAGATTTGGGGATTTAACAGGGCCTGAGTTTCCCCTACAAGGCTAAATCCCCTTTAAAATACCAGTATTAGAAGTAGGCATGACTTCAGAAAGCCAAAACAGGGTTATTCTGCAAAATCAAGATTGAATTAAAGTTGATGACATCTATCTATTATTTGGCCCTGGATATTTCCAACTACACTTAGAATACAACAGCAAAAAAAATGCAAAAAGAGGGATTCCTATATTTTTCCTAGCCAAAGTTCCCAAAAGTAGTTGATTTGCGTGAAGTAATTAATGTTATTAACATTTATACTTCTGCCAGAAGAGGCAAGACCTGGGGTACTTAGAAAAAAACATAAAAGGTCTTATGAAAACCTCATTTGTAGAAGAAATAAGGGAGGAAGGAGCTTAGCTTTTAATCCTATAATGAGGGACTCACTAATGAAAAAAATTCCTTTAGAAGGCTTTCCCAGGAAATACCTCACTTCATAAGATTAATCTGTATAACATCCCCATCTTTTGGATTTGGAAAGCTCTTTGAAACTCTGTTTATCCAGCCTGGGAGTGGCTAAGTTGAAAAAAAAAGAGAAAAAGGAGAAAAAAAATACCAAAGAGGCAGTTTGATAGAGGAAGTCCCTTAAGAAAGGTATCTGTACATAGGCTAGAGACATCCCTGCTCCTTCCCTGGCCTGAAGCACCTGGAACTGCACACAGCTGGAGCTCAGCTCCACATGGAGCACTGGGCAGAGCCTTCCACCTTGGCTGTGAGGAAACAGGTCCTGAAAGGATCTGTTCCTGCAGGCAGAGAGGAGGAACAGGCATTGATGGAGATAAATGGCCTGGATAGAGTCTGTTTCTCCCCCTTCAGCAGTGTGGGATGGAGTCTAGGACAATCCACCTTGGGTTGTGTGAGCTCCCCATTCCTGTTTCCAGCCGGTCAGCTGCAATATCACTCCATAAGGAAGTCAGGGAAGTTTTACCTTCCCGCACCCTGCTCAGTGTCTCCATCACCAGACACTTCTCAAGCAGCCTGTGGGTGCTCACAGCCTTGGAAAAACAACAGATCCAGAGTATTTTTCCTATAATTCCAGTTTACACCAAAAAACTACTTACTACTGTTTCAGCTCCAAGCAGAAGTGAGCTGCAAAGGAAGAACATGACCTCCAGCGTGATGTTTCTGCAGCCAGACCCAGCTTCCAGAGCCTGGGGAGACACGTCACTGTGACAGGAACTAAGACATACACCCATCCCCAGTTTAAATTACCCTTTTGGAGGTTTCTTCTCTTGGGACTGGATAGCTTTAGCCCATATTTCCTTCAGAAACCTCATTTATTCCTAAGAAATAACTTACCTGAAAAGGAGGAGGGTTTGGGGTTTACATTTACAGCCAGCACCTGAAGAAAGTGACCCTTAATGTGTCACTGGAGCCACTTAACCTGATCACAGGTGGATTTAAGTTCCTCAATGGCAGATTTGCTCCCCCCATGCAGGATCCCAAGTGAAATGTTTCTGCAAATGTAAGAGGGTGCACTGCAGAGATCGAGGAAGGCACAGAGAAAACTGTCTGCTGTACCTATACCAAGAGTTAAAAATAAAGGAACTTGCAAAGTTTGGTACCTTGCAGAAGGATTTAGGCACTCTTCATTCCTGAAGAGAGCAACGAGGTGCCAAACTGGGTTTCCACTTGTTTGCCATAAGCCAATTGCCTCTGAAAGGATTGGGGGATGCAGTCACAGAGGGATTAGTGGGGGCTCCAGGGAAGGAGCTAGAGGTGGTGAGGGAGGGATAAACTAAGTTTCAGGATCCTAATAACACTGTTTACTGTAAAGCAGGATGAAGAAGAAATAAGATTGGTTCACATAATTTTGTTTTCTTGGATTAAACTTACTTGACTCAGGGCTAAACTGATGGGTTAGTGATAGAACTTCCCTAAGCCTGCACATACATGAATTCACTCTTTTAATATTAACATCTTCTTCGCAATGAGAGAAGAGCAGATGAAGTTTGAACAGATGAAAGAAAACCCACTGGATACCTATTAGAAAAAAATCCCACAAGCTTGATGGAAAAGCTTTAAGATTTGAGGGAATCAGAGGGTGTATTACTATACCTGCACAGGGGAGGGCTTCTGAAGCACACTAGAAACCCCAGCTCTACCCCTGGCTGGCAATTTTTCCCCTTGTGTGTTTATTTTATTACACTAGACAGGCACTTTCTCTTTTCTGCATGCCTGGCTAATGCAATCCCCAGTGGGGTTACGCTGTCAGGAAGGATCACCCCCAAGGATCCAATGGAGTGTGGCTGGTGAGGGAGACTGAGCCCAGCACAAACAGGAGCCATTAGAGATCACTATCAGCTAAAGTGGAATAGCTGGAGGAGAGCAGTGAGCAGGGGCAATACAAGGTTGTTCCTGGCTTAGCTTTAGGCAGGGAGATGGATCAGTGGTGAAAGCCTGAAACGAAATGGAAAGGCAAAATCCCAAAGGGACACAGCAGAGCGACAGAGGTTTCTGGGAGTTCGGAGGCTATAAAACTCCAGCTGACCTCAGACTCAAGGGGACTAAAAAAGACTGGAGAGAAGGGAGTGCCTTGGAACTGGCCAGTGGGATATGACAACTCTAATCTGATACAAAGGACTGGAAAAAAAAAATGGAAGCAGCTCAGTGTGGAAAAGCCTGTGGATGGTCCCACTGCATCTGCGCTGCAGATCTCAAAGGACATCGAGAGCTCTTTAAAGCGCTTTAATTTTTTAGGCTGCTCCACTTGAAATTTTAGGTTGTCAATATCCTGCATCCAAATCTCCAGCTCTTGGGTAAAGGAAAACGGTAACCAGGAAACAAGAGCCTGAGATTCCATCTTGGACTAAGAATAAACATCTCTGTGACAGACAGATGGATTGCAGCTCAGCTGTGCAAAACACGAGAAAAGATGTTTGAGGAAAAACAAATTAGTGGGGAGATGTGAAGTAGGGTATTGGTAGGATTTGTCTCATCAAAAGGAACATTTTTTGTGACAATTGTGATATACAGAAGCAGAACCAAACAGTCCTCACCCATTGAGCAGCAGAGATTACAGGTACTAGTCCAGCCAAAAAATACAGGACAAAAGAGGTAAAGATCCCCATTTTCCCCTAATTTTCTAGGTAGCAGATTTATTTTCTTTCCTGAATCCTTGTTTCAAGTGCATTAGTTCAGTGGTTGCTTTGGGTCACTGTGAATAGGTTGTCCTCTCAAGTATTCTTCTCATGGCTTTGATTTGTGGTTATTTGGTATGCTGCCTCAATTAGATATTTAAAATTCAGAGGGTATTTTCCCTTGCTTCTCTTATTAGATGCATCAGTTGTTTGATACTAAGTAATGTAGAGCTGCCATCCCATCTTTTATTTCAGGGAATACAAGCATCTAAGGTGAAACCCGCCTCCTACTCTTCTCCAGAAGTGAATTCCTCCTGGCTTGTAGCAGCACAGAGGAAAATCCATTTTTTCTCTTTTGCTCTGTAGTGAGGGTAGCAAAGCTACGTTGTTGGTAAGCTTCTTCAGCATTGATAATTCTGTGGCATTTTTAGCTGGATGGCTGCAAACAGTCTCCTTTACACCACTTGAAAAACCCAAGGGCTTTCCTATAAAGCAACTTAATATATCCCAGCCTTTCCCCCAGGACCCAGCACCAGGAATTCTGTAGTGATTTGCTTCAAGGCATCAAGCACATCATATCATGTTAATTATCACAGCCACTCCAGCTTTTAGTGGCTTCATTCCCCCACAGACAGGTTTTAAAAAATGCAAGTAAGTCCTGGCTGTGGCTAAAAAAAAAAAACCAAAAACAAAAACCAAAAAACAACAACAAAAAACCCCAAACCAACAACTAGAAAACAGACATCAAAAAAATAAATCTCTCAGCTTTCCTGTGTGCTTTCATTCCTTACACTTCCTGAATGCTATCTGAAAATTCAAAAAAAGCAGCTGGCAAGTGTTACCTCAGTACCTCCAGAACAATTCACTTATTTCATTCAGAATAATTGGGGGAGTTTCAAACTTACCTTGACTAAGCCAAAAATCTCAGATGTTGTGGCCATTTCTGTCCCTTCCTCTTACTTTCTTCCCAAAATACAGAATTCCCACTGAAGGGCAGCTCAGAGTACCACATTTCCTACCACCCAATGAGTAAATTTTATGGCTGGGCCAGAACAAAGTTATTTCACACATGATAATTTCTAGAAATAATTGTGTGCACAGCTGTGAGGCTGCTCTCGGGAACCTCGGGGTATTAACACCAGAAAAATGAATTATTACTTATTCCACAGGACAAATAAATCCCAGTCACATAAATAGAAACTGGGAGCACCCACACACTGTCAGCTTTAAACAGGGCTGATGGAAGCATCACCAGCACTTCTTATAAGTATGGAATGACATCCCCCTGTATCCATCAGATAAATACACCATGATTACCACTTTAAACAGCAAAATGTAAGAATTCAGTGTGTTTAACACTTCACACAAGTGTTACAAATGTTGGTGTGGTACCTTAGAAATAAGACAAAGCACAATCTTGTCAATCACTCTGTGCCTACAGTTCAGTTTAAAACAATGGAAATAGTTTCTTCCTTCTCACAGGCACATTGCTGCCTGCTAGATTATACTGGCTGCATAATGAATTTAAGGAATCAGCATTATGGTATTCAGGCTATGGCTTAACTGTGATAAATAGTGCCTAAATCCTATTCATCTTGGTATATCACTCATTCTTTGGAGCACACACTACTATTCAGTCATCATTTTGTTTCCAAAGTGTCAGCAAACTTAGATAACTGCACAGGGCTTTTTTTCTCCCCGAGTTATATTGTGGGTCGCTAATGAGTTTTAACTTGGTCTGCAAATTTTTTGTCTGCCTGTTTCCTGACAGCAGACAGTTATTTCTGGGAAGAGATGGTACTGTTGGAGCCCCTCACACAATTCAGGGGTGTTTTCCTACCTGGCACTGAGACTTCTCCTCCCAAGTGGGCTGAACTACTCACAGCAGTACAGCAGCTGTAGGCTCAGGAGTGGATATTTAAGAAAAGTTTGAAGCTGGTTTGTTTTAAACAGGGAAAAAATACAAAACATCACCAACAGCTGAACAAGATTCACAGTGAGTCTCCAACATCCCCTGCTGTGACCTGCCCAGAGCACCCAGGTGCTGCCATCTAAAGTGAGCATTCCCTTATCAGTTGATAAAAATTGGCCTCTCTTCTCATGCTCCAAATATGTCCCGAGCTTTTCCTTCTGAACACATTTTCAGACCCTCTTCTGCCAAGCCCCTCTTCCCCAGCCACCCCTTTCCTCTATGCTGTTCACACAGAACTGATTGATTTCCAGTGGTGCCCTTGGCTGCAGCTCCAAATAAACAACTGCAGGTAAATTTCTCCACATTAATATTCTTAAAACTCCTGTCCTTCACCCTTCCTGCTCTATTTACCATCCCTATGCCAGCACTAGAATTTTATTTTTAATTTTATTATTACTATAAGGCTTTGAAGGGTTGCATGTATCCACTTCTCTCTGCTCCCACCCTTTGCAGAACAACTCTGTAACTACAAATTGGGAATTAGTGGCTTGCTTGGGATAGTGAGTGCCTGGCATGGCTTCAAGTGCTGAACTTCGTGCAAGAAAGTTCTGGCTTTTCTAATGTTGCTGAAGCCACAGTGATTCCTCTGTAATTAGGAAAAAACAAAACCAGCACCAAGAAAGTGACTTAGTCTTTATCTTATCTGCCCCTGCTCAAACACTGTGCCATTAATAATGCATTTCCTTGGTTGCATGACCAATTACTGTTCCCACTAAAATCCATGGCAGCATTCCAGTGGAACATAAGTCGGTGCCTGCAGCACAGAACTTGTGTCTCTCCATTGTTTGTTTTGTTACCTCCCTGCCAAATCCAAGTGAATGCCAGGTTACCTTCCAGCTAGTGGAGAAACCCTGGGATGCTGGGTATTCCTCTAATTCAGCCTGTCAGACCCAGAAAAGAATTGCTCCCAAAAATCCACAAGGGCATTGCCCCTTTTATTTCTGGAATACACACCAAGGTTATGACAGACAAAATTTGCTTCTTGGTGCTGATCAATTGTCTGTGAAACAAAAACATGGCTTAGAGCTTCTTGGCCACTTTTAGGACAACACAAACGCAGCATGAAATGTTACAAGACTTTCCCATTTCCAAACTGCAGGAATCACAGGTGTTAGTTCCTAACACCAAGGAGTTATTACAGCTATGGGGGAACCCACAGTGCCTTTCATCGGAGACAGAGCTGCTTGCTGGATTTTGGGCAAAAAACTTCTACTCCCCCATTAGTGCTGTTCAGAGTGTAATTCTTCACTTCTGGGGTAAAGACAACTTCATATCACAACTGATTTACAGAGTGATTAATCAGAAACTACTTTTAAATGTTTATATTTGCACTTATCTATATTAATATTTACAGTAACATCATCTAATTGTGGAAGACAACTGGTCTCCTCCTAATTACTCAAACTATTCTGGAAATTTGATTGGTAAAACCTTCCAATCCACTCCTGCAGCCCTTTTAACCAAAAGTGAGGTTGTTCCTCCTTTGATCTTCCACGTCAGGACTTTTTATTCAATTATGCCAGTATTAATATCAAATTAATTGAGGCAAGTTTAGTTATTTTAAGTCCCTGTAGTGTTTTGAGGCAGAAATAACCTCTCTTTAATCCTAATACTTCTACCCACTACACAACAGACTGTGAGGAGCCTTGAAGAAAGAATGATACTACAGAAATCCCAATTTATGGGATTGCTGTTGTCTAAACAGACTCTAAAAAATAAAGGATAGCACAGAGCAGTGTTTGCCCTCATCCCTCACTGCAGCATTCCCTTCACATCAGAGTGCTCGCAGCAGCACGGAGCCATGCATTAATCAGGAAGCTCGAGTGACTAATCCAGTTCACTCTGCGTAGTAAGAGGATTCCAGCAGCAAACATGGCCAGTTTTCTAAGAAGAAAGCAAGCCAAGCAAGGCAGCTCTGGAGGACATCAAGAAAATCAGAAGTGATAGATTGGTGTCACCTAAGAGAAAGTATGGCAGGAGATGCTACCACGCTTTTCTCCACACAGACACCAAGAAGGAGCAGGTCCAGCAGAACATCCCTGTTGTGCAAGGTTACATCATTCCTGATGAAGCACAAAGCTCTCCTTCTGCCCATGGCTTTGGCAAGGTTTCATTTTTAAATTCTTTAATCAAATACAAACAAATCCATACATTTCTGAAATGCCTGTCATTTCGGAGTTAAACTCTGATTTTAATTGACATGTCTGGCCTCTAGGCTTAATGAGGTGAATTTCCTTAAATTCTAGTAGAATACAAGTCAGGCACAACATTTTCCCCTCAGGAAAGTCAGTATTGTCCAAAATTCACAAATGACTTCTGAAAGTCTGTTCCCACTATTTATTTCCAAGTCTCAGCCCTTTTTAGATAGAAACTATTAGGAGAACAGAATAGAAACTACAGATAGAAACCTTTTTTATTTAAATAAAAACTCTTTCACGGAAACTATTTCCACTTACAGCAAGAATGAAGCTGGCCTACACATCATACATTCTTGCTGCACTGCATTTTGAAAAAATAAAATTCAGGTGTATCTACAGTCATAACTGAGTGATATTAGTAAGGGGTAGAAAAGGATTCCAGTGGAATCTCAACTCAGTTTTGATGTCTAATTATCCAACTGTTCTTATTTTTCTATCTTACCATTGGGATTCTTTGGCTCCTCAAAATCAATGATGTTCTCATTAAATCTAGAGACACTGCTCTGCTGTTCTGTACACACTGTACTTCCACAAATGGGATGCCTTTGGACTCAGGATACTTTACCAGAATCTGAGGATTAAATAAAATGAGAAGATTAATGCCCACAGCACCAGCCAAGGCTCCATTAGGTTGCAGGAACACAGCAACACATGACTTGCAGCACAGAAAAATGCTCTCTTCACATTTCCTCCCCCAAAAAAGTGAGCACTTAAAATGGCTGCTTCCCTCTCCTCAAGCCTTGCCTTTCTAGGGGAGTTGGTGTAAAATTTTCAAGTCCTTGTAAGCACCCAGCTCCACCCCTGGAACACATCAAAACAATTTTTGGCTGCTCTTCCTCTGTATCTTATGTCCCCTGTTTTTTGCCTTCCTCTCTACTTGTTCCTCAAAATATGAGCAGAGCACTTGGCTGGAAAGTCTTTGACTGAAGGGGTATTTTCTGCCAGGTAGCTCCAAGGAAAATGTAAACTACTTTGTTAGGCAGGATACAGTTTTTCAGGAGGATGGAACAGCTACTGAGCTCCTGCTACACTTGAACTTTGCCATTTACCATGAGCTGAACAAGAGCTATTGACCACGACTTCAACAATGGGGGCTTGTGTATAATCACAGAACAATTCATAAGCAGCTCCTGCAAATTCTAGAACGGAGATTTTACTGCTTAATGCAAAGGTCCAAAGAAAATCAATCTAGTGGTGAGCAGAAATAACTTTCTAAGCACACCTTGCACTGATGGAGAAGTGCAGTACTTAAGTTAGGAAATCTCCTTCCTGAAATTCAAACCATGAGCTGCAGATTTGGTGCAGCTGCCCAAACTGACACCACCCACCCCAGGAAGGGGGACAGAGCAGCCAGTGGGAATACCAGCTTCAGTATCCTCATGAAGTCTCCTGGAATGTTCCAAGCCTGACTCAACTACTGCAGGTGTGAGGGTAGGGGTCTGACCCAGCCCTGACTCCCAGGTGCCTGTGGAGAGAGTGCTGGATACAGGAACTGGATCCACAATGCATCAGACTTTTCCAGGATTTATTGCAAGCCCATGGCTCAGGACTTCAGATGACAGATGAGGGTGCAGGTTCCACCACACAGTCTGAACTCAGGGGCAAACACACATCTATTTTCCATAAGGAAAACCACTCAAATCTTCAATTTTGGTAAGAATGTCAAAAAAGCAAAGACATTAGAACACCCTTTATAGTCAGAATGGATGTAAGCTACAGGTAGACAAGGAAAAAACAGGATGAGAGGCCACACATTTCATCACCTTGGAACAATTTATCTGCATTGTCACAGAGAATTTTAAACCACAGCTGGTTAGATAATCCTTGTTTGAAACAACATATTTATTTTAAATTACCACTATAACTTAATTAATTATCACACTGAGCCTGGTCTATAACAGTGGTTACACAGCACTCTCAGTGCTCTCCAGTTCTGTAGTTATGTATTTTTGGTGAGATTACGAACAGTAGAACATAAATTTATTATTATTTTGCATCTAAAATACAACTCACAGTGTAAAGATTAGGTACCATCTGGTTGTATGTAACAAGTCTCATTGTGCACAAATAACCAGCAGCACTTCTAAGCTTTTATCTGTCTTTCAAAGCTGCAATAAATTAGATATTGGCATTTTAGACACTAAATGTTGACATTCATGGTGTAAGATGTCTAACACAGCAACCAGGAATTCTTACTTGGTGGGAACAGGGAGCATTTATGTTTATCCTTAGCACAGAAAAGCATCCAAATGCTCTTGCAACATTTGATGGAGGCACAGAAAATACCATGCAGCAGAAATGTCAGAGTTTTGTGCTTAGTGAGGTTCCCTCCTCTTAGTATCTAGTGTTGAAATCCGAGAAGTCAAGCTTGGAAATCTCCTTTTCGTTGGAAAAATTTGTTTTGTCGATGCGGGAACTTGGGCTTCCAACTTTGCTCAGCCAAGATTTCCTGCAGGAAAAGTAAGAGAGAGTTGGCAGATAAGGAACTGCACATGTGGGGGTTATTCTCTGTCATGCCTTCACTCACTTATACTTTTTTAAGAGCCATAAAAAAAAGCATCTTTCAATAATGAAATTACCCCAAATCTGTTCTTTTCTGTTTTCCCTCCCTTTCCCCTTTGAAAGCAAACTAAGCTCTTTAAAGGTGTCAGTGTTTCCAGAGGATTTACACAATATTACATAAAAACACAGCTGACAAAAAAGCTAAAGTAGATTTACTGCAATGATCCCTCCTAAACACTATTAATAGCATTCCAATAGGTATAACTACCTTTGCAGATTCAATACTGTGCTTTTAGCAAGGACCTACAAATCACTGATAACCGAAAAATGATGGGAAAACAGAATCCCAACAGCCAGTTTGCCCCTTGCTGGCAACTAAAAGAATGGGAACCAGAAAAGAATGAGTTCAAAGCCAGCAAAAAGACATCAATTATGTCAGAGCAATACTGATTTGTAATAAATACTGAATGTTACCCTGGATAACTGGATAGCCAAACATGGAAATGCAGCAGGTGAGTGCTTACATAGAGGTTTATTTACAAAAAAATACTTGGTCAGTATTTTTGGTTGTACTAAACTCCCAGAAGTAGAAAAGAGAAAGTATTTTGTCATACCTTATTGAAGGAGAAATATATTCCCAGACAAATAATTTTTCTAAGTTAGTATAGACACCTAACTGATTAGTATTAAAAATAAACAAATATTCACTTAAATTTTGATTTGAAAACAATAGAAATTGTCTTATTAAGAGTTATGCTAATTAATCCTTTGCAGAATCATGCTGAGCAATATTCTTGCAGTGAGACCTAATTTTGATGTCTTTATAATGAGATCATGCACAGAAATTACTTACCTTGAGCCAGTAAATCAGTGTATAACATCTGAGATATAAAAACACACCTTGCTAGAGACCCTACATGCAAGATTTTTTTGAAGAACAGTTCCTGACACCCAAAAACACTGCAAAACATCTCAAGGGGCTTCACTGGTTATCAGAGACAAATAATTTCCCCATAAATCACATTAGTCCCTCACAGACAGTTCAAAACTTGCATTCAGTGTGACTTGAACACTAAACCAGAGGCTCTATATGGAAAAACTTCCTACAAAACAGCAACCAGACCCAGATATCTAATGTTCCAAGTGTGACTTGCCTTATTTTAGCATAGAGAAATTAAAATATCTGTCAGGTGTTTCCACTTCTTCACACCTCTTGTTCTTTGCTGCATGTTGTGAACAACCTCCCTTCCTGTCTGTTTTCGATGAAGCCTTTCCAGTAAGGAATATAACACAGGAATAGGAGTCCAGGAGCAAAACAAGAGAACACAACTTCCCAGTTCTGCTGGAAGCCTCAAGGCAGAGGGGATATTTCAACAGAAGGAAACAAGCCTAGGGACAGAGCAGTCCCTTCAGTTTCATATCAAGAAGAATATCTGAAAAAGGCCCTTATTTATTTAGCAGGAAAGTCTCTAATGAAGTTGGATGTCCTTGAGTGAGAAGAAAGAACTCAAAATACTGAATTAATCTCCTAAAAATAGTATAAATTGTTTTTTAAGTAATGTGATTGTTTGTTCACTATTTCCTTTTTTCTTCCCATTTTGAAGATGAGCTTATCCTAGACAAAACCAAAATGAACGTATTCCTTGTCCAGCCTTCACAACAAAAATTTGTCCCTGGGTGCTTCCAACTCCCAAGTTCGGCTGGGTGAAGAAATAACCACAAACTCTTCTCCAGAGCAAACAATCCATTCTTAACTCCACGGACTCTCACATGAATAAGGGTGAAGCACAAATTACAAAAATCCAGTTAGAGCAACCCAGCTCCATGGAAACTCTTTACAGAATGTGCGTGTTTTATTCCTTATTTAATGCAGGAGAGAGGAGAGGAGGCAATACCTGGGAATCTCATAAATTTGGGGCTCAGTTCTTCACTGAGATGCTCCACATTGAGGGGACTTTCCTCAGCCATCTCCTCTCCCCATTCAAGTGACAGCCCAGTCACCAGCACTATGAAGAAGCACATTTTTTACAAGCTAAGAAAGCAGAAAATCAGTATTTCCTAGAATTTAAATGTCATCTCCAACCTCATCACTACCAGGGGTATTTTTAAAAATGGTTTTAGCTTATGAGTATCCAGACCAAGAGTGAAGAAAAGGTTCTGCACCCTCCTCTTGCTTCACTCAGCCTTCTCAATTCCCATTCACCTCAGATCTCTTCACGTGTGCCAAGATAATCTACAATTACTTGCATTTGCAGTCTTAGCTTGTCACTTATAGCATCCATGTTAAAATTCACTGTTCCTTCCCACTTCTCCTCAGGAGTGCAAAACTTCCTCCCCCTCGCTCGTCTGCAGCAAACAAGGACACTCCTGAGAGGACACCACACTGCTTACTCTTGTTTTAAAGGATTTATCCCCAAAATGACTGCTCCAATGAGTCCAGAACAAGAGCTAATTTCCAAATAGTCATTTCTGACCACATTTTATTTTATAGAATAGTTTGGGTTGGGAGGGACCTCAAAGCTCACCCAGTTTCTGCCTCCCCCCTCCTCCCCCAATGGGCAAGGACACCTTCCACTATCCCAGGTTGCTCCAAGCCCCATCCAACCTGGCTGTGGACACTTCCAGGGATGGGGCAGCCACAGCTTCTTTGAGCAACCTGTGCCAGGGCCTCCCCACCCTCCTAGGGAAGAATTCCTTCCCAATATCCCATCCAACCCTGCCCTCTGTCAGTTTGAAGCCATTCCCCCTTGTCCTGTCATTCCATTCCCTTGCAAACATTCCCTGTCCAACTCAAGCCCTGCATGTCCATGAAGTCACTCTGGGCCATGTTCTGATGCCACTGAGTTGTGGATAGTCATGGATTTCTGAGTTACACAACCTCCCTTGTCCAGGGGAGAAGCCAGTGCTCCTGAAACAGCTTCCCAACCAAACCACACAGCTTCCTTATCTCCATGTTCACGGGGGATACTCCTAGGAGCTCTAAAACAATTGGATCTGCCACTCTTTCCCTTCTCTCATTTCATTAACGAAAACAAACCTTGCTAAGAGACACTGTCTTGTCACCCAGGCAACAGAGCCCTTCCCACTCCACATGTTCTTGGAAAACAACTCTCGAGAGCTGGGTTTGCACCATTCCAGTTTGGATCTGTGCAGAAACAGCCTAGCTGTGCACAGCATTCCAAGCAGGAAAATACTCCTACCTGTTAACTTGGCAGAATGGAGCCTGGCCAGGTAACTGGAGAGCTCCCTGGAAATGTTACTTAAGGAGCTTCATCTCTGTGACACAGGATAATCACAGAATCCAAGGCTGGAAAAGACCTCCAAGATCGAGTACAACCTTTGACCAAACACCATCATGTCAACTAAACCATAGTACTAAGTGCCATCATTATTAATAATAAAAATAATTAATAACACTGGCACAGCCCTAAAACCCACTGTGCTAGGAATACTAAAACAACAGAGTGACCTTCTGATTTCCTGAATAATATTTATTTTTTAACTCCAGTCTATGCTATAAAACAGATCTCTCTAAAATAAACAGCTTGCTTGGCATTATTCTCTGAAGTATTTCTTTATAACATGAAAACTACTCCTGCAATAGCTCATTTTTTTGTAAGCAAAAAGACATACTTTTATCCTGATATTGGAGAAATTTACAGTCTATGGTGCTAGGAAAGGACCTGGAAATGCCCTCCAGCATTAGTACATGAGGAACTAGGCACAGGTTAGGAATATGTTCCATGTCTCTTCACCTGAAGCACAGTGTCACTGAAGTGGAACAGTGTGCTTTTATTTAAAGGGAGAGAAAATAATGGCACTGGCTTGTTTACACTTTAATTTCCCTTTGTTTAGGATAAAACACTGCAGAGAATGTTACTTTTTGAAGATTATATTTACATCTGTGACAGCATATAGATGAGGCTTGCAAGTACTTATAAAAATCCCTCCAAAAATATTGCTGCCTTCTACAACAGCACTGTCCAATTTTCATAAATCCTCATATTTCCACATTTGCAGAAGAAGTGTGGAATTCTCTCTCATGGCTGTCTGGCTTCTGAGCTTTCGGGAAGAACTTTAGCCACAGTTTTCAAGCTTTGCTCTTAGGGCCAGGAACATTTACTCAAAAACCTTTGTTTTTACAAACCCAAAATTCCTCTAGTAGCCTGTATAAAGGTACCTCCCACCTCTCCCTCCTAAACTTACTGCAGAGCCATTCCCATTGTCCCTACACCTCTGCTCCTCCTGCCAGGAAAATAGGTAACTGTACAGAAAATTTATAGGGTTTCTTGTTGTGAAAAAGTAGCAGGAAGAATAAAAACCCTGGTAAAAAAATGTGTGTTGGGAACACTGGGATTTGAGAACAAGGCAAAGCACAAGGGAGGGGAATTTTAACCCCTTTACTAGGATGGCCCCACCAGAGTCCACCACATCCAAGCCAAATGAGGGGTTACTCCAGAGACTTAAAGCAAGGAAGCAAAAGCAGCAGGATTGAAGGATACAGACCAACCAGTGGGTGGCTGGAAATGAAAGAACCTGCTGAGGCGTGGGCACTGGGGCCCAGAATAGAGCTGCAGCCTGGAGGTGTGTGGGAGCCTGGCTGCTCCATGCATCCCAACAGCAGGAATGCCTCAGCCCATTGGGTATTTAACACAAGGTCTGGAAGCATTTTAGGAAGGGGAGAAAGGTAGTTAATCAAAACTGGTGTTTGACTCTGTTTTTAAACACAGATGTCAGATGAATGTTGTTAATTTGTTTGTGTTTCTTCCTTCCCTGCTGCACTCAGGGCCAGCATTTCCCTGGGGAATCCACGATGAGCTTTTCCTCGAGGTATATTGGAAAGGATGTCAACAGCAAGGGCAGATGAGCAGGATCTGAGATATTACAGATATTGTGGGACAGGGCCCCGAGTAAGCCTCAAGTACACATTTTGGTGGTGCACTTCTAGTTATAAACTTGACAAAAGTGACTTACATGTTAATCATCACCTTCTGCATGGTATTGGCAAGCCTTTTTTAATGTAAAGGTGATCATGGCCAGTTTGCATCAGGAGAGAATTTGGCTCTATGTAACTCAGACTTACTCTGACACTGGTATCTGATCTGTGTTAAATGTCCTCACCTATTACTTTAAAAAGGAGGAATTATCCCACAATGAAAGAAACCAAGCCTGGAGTTGTTCTGTTTTTGTCACATATAATGCCAAGATCTGTTGTGCATTTTCCTGTTAATCATCTTGGTAACCTTCAAGGAGGATTTAATCATTTCAACATGAGATCATAAGTATATTTTTATTAAAACTTATCAGCATACCTCTTTGTTTAGGCCATGTTAGGCAAGTCACTTTTGGCTTCTTTCAGAGATCTTATCAGAAAAATCTCAGCAACACTGTGGTCATTTGTTCCAAAGTAAAGAAGTGAGTGAAAAGTAAACCCAAATTCAGCCATTCCAGTAACTCAAAGCTTTTATGTCCACACTGACCTACAGAAAAGTAGGAGACAAAGGGAATTTCCAGTTAAGCTTGTGTCCTGTCTCCCAGAGCAGTAAACATCCCAGGAAGCCAGCAGCAGCCAAAAGGCCCATTGTGCTTTCTCCCTGGAATCTGTCTGCCCCTACAGGGACACTTGGCTCCTCAGGCTGACTGGGAATTTTGGCTAACCCCACTCACTACACAGAATGCCACTCAAGGTTCTCTCCCATTCCACAGCTACTAAACCCAAGGCCACAGGAAGCTTAAATGAGGAGGAACTGTTGCTGTGGGGGTACCAACAAAAGAAAAGTTCCTTCTAAAGCTCAGCACCCACAACCCACATAAGATTGAACAAGGACTAAAAGACTTCAGCCTCCAACCAACTTTACCCCTCAAAATGTTAATTAAACCCTTACCTTGGCCATTTCAGAGCCATAATGAATCATCACACTTGACCAGTTCACCTTTACTTCAAATCCATGTCCTTACACAGCCTGGCAGAAGCCCAAGAGCCCTGAGTCCAGCTGACCAACACAGTCAGGAATTTGAAAGACAACACTTCCCTGTTCTCCAGCCGCAAGGCTCAGCCAGACAAAAAAGCCACGAGGAACACCACCCACAGTTCCACCCTCACTGCATCTCCTTGGAGGAGACACTCACACTGAAGAATAATTTATTATGCAAGAACTAAAAATAATGCCAGGCCAAACTAGAGTGAATTCCTTTGAGCACCACTGGGATTCTGCTAATTTCCTCAAAAGTCTCCCTTACTTTACAACTCTCTTTGGATAGTTAAAAGACTGAAAAAAAAAAATCAAGTTAGAAGGCTCAGTGAGAAGTTGCCATTTCCAATCATAAAAGTCTTAAATAAGAGCATCAACACTTTTAAAGCATCCTCTTGCAGAGCTCTGAGCAAGTCTGAGGGCCAATATTTAACATTTCCAGTGTTGCAGTGACTGTACATAAATTTACCTTTTCCTAGAAGGCCTCTGTTGGAACATTTCACAAGCTAACAAGGTTGGCTTACAAGTAAGAACTTGGGGTTTCTTTTTATCCTTAGCTTGCAAAAGAGTTTTGAATTTTTTTTGTCAAGCATTCCACCAGCTCAGCTCTATTTTTTCCCCCTGATTTTACACTATGTGATCTAATTTGTTAATTTAAATTGCACACTTTCCAAGGAAGCAGTTACACCCCTTCTTTTAACCTCCCATCTCCAGCTGCTTTTTTTATAGCAACTGTGATATAACATTGTAGACATTTCAGAATATAAGAGCAACAAGAAAATGTTTTAAATATGTAATATTAGAGAGCACAAGTGTTCAGGAAAACACCAAGTGGAATCCTAGCTAATAGCCTGCTTACATTTTATAAGCTGAGAAAATTTGAGCTTTATCAAGACTTTTCATAATGCTCTATTTTTTTTTTTGGTATTACAGATATAGCTCCAACAAGCAGGAAGCAAAAGATTAACATAAGGATGTAGCAGGGATTCTGTTCTTGATTTGACAAGAGCTCCTTGTGGTTTCCAGCACACCAGAGCACGGAGGTGCATCCAGCAGGGTGTGTTTACAAGGCAGAGAACACTGCACCTGTCACACATGGCATGCACATGCAATATTCCCTGGAAAGCAGGGCCCTTTGTTAGCAAGGACTAGGATATGTATCATTTATTGTTTCCATCATGTACCCCCCAAGACCCTCTGTCTGCTCTGCCTCAAGGTAAAGCTCCAGACACAACAGCCTGAGGCAGGAGGGGCTCCAGGATGGGATGTGCCAGGCTGTCCCCTCAGGGACCTTATGGAAGCAACCACCCCTTTCCACAATCATATCCCAAGGAATTGTATTCCAATTACAGTCAGAAAACAATTTTCATTCTTCAACATATTGCTTCTGTATCATGTTTTTCTTATGACTTCACCTGTATTCAAAACACCATTTCTGGCAGATCTAATCTCAATTTCACTTTTCCCTGGCTTTCCAAGTTCCATGAAGTTATCCTTTCACCCTTTTCAGGCAGGTATTAAACACCTCACCCTAATGAAGCCATTCAAGCCCTGATCCCAAACCACTCCAAAAGGAGGGATGTTGGATAGATCAGCTGAGATACCAAATAAAAGAACCAAATATAACTTAACCAAGGCTACTTGATTTCCCACAAGTTTACATTGCAACATCTGATTGTTGGGCTTTGTATTTTCTATTAATATTAGAAAATTTGACAGAAAATAGACTTTTTCACCACAGCATGCCAAGGGCAAAGCCCATCCTGGGGTCAAAGGACTGTCACTATGGATATTCTCACTGAGGAAAAATATACATACTTAAAGCTCCCAGCTATTTAAGGAAGCCATCAGAGCATGAAGAAGAATCCCAGTTCAATGTTTCTTTGTGTAAAAAAATTGTTAAACAAGGCTTTTAATACATGCTGAAATGAGATCTGATACATGTTCTTGCTGTTCAGTGTTGTACTACACCTTGTTTTTATTAAACCTCATTTTCAGAGGTTTACCTAAAAACATTCTCCTGTTTATTTGCAAGAATGATAAAATTAATTAATCAAGAAGTAGATTTCTTTAAATAATCTTTCCTATAGAATAAACCCGGACTGGAAATCCCAAACCACTACCTTCTCAAGGCAGCTCTGGTACTTCCTCCTTGAAGTTAGCACTTACAGAAAACAAACCAGATGGATTTTATTATCATTGAGGGTAATTGGCTTCATCTTTCCACCTAAACTTCCCATGGGTTTGGACATCTTCCTGCTCATTCCAAATCTGCCCTTTAACCATACATGATTTCAGTAGTGAGAGCTTCAGACTTCAAAAAATCAGAATAAAAGCAGAATTCTGCTAAAGGCAGCATCTTATTTCTACCAAAGTCAACAGTAACACTTTCAATAATGACAGAAGAGATAGACTTGACTTCTGTTTTTACAAAATTTAAACAAAGAACTACAACCACTTGCAAGAAAAATACCAAAATCAAAAGAAGCCATCTTTGGAAGACTATTTCATACTATTTAAGTATTCCCAAATAGGTCTTGTTAATAACTCTTTATAACTACCTTGTCCTGCAGAAATTTTTAGTTTTGTTGTTTATGCCTCATAATTCCTTAATATACAGCAGGTATTGATATTCTGTGATACTTGGTAAGAAGAGAATGACTGGCACAGCATAACTATGTTCCTAAACTCCATCATCCTGGGTTTTTTCCATTTTTTCCTTCAAGCTTCAGGGGCTGTCAAGAAATATCAAATATCTCATTTGTTTTCTGTAATTTATGCCATTTTCCTTCTTTCCCTTCCCCCTTTGTTGAAGTTTCCTTCTGCCTGGACAGACATGTTCCTGATGGCTTTCCCGTGGAGTCTGGCTGCTGCAGGAGTTACATGGGTTGGGATGTGAATTGAGAACTACAAAAAAATCCTGGAAAGCCACAAATCTCGCTAGTGGTTCATTTTACTGAAATTTATGTGCAAGTATTTAACAAAAAACCCTCAACTCATTTCAAAATAACACCTAAGTTCCTTGGTGCTTTCAGTGACAAAGACTTCCAAAGGCAGGGAGCTGAAGCACATGGAGGCATTCCTAGAATTAAAGCCTCTCAAAAGGCAAGCTCAGGCTCTTTGATTTTGTTCTTGGTTTGAACATTTCTAAGTGCCCAGAGAATAAAAGATGTTTTCAGTTTTTGGCAACACCAACACCTTCGAAGCAAAACAACAGAAGTAATAATTTATAGGAGGAATTACGCAGACTTGCAAACATTAGCAGTGTAGGACTGGGGGAGCCACTCTGAAATTATAATTTCAGAAAATTCATGTCAGAACCGTTCATATCATTGTGCCTTTTATAAAAACAAGCTGCCTGGCTGTCCAGAAAAAACAGTCCAAGCACTATATAAATTATATCAGTTAAATATGAACTTCACAGCAGCTGCACTGAAATTCAGGACAGAGCACGTGTGGGATGAAGAGAGTGGTTAGACCATAGATCTGCCTCCAGATAAAGGCACTAAAAGCCTCCAGGAATTCCCACTCCAAGATAAGGACCGAGTTTTAAGAATATTTATGATGATATGACAGATTTTACCACCACACAGATGTAACTGAGATCAGGAAGGAGCTCAAGAGCACATCACCTCTGTGAGTCACATTCCAGGCTGTCAGGCTGGGTACCAGTAAAGGGAGGAATCACTGCAAGTCTTTCCAAAGGCACAGGAAGATCATTTCATCCTTTATAATCCCAACAAGCAGGACTAATTGCCATTTCATTCAGCACAGCACTAAGACACAAGTGCAAAGTCAGTCCCATTTCTTACATCACGCTGAATCCTTCTGTCTTTGGAGAAATGAGTGGTTGCTCATTCTGGTGGAATTTTCATTAGCAAACACACATGCAAAGACATCTGAAGTAGCACAACCGCTGCTACTGTGTACATAGATCCTACTGAGGGCAAACCTGCATTTATAACTAGTGTAAAAAAACATATAAAGAGCTATTTTTTACTGTGACAACTCCACACAGAATACATTCTCAACCCCATATAGGTTTCCAATTCCAGACATGCATTTTTAAAACAAGCCATCCCTCAGACTCTTGGATACCAATCACCAGAGCACATTTCCCCTTGGACAGACACACACAATTATTTAGGCAAACCAAACTCCTCCAGGAAACTGGAAATTCTGGCACTGGGAAGTCAGCAGATGTCAGAAGCCAGTTAGCAAGGACTTCTAGGAATTCATTAGCCAGTGAACACCTGTAATGCTGATCCCAAGCATTAAACACCCACAATGCCATAACCAACCCAGTACACAGCTGCTGCCTCAGTTTTCTTCACAACCAAGGGCATTTGGCCACAGAACTTGACAGATTATTAAATAATTCAAATTACATCAACCACTTTCCTGCCCTTGTATGAAATTCTAAGAGTGGACTTCAGAGCCCCAATAAAGCCAGAACACACATTACAAGTTCAGAATTCCCACACAGAACTTGGTTCTCTGGCTCCTTTGCTACAGGACAAAGAGCACAAGGGTTATTAGGAAGGTGCTTGCAAGTAAAGAAATGCATCTCTACCAGAGAACAACTTTCCCCCACAAAATAAAGCAGCAAAAAGGATTTTTATTTAATTAAAACATCCGTTTTGGCTTTAAACTTAGTACAGGATGTCACAGGCTTGCCTACATATGTTTACTGAAACAATGGAAACAAGAGTTCAGAATTCGAATATTGACAGATCCTCTACTATTGTGGTGTGAATCCTTCTGTTCCTTCATTCTTCAACTTCATGATAGAAAAAAACCTTCTCTCCTCTACGTAATTTTGCTTATTTATCTGTATATTGATCCAGTATGTAGAAAAATACTATGACATCTCCTTAATTTTTAGCCCTCTCAAATAGATAAAACTCCACATTTCAGCTTTAAATAATTATTTCCACCCCATTTTTAATTGTTGGACATTTTTAATGACTTACCTTTCCCAATACTAGAAGACAAAGCCCCAAAATTCATAAACATTGATGAGTCAATTTCTTAAGGATCCTTCATCTTCAAGGTGTATGTTAAGAATCAGTTCAGTGACCATCTAGGAAACCTAACCACTAGAATAATTTTCTGTTCTGGATATTAATTTAGAAATATTTTTAAGCCAAGAGTCTGATCTTCTACAAATACACCCAAACAACTGGTAATATAACTAACTCAAAGTTTAAGTCTACCAGCTTATGAAATCTGTGCTGAGCTTCTCAGACAAAGAAATCCAGCAGGAACTTCAACGGGTGACACCTTCAGACAAAAAGCAACACAATTACAGCTGAGATCCAGAATAGTTCATTAAATATTAATATCACCTGCTTTGCCTTGCTCCTGCAGCAGCAGCAAAAGGATAAAAACAGACAGAAAAACCTGCCCAGCTACTCAAGTTGTAGGTGATTGTTTAATGAAACTTTGACTTCTCCACCTGCGTTTGGAGATGGAGAACAAGTGTTCTGAATTGCTGGAGCAGGTTCTCTCCAAACCCCACAGACCCAAAATGCTGGATGGCTCCCAAGAACTGGTAAAGGGATGACAGTTCCCTACATTCCACAAAACACAAATCACTGATTTTATTAGGAAAAGACACACGTTTTTGTCAGACAGACAACTGATGCACAACTGGGGTGACCAGCAAACACCAACTGACCAAACCCTGAAGCAACAGAGCACAAAATAAAACCTTGTTATTCCACCTAAACACATTTACAACCCTTACAAGATTAATTAGAAAACAAACACAGAGAACCCTAAGGAGAACAAATTACCAGAACAGAAAACTATGCATAAACAATTCAGGCCTTTATCTGCATGTATAATTTTAACACAATTACATTTACCACGAGCACAGGGGACAAAAATGGTTGTGTGGCTGCAGCTTTAACATGAACCATAAGCAGCTCAAAGCTGCCACATTTAAACAGAGCAGCCACACAACTCTGATGGAAACCTGGCTGAACACCAGATCCAAGCAGAGACACTAAAGTGGGTGCAGGGAGCACTTAATTCACAGTAAGGAGTAGCTTTCCCATTCAGTTTTATGTGGATAAATCTTTCTGTCTCTCCCATTTTTCTCTCTTTACCGCCCTTGCAAATCAAGGCTACCTTGCCATATCTACAATCCATTGCACTCCTTAAGTGAAAGCTGTGTGTTCCCAGCACTCTGCTGGAACAATGTTGACTTAGGAACTCAGCAGAAAGGAGAGATGAAAACCAAGAAATTGTTTTAGAGCAGAGTTTAATGCGGCAAAGAGTAAGTATGAACAAGATCAGTGTGCCTAAATCTGCATAGACCAAGGCAGAGCAGCACCTCTCCATAATACCTCAGCTCCACATCCTCTGGTTTTATGCTCAAAACAGCCAAAATGTGCATCAACATTGGCAGAAGCAGAATCCCAGGACAGGCCAGGTGGGAAGGACAGTGGCTCACTCCCACCATCCCAGAGCACACAGCACAGGATTGGAATTCATAAACATTAGGTTCTGGAATATCTCCAGAGAGGGAAACTCCACAGCCTCTCTGGGCAAACTGTTCCAAGTTGTTCTTCCTCTTGCCCAGTGGAACTTCCTGGGCATCAGTTCCTGCCTGATCCTCTTGTGCCATGGCTGGGCCCCCCAGAGCAGAGCCTGGGCCCTGCAGACAGGGCTGAGGGCCCCTCTCAGCTGCGGCTGCTCCGGAGGCTGAACAGCCCCCACTTCCTCAGTCTTTCCCGGGCAGGGAGATGCTCCAGGCCCTTCCTCAGCCTCTCCCTCCATAGCCTCTGCTGGCCCCACTCCAGGAGCTCCCTGCCCCTCCTGTGCAGATGATCCCAGCTGTGCCTCACCAGGATTACCCCCCAACTTGCTGGGAATGCTCTTCCAGTGCATGCCAGATCCCATCAGCCTTCCTGGTCCCCAGGACACTGCTGGTCAGGGACAGCTTGCTGTCTACCAGGACCTCCCAGGTCCTTCTCTGCAGAGCTGATCTCCAGCAGGTTGGCAGGAAAAGTGCATAGAGAATGAGGGTACCACCCCAAACCTCCTGAGGAGGTTCCTTGGTTGCCAGTAAGTCTGTAGGAGGCAGAGACAGAACAGCTCCAGTGTGTAAGGGGACACCAAGTGACAGATGACAAGGACTAAGCTTTCCTTTTGAACTACATATCAAACATGGAAGAGAATCAAAGAACTGGGTACACTTTCCACTCCTGTGCTTCTATAAAAATCACTTTGTAGGCTGCTCCAAAGCAACAGAGCTTAAAGCTGGGGATTTTTATGTAAAATGATAAAGAGGACCCAAATCTGTTCCATGATGTTACTACGCAACATTCAAACTGCACCCTTTCCTGATATGTTTTTAAAGTAAAGCCAGTTTCAAAGAGAATTCCAGGTCCCAAGCAATTACTTATTACTTACAGTTCTTCAGGGCACTTCAGTGAATCCAGGGAGAGATTCTATTTGCTAAGGAATGCAAAACACTTCCCTTATGGCAAAATTCTTTCAGACAATGAAACTGCTGCTGGCTGGAGAATACAAATCATCCCAGCTCATCAAAAGGATTTTTTGGAAAGCAAATTATTCTTCATTAATTATTACTTTATATACATTCACCACTTTTAGCAGCTGTTTCACACAAATTTGTGTCTCTTGAACTGATGTGCAGCCCTATGAAATAACACAAAATAAATGAGGCATAACTATGAAGGTCACCTTCTCCCATATACCTTTCAGGAACCTGCAGCCAAAAACCCAGGACTTCAGTAAACCCTTCAAAAAATCCCAAATCAGGAACTTTTCATTTTCCAGAAGTTCAAGAGCATTTTGAGCTACCAAGTGGGACTGGGCACCAAAAAGCCTTTTAATATTTTAGAGTCAAAAAACCTCCCAATAATTA
Organism: Corvus cornix cornix; assembly: GCF_000738735.6. NCBI lineage: Eukaryota > Metazoa > Chordata > Aves > Passeriformes > Corvidae > Corvus > Corvus cornix. The sequence goes on along the minus strand of NC_047056.1, from coordinate 1,643,794 downwards.
ACAAGTTAAAGTTGATTGAGTCAAGGAAATTCAGGCCTGTCTCACTCTTCATCAGCAATTAACTTCATAATAAAGAAGCACAAATTTTTCAAGTCTGCATATTTAAAATTCTTATATAACTTTCTTTTAACAAGCCATGATGCTCTGTCTGGCTTCTCTGTTTTACTGCCAATATTGAATATATTCTTTCCCTTTTAAAACTGATTTCTAAATAATAAAGTTCTCCAAACAACTAAAAGTTCCAGACACCATGGTTCTTCAATGATGTTTGGAATTTTTAACCTATTAAAGAAAATCCTGGGAAATTATATTAATAGGGTAGTGATATACACTCCAAAAATTTAAAAAAAACTATAGGATTAGAGCATAACACAAGACATCACCTTGGTTCATCTTCCACAAATACAAATTAAAACATGCTTTAAACACTACTTGACTAGAAAAAAAAAAGCTTTTATACTCTGGGGCTTCTCAGAAGAGGCAGAAGAGATTACAAAGGAAGAGGGAAGAGGTTAATTTAATGAGGAAAAGTTATATATTAATAAGTAATTAATAATTATTAGTTGCTCTGTGACAAGAAACTTCCACTTAACTCACTGAATTCTGCATTCCTAGCAGGAATTAGTTCCATTTACTCCTAAACAGCTCCTTGGAGCACTGGCAAGGTGGGAAATGCTTTCGTAAACTCAAAAATCTCATTTCAATCAAACCTGCAAGAATGGTGTTTGAAAAGAGGAAAAGATTAAGAAATAAAAACTGGAATAAGCTTCTCTACATTGGCTAGAAATTTATTTTCCATTAAAACTGTCAACCAGCTTTACCAAAATAAATGATTTTAATTACACTTGACAATCCCCAAACTGCTGTATTACTTGCAAAAAAGTCCTGTTCAACTTCAGCCACCAAAAGAAAAATCGATATTTCAACTCATCCCTTTTCTCCTGGCACTGATTCCCCTGCAAAGCAGATGGAAACCAGCATTTTAGTAGGGGAGTTGCTGAGAGAAATATCTAGAAGGCATAAAATAGTAACTTCCACATATGCAAGTAGATTGACATCTAGTGTAAAAACACTGAACTACAAAGCCTATTCTACAGATCAACAAGGATTAATTTAAAATATTTTTTTAAATGACAAGAGAATCAAATCCTCCAAATACAAGCACCTTAAATAATTTTTTTTTTTTTAAATAGCTGCAGAGCCAAAACTCTGTACTCATACCAGTGACTGAGGAAATGCAGCTTCCAGCAGAGGAGAAATGAGATGTCAGCAGTGAATTAGAACAGCAAATAAGAAAATATCAGAAATAAAACATGGCAGGAAGGACAGGGAAGAGGAACACAGGCCAGACAGCTGGTCAATGAGAAGCCTATTCCAGTTCTGGATAAGGTGAAGTAGAAGAGCTAGAGACAAAGGAAGAGGGTCAATCCCAGGGCCATTCTTGCACGCTTTAATTTTAGAATTGTAACCAAAAGATCTTGGATACTCCCATTCCTGTGTTGTAGGCCCAGAGACTGATGAGGAGAGGTGTAAATAATCTCTAATCAACTGTGTTCTTTAACATAATGAATAGGGAAAGAAAGTTTATATGTTGTAGAAAAGACAAAGTCTTTTCTAAAGGCTTTTCAAAGTCATTCCACTGAAGATAGACCCCTTGTACCAGCATCATTATCCCAGAATTTAGCTTATTAAATATGTTTGGGCAAAGATGTTTCCATTCCTTTCAAATGAATTTCAAAGTAATCTCAAGAGTTTGTCACCTTTTTACTCTTCCCAGTATTGGTGGTACTGGCACAGACTTTAGACCTCACCAAATTTTCCTGGCTGTTTCAGCCCAGTTTTCATATTCCTGCCTGTAGTAATTTCACAAAAGCAATGTCTAAAAAGTAGTATCTTAAAAGCTGAGAGAAGAGCATCCAAACAATTCCTGACTCATTCCCAACTCACTTTCCATAATATTAGAACATCTGTCTGAAACCCAGTGATTCATTGTGTCCTGATACCCTATTGCCCTGAGTGATGGTGAATGACAAAATTAATTTTTTTTGAAGTAAATACAATTCCTCAGCTTGCCATTGACCCAATGTGTTAATCATTACACAACTGACAGTTTGTGCTGTTGTAGATACAGCCCAAGGGTTGTTTTGACTCAGGAAAACTCAGGACTCCAGGGAACCTCTGCACAATGAGTCAGAAGTGAGCCATGACTTTGGGATAAGCTCTAGAAATGGTAAATACAGCTGGAAAAATGAAACGAGGGCTGCTCCCAGGGCCATTCTTGCAAGGGCACAGGAGTGAGCACCACTCTGAACCAAACTTTCCTGACAGTAATGGCACTGTACACGCCAAGTCACCCAGAAAATGGTTCCTTGGCACCACTTAAAGCCTACAGAGTTCTAAAGTGAAAGCTAAGGAGAATTGGCTCAATCCCCAAGACCCTGCCAAACTCAAATGCATCCAGTTCTGTTTCTCAATCTAAGGATTTTCAGAAACTGCAAACAGGCAGAACCCAAGGAAAAAAAAATCCAAATGTTGTCCATTTTTTGTTTTGGGCTTGAAACCAAACAACAAAATTAACTGGAGAAATGCCCAATACAGCTCTGTGACCACCCCCAAGTAACTACTGCAGAAACACACTGAAAACAAGGGAAAGTTACATGGGTTTGGAACAAAATGCTTGTTTTGTTTTCCTTGAGTGTCTGAACTACTTTCTACATCCCTACCTGCTAAGATACAAAACCTCCACAGTCCAGAGACAGACTGCAGGGAATGATCCATCACTGATTCAGGATCTGCTTTTCCTCATTTGTCATATCACACTGGCTCTGATAAAAAAAATAAGACTTAAATATGTCATGGCCTTACTTGAACATAATGGATTTCTTTATATTTACTATTTTTTAATTAGGAGAACTAGACACCAGAGCAGCAAAGTGTGCAAGGAACCTGAACAGAGTAAGAAATAGCTGGAAGTTATTCATAATACTCTTACTATCTCCTTTTCACTAAGGATTAGTAATAATCCTTCATGCTCAGATTTATTAATCAACTGCCAAAAAGTCATGAGACCAGTTGAAATCTGAGATCATTAAACCAAAATTCAGATGTTTGCCTGCCTTTGGGTTTTGGCATTATCTCAACAGTGCAATATGGGTGGCTACAAACCTTTATTTAAAGGAGAATTTCAATTCCTATACAGTAGTCTTGTACCAAGCACTGGGGCCTTGAGAAAAAAAACATCAAGTATTGTCACAAATGTTTAATTAGCAATGCAGTCAATCAAGATGCTATCACTGAGTCATTAGTGAATTAAATATCAGTGTGCCTGAAAACAGATTTAAAAACCACATTCTCTATAATTAGCTAAAACTAACCTCCCTTTCTAGACTTTTTTTATTCAGCATCTAAAACACACCAGAAGTTATTTGCTAGAACAACAGCCCTCTTGGCATAATTTCTTAGGTTAAAAATTAAATTCTTTTTGGAGAAAGGTGTTTAACTTTTCTTAAAAAAATATACCTTTTCATCAAGACCCATATGCTTTGAAAAACCCCTTCCTGAGGCCTTCTTTATTTTTTATTTATCACTAGACAGATTAAATATCATCAAGGCAGAATTTCTTTGTCATCCAGTCACTCTGCTACACTACAGCAGTATAAAATAACCAAAACTTCAACTTAAATTGCCACCAGAGGATCTTGCTTCCTGTCAAGCTGGAACAGAGCCAGGACAAAAGTGCTCCTGGATTTCAGTGTCTGCTGGCCTCAAAACAGCTGTTCTTCCCTTTCTTGCAGAGGGACAGAATCTCCAACAAAAATAGAAGTACCTGGTTGTCCAGCCCATCTTACTCTCTGCTTTTTGAGCTGGTTACAGAACCAGAACTAATGTTTTCTTTTAAGCCAGCATTTAGAGTACTTCACCTTTTTCCTACCTCTTCAGCAAATCCCAGGATCATTGTATAAAAGCCATACAGAGGATACTCTGCTCTTGCCTAGACAGGGGTGGGGGGGGAATGTAGGACAGCCCTTCCCTTTTGTTCTCCTGTATTTAGATGTGACCTTGAGATGGATTCCAAAAGCCACTGGCACATTCCCCTGCTGATCCACTCTAAGAGCAGGGAAGCAGGCTGAGAACAGGGTTACCAACCACAGAGCTCCAAACAAGCAGCATCAACACTCCCTGGAAATGGACTCTGTGTTCCACCCACAGCCTGTGGCACCTCTGTGTCCCTTTCATCACCAACCTCCACTGGAGGATTTACCCAATCTTGTGACCAGCTCAACATGCCCATTCTGTATTTTGAGAGTGTGGATGAGAGAACTTATTCCTACCTAAAGACAGCTGTTTAAAATTAACACTTGCTACATACCAGGTATAACGTCATTGACATCAACACATTGACAGGACTACAGACTCTGTCCTTTCCCACTTTGTCCTCTGAGGTTCTCTCTAACAACAGCCACAATAAGCAGCTGCCTGCCAGGAAAACCACCATGCAAACAAACACCTGTCTGCCCTGGACACCGCCCCACATAACCCAAGGGGCTGCACAGTCCCTGCCTTCAGTGCTCTGGCACATCCATTCCTGCTATTCACTGGAAACACTGGGATAGGCAGCACAGATCACCTGGCCCAGAACAACAAATATTCTATTTCTGTCCAGTCCCCCACATCTCAAAGCACACACTCTGATTTAAACAAGCCAGAGGAGCAAGGGAGGTGTTTCCCATAACAATCCAGGGAGATATGCACAGGCACAATTCCACTGAAGGCACCTGGGCTCTGCACTCAGCCATCCATCTCAAGGTGAAGGTCATCCCTCTGGAAAGCCACATCAGCTGGAAAAACACTTAGAGCATTTCAGGAAGTACTATTTTCTAACCCCATGGTAACACAGACCTCTTTTAGGCCTTTCTATACGAGTCACATTCCCAGTGACTTGATCCCCTTGGGAGAAGACAAATTTCCATGCAGGACTCCAGCTAAAGCCATTAAGTTCATTTTTTTTATCTCCATTTGGGTGGATAATTAGGAAGAGGAGAGCTAATAATACAGAGTGGTTTCCTTAGGGCAAAGGCATTGGGCAAGCCTCCAGCAGGAAGGATTTTTAGCACAGGTCCCAGCACCATCCCAGAGTTTCAGCATCCCCTCCCACATCAATCCCACATGGCCAGGGGACATTTTAATTCCCAGGCACCCCCCCCACCACCACACTGCTTCATGCCTGAGCCGCATGTGCTTCAGTCTTGGCTTGAAACTCCCAGGTCTCCAGCAGGCATGGCTTGCATGTCTGACAACTACAAAACTCAAGATGATTTTTAACTCTATTAAACAACACCAAGCAAAATACTTAGCATTTCTCAGAACATGCAACTCAGTAAATACTGAGGTTGTCAGCCTTCCACATGCTCCTATTATTCCCAACCAGAAACATCCCATTTGATATTAGCTAAAATACTAAACCAGACACCAAGTTGAATAAATTTTTGTTAGCCTGCATAACTGTTCCTAAACTCAGGCAAAAGAGCAGCTTTCAAAGATGAGAATAATACATAGCTCTAATAAAATACTGCAGGTCTGGGGTTTTTTTAATGTTCATCTCTGGATCTATGAGCCCTCCAAAATCTGCTGTAAGTCAGAGAGCATGGGAGAGAAATCCTGCTGCTGCTCTGGTCCTACACCAAGCCCCTCTAAAAGGATAATGAAGACAGCATCACATTTCAGAAGAGATTTCCTGGATGCCTGCTGAGCTGACCTTGTTTACAAGTACTCACAAACAATTAATTGCTCATATGTTCCACTCCACAGTGCATTTTCTGCCCATACTATCCATATGGACATGAGCCAGAACAAAAATTTCTATGTAATTATCCAATTAATTATTATTAATGCTAGCATTTAACAACAACAACAAAACAGCTGGCATACATAACAATTGCTTCACTTCTGGTGTGTGAGAAGTACAAAGGGCATGCTTGTATTTTATAGCTACTAACAAGGAAAGTTGAACAGTTTTGAAGGACCAGAAGAGCAAAGAATAGAGTGGTGAAAGGAACAGGGAACAACTTGAATCCAGAGTCAGCATTTCTGAATTTCTGAGCAATTGAGCCAATCAGCTCCTCTCAGTACTAATTTACAAATGGAAACCTACAGCACATTCTCATTCTCTGGCTCTAGTCCTTAGTTTTACTATCTGTTTTTTGGTAGCAGGAATTTCATGTTGATAAAGCAGAATGAGGTCCTGACTGACTCCAGCCTATCAGGTTTTTTTTCTTTGTACTCTTGAACATTTTGCAATTAGAAAGATGGATTTCTTCTGGACCTGGCAGAAAGCAACAGCTCCAGCTGGGCCAGAGGAATCAGCTGATACAATAATGCAGCTGTAGGGCTTGAAGCAGTCCAAAAGCAGTTACTGGAAACTAGATAAGAGCATAATACACCCTGAAATTCTGGGCAGTGCTTCACTGACATTAGTTAACCAATGCACAGAGCCCCAGCAATTTACAGGGAGAAACTCTGTTCAAAGGATTAGCATAGGACCAAATATCAACACACCCACAACTCCCTCTAAGCTCCATCACAAATTTGCCATAAGAGACTGTACTGATTCTGCTCTGTGCCCCAGTTCCTCCATGTGCAGCAAGGGAATAATCTGTGTGTAACACTCACCAAAATTATCTCCAATTTTAATTCACATTTGAACTAGGAATTTAAAAAACAAGTGTTTACCAAATTTTGCCTATGCCCTCATTCCAAATTTAGGTACTCCCTTCACAGCTCTCAATTTCAGCTCCACTACAATGGCAAAAAGCAATTATGAACTCCGGTTTTGGAAGTTGCACTGCACTGCTGATGATTTAGGACATCACAGACTGCAGTAAGAGCATCAATGCCCCCAGGCTGGGTAACAGCAGGTCCTGACAGCTGAACTTAACACAAAACTGCTCATGTGTTGAGTGAGCTGGACAAGACAAACCTGGAAAACACAGAAATCCATTAGATCTTGACCACATCCCAGCCAGGGCTTTTTAAAATACACAGACACAAGGAGTGATGTTTGTGATGAACAGCAAAGGTGTTTTCCCATTGCTGAGGTGGAGTGACACTGCTCAAGCAGCTTTCCAGCCAAGCAGGGAGCAGCTCAGGCAATAGAAATCTGCAGCAGCACAATTCCATCTGTGTACGCACTCCCAACCATGGGTAGGTTACAGGTGTTACTCCTTGGAAAACTGATTTGCTGGAGGTTGAACAGATTCATCTCCAAAAGGAACTGAATTTGCAGTTTGCTGGGAGTATTCATTCCAACAAAGTGGAGCCCTGCAGCTCCTTATCAGCCAAAGAAGACTTCAGTTTCCAGGGTCTAGCTCCTGGATCCATAGCCTGGAAGAGCAGGGCAGGTCAGGGAGATCTCACACTGGCAGCAGGCAGCTGCTTTTCTCCACCCCTCCTAGAATACCCACCCAGACCTTCACCTTTTCCTAAACTCTTGAAAACCTCCCCTGCAAACCACCAGCCATCTAAAATTAAAGATTATTTTAACCCTATCCAGACCTACAGGGAGGTAGAGCTGTGCTGCCTGAAAAGTTTCTAGCACAGACCTTAAAATCTAATTTCAAGGAAGGGTTTTTATTATACAGTGAGCAGAGACAGAGGCTCAGGATCAGCATTTATAGAGTGTAACAGGATTCCAAGTGAGCTCCTACATGATACACCAGACTTGTTCAGATCCAATATAGTGAATGAAACGTCATTATACAATCACTGTGGGATTTGCAAACTGGAATAGACTGGGGGATTGCTCCAGATGGTTTGTTTTGTAGAACATTAAAATTCTACAGTTCTAGAGAGTCAAAAAGGAAAGGAAAACTCCTTGCCCAGGATCCTCTCCCACCAGAATGTCCATTGGGAGTTCAAGCGGAGTTCAAGCAAACTTTGCCCAAACTGAGTGTCAGCTGCCCAATTTTAAATTGAGCATTAATTAAATTTAATGCCTGTTGGGTTTTTGTTCTTAAGTTAAAAACTCTGCCTTTCCCCGCCCCATGAAGTTCTGAACACTTTCCAGACTGATTTTCTTTGTTCCTTTGGCAGCAGGAAGAGCCCAGAGCATCACAAGAGCAGAGCACAAATGTGAACACCAGCGGAAAGCATTGAAGGTACACAAGCAGAGCATTCATTATAGATGAGCCCAGCCAGCTGTTTCACCCCAGCTATGGAAAAAGCATCTCCAAGAAAACCAGCTTTGAAAAGAAAGCTTCTAATCCAGTCACAGAGTGACTACAGTAAATCAGCTGGAGAGCAAAAGACTGGCAGACCAAACCCAGGACTTCTCCAAGTGATTCTCTCTAGAGAGACTTCAGGATTCCCCTTCAGAAGAGGCACATAAAGACAAAGATACCAAAAGTAGTATTAACTCTGCACAATAGCTGGTGACATCTAGCACAGCTCAAGGGAAACATCTCAGGGCACCACCTTAAGCAAATAAACATCGTATTTCCCTGGAGAGACATACCAGGGAGAGGAGGGAGGGGCTGGGGAAAAAGAAGGCAAAATTGAGTTACATGATGAAGTTAACCTCTGAAGTTAGCATCTGAAGTAACTTTGATTTTTCTGCTGTTGGCAAGTGGTGTATCTCATGTACAGAAGTGTGAAACATACTCCTTTTTGATAAAAATATGGTAAATAAACTAAACACAGCTTGCCAATGAACCAAACCAGAACTATAGTAATTCAGGGAATAAAACAAAACAGCAACATCAATAGGCTTCAGAGCTCCTTCCCCATAAAAGCTGGAAGTAGCTTCCTCTCCCTTTCTGGTTAACATGGCATAAGGAATAGAGATTTTGCTTCCAGTCCTAGATTCACCTGGCTAAGGAAGGGCTGAAATCCCAGAAAAGACGCTTTTCACCACCACAGCATTGATAACATCAGTAGCAGCAAGACCCATGATTTGTTCATAATTACACCAGTAAATTCACATCTAAATCCACCCACTCAGCACAGGGCTCCCAGTTAAGTCTGCCAAACACTGTCCATTGGGGATACACCTTGGTATTCCTGTGGGAGAGCTCCTGCTGTACACACATGTGATGTAAAACACCTGGAAAAAACATTCCCTCCCAATTTCCCACCAGGAGCAGCTTCACCTAAATGTCTGCCCAGTTGTGACACCCCTTTTGGGGACAGTAGAAGCATCCTCAGATCTTCTCACCCTCACATTAGCAACTCTAATATTAGTTTAATGTTGCTTTCTCCTATGGATTACAAACAAATCTCCACTTCAACTCTTCATCCCTCCTAAGACAGAAAAATGGTCATAACAGGCCTGTTCCCTGCTCAGTAATTTTCAAATATCAGCACACCAAAAGGAAAGCAAAAAAATTGCAGTTCAGAAGTTGTTCTTGAAGAGTCACATGAGTTGGTTTGTATTTTCAGAACTTGTTTGAACTATCACATCCAGAATAGGTTTCGAGGAAGCCTACACTTAATACATGCTTTTATTGACAATTACCAGTTTGTTGCCAAAGATCTATTTTTGACTGTGTGCACAGTTACCCACCCTGATAACCTAAATAACAGCCATATAAAAATCCTAGTTTAAGCTGAATTTTACTCAATAGTGCCTCTCTAAGTGTTGTGATGGAGCACTAAGGACATGTAAAACACTTTATTCAGCACAAAAAGCCAAATTAATGGCTTTGAGCTGCACTACATCTGACTGCATCAGCAATAACAGAACACCTTCACTTTAGAAATATCAAAGCATTACATGTGGCCCAAATAATACCAGCATTAAAGAATGCATAAATACTCAAATGAACAAAAAGCTCCCAGTAGAAATCATGCATTACATTGGAAATTCTATTTTGAAATCAGTCTTCCCCAATGCTCAACCATTCCTTCATAGAACATAGGTATTGTGGTTCAGTTAAGATTAATTTAGAGTCAAAACAAGTTTGACTTCCCAGTGTGGAAGAAAGGCACATGACTCCTAATTACGCAATAAAATGCCTAAATTGAATGTTCAAACAGCTCAGCTTGCCTGTGTTTACAGTACAATCCAACACAACCTTGCAATCCTTCCTAACTGTGCAGCAGGGATGTTGGAATTGAGTGTTCCCACAGATACCCAGCAATGAAGCCAATAAAAGTCTGGAATTCCATAGCAAACTCAGCCTTGGTTACTAACACTGCTAAAGGACTTGGGAGCATTAATGCAACATCCACCAAGAGACAAGAAAAAAGTAAAGCATCTCACCCAACATCACAAAGAGTTTTCCAAGACACTACATACACTAACACTGCTTACTCCAGAGCCAAAATCCCAGAAACTCAAACCTGTTTCAAGGACTATAATCTGGTAAATGCTTTATAAACAAAAACACTTCAGTGATAAGAAATGGAAGCAGATACTTGATAAAGAATTCCAATTGCACAGAGCTACTATTAAAAAAAAAAATCCACAAGGTCATGCAAGGCAGTTATTTTTATACTCCAGCAGAAGAAACAGGGGTGTGGAAAACATTTTTTGCATTATTCTATATCCAGAAAGACCTAAGCACAGCTAAAAGCTTTTGTGGTTTAAGGCATTGCAGGGAACAGGCACATCCAGCACAGTGGAAAGCAGAGGAGCCTGCCAGGAGGCCACTGCTATTTCTGGCTGTCACTGGTGGGTTGGGTGACCTTCAGGGCACAGGGACGCCTCTTCCCTCAGCCCCTGTGGGCATACAGGGAAAAGTGCCTTTTCCTGGGCCCCAGAGGGACAAAGGACAGGGGAATTCCCTTGGGACACTGCACAAGATGAGCCACTGGGCCTCTGGTTTTGTGCTGGAACCATGCACAGCTCTTTCAGCTAAACAGCTCACTCACATTATTCTCAGTCACCAAAAACTCCACGTTCTGACCCATTCCTTGGCTTTTAAGCAAAGTACAGTTGCTACAACAAACTGATTCGTTCATTTGTCTAATTTTACATGGCTAAAAAACCCAAAGAACAAAATTTACTCCCATTTTTCCCAGGCCATCATCAGTAACAGTTCAGTAAATTTCATTTACACGACCAATAACTACAATATCACAATTTAGATTGTCAATTTTAAGCAATAAACAATTATAGAGAAGAAATTAATACCTCTAACATTCAGTATGAAAAGAGAATCACATTTACCATTTTATTACTCAAATATTATCGCTTAATTCAGTTTTCCAGTATACATGTACTGGAAAGGTATAGTCTTACCTTTAAACAAAAAAATATAATCAAACCTCAAAAATCTAATCTTGTTATATTTGGAGCCACACTGAATTATAAAATTCCCATCATCTGCTATTGATTCACAGAAACACTGTAAATCACCTTCAGCAGTGATTAATGTAAAAACTGTTCTTCATTGCCATCATAAATGAGAACAAATCTAACACCTTTCACTGGTTTGCATTTTAACAAAGTTAAAAAAATATTAAAGAATGTGATTTTCATTTCCCTCTGCCCTTTTCTCCAAAATCTGTCACTGTCAGCTTCCCAGCAACAGCACGTCCCAGGAATATTTCAGCCATACTACTGTGGCACATCTCTGCCCCACTGACAAGATCATGTGCAAATCAATGTTAAGGATTCGTCTCCTAAACAACACTTCCAGTTTGAGCAAAAAACTTTTAAAAATCTTTTTTAAATGGAGAAAAATCTCAAAACATTGACTAAAATCTGTTCATTTTATAACTACCTATCAATTGGGTATTAAAATCTAGAATTTTTTCCACAGGCATTTTTTAGTAGCATTTAGTTCTATTTAAGGGCTATTCTCTCCAAACAATTAGAAATTATAGAGAAAAAATATTTATTCAATGCCAGTTGGTACAGACATGAGCCTTGGGTACACCTCATTACTGAAACAATGACAAATATGATATTAACTAATACAGAGTTTCCTTTTCCTCTTCTACATGGCAAAAATCTGGACTTTTCTATGCATTTATACGCTAAAGTAATTTAAGTCTTGTGCCACTTAAATCTTAATTAATATTAATTCTTCTTAACTGACATTGATAATAAAAATTACAGCATTCAAATGAAATTCGCATTAATTTCCTAATTAAAACCCATTTCCAAGACAAGCCATCTATATTTAGAATCCTGCCTTTCTCCAGAGACAGGAAGAACACTCACTGTGCTGTTACACACTTGTGTCTCAAAAATGTCCTAAGATTTCACATTTTCAAGTGTCAGCCTGATTTGAAACCTTGGATTTTTGGAGCAAGTTCTGAATTTGGCACTCTACAAAGACTCTTATCTTCCTTTTTTAATTGATAACTAAGGAATTTGTCATCAAAGTTCAAAAAATTCTCCCAGGAAAGCAACTTCCAGCCTGTCAATGCAGGTTGCTGTGGCAACAACCACCATGACAACACAGGCTCCAACATTATTTAATGGGTAAAGTGGAAAAAACAGCACAAGACACTATAATGAACCCTGTGCTGTGAGTTGTCCTGGGAAAAAAAAAATTAAATAAAACAAAGGACTGTACTCCTCTACCCCATTTTTTTTTTATCAGCAGCTCATACCTGGGCTGGCAAAAAACCACCTCCACTTTTATATAAAACCTTATTATGTTACAGAAATGGTGCAGCTCTGCTTCTCTTGTGACTTGACAGGTAAAACACTCTGAAAATGAGCTTTTTTTTCCTACAGATAAGAGGTGTGATCAGTGTGGAGCAGAAGCAGCAACGGGAACAGGAACATAAAATACAGTGAGGAAAAAGATGGATTCCACCATAACAAACTAAAAATAGATTCCCTGCAAACAGAGCATGGACCATTTAGGATCTTCAGAACTAACAGCTCCATCTAGAGTTAAAAACCAAGGGATATTAAAGCAAGCTGACAGGTAAAATGTTCTTCAGATTCCTTAAAAACACCCTCTAAAACATTCTCCAAGGTCTCCCAGTTTCAAAATTGGCTTTAAAATATTTTAGGTTCTCAGGGATCTTACATAAGTTTTTCTCATTAAAACCAAACTGAAGACAAATTTGAAAGGAAAATATCCAAAATCCAAGTGTGCTCATCCATCCTTTGGGCTTCCTGCATCTCAGTGACATTCCCACTGCAATCTGAGGCTTGGGGAGGTTGGTACATTTTGCCAGTTTTCAGTGGGATCAGGATTTTAGCACCACAGAATGTCAGTCAAGGAATCAGCCTCCCAGCACTTCCAAAGAAATTCATACCCATGTTCAACACTAAATGAATGGTCCAGTCAGGGATACAACTTCCTGCACATGCAGCACTTCCCAGGTCCCAGTTGTTCACACTTATTTAAAATTTAACACTGATTTCTGCAGAGCCAGGATGCCCCTGCTCAGCTGTTTGCTCCAGAGCAAACTATTTTGCACTACTTCTTTCAAAGTAATTTATCATGATCACATTTTATGTCTGCTAGGCCTCTTGCTCCTCCTAAGTTATACTTTACCTTGCAACCTGCACAAAAAAATAAAATATAAAGCCATTGCTTCTTAATCTTGAGCCTGCACTGGGTACATTGTGGCTGTGCCTCACAATACAATTAGTGATGCAAAAATAGAATAAAAAGGGGCAGAAAATGGGGAGCTGCTGGAAAACCATTGGGTTAGATGTCTGCTGCATTCCTGCTCCAGAACAAAGGCAGGCTTTGTTAGTCACTCCATGCTTCTGGCAACATTGGAGAGCCTCATGGGCTTTTTCCCACATTTTTTACACTTCCCCTATCTTTATCATCCTCTCAATCCCTTAGTCATCTCTTTCTCCCTCTTATAATGCTTTGTCTATTTACCTGTAGAACCTCTACTTTCCAATGGCATCCCTACTCTTTTTAGTCCATGTGCTGTGCTCAATTCTATTTAGCATCATAAATTGATAAATATTGTTTAGGACAGACCAAAACACCTTTACTACTTCCCCCTAAAATACATTAACATTAAAAACCCAGAACCAACAAAACAACTATCAAATTTGATTACCATCACCATGTGATTTTTAAGAGTGCTGCACCTGTGAAAAATCAGGCTGGTCCATGCTTCATGTTTAATTTAAAAGCTGGAGCAAGTGTGAAAATATTGCTCTAAATGACACTGCACAAACTGTTCTGGAAAGATTCCTGCAGGGGAACAAACATCAGCAGGAACCTTTCTTGAAATATCTGACTATTGATTGACTCACTTGTTTCTCTGCAAAGTGTTTGGTTTCCTTGAACATGGAGGAGCTCCAAATTTTTAACAAGTGTCATCACAGTGTCTTTAAGTCCTGAAAATCTAAAACACAAACCAGAACCTGCACAAGCAGATGGTGATGGAATTTCCTCCTGATGATTTATCACATTTGGAGTACAAATTATGTTTAGGGTTCTTGGTTTGTATTAACTTTCCACAGCAGAAGCAAGCCCCATTTTGCTGTTTTGTTTTTTAACTGTAGCATTTTAAATAACATTTAAATCTGAGAACACAGTATTATGAAATTATAGCATTACAAAAAATGCTGAGAAAACCTTTCAGAACCTCAAAACCATTTTGATCTGTTATTCACTAGTACCAGCAGAGAGAAATAAGGGTCTTTCAAAGGAGCAGCTCAGACACGAGAGTTCACTTTTCACAGGCAGCTTTACCAAGTTAATGCCAAAAATAAACTCATTACCTTTTCCATATATTAGAGAGCACAGAGGGAGCAAGGAAAAGTCTTTCTACTTCAGAATTTTACTCCAGGACCCCAAATTTAATAATCCATGCTTCAAAAACCACACTTTGACTTCAGCATTGCTGCATTATTCCCACGTCAGAGGAACACATTGATTTCCAACATGAAATACAGAAGCAGCAACTAGAAGCAACTTTTTATTTGCTCTGGATGCATATTTTTAAACAAAAAAGCAGGACAATAAATAGAAAACAAATCCTGGTTTCTCACAAGGTCAATTTCTGTTCCAAGTTAAATAAAAATATGGCACCAACACAGAAATTCACAAAACACAGAGAGATCAGGATATTAACAAAATTCTTTGAGAAACTAAGTGTAAACTTGATATAAGAAAAAGCGTGATATTTCTCTGGCTTTGTAAATGTTTTGCAGCCCAAGATAAGCAACCTCATGTTAAGCACAAACCCAAGGAAAATGATTGGAAATCATTTAAAACTCTTGACTAGAAAGTGCAACACTTTTCTGTGCACAAATCCAACTTCTCTTCATCCAAGTTCAGTATTGAAGCAATTCCTGTATGGGAGAGTGTTGGCAGAACATGCACTGCTAATTTCCCATCTGGAAAAGGAAAGTTCTGCCCTCACTCATTCTTTGTTGAGAGAACAAACCCCTGAAGGATTTTTTAAAGTTCCCAACAATCTCCCTGTATACCCTCGCAAAAAAATGATAGTTGGAAGCAATTCAATGGGGCTTTGTGTTTTCTCCAGGCATCATTTCCTCAGTGATAGCTTTAAGCTGGAAACTGGCAATTTCATAATGAAAATTATCACCCATTCTTTAAAAGACACCAAAATACTTCAAAACTCATTTCCAAAGGCAGAGACTGCATGCCTTGGTCAAAATGTGTATTTATGTATTATGGGTTTTTTTTAAATCAGGGAAAAAAATTAATATTTAAACAGTTTCCTTTAAATTGTTTTAAGCACAGACTGAAAAAGCACCTCAAGAAGTTCTTCAATTTTTTTTAAACAAGAAAAGTTTTGATGAATTAAAAAACAGATCTTTAATCACATGAATAAAGGCTTTCTTTTCATTTCACAAGAAATGGGGACGTTAAGGAAATACATTAAACTGTGTGGGTTTAGAAACAAAACCACAGTATTTTCTAAAGCTTAAAGACTACTATACAGCTTAAAGAATGCACCTCCTTACCTCCACACTGAATGAAAACACTGTTACATTACTGAAACATGGATCTACTTGTCACTTTGTATTAAAAACACTTTTGCAAATTAATGACAGTAAGAAAAAAAAACCCACAAAAATACTTACATTTTATTCACTTTCTCTTCTGGGCCCTGAACTTGGCCTGTCACAGTTCCTTGGCTGGTATTTTTAACCCAGCCAACCACTCCTAACTTCTTGGCTTCCTGTTCTGTGTACTGATTTGGGAAATGAGAGAGGACAATCAGTGCCAGCACAGACACCACCAACAGAACACTCAACCCCCCAATTGTATTTGCATAGTTGTAAGAGCTACATCTGAAAAATAAAAATCCATGGGTGATACTCATCTTCAGGCACTCAGATGTTCCCGGCAGCTCTGCAGTTGCAAAAGGCACAGCCCATTTCCCAAAAAGAACAAGATTTCGATCACAAAGGACTCCACTTATCCCACACCATTCCCTTCTACCTACTTTATTCCTTTCCATAGCTCCTATCACTGCTTATTTGACCTTTCAGCCACCACAGTTTATAAACTCATTAAGTCTGCTATGTGTACAAGCTTCCCAGTTCCTTTCCTCCAGCTCCTTTTCAAGTCCTTTCCACCTGACTTTCACCCTTTAAATTCTACCTCCAGCTACTGCATTTCTACTGACAAACAGCAGCAAAGGTCATAATCTAATTACTAGGAAAAAAAACCCCAAGCATATTTTTGCAATACCAAAAAGTTATGATTTCCCAGCAACTCATTTGTGATGAAATTCACAAAGAGCAAGAGCCAAACTTCAGGTCTATATGAGCCCATTCCAAAAGACAAAACATGTTTTGGGGTGATTTAGCCAATGAAAAAATGGTTCTAACTATGAAGAGTGTTTTCCAAGGTGATTATGAGCAGCTTCTCCAAACTAATTTGGCCAAAGGCACAGGAATGCAGCTACAAACCTTTTACTCAGTACTGCAGAGCAGCTCAGGACTGGCACTGAGGTGTGTGTTCATGGGGCTCCAGGTCAGCTCAAAATAAGGCACAACAAGCCTGGACTTACCCTTTCTTCCTGATAGAATAACTCAATTCAAGGCAAACTCTACTGCAGTCCTCTATTCATTTCCACTTGGCACTATTTCACAATATATATAAACTATACATAAAAGCTTTCTGATTTAATATTAAGCATGGGCCCCTATTTTGAGACAAAACCAGTGTTCTTACTTTAATTGTGTCCTCTTGTTTCATGGGTTTCTGTGGAATGCAAAGCCACCTGCTGCACGTTCAGAGCTGCTGGAGTCACTTGCTCAGGGTATGAGCCACAGAGTGCTTAATCGCAGCACATTTTTTCCACTCTAGCCTTCCTTAAATACAGGTACTACGTTGCCATTTGAAAAATTAAACTGAAACACCTTGTTTCAGATTTAACCTTTCTAAAGATTAAGGTGTTACCACATTCTTGTAGCTGTTATATCACGAGTAATCCAAACCACAATCTACACAAGCAACACATTAGTTAGTAAGCTTTTAAAAACCCATTTTAATATAAAACCGTTTTAAATCTACTCACAGTACTTAACCATCCAACCAAGCACTCAAAGTTCAGGCTGGATATATTTACACTCCACAGACCTGCCGCTGTATTTTTAGCGCTGGAAATATTATACCATCAAGTATAGCTAGTAAACCCAGCATTGCCTTACCATCCTGAAACAAACACCTAAAAAAAGAAAGAAAAAAAGGAAATCAAAATAGCGTGTGAGCATATCACCTGCAGGAATTTCAGTCAATATAAAGGGGCAATAGTGTGCATACAAGTCACCCGTGGTGCTTTATTATGGAAACTTCAGGGACATTAACATTAGGGGAACTGAACAGAACTTGAGTTTGAGCCTTCCCTTCGTCACATGATTATTATCACTTACGTATTTAAGTGTTAATTAAAACGCTGCAGTGTCTGAATGGGAAGGACGGGAGGGGCATTCCCACATACCCGCGCTGACAGAAGCCACAAGCGCAAGTGCGAGGAATAGGAACTACTCTGGACAGAGCAGCCTGTGCTCCCAAGGGAGCCGAGCCTTAAGGCGGGGGAATATTTAAAACAATCTAAAACAAAACCAAAAAAACTTTCCCGACCCGCTGGGAACGCCGGCAGCGGCTCCGCCTCCCTCAGGCCGCTCCCACCCCGCGCACGCGCGGTGCCACGCCGCCGCCTCAGCGCGGCGCCCCTCGCCCTCCGAGCGCCATCAGCCCGCATTACCTTGCAACCCCGCCCGAACACTTCGTAATCCACGGATTTGAGCGCGGCCGGAGGCCTTTGGCCAGGGTGGGACATGGCAGCGGCGGAGGAAGAGCCGCTGTTTGCGGGCCGCCGGTGCTCCGCGGGCCAGCGCGCCCGGACGGGAGCGCGAGAGGCTCAAGCTTACCGCGTAAGCGGCCGCCTCACGTGGGGACGGGGCGGGCTACGGCAACCCCGGGCAGAGCCCTGAGGGGAAGGGGAGAAGACCTGCGTGTGAGGGAAGAACACCCGATAGCGGCGGGCGGAAACATTGCTCCTCCTGTGAGGGGAAACACACCTGACAGCGAGGGGAGACACAGCTCTTCCCGTAAGGGAAAAACATCGCTTCTCCTGTGAGGGGAGAGCGCCCGACCCCGAGGGCGGGAAACCGCTCCCGCCGTGAGGGACGCGGCCCCGCATCCCTGAGGGGTGGTCCTACGGAGCCCTCATAAGGTGTCATTCCCACATCAATTTCAGGTTAGAAATACGTTGAGAGAACAATGTCTGAACGGGATCGTCTCCTCCTCCAGGGCTGATGCTGCCACATACACACCTGGAGTCCCCACCTCAAGCATCCAGGGCACAGGTGAGCAGCATTAGCTTTTCCCAGGCCTTTACAGGAATCATTGAGAACAAAATGTGATCCATACGTTGTCGAACTGAGGTAATTTTCCCTGATAAGGTGGGAAATTACATAGTTGAAAACGAAAACATAGGGAAAAAAACCCCCACATTCATCTCGGCAATCCTTCCCTGAATTGAGGCTGAGTTACCAACTTACCTCACATGTCCACTTAACTTAAAACTTCACCCGGAGTTTTAACAGCTTCTCTCCCCTGTGCTGGGGCAAATGCCAAACTCCTCAGCTGGAGGAGCAGACCCCAGAGAAAGAAAGATCATCACATGCAAACTGTTCACCCAACTTTCAGTGGTATCTATTAGCATTAGCAAACCTTTCTAAAGCTGTCATAACATAATTTCTTTTGTCTACATGCTACATATACAAAAACAAGTCAAAGACTGATTATTTAGTAGGTTGAGTCTCCAAGAACACACCACTAAGGTTTTTCTCCGGTGTGTTCTATGTCTGCTTGAACTTTAACTCTCCCCCCATTATTTGCTTTTTTTTGTAAAAAAGCCCCAACTTTTCAGGCAGAATTCTACATTAGAAACAGCATTTATCCAACCTTCAAGATGAACTCTGACTGCTCTCACTCACCAACAGATAAAGGTAAGTTAACAGCAACTTCACAATAAAAGCCAAAATAGTTTTATGTATGCTCTCCATTAAGCAGTTTCCACCCACCTGCAAGTTTGTGTTCTACAGTAATACAGCATAACCTGAGTTGTCCACAGGTTTGGATCTTAAGACTAGAGGGAGGTTCAAAATAAAGTCCTAGAAAAATAATGAAATCACTTTTCCAAGACACCCCAGTTAACTAGAGAAACAACCACTCAATTCAGAACAGAACACAAATATTCACATAGAAAAAAAAAAAACTTCAGTATAACAGGGAATAGAAACACAAAGGACAAAACATCATATGCTTTAACTACATAACACATTAAATCAAACCTTTGACTTTCACAGAGATCATACATTTTTCTAATGTGGAATCAGCACCATTTTGTTTTGAAAAAAAGAGGAGGAGAATACAGAAAATCTTTTGTAATTTGCTGCCATCTGGCAGCAGTGAAGAGCAAGACCACTAAAAAATAGATTTACAGTAGCAGTTTATTACACTAAAAAGCCACAGAAGCCTTGAAAGCAGAGCTTATCCTGGTGCTGATGACACTTTGCTATTTGCCGATTCCAGCACTGGCAACAATGACACTTACTATCACTACAGTCTTTGATATTTCATTTATTTGTCATAATATTTTGCCAGTCTTTCCTTAGACAAGTCCAACTTTCTCATTTCATGAGAAGTAGCAGAGAACTCCAGAAGATGATAACTGTGAACCATTTAATATTTTGCTGCCTAAACAATCAAAATTAGAAACCAAAGGTTACTCAAACACAGTAATTAGCAAGAGAGCTTTAGCACACAATACTAAGAAATGCAGGCAGCCTGCATGGAGTTCTGAATTGCCCTTCCACTTCCAGCTGTTTATTCCAGGATGGTGGCATTGGCCTAAGGAGAACCAGTTGGCTGCACTTCCCAAAGCTACAGCCAGTTGTAAAAATAACAATAACACAATTCAGCACCAGGCCCTCTGCCCCACCTCTGGGCATAAAGCCTTTAAAAACTCCCAGTATTCACTCCAAGCACAGTAAATCTTTCCAACAACACTGGGTTTTAGCTATGGCATGAAAAAGGCATAGTAAAATTATTATTACTGGAGAACACCACAACCCAACAATAACACCCTTACAGCCAAACACCAGGGAACCACACAAATGTGGCTTTGCAAGGAGCAGCCTTGGCACATCAGTGACAGCAAGCCTACAGTACCTGTGCAGGTAGAGCCAGGGCTCCCAGCAGAGTCCCTCCAGGAGCAGTAGGCTGGGCCCACAGCTGCCACACAGAAGCAAAACCAGGACTGAACACACCCACAGCATAAGGGCAAGAGCTCTGCTCAGCCCTCAGCTTAAGTAGAGCTCCTGCACCAAAGAGCAGAGGGGGCGTGGGTGGGTCCCAGGTGAAGCTGGTTGGGAGCATCAGACCTATGGGTGCCCTTGACTCTGGCCACTATCAATAAAAAGCAATTTGATTAAGGAATGTCAGTTACTAAGCTTTTGGGTTGGTCATTTGAAAGATGTAGGTTCCTTATGTATGCTATTTGTTCATGTCTGGCACAGAATAGTTGGAAAACCATTCAAACCTTTCTTTCTTTCTTTCATCACCCACTGCTCCCACTTTCTCTCTGTGTGGCTGTCACCTCACACCACCGCACACACTTGATGTTTCCCACTCCCAAAAGGACTGCCTTTGGCATTCACATGGATACCCCATCAGGCTCATAACCTCCCACCTTGCTGTCTTGATTCATCCTTCACCTTGTAACTACGCTGCTATTTTTCTGCACCATTCTTAGCTAACCTGGCTCCTCCTCAAACCTGCTGCGATTGCATTTCCCTCTACTGCTACCTTTTATCATAAGAACTTCTTGATGTATCTTTAGCTGTGCAGCTCTGTTTGTCTGAACCAAACTGTAGACCTTATTCACTTCCAAACAGTCCCCAGATGATTTTGATGAGTGTTTCCAAAGGACCCCAAGGCCTCCAGCTAAAAGAAGTTACTGCTTCTGTTGCCAGGTTATTGCTGTTACGTAGGGAGCATGGAATATCAGGGAAGAAGTTTGGAAGCCATGCAAGCTTAGTTTGACCTTTCCAGCATTTTTTCCTTATTTTCTGTAAAGTGTAATGCACATCAGATTTTATTTTCCTCTCCTTTAAAATAATGTGCTGCCCTTCCTTTCTGTTTTCTTCATCAAGTGAAATTATAAATTCCTTCCCTTTTTCAGTAGCTTTCCTCTTTTGCTCATTACTATGTAATGTTTTCTTCTCCTAAATTGCATTTACCCTTCATTTCTGAATGAAAATTAATGGGTTTGCTACCTCTACTTCAAAGCTGTACAAGCTTCTTCAGGGTCTTTTTTGCAGTCCTTATTTACATAATATCTAAATATACTGAAACCTTTTGTAGGTCTTAATCTCCCAGTTTTTCCTCTTTCTTGGCTATCAGGAACTTTCTTCTTTTTAGCACTACAGATTATATTTGGAAGCCTGAAGGGGAAAACAGGCACAAAGGGGGGGGATTCTTCGAGAGCTTTATTCTGGTGGCTGAGTGATTAATGACTTTATAGATGAATCCGCAGTGTGCCCATAGCACAGGGAGGTGACCTGGTGATAACACTTGTCTGCTGATCCATTTATACTCCAGGATCCAAATCCAGGGACATGGTCCGTGTGGGAAGAATCCTCCACCTGTGCAGCAGCCCCTGAGCAAGGGGAGTGTTGCGCAGGGTACGAGTCACGCCCACACAGATCAGATTTCAGGAGTGCAGCCAAACTTTGTGTGGATGGGACCTAAATTTGTCCCTCGTGCTCCAGAATCCCGGACTGCTTACATAAGGTAACACAAGTGACAGATACAAAATTGTGAGGATGTTATTCTCCTCTGGCTAGACTATATTGTGTAGATTTGGTGTTATTTTGGGAGGGGTTTTTTTGTGTTACATCCTGATTCTGTAGGGCATGAAGACCCCTAAACTGTTTCTCTGAAAGTACCTTTTATTTTTTAAGTTAGGCAAAAAGCGTCTAAACCTCCACCAGTAAAACCACATGAAAACAAAGTTCATTTTTTTTTCAGTCCAAATTAAGCCTTTGAAAGTTTTTCACTGATATATAAAGAAAAGAAAGAATCTTCAGGTAAATCATTCCTAGCTGGTAGTGATGAAATTTTAATCTGAAATCAGAATAAGGAACTAAACCACTGAGTAAATATAAATACTTGCTATGAGGAAATCAGCCCTGGAAACTTGCATCATCACTGCAAAGTTATTTTAAACCACAAAGTGTTGGGAATTAAAACATGAGCATATGAACTGATGTGTCCTATGGCAAAAAAAAATCCCATCTCAAACAAAAATGTGACGGATAAAGTTAAACTATTCAGTACCAAAGCACAGGAACCAGGTGGAATTTGGGGTTAAGTCTGACAGTCCTCTGCTGGTATGAAGGGTCAAGTCAGTCTTGGCTTGATGACTAAATCCAAACACAAACCCACCTACTATAGTGCCTACATTTAAATGGTTTTGATAGGAAAGCAGATTGATCCAGCATTTGATTTATGAAATATCCATTCACAGGAAACTCATTAACATTTGAGGAAAACATTTGAGATTCTGCTGTTATGTTTCCTTTGCTCCACATGCTGAGGAGGAGGATCTGTGGTCATTTAAGGCAGTAAATTTTTTATTCCCATTGAAACATAGGAAATTTAAGCATCACCCTTCCCACGGCCGCCAGAACAATGCTGTCAAATCTGGAGAGGATTCAGGGCTCTACAAAAGATCTAAGAACACACAGAAGAGTGTGGGTTGCTAAAGGAATGGTTTCTCAGGGAGGTGGGTTGACAGCATTACATTTTGCAGCTCTGTGAAACTACTTGATTCATTCTCCTTAATTGCATTCTCAAAAGCAACAAAGAGAAAATAGTGAGTATTTCAGAATCTTGACCTGTATTAGTGCAGCCTGTGCCATCAGGGAAAGTCTCACCGAGTTGATTACTGCTTCACTACTTGGAACTGGGCAACTTCAGGATTTCATTCTCCAATTTTGAACCTGTGGCCAGCTCTTTCCAAAAGTATGATTCAAAGACATTAACTTGTGACAAATTTGGTGAAAATGAGCATCTGGGTGAAGAAAGATGCTCTCTTGTCTTTGAAAGGAGGAATGCTGTCAGACCCGAATTTTCATCCATTTTTATATTACCTTATGGCATCTTCCCCATCCAACCTAGCAAAAACTTCAGTGGTTCTGATAAAACAAGAAGAATCCGCATGATTTTTGTAGACCACACAGGTCTACATAACCATGGATGGCAAAGAGGCCTTGTTATTTTTCACACAGAAAAACTCAGGGCACTAAAAAAATTCTCAGATAAAAAGTTAATGACAATCAAAAGGGAATAACTTCTCACACTGTGCATGAATCAGAAATTACGGCTGAGGAACATGATGCCAGAACAGAATGAGCTTAAAAAGCAGATGAATGAGGGGATGAAAAACCCATTTAGGACTACTAAACTATTAGAATGAAATAGCCTGTGACTCAGGATGTCTGCCTGTGAACTAAGAAAATGGAGAGCATGCAGGGGGGAAGTAAGGTTGTAGCACGCCCTGTTCTTAATCTTTAGTTCTGAGTTTTAGTCTTGTCACAGGAAAATGTTCTTGCACAATTCCACAGCAAAAACTGAGGCCAGTCTGAAAGAAGCTGAAGGCTTTCTTGGAAAAAATAAACGCTTGCAGGGGCTACAGAGAGAAAAAGGCACAGAGCCTGGGAATGTAGTCAGAAAGTAAGACTACCTAAGTGAATATCTAGCTTCAAGAAAAATCAGCGAGGGCACCTGAAGGAGATACTCAACAAAGTAGCTCTGATGGTACCAGCTGCTCCCTGAAAAGCCTCTGGAGAGCTGATGGATGCCATCCTTGCTCTGTGCAGCGCAGGATCGGGTCAGGTGCCCTGGGCAGGGCTGGCTAGGGCTGCACTCAGGGTGCTGCAGATGCTGTGATGCAGAGGGGCTGTGCGCATCCAGCTGTTGGCTGCTCTGAACTTGGTAACAACTCTGGCACCCCTGACACCACCCTAAATTCCCTCTGCTCCCAACTTCCCATCTCAAAACTCCCTGCTTTTCAGAGGTGCTAATTTGCTGGGGATATTTGGGGATAACCAGAGTGATTCTGGTCCAGTTTCTTCTAATTTCAGAGCCTGTCAAGCCTCCTGCTAATACCACTCCAGATGCTGATGGCTCTATCTTTCCCAGGCGAAGGGGGCTGGAATCTCCAAGGACAACCATTTTTCCAGCCATGCCTTTGGGTAAGCAGATTAATTCAGAGCATGGCTAGAGGATTTGAGCAGGCATTTTGCAAAGCCAAGAAAGCATGAATCAAGTTCTGCATCCATCCATTGCAAGGCTACTGAAAAAGAAAACACGTGTGGGTTGTAGATAGTGGTATCACAGCCACAGTGAACGCCCACCAGATTGTCCTGCAGAGCCCTCTCTGGAGATTACAAGCTGTCTTTCCTGCTCTTTTTGTTCAAGGCAGATTCTGTTTCTCACTTGAGTTTTCTAAACATCCTGAGCTCTTTCACCCAGGTCTCAGTGCTTTGCCCAGCAGAAGGGGCAAATCCAGGGCTGCTGGATTTGTACTAAGCAAGGCTCAGTTTTCCACTGGGCTTGGCCTCGAAGTAACAACACACAAATGTGGCAAAAGCAACTTTTCCCTTTCCCTGGGATATCCCTGAATTTACAGGCCTACTGTGCTCTTTAGTTGGAACATTCCTTCTGTCCTAAACAGCCTTTCTGACAGTTTTATTTCCAAGGCTGTAAGGAAGTATTAATTTACAGTCATTGTTTCACCTTGAACTCTTCTAAATGGGATACCTGGGACAATAATAAACCAATTTACAATTCCTTGGATCCTGGTGTTAGTCAGCAGGCCCAGCACTGCCATAATCATGCCCCTGGCATAATTACACTTATTATCCCCACGTTACCAAGGCATAGACATAAACAACATGCCAGGTTAGACCAAATGAACACCAGAGAGCTCCAGGTTTGTTCCATGTGATCCTCCCAAAGGTTTCTTAATCTGCTGGGTGTCTCCCTAACACCCCGCGAGAGAAGCTGCTGCTTTAGAAAGGTACAAAAAAAGTCTCCTGTGCAGATTCCATGTACAAAACCACGCAGCCAGGAGCAAAGGAAAGCTAATTCTTTAGCAGAAGAGAAAGGATTGGTTGCTTAAGGGAATATTTAAGTGAGCTTGCTTCTCCTCCAGAATTCATAAATATTTAAATACTGCTGATTCACATGTCCAAACACTGAACATACAATCCACCCACAGAATTAAAGCCTGAACAACCACTTGAGCTATGGCCATGATAAACACAATTATTTGTGCTGAATGCTGCTTGAAACAAGGCTGAAAATCTGAGCAATGATTTTTTGCTATTTGCTTTGTCCTTGATTGGGAAAAACAGACCTTATATATGTTTTTTTATTTTCTTTTTAAATAGACATTGCCAGTTTTTCAGCTTGACAAGGAACAGACAAACCAGAGAACTGCAGATGAAGCTGCAACAGATGCATTTGCCACTTAAAGACAATTAATATGATCAGCTACCCAGGCACTTGGGGTAAGGTGTGTCACAATCCTCTCTGGCAAACACAGGGCCGCTGCCCAAGTCCATAATGAGCAGTTTCTGTGTCAGTGACTGCAGGCTGCCAAGGGACTGTGTTTCTTTGATTTCCTAGAACAGCAGAATCCCTAGGAATGACCTTTGCAAGTTCACTGTCATCACATGCTCCTCTGGGGCTGGTTTCTGTTTGGCACGAGACTGAGACAGAAAAGTCCATCTCAATGGCTCAAGAGGAACAGAAAAAAACCCTAATGTGTCTTTCCCCAAAGTTGGCTGCATTTCTGTCATGTCCAAGGAATTATTATTTATTTCAAATAGCTGTGAGTAATTTGGAAAGAACCTTTTACAAAGAGGCTCAAGTCTATTGCTTTTGCTCCCCGCCGGCACAATAGTTTCCAGGGATATCTTTGGGAGTTTCAGACATGTACAGGAAACAGCCTGTCAGAGGCAGAATCTCTGCTGTGGATTTGGGGCAATTATGCTTTCCAAATCTTAGGCAATAAGGGACCAGAAGAGAACAAATCCAGAGAGTGGAGAGGAAAAACCACTTTTGCTATAAATTAATTTATTTCACCAAGGAGAATTGAGGTTCTTGTACAAACAAAGACTGTCCATTGTAAGCACAGTAACACATTAAGTTCAGTTGGAAAAGAGCGGAGGCCAAACAATATCTTGTGAATGGATATAATTGAGGATGGATTTAACTCTCAGAAACAGAACCACTGGGAACGTAAAGTGAAGGATAATGCTGCACATATTTGGTCAGCTTTGTCTATGTAGTAAAGATTTACAAATTATGAAGGTGCCCATAATAGCATTTTAACCCCTTCACAAGGTCCTCTTATTTCTGCTCAAGGAATGTTCCACTTATATTAGAACACACAGATCCAAACAGGCATTGCAGAAAAAGAACAATATTCAGCGTATGTGCTGTAGGTGACACTGAACCCGCCTCCCCATCCAACTTGAAACATATCATGGAGTATTTAGACAGCCTTATTTTAGGGACCTAAAATTAGTTCCTCTGAATCACACTTTAGAAGAACCTATTTTTGTCCCATACTACACAGGAAACTTAAGTTCTTCATTCAGATGCTGTAATTACTCTTGCCCTCATCCCCCAAATAGACAAATTCCCTGTAAAATAGAAGTTTATGTGACAGGGGTGTTTCCCAGTTGCCTCTTGGCACCTTTCAGTGCCAGCTTTGGATGACCGACCTGTTTAGAAACACGGGGCTGAGGGAAAGTCTGAGGAGCCTCATAAAAAAGCAGGCTATTCCTCTTTATTTCTGTAGTGGGGCTTTGTGAGATATGGGGCTCATAGACCTGGACAGGTATGATACAGGTAATATGAAGCTCCTGTTGGATTGGCTATCCTTTTCCAAACTGTACAATCATAGAATCATAGAATGGTTTGGGTTGGAGGGGACGTTAAAGCTCATTCTTGTACCCACTGCCATGGGCAGGGGCACCTTCCACTATCCCAAGTTGCTCCAAGCCCTGTCCAACCTGGCCTTGGACACTTCCAGAGGTGGAGCAGCCACAGCTTCCCTATACCAGGGCCTCCCCACCCTCACAGGGAAAAATTTCTTGTGTGCATCTAAGCTAAACTTACTCTCTTTCAGTTTGAAGCCATCCCCCCTCATCCTGTCACTACAGGTCCTTGTAAAATGTCCCTCTCCATCTTTCTTGTAGTCTCCCTTCAGGTGCTGGAAGGGCCTCAGGTACTGAAAAACACATAGAAGCCTTTCACTCAAAAATGATCCAACTTTTAACTTGGGTGGGAAAGGACAGATGGGTCACTAAGGAAAACATCTGTGCTAAGTAGTCACTGGAGAGCTGAGGCAGCAGGAAGCAGGGTTAAAGCTGAGTGACAAGATCCCCAAATCCCTGTGCCAGTGCTGGTGCTGGCTGCCCTCGGGCATCGCCCAGTGAGGGAACATGTGAACAACCCCCAGCGTGACCTACGCCACTGTCAGCACTCAAAGTTTCTCATGAATGGGGAGATTGTGTTTTCTTCACTACACCACTCGGATTCATCAATTCTCAGGAGGCAATGCCAAAACCAACAGGTGGCTGCCGTATTTGGGTTGCTGGCAATTCATATTCCTCCTACTTAATAGGAGAGGAAGAAGCTGTTGATGTGAAGTGGCACAGACGGGTCCTGTGTTATGAAAGCCCCGTCCTTCATCATCTGACTCGGGAACCAAATGTGCTCTCACACACTGCTGCAGCCAAAACATATTGCAAACTTGAACAACACATTTATTTTTGACTCACTTGGCAAAATGTATCATTTTTTTTCTCCTTTTAAAGAGCAGAATGGTGGCATAGCAGGGAGGGGAAAAGGATTAGTTTTTTAATAATTACTAAATGTAATTAGTAAATGAATCAATATGCAGAAAATACATTCAAAATGCAAGTACTACAGGTATGCTTACTACTGTAACTATGAATGGAGCCGGAATCTCCTTTGCCTGTGTTTCAGTCTCTGAAAACAGGAATGGAGGAGATCAGATGAGTTAGTAGGATGGCTGTCAGAGGTGCTAATGGCATAACTTTGCATGTTTTTCCCCAAAAGGTGTTTAATTCCGGTGGAAGGCACTCGTGTCTGAGGCCACAGCTGAGAAGGCAGCTTGTTGGCTTAAACAA
The DNA here is from genome assembly GCF_000738735.6 of Corvus cornix cornix. Classification (NCBI taxonomy): domain Eukaryota; kingdom Metazoa; phylum Chordata; class Aves; order Passeriformes; family Corvidae; genus Corvus; species Corvus cornix. The sequence continues at coordinate 1,615,134 of NC_047056.1, read as the reverse complement.
AACAGGCTCCCTGAGGTCAGAGGTGTTCATTCACATGCCAAATACTCCAAAATGCCTGAAAAATCAAGGCTCAGTTTTAACTTGGGCTAGAAAGGGCAGGAGTTACTTTTTATAACATGGCTACAAAGCAACAGAACGCAGCTGCGAAGCTCCTGATGTATCTGCCAACTTCAATTTCTGAACAATTACTGAATTCTGATATTTTTCCCCTCCAAGTCCAAACAAATTCTGCATGCTTCAAATTTGACAAACACTTTCCCACATTGGAAATGTCTGAACAAATCACCATTTTGATTATCCAGAATTGCCTCTAAGTGACAGAAAATAAATAATTTTAGACTTTTCAGTTTAAATGCACACATATTTTCACTTACCCTTTTCACTAACCATAGGTATTGGTTTTTTATTACAGCTTTTGGGCCAATTTATTATCCTTGACTGAATTGGTGAAAAAACTATTAAATTCATATTGTTTATTCCTGTTTTCACCAGAAAAACACTAAACGAAGATGTACTTTATCCCCACAGAAATCTGACTATGATCAAGTTTCATTTTTAATTCAAACCAGAAAGGGCAGAAATTCATCTATGAATTGTTTTGCCTCATGTAGATATGAGGCAACACAACTGAAAAGCCCCTTTGAAAGATGGCAACAACATTAGCGAAGTCCAGCTATTTTGTAATCATGTAAAAGTTGATAGATGGGATATGACATCCTGTGATACAAAATCTTCTACAAATGGAAGGGCTTCAGAAGAATGGGACAGTAAACAAAATCCTGGTGCTTCTTTTATTAAAAACATGGGTCTAGGAGGGTGGAAAAAGTAGATGATGTAAGTGCACTCCTCGGGAAGATGCCATGATGCCTTTGCCTGTCACACTTAGGTTTTCTGTGGCATTTCTTCTCTCCCTATCATATTCCACAATTTAGTTAGCCTTTTTTTTTTTTTTTAATTTTAAGCAGAGCTAGTTTGAGCATAAAGATCAAAAAACAGGATTTACCCTTGTCAGTAGCTCTAAATCTAATCAGTTTGCAGCTGTTGTATGGCCACGATGTAATTCTTGAGGGGAAATTCAATTACATTAGGACAGCTGGAGATAACAGCTATCAGTGCTGTTATCACATATCCCTCAGCAGTTTATCCCACACCCACGGCCCGCGGGCGAGCTCTGCTCTCCTGACTAGCTTTATTATTTCAAATAAGCCTCTTAGGCAGCCGCGCAATCTGCTATCAAACTCCGGGGCTAATTACAGCACCACCGAGTCAATTAGGCTGGCAAAGACCTCGGAGATGGTCATCGAGTCCAGCCTATGGCCCGACACCTCCATGTCGGCCAGACCACGGCAGTGAGCGTCCGGTCTGTGCCTGCACCTCTCCAGGGATGGGGACTGCCCCGTTATCTCCAGCACCCGCCCCATCCCCACCTCACACCGAGTATTTCTGAGCGAGGACTAACGCTTGATTCCCTCCCGATGAGAGCAGTCGGTGCGCGAATGCTTTCACTCCGAATTAAGCGTCCAGGTGGCGGCACCTTTGGGAGAAGGGCTTTTTAACAAACCGCAAAGCCGCAGAGCGCGAACCCTGAACTCGGGCGGGTGCCGCGGCCTTTCCGCCCCCTCCTCGCGGCGGTGCCCAAGAGGACCCGCAGGGACAGCGCCGTGGCCGCCCCCAGCAGAGCCCCAGCCCCGGCCCTGCGCCTCCGCCCGGGCCGGCCCGGTGCCCGCGGAGCACCCGGAGCCGCCCCGGGCCCGCCTTCCGCCGGAAGTGAGCGGCGCGGAGCCGAGCGGGGCGGGCGGGGCGCGGCGGCCGCGGTCACCGGCCCTCCCCGGGCAGCGCCGACATGGCCCGGCCGCCGCAGAAGGAGATCGTCTACAACAAGCTGCTGCCCTACGGCGAGCGTCTGGAGGCAGAGGCCGCCCGCTTCCTGGCGCACATCAAGGGCAACCTGGCCCGCGCCGTGCAGCTGCAGGAGCTCTGGCCCGGCGGGCTCTTCTGGACCAGGAAGCTCTCGACGTGAGTGCCGGGGCGGGACGGGGAACGGGGCCTCGGGCTGCGAGCGGCGCGTCAGTCCCTCGCCTTGCCTTGCCTTGCCTTGCCTTGCCTTGCCTTCGCTCGCCGAGCCGTGCCCTGCCCGCCGGGAGCGCCTCCCGCATAACGGAACCGCCGGCGCCCGGCCGGGCCGGGGCTCCCGGCCGCTGTCCCGTCCCCGCCTTACACAAGGCCGGCGCTTCCACATCGGAAATGGGGACAAAGGTGGCTCCGGCCGCAGGAGCTCGCCTGCTGCCTCTGAAACTTCCGAATTCTACGAGTTAAGCGCTTGTGCGTTTAACTCGTGCTTTTATTTTTAATACGTGTATATTTTTTAATGCCTGCTTGGCTACCTGTTTCACCTCTCCCCTTCTTAAGCAAGTGGTGGTTGATACAATCTCCGTGTAACTTCTGCTTTAGGGACACGAAGTCTTTCTCAAGACAGGCGATTTGTTGGGTCAGTGCTGGCAGGATTAAATTCTGGCTTAATGCTGTATAAACACCGCTGGTGCCCTTGATATCTTGGCTGTACTCTGGCGTGGAGTAGTTTGTGCTGATGTTGGCCGTGCTGTGTGCTGGTAAGATGGTTTTTATACAGATAAACCCTCGGTGGTTTCATAGATAGCACCGAGTACTGCATAGGTTTCTCCTCGTGAATTTTACAAAGTGACCCTATTTTATTCGGGACACTCTGGCGCTGGGTATGGCATCATATGGCAGTGAGTCCTGTAGCTTCAATCAGTAAATTCTGTGGATGTTTATCATGTTTGTTGCTGAACGCTGTGTGTGCCTTCACATACAGCATTTCCTGTGTGCCAGAAGCAACGAAATACGTGTGTTTTGAACCGTTTTGAAACGCTCGCTTACAACTTCCCTCCTTACACAAGTCCTTTTTTTATAATACTAATTGAGAATTTAATATACATTTGTCAGTCAAAGCCTGTTAGGTACGACTGTATTGGAATATAAGCGCCTTTCTGTTTCCCAAGAGGCAGTCTTAGATAGAATTACAGTGGTGGTTGCAAAATGACTCACATGTTTGTGTTATGTGACAGTTTGAACCTGCTTGGAACTAGTTCAACACTGCTTCCCTTCCCACCCCCCAGCCATCTGCCAACTCATACTGGTTTCAGTGGTACCTGTTGCCTGTACCTGTGGTGGAACTTCCTATTCCCATCGAGTTGAAATAAACTTAGGAGTCCCTACAGTGAGAAAGATTGGCTTCAGCTAAATAGGCTGAGTAGACACAGAAATTCATTCAAAGTGTGCCTTAGAAACACCCTGTTACTCACTCTGTAAATGGCAATTGCTGTTACCACTTCAGGCTCCAGGGCAGTGAATTTGGCCTGTTGGGAACCACTGCTGTGCTGCTTTATGAATCATAGAAAGGTCAGCAGGCTCCAATTTGTGGTTTTCCACCTACTCTTTGAAGTTTGAATTCATTGTGAGTGTTTGCAGCTTGTCTGATGCCTGTTAGTACCATGGTTTTCTTTGCAGCATTTTAGATACAGGGAGGCTCTGAGTGTGTTTGGTGTGGGCAGGGAAGGAAATAGTGGGCTTGGTGTAAAAAATAAGTTGGTGTAGTTAATGTGAGAGATGTGTTGCTGCTCGGTTTGACTTGACGAAGTACTTCTAGGGATAAAAGGCTGAGATAATCGGGATTGTTCAGCCTGGAAAAGGGAAAGACCAGGGCAACCTAATTGTGGCCTTCCAGTACCTGAAGGAAGCAGGCAAGAAAGGTGGAGAGGGACTATTTGTAAGGGTCTGGAGTGCCAGGACAAGGAGGAATGGCTTCAAACGGCCAGAGGCAGGGTCAGATGGGATATTGGGAAGGAATTCTTCCGTGTGAGGGCGGGGAGGCCCCTGGATCCCTGGAAGTGTCCAAGGCCAGGTTGGATAGAGCTTGGAGCACCCTGGGATAGTGCAAGGTGCCCCTGCCCATGGCAGGGGGTGGAACTGGTTGGGCTTTAGGGTTTCTTCCCACTCAAACCATTCCATGATGCTATGAAATACGTTAGTAAAAGCTCAGACATAGATAAAACACTTCCAGCCATGTGGTGTTCATGACAATATAATCCAGTCTGTACTCTCTCGATAGTCAGGGACTCATGTCCAAATTGACTTGCTCCCTTTTTCCTTTCTGGAAAAAGCTATAATTAGTAAAATGGAAATGCTCAGAATCTTCATAATGGCATGATGGCTGCTTAGATTTGTTGTCGATGTCTGAATTGCAAAGGCTGGAATTCTTGCAGTATTCTGTGAAATAATTTGTCTTTATTTACTGTACTGATACAAATGTTAATACAAACTGGGATATGTGTACATATGAATGAGCAAAGCAAACAGTGGCATGCAGATGATACACCTGCATAGTTACACCTCCTCAGCTTTGTACAACTCTGTGCCATAGGAGAGAATGAAAGTGAAACTCGAGTCTTTTTTTGAGTTAAAGATTTGAGAGCTCTTTCATGGTGGCAGCTGAATTGTGTATTTTTTATACCCCCCACAGCTGGAACCATGACTTGCACATATTTATCTTCTGACCAGCTGTTTCTGCTGTCTGATGTCACGAACTGAGTAGGGAGGGGGGACAGAAAAGAGGCAGAATAGGAGTTTATCAGACAAAATGCCTGTAAGCTGATTTGAATAATTCTTTTATGGGTCTTTTTCCGTGGTGACAACTGGTTCTTTTGGGGGGTGTGTGTGGACTGTGGTGAGAGAACTTTCTCTCCTGTGAGGAGAGTAACTTATGATTTGATGAGGCTTCCAAAGCAAGTAAAACTTGCCTCAGAGACTGGCAGTTAAATCTGTAACAATTGCTCCAAGATTCCTTCAGCTTTGGCTGGTAAAAGCTTGTAAAATACTAACTGGGTTGTGAAAGCAGAAGGATGAATCTCGGCTTGCCACAGCATGTGTGGGAAAAGCAGGTTGCATCAAAATAATTTGCTTAACTGGCCTTGCTCCATAAGTTTTTATGGTCTCCAGGTCAGCAGTAGCTACTGCCTCAACTTCTCCCTCCTTCATGATTTATGGATTGTTCTAAAAATTAAAAAAAAACCCTAAATATAGTCAGTAAATGAGCATATTAATATAATACAGACATTTCATGGTTACTGTACATGGAGTTAACTCTGCCGCCAGGCAAACACACAAATGCCTTTCTGTGCTTTCTGCTCCAGCAGTCAGTGTGAAGCTGAGGGACTCAGTTGCTGTCCCTGACAATGTTATTTTATGTGCTTGTCAGGTGTAGACTTACAAAATTACATTCAACTGTCTTGCTGTAAGATGTGGAAAAAATGCAGCTCAACTCGAAGGAGAATGACAGGACGCAAGGTTACAGTGAGGATGGAAATGTTTCCATGGGACTCAGCCAAGTATTTTAATCACTATCTCCTAAAAGTCTTGTTTGATATCTTTCTCTCATCTTTATCAGGGAAATAGAAGCTTTCTTTGGCTGTGTGAGGGATGTGTGTGCTGTGTACATGTACATGTGATTTAAGCAGTCCTGCTGAGCATGATTCATTGCTTTTCACATCATTTGTCAAAAACTGAGATTTAAACCAGTCGTGATCCTGTCCTGTGTGTTAGGAAATGCAGATGGAGAGCCAGGAATTTAGGAGAGTGTGTTGTTCGGCTTCTGGAGGAGAGGTAATTTTTAACTGTAACAGAGCAGCCAACTTTCTAGGGCAGTTTAGGATGGCCACATGATATGATAGTACACTTCCTAAAAATAGGCCTATTGTACTTGAGGAGGGAGAGATTGGCTACCAGCACTCCGAGATTGGGGAATTGGCTTTATGGTTTTCTTTTTTCTTTTCTTTTTTTTTTTTTTTTTTGTCATCTCCAGAGACCTTGTACTCTGTGTAGAAAGGCTGGAGTTGGAAACAGAATTTTCACTTCTTAATCATGTTTTTTTGGTTGTGTGGGTGGGTTTTATTTGTTGGTTTTTTGGGGTTTTTTTTCAATGTAGCTGAACGCAGGGGACCAGCACAATGAAGGACAATCAGTTTATCATTTTTGCAGGATAAGAACTCTTAAAACCTCAAAGGAATCAAAAAGGCAGTGGATTTAAGATTTCAAGTGTCATCTCAATGTGGTATTATCTGCTTTCAGAAGTCTTATTTTTTATTTTGCAACAATTTAGTTTTAGATTTCCCACCCCCCCTCTCCCCCCCCAAATAACCCAATTATCCTGAAGAGACACCATTTCTATGATGCACATTATCTGTCTGATTAGCCCCTGGACACTCTTCAGGGCTCATGAAGTTCTGCCTCTATTCTTTTATTTAGTAATGGTGATATTTCATCCCTTCTGAGGGGATATTCTGAAAACATTGCAGTTTCCCTCTGATAGATTCTACTTGTTTAATCTTGAGGAAAAGGCTGAGCACCCCTTTCTAGAACTATTTATTTTCTGCTACTGCCTTAATGCTCAGCTGGATTAATACAAATAATTGACCTCTTTCAGCTCTGCTTCCCTCCTACATAAAGAAGCTATAAAATATGGGAGCAATTTGGCACAAAGTCCTGCTGCTTGGGCATAGTGACATCTTTGTGTTCAGCGTGTTTCTGTGTACTTTACTCCTTTCTTAATTAAACAGCATTTTGTGTAGCAGAGCTGTTGTTAGAAAATGTCAAGAAGGAGAACCAGCCAAACATTTTATTTTTAGTTATATATAGCAATGCTGGCAGATAAATTGGATCTCTGTGTTTCTTTGTAGTTAAAACTTGTTTTCCAGGCTTCTGCAGTTTCTTTTTTTTTTTTTTTTTTAATCATGCATGTTTCACCCATTTTTTTTTTCTCTGAGGATTCTTTTTGCATGTCTTTTTTAGGCATGTGAAAAGTGTAGGTGTTCAGCTCTTGGTGGTGTAGTTCTGTAGGTAGGTAGTATCTCTGGTCAATCCAGATTATTTAGGTTCCTGTGGTGGAAAAGTGGGTTGTCCTGTATTTTGTTTGTTTCCTTCTGTGTTTTAAGTAAGTACAACGTTGAAATGAACATTAGTGAAAACACTGCCCTTCAAATGTAAACATCCCCCCTTGAACTTGACAGGAAAAAGGAAATGGAATGCAGCTTTCTTATGAATCTTTAAGAATAGTCAGAGCTGTAATAAAGAGGGAAGTTGCCTCCCAGTGAACAGTAATTTACAGATGTGCCACACCTAAAATGCTCTGCTAGCACCTTATATAAGTTTTGCTGGTGCAGAATATCTTCAAAGACTTGAAACATGTTTCTTTTTTCAATCTCAACTTAAAACCAGGAAACACTTCTTCTGGAGTGAGTCTGATGGACCTACCCTTGCTGAAGATAGTGGGACACGCCACCAGCAAAGCTCAGCGTCTAAATCAATTATTTGTCCTTACTGGGAACTACTTGATCTGAGTTTGATTTGATACTTTGTGGGTTGTTTTTTTTTTTAGCTTCTGGATTCTGTCCTGTCCATGAGCTTACAGTAGCTGTAGAATCTTATAGGGCTGTAAACTTTGTCTGGTCATTCATTTTCTTCATGTAATTGCAGTTGTAACTCTTCCCTTGATGTGTGTCTTCAGTTCTTCTTGGACTTGAGAACCAAGTTTTAGTTTTGTTTCATTAAACAGCAAATCGGAGGGATTCTGGCTCTGGTCTTGGATAAAATGGGATGTTTAAAATATTGTGTTTGGTTTGCAGATACATCCGACTATATGGGAGAAAATTCAGCAGGGAGGATCATGTGCTGTTCATCAAACTGTTGTACGAGTTGGTGACAATTCCAAAGCTGGAGATCAGCATGATGCAAGGATTTGCACGCCTGCTGATCAACCTGTTGAAGTGAGTACATATTTCTGCTGACTGTGGAAACTTCTGTCTCAGAACAGCTGATCTCTTGCTCAATGTTGTGCCTTTCATGTAGCAGAGTTCTTACAGGTTGCTTCACTTATCTGCCCTGTACAGTGCTCATGGTTAAAGGGTTCTCCTGTGCAAACACCTGTCAGAGCTTTAGGAGTGGGACTGAAAGTGGAAGAATGCCAGTTTTGCCCCTATCAAGAAAACCAGACAGCTCAGAAAGCCAAGAATTAAGGCTGAATCTCAGCTAGGGAGAAGATGAAAACTGGCTCACAACTTGATAATGTTTATTTCACTTAGTCAGGAAAAATCTTGACAGTGTCACTTATGCTGAAGGCTGCCAGTGGCCAGCCTGGTCCTGCCTGCCCTTCCTGCAGTTTGTGCCAAACTGGGAGCAGGGATGGGGGTATTCCCACGTGCAGTGTGTCCATGTCAGTGTTGAATCCTGAAGTGCTTGATGTTTTGTTTCCTATTAGGAAAAAGGAACTGCTTTCCAGGGATGATTTAGAGTTGCCTTGGCGACCACTCTATGAAATGTTGGAAAGGATATTATACTCCAAAACAGAACATCTGGGATTAAATTGGTTTCCCAAGTAAGTTCACGTTTTAAAACATTTGATAGGCCTATAAGTACCTGCTTTGAAGTACAGTGCAATGTGCTTTTAATATCTGGAATTTGATCCATGGGAAATATCCTGTTCCTATTTTCATGAGGCACCTTTCAATAATTGCATGCAGGGCTGCACCAAATCATGTATCTCCTTCTGCTGGTGGCTTGTGTTTGTCATGCTGTTTCTTTCTTTATGAATGTGATTAGTTTTTAAATACACTGCAACAGAGGACTTGCTCAACTTATTTTAGGGTGATAACCCACAGTTTAATAAATTTAGTATGAAATATTTAATGATCTTGTCATGGTTTAAACCCCAGCTGCCAACTAAGCCTCGCTCGCTGCCCTTCCTGGTGGGATTGGGGAGAGAACTGGAAGGGTAAAAGTGAGAAAACCTGTGGGTTGAGCTAAAGATGGGTAATAATGTGAAGAAAATTAACTTACCCCAGCCAAAACCTGCACAGAGACTAAGTTAAATGTATGCTGTTCTGTTCTATAACACAGTAACGTTGTGGGGAAAAATATACAAATGGTACTGTCCTTCAATATTTGTACTGTAATCATTCCCAGGATCTGGAATCCAGGTATAAATCAGTCTGCACTCCAAGAAAAATGAAGTATCTTCTATAGGAAATACATGTATTTGCTCAAAGTGATGCCATGATAGGGAGAAATCATTTCTTTTCTCCAGTTAAGAATTTTAGACATGTTCTATTGATTTTAAAAATGAAAGCTTGTTTTCTTTGCTTTCTCTGCACTGTCAATTCCTCTCCATCTGTCATATTTCCAGACTTAAAATTTTCATAATTATCCCAGTCAGAAAAGGTCCTGCTCTATAAATTACAGATTATAAAAGATAGCACATAGATGACACATTATCTTTGGTTGAATTGAAACTTCATCAAGAAATGCAGGAGAAAATGCTTCATTTGCTTTTAAAAAAATAATTTTCTGAATGATGCTGGAGCACTGCCACTGATTCCTGCGGGGAAGATCCTATTGCTGATAAGGGACGTGAACAGGAAATACATGGAGCATTTCAGGCTGAATTTCTCTTGTGGCCGTGTAGCTGAAAAAAATCAGTTTGCTAAATTGAATTATTTTGGTAATTGTAGGTAAGATGTGAAAGAGCAGAGCCTTCCTTGGTTTATTTTGATTTTATTTTTTAATTTTTGCACCTGCAGACCTTGCTCTGGGGGGATGGTGTTGAGGAGCTGCTCACTGTGTAGTGGGGAGGGACCTTTTCCAGGAGGATAGAGGAGGTAAAGCAGGAAGGACGATTTCTGTTGTGATGGTCTGACTGAAGCATTCAGCTTTTATTAACTTCATTCCATGTCAGGCACTCCATGCAGTGTGATTCCTTCTCATACAGTGCTCATCCTCTTTTTGAGGGGTATCTTTTTGGTGGAAGTCAAGGCTTTAAAAGCTGATTTGTAGCTGTTTAATTTATCTCCTGTTTTAATTGAGTTTTATTTTTGTTTACGTTCAGTTCATATCGACCAGGCTGGTCTTCACCTAAAACATTTGTGCTTAATGTGTTACATAGGTGGTAAGAATGATTTTTTTTTTTTTTTTTTTTTTTTTTTTTGACCTCTGGCCAATGCATGCTCTGTTGGACTGCAGCACTGTCACACAGGTGGAATTCTCTGCATAAATAATTGTATTTGGAAGCCCAGTGTTAACCTGACACCACTGCTGATGATGAGAATGTCGCACTGGATGTAAACCGTGCTAATTGGGGACCCAGGCAGTGTGTGTGGAGTGGCTCTCCAGGGCTCTGTTCTAACTAATTTAACCAGCAAATACATTTCAGGGGTCAAATGAGAGGTAAATTTTGCTTTGGAGCAATTGTTGTGTGTGATTATGGATAAAATCACTGTTGATGCAGGAGCATGTTACGGAGTGAAGGTACCTTCCTCTTAAATCCGATGAAATCATGGAAAGTGCTTTAGCAGTGAGGTAATGGCTTCTGGAAAATCCACCCAGCAACAGCCTTGGGACTGTGAAGAGCTTCTGTGTCAAGAGTTCACTTGGAATTTTTGCATGGAAACAGTATCAGGAGTTTTGGTGTATGATAAGTGCAGAAAACTGGTGGAAGTGGCAGTGGGATCGCAGTGGGGTTTGCTTTGTTTGGGTTTTTTTTAGAAACAAGGGCTTAGTTGTACTAATCCAGTGAGAGATGGCTCACTATAGTTAGGAGATCACTAAAATAACTTGTGAAACTGTAGCTGGTTGCTCTTTCCATTGTCTTAATTTAAGCTGTGTGGTGGAGTGTCCACTTCAGGACTAGAATTTCTCTTCAGGCCTAGAATTTCCCCTCTCCTGAAAAACTGAAATTTGTCTTTTACTGCTTTTTGATAATGTAATAGTCAGCAGTGTCAATTTATATGTTAATAATTTTCTCTTTGTAAATGCGGGGGAAAAATACCCCGATTTGCTAATCAGTATCATCCTACCCTTTCCAAAAGAGGAAAATAATCCTGTAGTGCCAAAAAAGATAACAGTTATAGGGCTTAAAAGTGCTGTTGGGTGTGCTTTAATGTATCTCCCCAGCTGCAATGTCCTATCCTTTCCTAACAGTCCCCTGAAGGGAATATTCCAGGATGTCTCCTGTAGCTGGGCTGTACCTGAACACTCTCTTGGATGGAAGTTCCTTGGATACAAAATTGTCTTACTGGTTTTTTTTGTTTTCTGGCTTCCTAAATTTGTGATCATAAGAAAGGAGGGAACATCCTAATCTTTCTCCTTTGCTCTCTCACACTGACAGATGCTGAGATCTGACTGAAAACTTGTTAATTTTAAAAATATGTTGATCTCTGGCCTCAGTGTTTGTTAAAATTCCTGTCCTTCAGGTTTTCCTTAGTGAGAGCTGACTTGAGTGGAGTGATAGTCTGGGGAGAGCTTGTTTGTTTTTGTCACACAAACATTTATCATGTGAATTTTTAATGTTCTTAAGGAATGTTGCTTGTTCGTGCTTTATTTATCTGCTCTAGGAACAACCATTATCTTTTTTCTAATTCCTTCAAGGACAATATTCACTTGAGCCCAGGATCTTCCTGTGCTTCCTGCAGAGTTTGATTTTATTTTCATTTAATGACTGGTTGGCCTTTCCTCTCCATATCTTAGAGTCAGTCAGCTCAAAATTTTCTTTCTGGGAGAGGCCCCGAGTTGCCTTTGTCACTGTTGCATAAAATATACATAATTTTGCATCTTCTAGAGCACTGCTTGACCGAAGCAGTGCTCTGAGGGCTGGGTGGGCTTTTGCTGGCTTGCTTTGAGTGTTGAAGGGAATTAGTGATTTATCCACTTTTTATTTCTCCTGGCTGTATGGGATCAGTTTATTTTGTGTAGGGCTGGAGAGACAATAGTACATGTTCAGTATTTGTGTGTCTCAAAATTAATTGATCTTGGTAAAATTCTAAAGATGATACATTTGCATCATTTTTTCTGAGCAGAAAAGCATTTTTTAATGTTAGTTTGGGATGGTGAATGAAAGGGTGCAATATTTCTATTTCTACAGAAAGCATATCTAAAAGATGTAAGAATTTGTTCTGCCAGAACTTTTTTTTTCCATTCAGGGGATGTTTTTGGGTAAAAGTGCAAGCTAGTCTTGAGGTGGTTGTGTAATAAATGGAAGGTTTGAAGAACGTGACAATTTACTACCTTTGTGCTTGCGTTGGTTGATCACTCCCTGCTCCCTCTCCCTTTTATTCTTTGAGTTTATTCTGAGATTTAGTCTTTTTTAAAGTGGTTTGATGGCATCCTGTGACAATAGGTGTTGAAATGATTTCTCAAATAAGTGTTCTTGCTGTGGATGAAAGCACTTTTAAAATCAGCTGTTACTTGGAAGGTCCCTAATGAGATAACCCTTGATTTGCAGGTAGTTCATGTCTTCTTAGAATCACTGGACAAAACCCCAAACCACATTGAAAAGGACAAATACGGTGTTTGGAGCCTAAAACCAACGAGTTGCCTTTATTTATCTTACAAATATTCATGAAGTCCACAAACTCATTTTTCTATGTGTTTTCATGTCCCCCAGAAGTCACTTTGCTGGTTGTTCGTGGATAAAATGCAGGATGTCACTTCTATGAAATGATACTAATTCTTCACTTAAATGCAGGAAATACAAGAGTAGTATATGAAAAATAGGACCAGGAGTTGAGCAGAGCAATTTTAATCGTTACATTAAGTCTGTGGAGAAGGCAATTAGCTAATGCATGTTCACAGAAGACATCTAATTGCACCAACATTATCTTAGGCTCTGGAGGGAAAGGTCAGCAAATGGTTGTTTATTTTACGCTGTCTCTGAAATGTAGTAATACATTATTTCTAACATTTCCTTTTCTCATTTCAGTTCTGTAGAAAGTGTTCTGAAAACACTCGTGAAGAGCTGCAGACCGTAAGTGTTTCTTTCATGATTTTTTTTTGGTATCTTTAATATTAATTTAGGAAGCAGGGGAGGAAGTGTTTAAAAGACCCCACTCTACCTGTCATTGCTTGGCTGATGTTTAAAAGTTTGGGTTGGAGGGTAGAGACTTTTCTGGGTTTTATTTTTCCTTTTTAACAGCCTTGGTTGCAATAATTCTGTTGTATAAAAAAATGTATCTAATATGCATTTTAAGTACTGCATTGCATGCTTACTTAGTGAGTTTTAAAAGAAATTAAATCACCAGCATTCCTGTAATGTTTCTATAAATGATCCTTCTGCCTGAAGTGATAAATTTTTTTTATGTCGCATCAAAAGTGAGTAATAGTTGTTTGATTTGGACCAGCCTTCTCAGTGAAATGGTTTTGCATTGTACCGATTTCTTCTCTGGTTCAACAAGACAAGAGTATTTTTAATTGGTGGTCTTAAAATGATGTACCACAATGGCCTTGATTTACCTCTGTTTTGTGAAGGTTTCTGGAGGCCTATTGCCCCTGGGCACACGACTTTACTCTAAAATGACATATTAGTAGCTAGCTTGCAATATGCTTAAAGTAAGAGCCAAACTTTAAAGCCAGGTCTGTGTATATTCAGTGGTTTCCTTGTTTTCAGGTATTTCCCAGAAGACGCCACTGGGGAAATGCTGGATGAGTGGAGGCCTTTGATGTGTCCCTTTGATGTGACCATGCAGAAGGCCATTACCTACTTTGAGCTCTTCCTGCCCACCACCCTTCCCCCTGAACTCCACCACAAGGGTTTCAAGTAGGTGTCACTGAAGAGTGCTCTGTTCCAAATGCAAGGAATCATCTTCTACAGGATGATTTGAAGTCACTGGTGGCTTTCAGCAGCTTTTTTGGCAGGAGTTCAAGGCAGAAACACTGCCAACCAGCTTCTTTTGTAAAAGTAACTTGCAGGAATCTTAGTCCTTCTTCCTTACTGAGTTCTGCCTTCTCTAGAGTAAAGCACGCAGCAAATCAAACTAAATTGAATTAAATGTAGTTCATAAAGGTGAATTTGAGTCAGGGACTGGTGTGGAGCATTTGCATCCTTGCCCTCAAGTGAATTCAGAGAAGGAGCTAATGACAGCTGTGACCACTGGTCAAAAGGGACAAATCTCACAGTGCAAGGCAGAGGAAAATGAAGTGTGATGTGTTTTTATCTGGTTTACCTGTGTTGGGATGGCAGAGCTGAGGTAGATAAGGAAACTCCTGGGAGACAGTTGTGTGAAAGGGGGATCAAAAAAGAGTCAGAGGAGAAATAAAGAAAAAAAGCAAGGACTGAAAGTCAGATTTGGGAATATGCTCTGGGAGGCAAATTCATAAAAGCATGTCCGTGTTGATCCTTGTTCTTGCTGAATTAATTGAGGGACAGGTGAATTCTGCAACCACCTGGCAAAGTGAGGGATAAATATTCAGTGAGGGAGCTGCTTTCTCAGTGTTAAATTATTTTGCTTCTGTTTTCTTTCAGGCTTTGGTTTGATGAATTTATAGGCCTTTGGGTGTCAGTTCAAAATCTTCCCCAGTGGGAAGGGGTAAGTATTTGCTTTTCACCTACACTAGAAGAAATCTTCATTTAAATATTCCTGCAATGTGCTTGCAAGGAATTGAAGCCATACAGTGATACAATGAGGTTTTTTCCCTTCTGCTTTAACTAGTACAAGAAAGCAGAGACAATAATTTCATTATTGTTAGCAAGCAATTACTGTCTGAATAAATGAGACTGCAGTTGTGCTTGGTGAACATTGTCTAATGGCCAGCTCAGGCAGCTTTTCATTCCAGCCTTGGGAATGCTGGCATTTTCCAGACTGCCTGCTAATACATAGAATTATGCAAAGTGTAGTTGTGATTTCTAGAAATTACACTTCTGTCCTGTCTTTTAACACATCTTGGATGGTCCCTGATTTTGAGTGGTGACGTTTTGCCTTCACTGCAGTGAGCTGCTGTCATTTTTGAGATACAGCAAAGAACCTGTACTCCCTTTGGCCAAAAATTGCCTTGGGCTGTATCTTTCTAGCAAACAGTCTGCTCTGTACCTGTGTGCCCCTGGTGCACATCCCATGTGAGGAGATCCAAAGCTGGGAAATGAAGACCTCCCTCTGGAGGCAGCCCCAGCAGCAGCTTAGGTGCTGTTGGTGTCAGCTGAGCTGTGCCTTGGCTTTGCTGCAGTGAAACTTGGCCTATCCCCAGGTTTTTTTCCCTGCTCGGTATGAACATAAGCTCATTGGCCATCTGGCTCCTTTCACTAATCTCCTGCCTGGATACACAAGGAGAACTTCTCCGTGTCTGAGGAGAAAGCTGATTTCCAAACCTCTGTGGTCACACATTCCATGGCTCTTCCTGCCTTCCATCACAAATCCAGGGAGGCAGCCTTGGGCCCAGCACTTGGCAATTGTCCAGATTGGAACACTGGTGATGCCAAAGCTGGTTTTGAGATTCTGTGTTCACTTTTGTGTTTTCCTGATGGCTTCCCCGCTCCCCCCAAAAAATTGTAATTCTGTCTATTCCTTCTGACAGCACTGTGACAGCCTGCACTTGAGTATCATGATTTAGTTTGTTTCTGTCAAACTGTGTAACAAATAATCATCAGCACTCTTTCACAAGTTATCTCTGATATTTTCTCCTCTTCCACTGTATTCTGACAGTTTGCTTGCTTTTTTTCCCCAAAGCTTTCACTTCTTGTTTGCTTTGCCAGGTCCATTCCATCAGGCTGGGATGCAGATAA
The DNA here is from genome assembly GCF_000738735.6 of Corvus cornix cornix. Lineage (NCBI taxonomy): Eukaryota > Metazoa > Chordata > Aves > Passeriformes > Corvidae > Corvus > Corvus cornix. The sequence goes on along the minus strand of NC_047056.1, from coordinate 1,599,521 downwards.
TTAGACACATGGGTTCTGACTCTGCAATCCAATTTAAGCTTCTGTGTGCTGCAAGCTTTTCCTGGGCTTGCTTTGGCAGGAATTAGACTTGCTGTTTGAAGGAGAGCTGTGGAATCAATTCCTTGTGTGCATTGTAAGGGTTTTTTTCACTGGGTATTTCCTTAGATCAAGTAAAAAAGGCAGATCATTAAAGAAAATGTAACCCTTGTCTTCAGGCTGTAATCTGATGTCCTGAATTGAACTTGGGGGTTTTCCAAAGCTGACATGTCCTTCAGCCTGAGAGGTGACCTGTTCCTCTGGGCTATCTGTCTCGGAATTTCAGGCCCTTCTTTTTGGCTTTGTCATTGCTTCTATCAGTATCTTGAAGCATCGAGAGCCTAGCAGGTCTTTCCTGATTTGGAGAAGCTCCTAAAAGCAGAGTTGGTGGGTGCTATGCTTTTCACATTCAGGATACAAGAGTGAGACGTCATCTCCTTTTTTTTTTTTTTTTTTTTTTTTTGTTCAGTCCTGATAACTCCCTTTCCTGAGGACATCTTCCAGTCCCCTTTTGGACTCCTGGGGCTGTCTTCTGGTGATGGAGTATCTAATTCTTCATGGGCAGTCACAGACTGCCCTCCCAGCTGACAGCTGATGCCTGTGACCTTTACAAGCCACTGATGTGTTTAAACCGAAGCACACAAATGTGACAGCCAGCAGCATGCACTGAGTAGGATGGATCTTGCAGGAGCTAATTGTCCTAAATAGCTAAATATTGGGAAAAGCTAGATGGATGAGTTGGTGGAATTTTCTTTGATGTCCCTGTATAAATGTTATTTTAGGCCAGTGAAACATGTCTTGGTGGTTCTGATGGAGTGAAATCTCCCTTCCCAAGTGCTTTACTGCCATGGGTAGCTTTTATCTTGTGTATGTGAAGTAGCTGGTGGGTTTTGCATCTTTTACTCTCAATATATTCTAATGAATATTCCCTTTTTTCTGGTTATTTTCAGCATTTAGTCAATCTTTTTGCTCGCTTGGCCACTGACAACATTGGGTACATAGACTGGGATCCATATGTACCAAAGGTAACAATGCTCATTTCATGACATCCCTTACTTATCTTGCTAGGCGGGTTTGGTTTTTTAAAACATCTTTGGATTTGAAAACTAACTTATGCCAGTGTTTGTTTTTCTTGTCATCAGATTTTTACTAGGATTTTGAGGAGTTTGAATCTGCCCGTGGGAAGCAATCAGGTGGTTGTTCCAAGATTCTTAACAAATGCTTACGACGTAGGACATGCAGTCATGTGGATCACAGCCATGATGGTGAGCAGCTACTTCATAAAATGAAACAAAAGCTAATGCAAAGCTTGAAACATGTATTTAAGATGAGTATTTGTTCTGCCGAGCTCACTGCAGAAGTGTGGTTTTAGGCTTTCTTTTTTCCAAATTATGTTTTCAAGTCCATCCTTCTACTGTCAGTGTGGAACAGGGCTGGAAAGGTTTGTTTCACAGCTGCTGCCTGTGGCATTTTGGAAAGGAACAGGCACCTGTTTTAGTGTGAGCCTCAGCAGATGGGATGGAGAGAACTTGCTCTTAGTGCTGAGCTGGGGGTGGGATGTGATTTGCTGCTTTGAGGTCTTGCTGTGGGGAGAACAAACCTGTGCCTCATGCTGCTGTTACCTGTTCATTTTATCTTGGCCTGTGTGATGAAATTCTGTGGTTTCTCTGTTTCAGGGTGGACCAAGTAAGCTGGTGCAGAAGCACTTGTCTGGCTTGTTCAACAGCATTGCCTCTTTTTACCATCCCTCAAATAACGGGCGCTGGCTGGTGAGTTGAGTGGTTTGAGTGTCCAGACAAGAACTTGGGCTGGGATTTCAACCTTTCAACCTCGTGTGCTCCAGATTGTCTGTTGATCTGTGGTGCTTGCAGACTTGAATTATCATGGTCCATGATTGCACTGTCATTCAAACCATGCTCTTTATTTTCATGGCAGTGCAGAGGTCCAAAACAAGACATCTAAGTCTGATATAGCCAGGAAAAAGAAGTCAGCACTTGAAATGAGGGTGACACACACCATCAGTATTACCTGTGTGATGGAGGTTTTTTTTCTTACTGATCTACTGTCTCCAAGTTATCAAAATCTAGGATGGGCCTTGGAGCAGCCTGGTCTTGTGGAAGGTGTCCCTGCCCGTGGCAGGGGGTTGGAACTGGATGAGCTTTGAGGTCCCTTCCCACCCAATCCATTCTATGATTCTATTAAACAAAGCAAACAGGATTTTTACTGCATTGTCTAGTTTGAAGCATAACATTTAGATGGTGTAACTAGTGGAATCTTCTGTTAAAGAATGTGAGAATCTCCCTGGGACAGCTGATGGGAAATAGAGATTAAAACAGCAAGGCTGGTCACAGCAGTGCCAAGGGAGCTGGCTTGTTCTTGAGTAGGGTGTTTGCTTACACTGAAGGTACAGAGAATGCTCCCAAAGATGGCCTAATTACTGGTTAATAATCTTGATTCCTGACTGTATAATTTTTATGTGATTTTCATGACTTCTGAAATCATGCGACAGTGCTGGCAGCACAATTACTGGTATTTTGGGAAATGAAGTTTAGCAATAAATCGTGAATGCTGTATTTTAGAGCTCTTCCGAGTTTTCCTTTATTGTGGTTGTGTAATCCCAAGATCTTGCCTTAAAATTTTTTGTTGTGCCCTGAGCAGCCAGGTTGTGCTGCTGCCATGCCACTGACCAGCGTTTCTGGTCTATTCCCAGAACAAACTGATGAAGCTGCTCCAGAGGTTGCCCAGTGGTGTTGTGAGGAGGCTGCACCGTGAGCGCTACAAGAAGGTGACCTGGTTAACTCCTGTCCCTGAGAGCCACAAACTCACGGACCAGGATGTGACAGACTTTGTGCAGTGCATCATCCAGCCTGTTCTCCTGGCAATGTTCAGCAAAACCGGAAGCCTGGAGGCTGCCCAAGCCCTGCAGAACCTTGCACTGATGCGTCCTGAATTAGTAATTCCACCTGTACTTGAGAAGTAAGTTTTGCAGGAACGTTGCAACTTCGTGTGCCCTTCCCAAGAAATAAATAGGAAAAGCAGTCGTATTAAATAATAAACTAATTGCTTGCTGTGAGCGAATACCTGCAGTGAGAGGAGCTGCTGATACACCCTCCTGAGCAGTCATCTCAGAACTGGGAGCAAGGGAGGACTCAATTTTTTATTTTAATTCATTTGATTTGTTTTGTTGTTTGCTGTTTGGTTTTTCTGATCACCTGGCAAGTGGAATAGTTCTGGGAGCTGTTGGCAGCTCGTGTGCTTTAGGGTAGGCAGTCCTCAGGTGGCTTGCATTTCTGGGAGCATTTTGTATCAGATAGTGGGTGGATCAGTTGAAAAAGCAACTTTGCATCCTTTATTCATAAGCCACCTGGTAGGTTCCAGATACACGGGATGCTTGTGTAGCAATAAGGATATGTTTTACATTTCTGTTTGGTTCCGAGCATGTTGCAGGTTGTTTAAAATCACTGGCATTGCTGACTTTGTAGTTGCCAGACTGTGTGCCTCTGTGAAATACTTGGTTTGTGCTATTTTTAATGCCTTAGTGCCTGAAATTGCCAAAGAAAAATGTTGCTCCTTCCTTCTCCACTGAAAGCTTTCCTCCTAGCCCCCATCCATGTTCCCTATGCAGTCTTTTGTATTTTAACAGAACAGCAGAGGAATGAGTTTGATTGAAGAGCCCTTCCCGTGTTCCACACCACCCTTACTCAACTGTTTGTAAAAACTTGATAAATCTGCTCTTTTACAAAACATCCCAAGCCCAGCAGTTCCAAGCAGGACAGCAGTGCTGAGTAGGGCTGCCCTTTCTTTTTGAGAGCAGACCCAACATCTGCTCTGTAGTTCAAACTATCCCTGGAATGTTTGCCTTGGCTGCAGTTCCAGATTATTTGGGTGTGCTGTGCTCTGGGTGACGGAGGGCAGTGGTAGCAGTGTGACTCCTCTCTGAACTGGAGGCTGTTGGTAACAACAGGAAGTGTTGCTATGCAGTTTGCTTAAAAAGTATTAATTTTTAAAAAAAAAAGGTTTAAAAATCACAGTAACTTCCCGGGTTTTGATAAAGAGGTCTGGACTTTGTAGTAATATGAAGAGATCCCTTCTCGATTTAGAGGCAGCCAAGGCACGTTCTCGTGTTTGCCACAAGAACCCTACAGCTGGCATTGCCTCAAAGTCCAAACAGGGAAATCGTGGTAGCTTTGGATGCAGGAGCAGTTGTTAGTTCCTGTGCTGCAGCTGCTTGGAAGGTCTTTAATCTTGAACTGGTGGTGGATAGCACTGATCCAATGGAAGGAACATTGTAACAAAACAGTGTTAAATCCATTGGAAAATGATGAGAAAACAATTTTGGAAACATTAAAATGTTTTCTTCTTCAATGCAGAAAATAGCGTGTGCAGTCCACTTCTATTGTCTTTGAAGGCTTTAGAAACATTACTGTTGCCAATCTGACCGCCTCCCATTTTGCAGAACATATCCTGCACTTGAGACCCTGACAGAGCCTCATCAGCTCACAGCCACCCTGAGCTGTGTCATTGGAGTAGCTCGGAGCCTGGTGTCCGGGGGGAAGTGGTTTCCTGAGGGTCCCACACACATGCTACCTCTGCTGATGAGAGCCTTGCCTGGGGTGGACCCAAATGACTTCAGCAAATGCATGGTGAGTGTACAAATATTGCCTTTTTTTAGGAGATAACCAGCCAACTAGCTAATACTGTATTTTATATAGAAATATTTTCATATTTCTGTGTAAGCAGGTAACTCCCATGCCCAGAATTTATCAGTCTTTTTTTCTGCACAATTTTATTCAAAAAAATTTAATATTACAAGCCTCTTTGGCTCATTGAAGAGTGCAGAGTGCTTGTGAGAAGGATTGTACTGACTTTTTGGGCAGCTCTGAAAAACAAGATTAAACAGCTGCTTCCCAGCTCCTAGCAAATATTCCTGGTCTTTTAAGATCAAAAGGAAGCTCTTTATCCCTAGGTTTTCATTATATTAAATTATAAAAAGTCTGTATTTTCAGAAATTCATATTAATGGACTTAATGTAAATATTGGGGTTTTGTAACTTTAAAGTTCAGCACAAAATAATGGCTACGTTACTTAGAAAATTGAGACTATTTTTACAGTGCTGCCTGTTTAATTTTATATATAAAATCTGAAATACCTGTTGAAGTTTTAGGGTGGAAGAATAGAGCTCTGGATTTTTTTTTTTAGTATAATTTGCTTTAGGTCCCATACCTTAACTGGAAAAGCTTTTTAATGTGTAGATAGAGTAACACTCATTAAAGAGCTATTTGTACCTCTCAACAGATTACATTCCAGTTCATTGCAACATTTTCTACTCTGGTGCCTTTAGTAGATTGTTCATCTGTATTGCAAGAAAGAGATGATCTTTCAGAGGTAAGAGTGCTGGGTTGGTATAAAAACAGAGCTGTAACTTAGTTTTCAGTTTAATTTCTAGCAGCGTATGCACAGATATTAATTCTGTTTGTTTCTATCAGTGGAGCTGACACCAGTGTGCAAATTGGCTTTAGCAATGCTTCTTCGTCACAGCTTGTTGTAGAGAGTGTTAAATTCAGGCAGTTTAATGTTTTTATGTCAAAACTAAATTGCTCAGGGCCCTGTGTGGTGTCATTTGACTTGGAGCTTTCCCTGCCTTGAGGAGGAGGTTTGTCTGTGTAGTTATTTTAAATAGTGCATTCGATTTTTTTCCCGTTTTTCAGGGCTGTTTTCTTCCTAAATAAACCCCTGCTCCTCTTTTAAGTCCTGCTTCCCTTCCCTGATTGAGATTCTTTTGCTTTCCCTCCAGATACTTGTTAATCTCCTCTAGTCAAGAGATAGTAACAGCATTAGACAGTGAGTCTTATCTCCCTTATCACCACACCTCTTTGCTCCTGGGACACTTTGTAGCTCAGAGAGCCACAGGTTGCCCAAATTAAAAGGTGAATTTCATTGTCCCAGAGCTGCAGCACTCAAAAATGAAGAGGAGTTTGTACAGTGAATATTTACTGTCAATATCTGCCAGGAGAGAGAGGTCTGGCAGCACTCCTGGCACTTGCTCACCTCCTGCTACAAAGGAGGATCAGTGGTGAGGCCAAAGGTTGTATCCATGGAGGCAGACCTGATTTCACCAGAGGGGTTATTTGGATACACATCCAGGCAGGAAACTGGGACAGGACAGTGTCAGGAACATGTAATAACTGTTTCATGGAGCAGTTGAGTCTGTATGGTGGGAAATGCACTGGAGGATGTTTTCACTTGGACATTGGAAGTAGTTGATCTAGGAAATTAACTTTCTATTATGTTTCCTTAATAAAAGCCAACCTTGTGTGTTTCCTTCATGTTGGAAAACTGTAGGTGGAAAGAGAATTGTGCTCTGCATCTGCTGAATTTGAGGATTTTGTGCTGCAGTTTATGGATAGGTGAGTGAGCTAAGGATAGGGGGAAGCTTGGCATTAAGAACTTCATAAAACTTTCCCATTTCACTTACTAACCCTACCATTTCATTTATTTGTGTAGATGTTTTGGACTTATAGAGAGCAGCACATTAGAACAAACCAGAGAGGAGACTGAAACAGAAAAAATGACTCATTTGGAGAGTCTGGTGGAACTGGGTCTCTCTTCTACTTTCAGTACAATCCTTACCCAGTGTTCAAAGGATATCTTTAAGGTATGTAGAACGTGGACTTTTCATCTCTTTTAGGAAATTTAATTTTGTGTTGGCAACAACTGGTGCATTCAAATTCTTCCTTCCCTCATGAATGTGAACTTCCACATTTAACCAAGGAAAGGGCTGAGGGGGGAGGTTGACTTCATGGCAGTTTGGTTTATGATTTTATCCCACTCACTACAGAGCTCTCCTGCAAACTGATGATAAACACAAGGAGAAATCATTCCAACAGTTTATTTTATCCCTGTATCAGTTTAGGTTGTGGATTTTCATGTCTTGGTGGCAATGCTGTCCCACCCAAGCCTCTGCTTTCCTTTTCTCTCCATCTCCCTGCCATTTCTTCACCTGGGTCAGAGAGGCTGTTCAAGGAGCTGCATGGTTAATGGGATCAGAAAAATTACCTGGATTAAAATAACTCAGAGGGAGAGGGTGGAGAATCCGGGTTATTACGTGGACAGCTTCTTTCCTTGTAGGTTGGGTTAGCACATTTCTATCTGTTTAAATATATATATATTTGGAGATGCCAGGTTTTGTACATTTTGAACATTGGCACTTTGGTGTGATTTTTGTTTGGAATCTTTTGGTAAATACAAGCCTTAAGTTAATTCTTTGTTGTCATTAAGTATTTAATTTGTATTTTTCCTGTTTGTCCATTATTCAAGTATTCATGAGATTTACATTTTATATAGTTCACCTTGCCTTGGCAAAGCATTGGATGGAAATAATCTGCTTTTAAATACACTGGCTACTTAAATTGTTGCTACTTAATTCCCTGATTATGCCTTAACTAAGGGATGTCTTGGCTTTCCTTCACTGTAACATGTGAAATAATTTTTCCTGTCATCAGCCTGTGACTTATTCCTGGAAAACGTTTTCTGTGTAGTTTCTCAGAATCGCCCTAAACTTCTATTAGTCATCAAGAGTTATCCACCTCCTCTCTTCCCAAAGGGAACATTTCAGGCTTTCCACAGAGCTGCTTTCTCCGTCTCTACGCTGATTTTCTTTTTCATGTGAATTGTTGTGGGTTTCTGGTTTAAAAGAATGCAGGGTTATGTAGAGATACTGCCTTCTGTGTAATATCAAATATTTTGGGATACCTAATTTGCTTTTTTCTTTAAAAGCAACCTCCATCTTTTTGTCCTGATTTTTAGGTTGCCTTGGAGAAGGTTTTTAACTTTGCTGTTTCAAATATATTTGAGACAAGAGTAGCTGGTCGAATGGTTGCCGATATGTGCCGAGCTGCAGTAAAAGTGAGAGAAAATGCTCTTAATTTCACTCCCTCTTTAGTTTAAAAAAGAAAAAAGCCAGTGCTGCTACTTTTTTCTGTGTAATATCTGTATTTTTTAATGTAAATACTGGTGGCTCTTAATATCATGTCTTCTAAAATTGGTGGGTTGCATATAGCAATATTTCAAGAGGTTAGTTCACTCAGTATTTGTCTTGCAGTTATGTTAAACTTAGGTTTTATTGACTGAGAGTCATGAAGTCAGGCTGACTCAGTGGATTGGAGTTGGGATGCAATCTGGTCTTAGGTATTTATCAGTGTGTGTGCTGAGTTCCCCAAGATATTTTGTTTTAAAATGGATTATTTCTGGTGCCGTTTGCAGTGCCGCCCTGAGGAGTCCTTGAAGCTGTTTGTACCACATTGCTGCAACGTCATAACTCACCTCACAGGCAGTAAGTTTCTAACATTTCCAGTGTTATTGGCTTGCTTTTGGGTTGATTTTTGTTAAACATTAAAATAATAACTAAAACTTCTGGGTGTTTTCCACAAGTTCATTTCAGCAATGGAAAGATGCATTACTTCAACTAAAAAATCCACACCAGCAGTTGTGTAATTTCAAGACCAAAATCTGTCAGGTTGCAAGACCACAATTACTTAAAAATGTGGCAGTTTGAAATGTCTCCAGACATTCATCAAATTCAGGATGGTACATTGGCTACAATGACTTCCAGTTGGACATGGGTGCAGTGTGAGTTGGGCGGTTGGGAGACAGATTTTGGGATGGAAGCACCTGGATTCTGATGGAGCTCATTTGGAAAACTTGACTGCAGTGGGGTTACAGCAGTGCTTATCCCTTGTTCCTCTAGATGATGATGTATTACATGATGAAGAACTAGATAAGGAGCTGCTCTGGAATCTTCAGCTTTTATCAGAGGTATTCCCAAAAACATTCTTCCCATGCTTGTGTGTCACTGCATCCTGTTTAATGCCCCTGAAAGGAGAAAAAAAATAAACTTCTATTAAAGCAAAGTAAATGTTGTATGAATGGCACTGCAGAGCTTCTGGTTTTTACCTGACTCTGAATGAGACATGAGTGGCTGCTGTTTGAAGCAGATAAACAGTGTTGCATGTGGAATGAATTAAAGTAATTATTGAGGGGGAGTGAAAGAAGAGGGATCAATGCAGGAAAAAACATAAGAAGCTTTTTGTAAATATGTTTTTAAATTAATTAAAGAAAATATAGGAGTATTGCTAGAAAATTTGGGATGGGGTCAAGCAGGTGGCGTCACGGAAACTTTTCCAGCAGCTGTGGAAGCAGCAGTTCACGTGCAACTTCAGTGGGAGCTGGAGAATGGATCCTGGCCCAGCTGGGCTGAGCAGTGTGACCCTGTCCAGCCCTGCAGGACCAAACTGATGTTTGCAATGTCTCTCTGTGCCCCCAGATCACTCGAGTGGATGGCAAGAAGCTGCTACTGTACAGGGAGCAGTTTGGGAAGATACTGCAGCGCACCCTACACTTAACCTGTAAGCAGGGTTACATTCTGTCTTGTAACCTACTGCACCATCTTCTTCGTTCTGCTACACTTATCTACCCCACAGAGTACTGCAGTGTGCCAGGTGGCTTTGACAAGCCTCTTTCTGAATACTTTCCTATCAAGGCAAGGATTTTCATTTATTTAGGATTAGAGGATTTGACTTTTTTTTTTTGGTTTCTTGGAAAAAAAACCCGTACGCTCTTAGGGTTTTATTTGGAGATCTCTGACCAGTGGTAGCAGCAATGGGAAGCGATGCTTTGGGCTTTGAAATGTAGAGCAAATGACGATTAATTTAAAGTATATTGATAGCCAAAAATGAATACTGACTGTTGTTGGAGTAGTTTTAGAGTTTTGAGTAGTTTTATATGACTTATTAGTGGTTTATGATGTGTGTTTTACCATGATTGCATGACACAGTAAGTTAATACACAGCAAGGATATGTGGTGTTTTACATGTCAGCCGAATAACAAATAATGATTCTCTCCTGAGCTTGAGATAAAATGAAAGCAGAACTGGCAATATTAAAAGTTACTGAAACTGTGAAAAGTCACGTGCTGCTCTGCTGTTAAGACTTTGACATCAATTTATCAATATTCCAGTTTAAAGGCAGCAATTTTCAGCTGGCCTGTTTCAATATACAACTGCATTTTGCTGAAAAGTGTTTTTATGTAATTCCCAACAGCAGATAATCTTGTTACTGAAAGCTAGTCCAGTTTTACAACTGATAGAAACATCCTGTTGGGCCAGTTAATCATTTAAAAAAACAAACAAAAATATCCCAAATGCCAAACACAAAAAAACCCCCAATGAAACAAACAAATCAACGGAACCCCCAAAAACAACAATCACGCAATTATTTTCAATTCCCCCTCTGAAACTGAAAACATTCACAATGACTTTCCTGTTCTCCATGGGAGTATCAAAAGTCTGAGTTGTGCTTAAGAATGTGTCTGAATTTATGTCCAGTCAAAGGAATAATTAAGTTATATTTCAATTAGACCAATTAGATTCAATTAAATCCTTTTCATTTTAGTGCTTACAGATATGTGTTATTTTCTGGGTATGTGTAGACATATATAGGATTGGAATGTCTGTTTGATTTTCTGATGGTGTTGTTTTTCCTCAAAATGTCAGGATAACTACGTTAATTTATAGCAGTAGTTAGTTCACATGTGTTTGGGTTTGGTTTTTTTTTTGTAATATTAAATACTATTTTTTTTAAACACAATTTAAATAGCTTGATTAATAAGAAACATCTTTATTTACTACAGGACTGGGGTAAACCAGGTGACCTGTGGAACTTGGATATCCAGTGGCATGTTCCTTCATCTGAGGAAATAAGCTTTGCTTTTTATTTGCTGGATACTTTCCTGCAGCCTGAGCTCACCAGGCTGGAGCTCTATGCACTTGGAGAGCTGGAAATGTCCAGGTAGGATGCAGAAGGTGTATTTTCCACTCACAGTAGTTAGTAAGGAGGAAAATACTATAATGTTGCACTTTGATATTATTCTAGGATTTCTGAAGTTCCTAGTTCAGCTGATGATAATAGCATCAAGATGAGATAGCATCAAGATTTCTTTGAAGTAACACAGAAAATAAGTTATTTGCATTTCACATTTTAATTTATCTTCAGACTGTAAAATATTCACTCCTAAATTATTCCCTCATCTTCCCCATGGTGGGAAGATCTAATTGTCTTGGCCTTGGGGTAAGGAGTTATTTCATAGGTTTTATCTGAGATTTAGATAAAATCCTTCAAAGCAATTTTCATATTAGTTTATCTCACCTGCACAGTTTTGGAATATAAAATCTCCCATGTTTTCTGGAAAATGAAGTTAAACATTGGGGTTTGGAAAAGAATTAGGTTGGCATAAAAAAGCCCAGCTTGATTTCTGCAGCACTCCCTCCTGTGTGTAGAACTGATACAACTAAAGAAAAAACTTGCATAAAACGTCACAAAAAAGATGTGGTTTGTTTATTTTCAAGCAATTAACAGATAAGTAACCAGGTTTTCCTCTTTGTTTAAGAGATGATGTGCAGCAGTCTCTTGCCATCGTGCACAACTGCCTGATTGGCTCTGGGAACATTCTGCCTCCTCTCAAAGGAGAAAGGGTGGCTCATCTGTAAGTAACATTTATTTTATGTCCCGAACATTCTAGTGATTGTGTTCCTTCGTGCTGGGTTTTAGTGCTTTCTTACTGCTGTTGTCATGCAGCTGCTGCTAGAAGCTACTTTAGGGAACACTGATAGTAAATATCAAGATACAGAAAATTCACTTGTCAGGAAAGGACTCAAATGCTCCTGTCCTTCCCTACAACAAGGAGCCATGTGTGTTTCAATGTGTGTTCTTAGGTTTGACAGAAACCAAATTTCTGCCTGTTCAATAGAACTGATGGGGTTCTGTTAACTGGGAAATAGAGATTCCGGGTCCAAGGTGGCCTGATGGTGTCCCTGCCTCTGACAAAGTCTGATCCAAAGGGATGGTTCATTTATAAATGTGAGAACTGAGATGTACTGTTAGTAAATCCAGAAGTCTTTGTGCTACTGGCATTAAATTTAACTTGTTAAAATGAATTAAATGCCAGTGAAATGCACATACTCCGTGATTTCTGTAATGTGTAGTAATACTTGGCTTATTTTCATGCAGGGTCCCAAGTCTGGTGTCTTTGGAAGAGACAAAGCTGTACACTGGTGTTGAATATGGTGAGTAGATCCCAGTTCTGTTCAGGCAGGCTCTAAGTGTTGTTTTCTTCTTTTTTAAAATTGCTTTCTTTTTATTTTTTTGTAAAAACAGTGGGTTCTTTTGGAGAACCATAATTTTGATTCTTCTCTTCATATAAATGGGATTTTGTGACCAACACCAGAGTTCTGTGTACACACAGTTTTATTTTCAGCGGTGGTACACAAGATACGGATCTGCTGCAGGAATCTGGCTGGTAATGGGAGCTCTGTGTGTTCCTCAATTCCCAGATGCTAAATGAACTGCCTGAACTTAGAAATAAAACCAGCTGTCAAAGCAGATAAAGATGGTTGTGTACCTATAAAACCCAAGCAGCTGAGTTGATAAACTGATGAGAGCCATGTCCTTAGATATAACAAATGGTTATTTTTATAATAGCTCATACTGCCAGTTCTGAATAGTCTGCTCTGGCTTTCCACTATTAGTTGCTTTTTATGCTGTTGTATAATAAACATAAAATGTTTTTTTCTCTTTTAGATTTATCCAGGGAGAATTACAGAGAAACAATTGCAAGGGTGACAAGGAAATTGCTGCGTAAGTTTGATCACTCCTGTAACGAAAACCAACTGTCATACTTCAGTATGATTGTATACATGAGGAAATTGTATTGCTTACTTTGCCTACAATTCCAAAAGTTAAGCTTTGCGGAAATAAAATTATTGCTAATTTTTAAAGCTCTTCCCCTGTCTGATGATCAATTTCATTTCTCCCAATTGCAGGCTATATTCTTGATCATTCAGAAGATGATACCAAGTCTTTGTTTCTAATAATAAAGGTATGCTTTACATTTGTAAAACTTAAGGCAAGATGATGTGTTTTGCAACATAATCACTCTTGTCCTCTCTTTCTTTCCACAGATTATCAGTGACGTTTTACAGTTCCAAGGGTCTCACAAACATGAGTTTGATTCGCGATGGAAAAGCTTCAATCTAGTGAAAAAATCAATGGAGAACAGGGTCGGTGACTTGGCTGTGTGAAGCTGAGATTCCTGAATTGCTGATAGGATACGGAAATCTAAACCAAATGTCTTTCTTTACAGCTTCAAGGAAAGAAACAACACATCAGAGCCTTGCTGATCGACAGGGTTATGCTGCAGCATGAGGTAATTCTTCCCCTTCAATCCCCATAATTTGCTTGAAAAGCTGCTTTGCATAGTTTGCTAAATGTCATCGTAACAATATTCCTGCTCTGGTGTTCTTTATATGTGTGAAATGCGAAAACAATCTGTCCTTTCTTTGTGCTCCCCATGGATTCAGCTGAGAACCCTGACGATGGAAGGCTGTGAATACAAAACTTCCCACCAGGAGATGATCAGGGATCTTCTGTGTTTGTCCACGAGTTCCTATGGGCAGGTGAGGAGCAGCCCCTTTTAAACTGAGATTTATGGAGTGTTTTGTTGGTCTCTTCAAGCGATTCTACATCCTAAATCTGTTGTTCCGGCTGTTTGCTTTTCAAATGATCTTAAAAACACCTTGTTTCTGGCAACATGAAGAATCTTCTGTAACTTTGGAGCTGTTCTCATGTAAATGCCAGAAACAAGAAGTAGATTTTTATAAGCAGGGTGGGGTGTTTACAGCCTTCCACAAATAATTTTGTTTCTGTGCACAAATACATGATAACAACTTTATGCATAAGTAACTGAAATGGACGAGGATGTTTTTTTTATCTAGTAAATTTTTTGTTTCAGGTCAGAAGTAAAGCTCAGCAAGCATTCTTCACAGCTCTGGGAACCTACAATTTCTGTTGCAGAGATATCATTCCTTTGGTTCTGGAATTCCTGCGTCCCGACCGGCAAGATGTCACTCAGAAGCAATTTAAAGTACTGCTTCATTAACTTAGTTTTGTGGCTGTCTTTTGAAAGTGTTTTTGCATGAGAATTTTCAATGGGAAAAGTGGGATTTGCTTGTTTATCAGCATGACTGATATTTTCGTGGCTAATAGGCATGGCTGGTGTAAGGAATTATTTGTATTAGATCTGTTTTCAAGAGAAACAGTGTTTAAATATGTTCCCTGTGTGCTCAGGTATTACCAAAATGTGAGTTAGCAACTATTTTTAAGTTATGGAATGGAAATTGAAAAGCTGTAGTCAAGGTGAAGCAGCTGTGAATCATCTCCTCTAACATAATTGAGAAATCAGGCAGCCAATCTGTGGATAAATTAATTGGCAGGGCTTCCAATCTCATTAAATGAAGAGGACTCAGTGCAAAAATCTTCAGTAATTTGACAGTGAGACTGAATGTTTATGGGACATTTTAATGATTTGGTAGCTGCAGCTGAATTTTTATTCTGTGTGGGTGTGTGCTTATGTCGATATCTCGGATGAGCAGTGCTTTAACCTTCCCAAACTCCCATCTTCGACTCCACAGGGTGCCTTATACTGTCTTCTTGGGAATCACAGTGGGGTGTGCTTGGCCAATCTGCACGACTGGGATTGCATTGCACAGACGTGGCCAGCAATTGTCTCTTCTGGGCTTAGCAAAGCCATGTCCTTGGAAAAACCATCCATAGTCAGACTCTTTGATGACCTGGCAGAGAAAATCCATCGGCAGTATGAAACCATTGGACTGGATTTTGCAGTGAGTGACCAATTCCTTGGTGTTCAGGCTTGTCTGTATGGACAAGGAGATTCTGTACTCTGCTGATTCCAAAGCAGAGATGTTAAAAACATCTAAGTTCAAGTCCCAAATCTTTGCACTGTCCATCAACAGGTTCCAGAGAAGTGCAGGGAGGTGGCTGTTTTGCTGCAGAACTCGGGACAGCCAAGTTCAGAGTTCACAGCTCTGGGGTCAGAGGAAATTCAGTTGGGAATTCAGCGACAGAAGGAGAAGAACTCTGAGGCTCTGAGGTGAGTTCAGCTTCCCTGAACTGCACATTAAATGTCATCATCATCCAAAGTGGCTAAACTGAAAAATCCAGAATGTCCAAGGATTGTTGGGCTGCATCTTCTCTCTATGCTTCTATTTCCTCTGTGCGTCTTCCTTTTCACCTTCACAAACCTTTGTTGAGGAACTTTTCCTCTGTTTTTCAGTGGATCCCCCAGTACTATGTGGTTGATAACTCCCTCTCTTTCTCTCAGGAACTATGAAAATTTGGTCAACATGCTGCTGGACTGCGTGGAACAGAGAAATCTGTAAGTCCCCCTTTTGTGCATGAAAGGGGTTTTTTGGGGTGGGTTGGAGGTGGTTACATGGATCAGTATCCAGGAGAGCAGTTAGCATGGTCTTGGAGTTATTTGCGCTGGAAGCTTTAATTGTTAATACAAGGCATCATCACATCTTGGAGTTAAGCTTTTTCCTTAATTAGTCTGGCCTGTTACTGGGGGTATTAATATTTTTTTAATAAAAAAAGCTCTGGTCTGTCTGTGTAACACTGACATCCAAATAGATTCTAATTGTTCCCATAATATTTGTGTTAAAAAACTTACAAAGAATATCCCTATAGGTATTTTTCATTGTGTATTTTACATTTTTACACCTAGTATTCCCAGAACACTGGAGGTTTCCCAAAATGAGTTAAGCTTATTGATTACAGCAGTGTCATTTATTTATGTACTTGCATAATCTTGATACATACAATTTCTGAGTAAAACCAGTACCTAAACTTTGGTATGTACACTCTGTTTTGAATATGTGATTTTTTCCAGGCCCTGGAAGTTTGAGCACATAAGCATTGGCTTCCTGTCCCTGCTCCTGAGGGATGACAGGGTCCTGCCCACCCGTGCCATAAAATTCTTCGTGCAGTGTCTCAACCACGATGCGATTGTGGTTCGGAAGGTGAGCCCGGGAGAAGGATTTGCTTTGGGTCTGCAGCTCTTTGGGGTTTACATCAGGTGCTTGTGGGGTTTTGCTGGGATAAAGCACAAAAACTGGGGTGGAACTCCTTCCTCGCCCTTCCAGCCACGCACGTGTACAAAATTCCCGATCCAAGAAATGGCAGTCTTGGCAGCGCTGTAGCATGACATATGTAAATCTGTAAACTGTGAAAATGTGGGATGGGCTGAGTCCTTAGTTATTTCAGAGTTCTTTTGCAGAATTTCTTTTGCAGATGGCTGCTTTTCCCACCTGCAGTTTGTTATTTGAACAGAGCCATCGATGTGTTTTGTTTGTTCTGTTGTTGCCTCAGTGAGGCCCAAAACAAACCTCCTTTGCCCCCCAAAAATTATCAAAACAGTATTAAATTCAAATTATTAAGACAAAATTATTAGTGAGGTTTTTCTGGCCTATAAAGCAAGTCATGTCCTGTATCCCCTGAAATAACCAGGATTATCTCCTTATGGGTTCACTCCAGCGTTCACTGAGTTTTTAGGGATGATGAGCCACATGCTTCTGAAGGAAGCGTATGGAATGGATACATTAATGCCCATTTTTTCCTTCTCTTTAGGTGGCCATCTCAGCTGTGGCTGGGATTCTTAAGCAGCTTAAGAGAACACACAAGAAAGTGCCCATCTGCCCTTATGAAATAAGTAGGTTTTATTTAATGTAAGATATATCTTACATTTATCCTAAAATGGTTTTTTTTCTGGTTAAATTAAACATGGAATCAAGAGCTCTTCTTTTCTCCCTGGTTGTTGATGTTCTAAGCAGATGGGTAAATATGATACAGAAGTAATAATACAATTGGTAATTTTTCAGTTTGGGGCTCTTTTTGCTTTTGGGGGTTTTCTCCTCTCTGAAAAGCTTGTAATTTGTGAGAACAATTTGTATGTCTCCTGTTTAATTTTTATATATTTTTATCATTTCTATACATGTTAATTTTGATTTTCCTCTTGGATCAGGTGGGAGCCCGAAGCCTTCCAGCATCCAGGCTGGTGACAGAGCTGACAACCAGTGGCTGCACTACAACAGCCAGAGCCTACCAAAGACCAAGGAAGCCTGGGAATCCTGCTGTTTTGTGGAGAAAACACACTGGGGATATTACACCTGGCCCCAGTGAGTAGCATTAGCATTGAGGTGGAGTTGGGAGAGTCAGCAGGAAAAATTCTGGGGGAAATTAAATCCTGTTTTATTTTATTTTTTTTTAACTGAACCACCAAAAAAAACCAATTTATTTTGTTCTTTGTGCTGCTTGCTTGTGTTACCATTTCTGGCTGGGTTTTGTGTTGGTTGGTTTGGAGCTTTTTGTTTATTCTTTCTTTTCTATCCATTTCTCTCTCTATGGGCCGTAGGCACAAATTCCATATGGGTGTTTAACTGCTGCTGTTAAGATGAAATATGCATATTGGATATTACATGTATGTAGAGTATTCTAACCCTACTAATTCTGCATTGTTTGTATAGCAAAACCTTTAATAACAAACCCCGTTCTGTTGTAAATTTTCTTCTTTAAGTTTCGATCTCTTGGAATTGAGGATCAGTCCTATTTAATATTGAGAACATAGAAAACAACCACATAGAAAGCAACAACATGTGCTGGTGTATTTTTATTTTTAACTTTTTATTACTTATCTTTTCTTTTTGATACTCAGAACTATGACAGTTTATGCTCCAGTTGAGCAGCAACCAAAGCTTGGGCGAAGGAGAGATGAGCTGACAGAGGTAAGAGCTGCAAGTTTGTGGGGTTTTTAATAGTACTTCTCCTTTCTTCTCTTAATACTGTCCACAGATTACTGTGGAGATCCCCACAAGATATTTTTAATTGTATTTTTCTACTTCTTATTGTGTCGGCATACAAGGAGGAATTATTAATTTAATGTGTTGCTGCTTTTTTGTCAGAGATCATGGAGTAATTGTATTAATGAGCACTTTCTTGTTCCCTTTCAAATCATAATCAGAGTTGAGAACAAGGTCATTAATGACTGTGGGAAGGACTAATTTTTAGGGGTTTGTGATAATTCCTGATAAAATCAAGGGGGGGGAATGGGATACCCAAGGCATGATTTCTTTCCTTGAGAATGCAAGTGAAAATGGGACTTGGAAAGATTGGGATATCACTGTGACACGCAAACACCTCAAAGCTAATCTTTTTTTTTTTTTTTCTTCCTGTTACAGGCAGAACAGATTATATATGATCACTTTTCTGATCCCAAGTTTGTTGAGCAGTTAATAAAATTTTTGTCTTTAGAAGACAGGAAGGGAAAGGACAAATTTAATCCTCGCAGATTTTGCCTCTTCAAGGTAAGGGGAGTTCAATCACTAAATTGCTCTCATTTTGTTACAATTCCCAGAGCATGGAAAAGCCATAGACTGCTGGGCTCATACTGCTGCAAAATGTTGATTTTTAAAGCTGCTCTGGGTAATCCTATTAATCCTCTCTTCTGATTAACTACTTAGGGAAACATATTTAGAGTAATGTAATAGTCTGGAGGACACTGGTGTATAATGCTGTTAAAAAAAGCAAAGAAATTTCACTTTCTACGTCTTCAAACTCAAGTGTTTCACAATTTCGTTATATTCTTGGGAAGACAGTGTTCTAGGTAATTCCTCAAGACCCTTTCCCCTCTTGTTTTTCAGGGCCTTTTCAGAAACTTTGATGATGCCTTTTTGCCAGTTCTTCAGCCCCACTTGGAGCAACTGGTTGCAGACTCCCACGAAAGCACCCAGAGATGCCTAGCTGAAATCATGGCTGGCCTGATAAGAGGTTCTAAACACTGGACCTTTGAGAAGGTGCTGGAGCAGTATTTTTGAGTGATTCTTGGAAGTTAAGGAGTAATTTTGAATTATTAGCCCATTTAAACATAGTTGAGGTCTTGACTGCCGAACTTGGAGCACAATTCGTTGTTTGGTTTGGTGCCTTTTCTTTCCAGGCGTTGGGAAAATGTTGAAGTATTAAAAGTAGGAACAGTTTGCTGTTAAGGAGATGGGAAAGCTGCCGTGGTTTGTAATTCCAATAGGAATAAGTGCTTATGGCCACCGTGGACTATTAAATATTGATTTAATGAAGGCCTAGCTGTCCATGCTGAATCTCTATGCCAAAAAATAATCCTGGGAGAATCAGTACAAAAATAAAGATGATATTTTAGTATCTGAGCTGGGTTTGAGATCCCTAAATAGCAAAATCTTGTCTCTTGTGTTTTGCTGGGCAGGTGGAAAAACTTTGGAAGCTTCTGTGTCCGTTGCTTCGAACAGCTTTATCCAACATCACAGTGGAAACATACAATGACTGGGGCACCTGCATTGCCACCTCCTGTGTAAGTATCCCATTTTTTGTCTTCTAAAGCTGGATCCACTGTGGATTAACATTCCTGCAGTGAACTGGGAGCTGTGGTGCTGCGCAGCAGGGTCAGTGATAGGCCACAAATATCTTGGCTCAATAGTTCTTTCAAGTCACTCAGCAGAACTCAGTGTAGTTTGTTAGCCAGAACCTTAATTAGGTAAATTCAGACATGGTTATTCAGATAGGTCAAAAATGAAGCTAAAATTCCTTCTATTCTGATTGTATTTACCAGTTAATTAGAACTGTGTATAGCTTTATTGGGTTTTCCTCCTATTTATGTTCATTGTGAAAAGATATTGAACATTGCCCTTGCTTAATAGAATAAACCCGAGGGATGCAAAGAAAATCTGCCATAACTTTCCTTGTTTATACCTTTATTTTATACAGTATTTACATTTTAAAACCCTCTCATTTGCTTATATCTCTTCTCCCTCTTTTTTTCCAGGAGAGCAGAGATCCTAGGAAGCTGCACTGGTTGTTCGAATTGCTGTTGGAATCTCCACTGAGTGGTGAAGGAGGATCATTTGTAGATGCCTGGTAAAATAAATTTGAACTGGTTTATTGTGGTTGAATAGAGGAGGAAATACAGCCTGGATAGGCTGTACTGAGAGGATGCTCTGCCAGCTGGATTGTAGGGGAGGGGAACACAAAGGCTCTGCTTTCCAATTAGCTTTCCACACACAATGGCAGGTTCGTCATGATTATTTTTTAAATATAACTCAATTAACAGGATGGGAAGGTTTGGGGCTGGCAGAGCAGCAGTAGTGTTGTTCCATTGGGCAGCTTTTACTCATCTTTGCTCATTGAAGGACACACTGGTGCTCTGACACACAGGTGCACATTCCCAAACAAAGTCTGGAGGGGACTGGGGAAGGAGGATTGTTCCGTATGACTAAAGATGAGTTGTTCTGATTCCCAGCCGACTTTATGTGCTGCAAGGGGGCCTTGCCCAGCAGGAGTGGAGAGTGCCAGAGCTGCTGCACAGGCTGCTCAAGTACCTGGAGCCCAAACTCACCCAGGTCTACAAGAATGTCCGAGAGAGGATAGGAAGGTCAGTGTTGTCTGCTGCAGTCCTTGTTGGGTTTTAACTCTTCATTTTATTTGGTAATTGAGTAGCTAAATAATTACACTGAAAAGCATTAATGCTTGTAACAAAAGTCACATAAATTATTAACAGACTTGCTTCAGAAATTTCAGATGACTTCTCTATTTTTGTCTTTTATTTGTAGCATCGTGGAATGGTTTTGGTTGGTAGGAACCTTAAAGATAGCCAGTGCCACCCCCTGCCATGGGCAGGGACATTTTCCACCATCCCAGGTTGCTCCAAGCCCCGTCCAACCTGCCCTTGGGCACTTCCAAGGATGGGGCAGCTACAGCTTCTCTGGGCAGCCTGTGCTAGGGCCTCACCAATTTATTGTCTGTGTTTATGTATAACATCTCTAAAGATCTTAAAAGAAACATTTGGTCTTAAATAGCTTTGAAGTGAAGATGAGAGCAATTTTTCTCTTAAGTATTAACCTTCAAAGGTCACCCAGTTGATCTCAGATCATTTGGAGTTCACAGGTCACTGTTCTCTGGACAAGAGGTGTGCTCACTGTGTGTTCCTGCTGGCTTTGTTTGGTTTTTTTAGTGTGTTGACCTACATATTCATGATAGATGTTTCCTTGCCAAACACTGCTGCAACTAAATCTCCTCGTGTCCATGAATTTACTACCCGGATACTTGAAAACCTCAAACCCCTCATGGAAGCAGATGAGGAAATCCAGAATCATGTAATGGAAGAGAACGGAGTTGGTGAACAAGATGAGCGAACTCAGGGCATTAAACTCTTGAAAACAAGTGAGTTAAGGAGGTCAGGGAATGGGGGCTATTTTGGTATATGATGATTGATGTCTGCAAATTGTGTAGCAGAATTGTTAATGTTTTTCTTCTTAATCAGTGGTTGTTTCTCTTTATTCATACAGTTCTGAAGTGGTTGATGGCGAGTGCAGGACGATCTTTCTCTACAGCTGTCACAGAGCAACTCCAGCTGTTACCTTTGTTTTTCAAGGTACATCCTTTAATTTCTCCTTTATTGGTTAGGTTTGATTAAAAAAGGCATGTGTAAATATACTGAAGTTCTTTTATATATATTTATCTGTCTATCTATCTATCTATCTATTTAATATTCCAAGGCCAGGTTGGATGAGGCATTGAGCAACCAGCTCTAGTGGAAGGAGCCCCTGTCCATGGCAGGGGAGTGAAACTGGATCATCTTTCAGGTCCCATCCAACCCAAACCATTCCATTATTCTCTAAGGGACCTTGAGTTACTTTCTTTAGTTCCCTGACTACACAATTCTTTCTAAGCAGCTTCTGTTTTCTTCTAATTCTTGTATTTGAATCTTTGAATCTGTGTCATCCAGTCTTACCTCTCTGAAATAATCTATACTTGTGTGCCCAAAGTGCACAAATATCAATAAATTACCCAGCAATAATCTATGTGACTACAAAATGAAGGTTTATTAAAGTGAAAGGGAACTTGATAAAGTTCCCTTTTTTCTCAGTTTTGGACCTGGATCTAAAACCTGAATTTAATTGGGTTTGATACCAAGAGAATGGCAGTGGGGAACCAAAGTCTCACCGGGATATCTTGATTATTTACTGGGAATATTTAATGTCATATCAATTGTTTTTCCCAGTTAACCTCATCTTTCAGCATTACATTGAATGCATTTTTCCTAGACATCTGTCCTTTCATGAGATTACCTTTCTTTGAGGATTTTGCTGTCACCAGTGTCTATTTGCTAACAGAGTTTTGTTCCCTCCCTGCTCTTATTTAGATTGCACCCGTGGAGAATGACAACAGCTACGATGAGCTCAAAAGAGATGCTAAGATGTGTTTGTCCTTGATGTCTCAGGGTTTGCTGTATCCTCAGCAAGTGCCTTTGGTACTTCAGGTGCTAAAACAAGTGAGTGTGGTCTAAACAGCTTAAAGCTTCTTCTCATCTCAGGCACCCTCTGCTTTTTATTTAAGAGTATACAATACTTATGATTCTAAGCAAATCAAATACTGATTTAGATCTGGAAGAGTTTATTTAAAGTGTTTTAAAACACTTAGTGTGTCTTGTTTAACATTTAAACCACTTAATTTTGATAACAAATTGGACAGCATTTTGATATATTAACATTTGGTTCAGTAGTGGATCACTTTAAGTCTCCTCATAAGCATAAGAATCCAAAATCCAGTTTCAGAATGAATCTTCAGCTGAAGAACTGCCCTTGAATCTGATTTTTCTAGGCTTTTACGATATATGTCTGTTTAACAATCTGCTTTGGAAGTGAAGCCTGTGAAAATTACTACCTAAATAATAACTGCCTGCTTTGGAGATAAAAGGTATATGAAACAAAATTACCTGAATAAAGGAAGTTCTTTGCAACTGCCCCCAGAAGCATTTTTCTTAAATGTTGTCCACTTTCCATCAGGGGGCTGCTTTCTTTGACATTTTTGCCTTCTCACCCTGATTTATTCACTGCAGACAGCAAGAAGCAATTCTTGGCATGCCCGATACACCATCTTAACCTACCTCCAGACCATGGTGTTCTACAATCTCTTCATCTTCCTCAACAACAGTGAGGCAGTCAATGACATCAGGTGGCTGGTGATAAAACTCCTGGAAGATGAACAGCTCGAGGCAAGTGATCCCTTCTCTGCACTGCTCTCACACCACTGATTCATGCCTTTGCCAAGTTTTATGGAAAAGCTGACATGTAAATTAATCCAGGAGGTATTTCTAGCTCAGCATTCTTCCTACTTTGAAAATGAGCTTTACAGGATTTGTTTCTTTCATATTCATTCCAAGAAAACAGTTGATAATAAAATGTTCCATTAGTGATTTTTTTTTTTAAAAAGTTCCATTGCTTCTACTTTTTCACAGATTGGTGCATTGCTTGGAGCTTGGTTTGAAAGTACATGAAATAGGGATGTTACTAATTTCACTATAAATGTGTGTTGGTAGAAAATTCAACATGCAACAAGGTCAGATCTCTTCCTTTGTGAAAAGTGTGTGAAACCACTATTTATTACTCTATAGGTCTGCTTCCCATCTAATCCTATATTAATGACAAAAGTACTCCTTATATTTACATCGAGAACTACCTAGAACTGAGGGCTTGCATTAAATGATGTGAATTTAGGTCATGTTTAAGCACAGTGAAGACTCTTTAGTGGTAACCTCCTGTCTGGCCCATCTCCCCTGTACCATCATTTTCCCTGGTGTTTGTGCAGTTGACAAATGTCAATGAAATCCTACTTTTGGGTGCTTTTTTCCTTCTAGAAGAAAGATTCGACATCACCTTGCAATCCTACAGAAGTTGTTTGTCAGAGCACTTACCTCATAATCTCACACCATTTTGAAAAATACCTTTTATTCACTTGAATGCAATTTATCCAGTTCTTCTAAATGCACCAAATTATCCCTCTGCACCGCAGAGGTGCAAATCCAAAAAGCCTACCTGTGTTCATAACCACTCTGGATCATGCTGTTGCCATGGAAGCTTTCACTTTTCTCTGAAAAGTCATCTTGTCCTTTCTTGGTTATAACTGACAAGATGCAGTATCCTGCTGAGTAATTCCTGTGTAGCTTTTAGATGCTGGATTTTTAAGATGACAGTCGTTAGCTTTAACTAAGATTTGGTGTCTTTGCTCTGTAGAACTGAGGTTTTGGTTCTTGGATTTTAAGATACTTTTTTTTTTTATTGCTTATTTTGATACAAAGGGCCAGACCTGATGATGATTGTTTGTTTTAATATGCACAGCACTCATGTCTTGATAAGCCTTTTTTGTACTGCACTGCAATTTTATGGGAATGAGAATATTTTCTCTCTATGTAAGTAGTCCCTTGCAACTTCTGCAGTTTGGCTGGTGCTGTTGAGTGGGTTTTTTTTCTGATATTGTTGCACTTTTATAGACCTTGGTCAGTCCCTTCTGACAAAAAAAACCCAAACCCCATAGGTGATGGGGAGATTCCTCTGTAGTTTTTATATTCTGTATTTCACCATGAGTGTGATAATTTATAAATTTTCTAGTGCCAGAGGTGGTGAGTGATCAGCTGCCTTCATGAATGATTTTAAAGGCTTTGCTTCCAGGTGCTCCTCACAGCAAAGTGTTCCTTCTAGCTGGGTGATTAATTTAGAAATTAAAGTGGTTGTAATACAGGGAGAAGGGATGTAAATGGGCCCAGCTCTCTTGGGAGCTCGCTCACTTCCCAGCCAAGCTGCTTTGTGTCTGGCTCTTGTATTAGCACATCATGTCTCATTTAATAGCTCAGCTCTTCAGGGACTCACAAACTGCTGATAAACAACACTGCCAGCTTCTCACCTCATCCTTCTTCACTATCAGCAAAGTAGATCACATTAGAATAGTACCTTGTAGAAATTTAAATGGACTGGGCCAGAGTCTCAAGAGCTTATTTGAACTCCCTCTGTTTGATTATTGCAGCTCTTGCAGCTGTACTTACGGCTTTGTGGGGCTCAGAACATCGTGTTCAAGGATGTGATTTATTATTATAATCTGCTGCATTGGATTCAGAGCACTGGGACGTGTTTGTGCTCCACAGAGACAAATGTTCTGTTTGCAGTTACCTGTGACAGAATGTACCTACCAAAAATCTGGTGGCAGCATCTCAACCAGTTGATTTGGTTTGCAAGTTTGTAAATGTTGGGAGGCTTTTGTCAGAACGTAATTATGCAAAGTGGGAGTGAGTTTTGGAGGGACTCCCAATTTAAATACACTTCTACACATCTATAACTTCCTGGCTTTGGGAGATTTGAGGAGATGAGAGAACTTAGTAATACTGCTGGGTTAGTCACTTGTTTTTAAAAGAAGGATGAGTTGTCTCTACTCAGAATTCACTAACAAGGTGCTGTGGCTAGTTTAAAAGGAATGGAAAAGGAGATCTGTATTTTGAATGGCTTGGTAATTAGACAAAGGCTAAGTTTAGTCTTGTTCTCTGGAGCTTCTGGTTACCCTTGAGAAGAATATTTTTCCAACCTGGATTTCTGATTTTATTAATGTAGTGCAGAGATCTGGTACTTGAGACAAAGAAGTGTATCATGCTGGAGCATTACAGAACTGAGGTGTTGACCATAAAGTTCATTTTGTAGCTTATTAATCCAGCATCTGTTGTGTCTTCCAAAGAATTCTTGTGCTGTGGGTAGAACAGAATCAGCTGAGTCTCTGGAACATTCCTCCTGCCTTTTCTTGGAAAAGCTCTTCTGCTTTTGTCAGATGAAAAACTAAATGCTTTTGAATAAAGCCCACTTTAAAACTGATGTCAATACAGAGCCTGTTAGGAATTTCGTGAAGCAGGTTGATTATTTGGTCTTGGTCGAACTTTATTTTTAAACTTTCTAAAGCTCCTCTGTTGACAGTGGAGTTAAATTACACTATTTGCTTGAGTAGCAGGTCACTTTATGGCAAATTTTGTGACAGTAGCTCTATATTACAGCAGAGCATGTTTATTAATTTTAAAGAGCCATATAGGAAACTATTAACAGCAGGATAATACTTCAAAGGCTTTTGCTGAGCAGAGTTTGCTCACTTGGGTTAGTTGGGTGTGCTTAAAAGGGCAGTAATGGTATAAATAAATAGTGTTCTGTGCCCAGGTGAGGGAGATGGCTGCCACCACGCTCAGCGGGCTCCTGCAGTGCAACTTCCTCACCATGGACGGGCCCATGCAGACTCACTTCGAGCAGCTCTGCAAGATGAGGCTCCCCAAGAAGAGGAAGAGGGACCTGGCCTCAATGGGGGACACAATTCCTTCAGGGGGTAAGGAAATGTTTCCAAGGCTGAAAGCAGCTCAGGAAGAAATCAGTGTTTTGTGTTACATAGACTGCCATAGAATTTGATTTGCAACATAAATGGTGAATAAGAATACACAGCAAAAGCAAATATTTTTATTATGCATTCCTATATTAAATTAATTTCTTACTCTTTTAGAATTAACATTAAAGAGGTTTTTCCAGTTCCCAGTTCACAGGGATAAGGATGCAGGTGGTGAGGGATAGCAAGTTCCTCAATAAATAAAGTTCCTCGGTTGTAACAACGTAGTTTCACTCCTTTCCCACCTTACCTTCTATTTGTTAGTAGTGTGGGTTTTTTATTAAAAAAAAACCCACAAAACAACCAACCAAAAAATAAAGAGGACAAAAACCCCCTTAGTTAACCCTGGTCTGGAACTTTGGCTTCTGCCTGAACATTTAATGCATCTGAGTCACAGTCATTTGACCCAGAAATGGGTTTTCATATTGTCCAGTAGCTCTGGGATTTGAGAAAACACTCTGAATGGCAAAATAGCAAACATGGAGATGTTGTTGATGAGTTATTCATGAGATTCTTTGAGAGAGGAAAGCTCATTTGAAATGTTTATAAAGTGTCCAGCAGTTGCAGATCGATTTCCAATGGAAGAATGTGTAAAAAAATAAATATACGAGAATGAACCTGGGATTCTGAGTAAGGAAGCAGAACCAATCTGGAGCTTGTGTCTGTAGAACTCTCTGGATTTCTACAGAAGCTGGAGGTCTCTGCAGTGCCAGGGGTTTGTTGCTGATTTTCCTTAACTGATGTGGGTTGATGCCCTATTTTTGCAGACCTGGTGAAGCGCCACGCTGGCGTCCTGGGGCTCAGTGCCTGCATCCTGTCCAGTCCCTACGATGTGCCCACCTGGATGCCACAGCTCCTCATGGATCTCAGTGCCCACCTCAATGATCCCCAGCCTATTGAGGTAAAAATACAGCAGTTCTCTATTCAACAGAACACAGCTGAATACCTTTGACTCATTCTTAATTCTCTTTTCCTAGAAAAGCATAGGAACTTATTAAGAAATTTAATTTCTGCTGCTTTTTACTAAATGACTCCAAATGGTTTTAAAGCATGGACTGCTTTTAAGTATTTTTTGTGGTAGATCTATCCTTGCTTTCAAATTTAAAGCATTACATTGAAAGCTGCAAGAACTGTATTTATAATGAGGAAGTGGCTTTTTTTTTTTCATTAAAGATGTCCCTTTTGTGCATGCCATTCTAGGAAACATCAACCTGAGCCAAAACATCAGTCTGGAATTTTTTAAACAAAGTGTTACGAGCGGCCCTAGAAATAAGTTTTTTAAAGAAATAGTTGCCTTCAACTTTTACTTTTTTGTCCTGTCAGTTGGGTTTTGTTGACCTTTGCTTTTTTAGCCAGAGGAGTGAGATAAAGAATTCCTTAGATGTTTTCAGACCAAAAGCACCCATTTGAAACACCCAAGGAAAAGGCAGGGGGGAAAAGCACTTGGCTTTGATTTTATAAGAATCTCTAAAGGTTTCCCAGCTCAAAATTGTAGGTCCAGGAATCTTTTTTATAAGAACTTTGGAGTCATGACCCTGGTCAAAACACTAACCAGAACTGTGAAAATTAAAATCCTGGGCTGAATTTCCAGAGCCCTCCTTTCTTCTGGGTCCGCTCCAACCTGTGGTGGTACTGAGCAGTTGTGTTTGTTGTATCCAACATTGGTTTTGGTGTGGAGCTGGAATCCCTGACTGACAGAGCTCCATCCCAATTGTGCTGGCAGATGACTGTGAAGAAAACGCTGTCCAATTTCCGGAGGACCCACCACGACAACTGGCAGGAGCACAAGCAGCAGTTCACAGATGACCAGCTCCTGGTGCTCACTGACCTCCTGGTTTCACCCTGCTATTATGCATAGGTGGGTCAGCTGATGGGTTTTGGCATAAATGTCACTCTTAGGAATTCTACTCCAGAGTAGAGAAGAATCCTTAACCACAGGGAAAATGCTGCAGCCAAATTTCTGGCCCTTGCCCCTCCAGTGGTTTTGGTCAGATTTATTTTGGTTAAATATTTTAAGTATTGCCCATCTTTCTGTGCATCCTTGTGCTTTGCTAAGGCATTTACACTTCTTTTCCTGAATGTTGATGTTCCTTTTCTCCATTTTCTGCCAGTTGGCTGCCTTTTAAATGCATGGCAGTGTCCCTAAAGCACTGCTTTGTACTTCTGATGCCTCTGAGGACCTTACACCACCCAGTCCAGTCTATCACCTACATCTCAGGATGGGGAATGGCTGCTACCACTCGGTTTCCTCTTCCACACTCTGGCTTCGCTGCCAGGGCTCTTCACACAGGCATGTCCCCAAAGAGTGAATCCGTTCCTGGGGTTTCTCTTTGTTACACTGCAAGATTCCCCTCTCTATTGTATTGTGATGTTTTGTGACAGTATTCCAAGAGAAGCTTTAATTTATCTTTTCATATAAACAAGAGCTTGAGGCAGTATTTGTGTTTTGAACATTCTTCTTTCTTTTCAGGTTTCTCCTGGGGAAAATGAGGATGTAGGAATTTTTCTGCAAAATAAAGGAAACTCGAAAGAATTTGATCATGTAGAAAACTTTGTGCTGGAGTCCTGATGCCTAATCAAAACCACTTTTAAATACAAATGTAGAGACCTGGTTCTATTCAAAAGGAATTTCACCTCCCCAGGGAGCAGCCCGGGAGCCCCGAGGCTGCACCTGCAGGGCCTGATTGTGAGTCCATGGCAAGACCCTTCTCCTTGGCCTGCATCACACATCAGTCTTGTTTCTGCTTCCTTGCACACAGTGACTTACACTGCACATCCCTCACCCCCTTCTTCTGCCCCCTGCGTGCAGAACCAGAGAGTGCCGCAAACCGGAATTTTCTCAGTGGAGCTCTCCAATTCTGCCGATGCAGCTCCTCCCCCAGTCCTCACACAGCCCCGGGAGCCTGCCTTCCTCAGAGTTTTATTTTTCACTACTGGGATTTGAGTACCATCCAGTCCACCTCAGGGCAGCATTGCCATTTTGTATTCTCTCCCTTGTGCAAATGTAAATAGCTGAGCTCTGTGCAGTGCAGGGGTGGCAGGATGCAGCATGGGCAGCTCCTGCTGCCTGGCCAGGCCTTCGGGGGTGTCTTGACCACGTGTGGAATAAAAAAATACATGATTCTCTGCATATTTGTAAGGGGGAAAGACTATGGGTGTTTCCATGTAATTAGAGCCCACAGGTAGGAAATGATGGACTGTTAGTGGAGGTTGAATTCACAGAATGAAATGTATGCACAGTGTGGAAAGGCAGTTTTTAACAGTGTATTCTCCTAAAGATTGAGCAAGCATATCTCGTTTGAAGATTGTGGAAGCTCTGTGTTTTTTTTGCCTGCAGCTTTGTTCAGAGACTGGTATCAATTGGCTGTTTAACAACCTGTTTAATATGTGTTACATAGTTGTAAAAGACTGTATAAATTGTAGAGGCATTGCATTGACAAAACATTGTACAGTTTGCAACCTTTTACATAACACCATTGTGAGATTAATTTGTAAAGATTCATACTTAGATGTTAATACAGTAGTGGTTCTGGCTTTTGTATCAAATCAAATGCCATTCTTAGTTTTTTAAATTATTTTCTTTAACAGAATATCTCTGTGTCTGAGGGGGTTTGTTTTGCTTTTCCTGTATCTCATGACTGTGTCTCATTCAGATTTTACTGCAGCACGTGTGGCCATTTCTCAATGCTGACGTCACATATTCTGGTGTGATCCATTCATAGAATGTGAGGTACATGGAAATAACTCATAAACTGGTGTGTGTTTCATCTTTCATGCAAAACCCCAGGAGCACTGAGACCTTTGTGTGGCTCATCCCAAACTTCCAAGCACAGCAGTGCTCCTGGGGCAGTATTTAAGGAGTGTCAGCACACGGATGTAACCACTGTATAGCGTAGTGCCAAAATTATGATTTCACTTGTGTATGTAGTTTAAGACCCAATAAATGGACTGTTTGTAACTACTGCATCTTCCTGTATTTCTAAAGAGGAAATTTGTTGGTTTGAGAATGTAACTTCAGGTTTTTACAGTGCTTTTGAGCTTTTGGATGAAGCCTGTGTTTGTCTTGGGATTTGGTAGTGAGTTAAGGCAACATTAAGGATTAATTAAAGATCTTGTTCTAATGTCTGGGAAGTCAGCTTTTACATTTATGGAAAAATACCTTGTACCAGGAAAACACTTGTTAACTGCTGAGAACTGGAGAAGCTACTTTGTGTTGGAGAGGGTTTTGCTGATAGAATTAAATCTTTACAAGTGATGGAAAGCATTTGCTGCAGAGGATCATCTTTAAAGGAGGCCTTGGCTGGTGAAGTGCTGGAGCAGATATTGCACATGCTGTTCTGCAGCTTTGCTGCTTTATGCTGTACTTGGGAATTTCTTTCCTTAGTCAGGGTGTAGCTGGAGTTGGGTGCAGGATGCAGTGCACTGTAGTGAATCGTGCTCTGGTCAGGAGTGGTATTAATTCCCAACACCTTATAAATCCTCAATAAATTGCTTTATCCAAACAGATCACCCAGTAAATACAGCACCTGTTCAAAATACACTTCTACAGGATAAAACACACCTGTGGTCATGTGAGCAAACTTGTACTGATTGACTTTTGGTGAGGGAAGGATTGTTAGTCTCCTGTCCTGAAAATGCAGGAACAATTATTTACCACCAAATCTTCACCAAATACCACAACTCCAGTACTGGATTTATTCCCTATGTTTCCCCAGGCAACACCCACATCCTGAGTTCTGAACTTCCATCATTGATGTCTTACACTGTCTCTTCCCTAAAGCTGTTGAGATGAACCAACTGCAGTACCTCAGTCTGGACAGGGAGAGATTTCTAGCACAAGAAGACAGAATTTTTCCCCTTGGAACAGGAAAGGAGATGGAAAAATACCTTGGAGATGGTTTGATAGCCTCAACATCCTTAGTGACCACCTATCAGACTGCACAGGTAGCCTGTGACCACCTCACTGAAGCACCAAGGAAGGGCAGAGATGTAAGGCAGAATTTGGGGGCTTTGAGAGGTGTTTTGGTTTTTGGGGTTGGGGTTTTTTGAGGGTTTGGTTTTTAAGAGCTCAGGTTACTAGTGCTGTACTGCTCAGTGGCTCTTGCTAGACCATTAAGTGGTGTGATCTCCCGTATTTCCATAATCAGGTGGGTATATTTGGTGGTTATTTTGATAAAAAATACATAAGAAAATTACCAAGTAGGCAAATACGACTTTTAACCTGTGCTTTTGGGTGGTGCCACAGTCTCAGCATTGGTGGACTGTGTTGCTAATAAGTTCATGTATTCATGTATAATTAAAGAGGTTCCTTATTTCTGGTATATTATGACTGTATTCCTGTTATGTCCAGGTATCTCCCTTTCCTCCTTCTTACTTCTTTCCCAGGCTGCTGGGACTGCTGTGCTGGGTACACTGGATGATGTGATGATGTCTCCTGTCAGTTTTTCACAGTTAGGCATCCCCAGCATCCCACACCCTGCTCAGTCTCACACTTCCTTCCACAGCTTTAGGCTTCCTGGAATCCTGCAGCAGAGCCTCCAGCTCCCTTTACCCCAGGGCTGTGCAAAATGCAATGATCTGGTAAGATGCAAGATCGAAAATAAAGCCGCATGGCAATAGAAAGGTTTGCTGGCCACTGTCCTGGGGAGATTTTAACTCTAACCCTGCTGTGAGTCACCAGCTGATTGTTTTACATCCTCATGGCATTCTGCAGTACCTGGAAGACAACTTTTGGGGATTTCTAATAAAAGGAGGGGAATTTGGCCTCAGCCTGCTCTAGACATCCAGGTTGCTAGCAGGCAAAGGAATCCATGCTCCAAGGAAGGGGTTCCAGGTGGTTAATCCAAGGCAAGGTCCTCACGGTATTGGTGCAGTGGTAGTTTCACAGCCTGGTTTAATGTCAAAGACAAACTCTGTGGAAGATGCAGAATATTGCTGAGCAGATTTTGCTGCTGCAGATGGAGCTGGACACACATTTCCCTTGGGGAATATGAGATGCCATCATTTCTGATTGGCATTCTTAAGAAAACCAGCAATAAAACAAATAAATCTGTTCTAGCAATAAATGCACTCAGATTACAATCAGTCCAGGTCGAAGCCCAGCTGAGTTCACCCTGAAAGGGTTCTGTTAAAAGCTTCTCACTGCTACTCTAATATTTTCTCCTGGCTTTTACTTCTAATCCAGAAAAAAAAAAAAATTTCCCCTTTTATTATTCCAGCTGCTTTCCCCTAGAACTCTTTTGTTAAAATCACAAGGTACAATTCTTAGAGATGGGGGTAGATTTCAGCAATTAAAAGTAATTTCCAGTAAATATCTGCAAAACAACACTGTTGTCAAAAATGCCTTGGGAACATTGTTTCCCTTTATGCAGTAGGAACTCCCAAGACTGAACAATGAGAAGCCTGATAGCTGTAAAGAGCACTGGATTTTTAAGGGATTAGTTTAAGGAAAGCCTTGAATGCTGCAAAGAGTGAATACCCTCATACCCTGTGCAAGGTAAGTTGTTGCTCTTGTGATTCCTTTCTTGCAAAACAGACTTTCTTCCACTGCTTTTCTCCCCCACTCAAACTTTGGAAGCTCTTTTAAAAGCTAAAAAGTCCTTTTCAAAAGGGACAGGCTGGTGAGACACTTTGCTGTGCTCCCGTGGATCCTTTTTGCCTCAGCTCATTCCCTTCCTCCCTGAGAACAATCCCTTCTCCTTTTCTGCTGCAATGTTTGAGGCTCTCAGCCTTTGATCCAGCTACACTTTCCCCTTCATTTCAAACCACAGTTAGTAACTGTAGAGGGGTAAAACATCTTAACCAACCCCACTCTTGCCTTAGGCTAATATTTTGTTACTCTTGTTTAATCCCATAATTCAGCATCCTCTGATGTTTATAAATAAGAAAATTCGAGGAGGGAGATCCCACCTTGTCAATGACCCAGGAGGACCAAGATTCACCCACAGATTTCAAATTACCACAACTGGAGAACAAAAATACAAGTAAGGGAAAATAAGTGGCAGCCAAGTTGAAAGAGAACATAACTTGAAGCCACAGGAAACGGTGTTTTGGATTTTGGACCTTCCCCCTCCTGTACACAACCAGTTTAAGGACAAAACCCAAGGCAAAATGCACCTGCCCAGGTTGCAAGGCACTGCTGCAGCCAACTGCTGGCATTTCCCCAAGAACAAATCCACCCTCATTCCCAGTGTTTTTAGCAGGCAAAGGCTCACGGGCCAGGCTGTTGTCACCAGCCAGAGGGTTATAAAAACATTGCTCTGGGGTTTAGAAAGGAATGTGTTGAAAAATAAACAGGCAGGTGGCACTGGGAAGCTGTCAGGTGTCAAACTTGCACACTGGTGGCTGGCTGGATGGTTCTACAAAGCACCTGGGGTAGGGGATGGTTATTAAAACAACAGATTAATGTATATACATTGATTGTGAGACAAGTGCCATGCATAAGTCAGAAATACTGGATCTGCTGTATTTTCATAGTGCTTTTGTGCCTTGCCTGGCTGGATTTTGATCTCTTCCACCTGGATTTCCAGTGCCACGGAGGCCCCTCAGCTGTGTCTGCCTTGGAGAATGTCCGCTGAGCGTTTCCTCACCCTCATAGTCCTGTAAGTACTTCAAAACCATCCCTTTAATGCTCAGATATCCAACACTCTCCATCACTACTATATTTGCAACAGCAGTTGGCAGCAAACAGATAAAGAAATAACGCTGATTATGTTTTCTGTCCCCATGGGAACATAGAAGATGCTTTGCCTTAGATCCTGTGCTTCTGAGTAAATACAAAGAGCACCCTGGCCCCACTGAGCTGGCTCAGGAAAGTGATGCAAAAGTGCAAGTAGGGCAGGAGGCAGCATGCAGAACTTTGATGTTGATGCTGAACAGGTTTTGGGTTGGGGCAGGTGTTTTGTTGGTGTACAGTCAGCACAGATCCTCTGCTCTGGGGAGACCCCACTTGGAACTCTGCATCCAGCTCTGGGGTCACAGCACAGGAAGGACACAGAGCTGTTGGAGCAAGTACAGGGGAGGCACCAAGACGATCAGAGGGATGGAGCAGCTCTGCTGTGAGGAAAGGCTGGGAGAATTGGGATTGTTCAGCCTGGAAAAGAGAAGCGTCAGGGTGATCTAACTGCAGCCTTCCAGTACCTGAAGGGAACTTAAAGAAAAGATGAGGCAAGCCTCTTTACAAGATCATGTGCCAGGACAATGTAGAATGGGTTCAAATTGAAAGAGAGTAGGTTTAGGTTGGCTATTAGGAAGAAATACTTCCCTGTAAGGTTGGTGAGGCCCTGGCACAGATTGCTCAGGGAAGCTGTGGCTGTCCCATCCCTGGGAGTGTCCACGGCCAGGTTGGGCAGGGCTTGGAGCAACCTGGGCTAGTGTAAGGTGTCCCTGCCCATGGCAGGGAGAGGAACGAGATGGTCTTGCAGTCCCCTTCCCACCCAAACCCTTCTGTGATTCTCTAGACCACACTCTGTGCTGCTCCAGCCGCTCGCATCACCGCTGCTCCCGGAGCTGGAGTGGCGGGGATGCAGCGCCAGCGGGGCTTTGGGGAGCTCGGTGCCGCCTCCCCCGGAGCCGCCTCCCCCGGAGCCGCCTGTGCCTGGCGGTGCGGGGGGGCTGCGGCTCTGTCCCCGCCGCCCAGCCCGGCCCGGCCCGGCGCCGCTGCGGCGAAGGCAGCGGAACGGAGCGGGGAGGGGCCGGGCCGGGCGCCATGGCGGGGCGGGCGGCGCTGAGGCGGCGGTGAACGGGCGGCGAAGGGGCCGGGCGGGAGCCCTGAGGCGGCGATGAGGGGGCGGTGAAGAGGCAAGGCGGGAGCCCCGCGGCGGCGATGAGCGGGCGGTGAAGGGGCCGGGCGGCGATGAACGGGTCGGGGCGGCTGCCGCCCGGGCCCGCGGAGCAGCTGGGCGCGAACGGCAGCGGCCCCGCGGAGCTGCGGGAGGGCACTCACGCCGCCACGCTGGCCGCCTGCGCCTCCTTGCTGGCCCTCGTCTTCTGCCTGGGCTCCTACGGCAACCTCATCGTGCTGCTCTCCTTCTTCGACCCGGCCCTCCGGAAATTCCGCACCGACTTCGACTTCATGATCCTCAACCTCTCCTTCTGCGACCTCTTCATCTGCGGCGTGGCCGCCCCCATGTTCGCCTTCGTCCTGTTCTTCGGCCCGGCCCGCGGCGTGCCCGGCACCTTCTGCTTCACCTTCCACCTCACCAGCTCCGGCTTCATCATCATGTCGCTCAAGACGGTGGCGGTGATCGCGCTGCACCGGCTGCGCATGGTGCTGGGCAAGCATCCGCACCGCGCCGCCTCCGCGCCCTGCTCGCTGCTCCTCACGCTGCTGCTCTGGGCCGCCAGCTTCACCCTGGCCACGCTGGCCACGCTGCGCACCCGCGGCTCCCGCCTCTGCCTGCCCATGGCCAGCCTGCCCAGCGGACAGGGCAAGCTCATCCTCTACCTCTACGTCACCGACTTCATCTGCTGCGTGGCCGTCGTGTCCGTGTCCTACGTGATGATCGCCCAGGCCCTGCGCAGGAACGCGCGGGCGAGGAAGTGCCCGCCCGCGGTGGCCGTGGGAGCCCCCAGGGCTCAGCTCTTCGCAGGGCCCGGGGCCGTCCCCGCCCTATACAGGACCCAGAGCTGCACCAAGCCACCCCACGGCCACGCCAAGCTCGCTGGCCGGCTCCCGCTGGCCTCGGCCGTCAATCTGGCCACGGCCAAAGACTCCAAGGCCGTGGTGACGTGCGTGGTCATCGTGCTCTCCGTCCTGGTGTGCTGCCTGCCCCTGGGCATCTCCTTGGTGCAGGACATGCTGTCCAGCAGCGGTGGCTTTGTGCTCTACCAGTTTGAGCTGTGTGGGTTTACCCTCATTTTTTTCAAGTCGGGATTAAATCCCTTTATATATTCCCGCAACAGCGCGGGGCTGCGGAGACGTGTGGTCTGGTGCCTGCAGTACGTGGCGCTGGTCTTTTTGTGCTGCAAGCACAAGACTAGGCTTCGAGCCATGGGCAAAGGCAGCCTGGAGGTCAACAGGAACAAGTCGTCCCACCACGAGACCAACTCAGCCTACATGTTGTCTCCAAAGCCTCAGAAGAAGGGTTTGGAGCAGGCGTGCGGTGCCAGCCACTCCAAGGACAGCGTGCTGAGTCCCAAGGCGTCCGCGGGGCAGCAGCACTACGGGCAGAGCAGCTCCACCCCGATGAACACGCGGATCGAGCCCTACTACAGCGTGTACAACAGCAGCCCCTCGGCGGAGGTGAGCACCCCGCACAGCCTGCAGCCCGCGGGCTCCGCCTTCGGCTTTGCCAAGCCCTGCATCCCCGCGCTCCATCACTCCGGCAGCGCAGGGTGGGACTGCGGCGCTGCTCCCGCCAGGCACATACCACTGCCCTCCGTGTAGCCTTGGCACCACCCAGCCATTCCAGAGGGTCCCCTGCTCTGCTTTGCGGAGGAATTGCTCCGAACTCCATGATACTGCTGCCAATGAGTACAAACGCCGTTCCCGTTCGCGTTTGAAGCAAACGTGGAGCTGTCGCCTCCGTGACGCGCTCTGGAGTTCCCGTGGCGAGCCAGAAAGGGGGATATTTTAGATGTGGAATTGTTGCACGAGGGTGGTTTGGTTACTAAATTTTACTGCTGGACAAGTGAAAAAAAAAGTAGATTCCATAATTACGTGTTCATTATGTCACAAGGGCAGGATGGACAAGGCTCAAAGTAACCTGGGATAGGGGAAGGTGTCCCTGCCCATGGCAGGGGATGGATCATCTTTAAGGTTCTTTCCAACCCATTCTATGATAAGACAGAGTATTATAAATACCTTGTATTTTCAGGAAGGAAGAACTAGGGAGATGCTTGGTGTACTTGAGTTTAAGCTCTTCCCGTTGCAGAAGGTTGGAACAATCAGCATTTTTCAGTAATAACAGAAGCCCTTTCTCTTCACAGGGTGAAACCCTGGTTCTGTTGAGGTAAATGGCAAAATTCCCATGAACTCAGCTAAAGTTCGGGATTTCACTCTTGGCTTCTTTAAGTGGGACAAGGTTTTGTTTGGTCAGTGTTATATTGCCACTGGGGAGGGACATTGGAGAAGTGTGGCACTGGAATAAACCACTGCAGTATATATATTAGTATCTGCTGGGCATTGGGGTTTTCATGATGGTGGCATTATGTGTCCCAAAATAATTTGGAGAACTATTTTACATCTGATGGAAATAACATGCACTACCTAATTATTTGCATTACTTGAGGATAAAGATGAATTTTGCAATATTATGGGACTGATACGCCAGGAGGAGCACAGTCACCTCTAGAATTCCCTAACTGGTCAGCTGTCAGGCAGAGTCGTGTTGCTGCTTGCTCTTTTGCCCTTGACTTTGTATGAATTGGGATTTGGCTATTCCTGACAGGCAGAACTGACAGCTGTTAATATTTTTAAAACCAGAATGACAAGTTTTTTGAGCTTTTGTTAAGAAGTCTGACATCAGTTTGATTACATCTGTCTGCTTAGAAATTTTGTCCGTTGGTCTACACAGCAAGCAAATAACAGAAGTTAAATATTTTTTTAATCAATCCAACCATTTGTGTTGTCACTTACTATGGGAATTCCCTTAGAGACAACAACTCAGGGGCATTTGAATTCCTGACAGTTCTTGCTCTAAGTGGCCAGATCTCTTCCAAACAAGCAATCACCTTTCAGCTTCTGTGGACCTCAGCAGAGCCTCAGTGTCTCCAAAATAATTGTGCCACAGACTTTTGATGCCTTGCTATAGGAAATTGGACACCTTCAGGAAAATGACAGTGATGGGAAGGTGATTTGTTACTTTAGAAACAGGAAATGTCCACATCATTGCTGTCTGTGAGTTGTTGGTTCCGGCTTTTTGTTAACTAAACTGTTTTCAAGATTCTCCTGGAACACTGTTCTTTGTTTAACACTGAATATGAATTAATTCTGAATAATTCAAACCAGCTTTCTTGCAATAAAACCAGTGTGAATAACTTTCTAATACAAATGTAAAATTGAAATTATTTCCCTGAGTCCTTTCTCTCTGCCCAGATATTTTTTTTCTCTAAATGAATAATGTGGTTCTTTCTAAACAGTATAAAAGATAATGAAGAGGTCTTGTTTGGCTGTTCTGTATTTGAATTTCTCTTCAGTACAAATTGTACTGGAGGGAAAAATATACATGAGGTAGCTTTGGGGGTTTGCTGTGTGTATGGGCAACTTCTCCTGTGCCTTTAGATCACATGAACTTCATCACAGGTCTCAAAATTAAACCACTCACACCTCATAAATAATTTGCATTGAGTATTCATGTGGGAGTAAAGCAAGAAGGGGCCAAGCAGGAGGTTTTCTTGCCTTTATGTGACAAAAGAACTGACGTCCCCATCAAAGCTCTTTGTAATTTGCTCTGTGTTAACTCCTGATGCCAGCTGTGCCCTTAACACCACCCGTGTAATTAATATTGGTGTTAATCTCTACAGTATCATAGTGCCAGATGGGAAACTGCAACACCTTTTAATCTGCAGGAGGAACAAAATTTAAGTTGCCAGTTGTACTAAATAACAGTTTTGTGGGAGGTTTATGGATGTAGTAAATCAAAACTGGATTTTGAAAGCAGGTGCAACTTTGCAGTGAATCATGAACTGAAATAATCAAATTTTTGATAAAATAATTGGTTTAGCCTCTTCTGGAGTGTAACTTCTCTTTTTTTCCCCTTAGCCCCATCTATCAGAAACCTGCTGAGCACAGAACCAGTAAAGAACCAGTAAAGCTCCAGTAAAGAACCAGTAAAGAGTCACTGCAAGCTTAAAAAGCAGCGATGGAATTGAGAGGGAAGCAGCGGAACGTGGAAGTGGAAAATGTGTGGGAAGAGAGGAAGGGAGAAATGTGACCACTGAGTGGTTTAGAAAGAGGAAAGTGTAAAGGTTATTAGAAAAACAGCTGATTAATTAATTGGGGCTCGTTAACAAGTGACTTCTGGTTGCTAAAATGAACAAAAATATTTGTAATATTTTTATAATTCATGGTCTTTTTAAGCCCTAGATCTCTGTGGTGGTAAGAGCTGGCTTTTTCAGCTGCTGGCCTGCAGGATTGTGAGTTTTATCCTTAATATATAAAGCCTCAAAGCTGATGATGCTAAATCATTTTGCTGAGGAAAGGTGGGTTTGCACTGAGTTCCAAGGGATCTCTGTCAATGGAGATATTTGTTTCATGTTCCCCCTTTTGGCAGCAAATAGGTTGGTCTTGGTCTTGTTTTGTCACAGCAGAGCCAATTCCTTTTCAGAGTCTGTGTTCCAAACATGCTGCACACAGACATTCTGCATTCCTGGATCTGGGATCTTCTGGGGGGAAGTTTTTGGGTTTGCTCATCATGGGAGCAAGTCCAGGTCGTGCTAAACCAAATCATTTGTCCTCACCAGGTGTTTAGTTTCTGTCACAGTCTGTTGATTTCCCTTGAATGTGAAAGTTGGATCAGCTGAATTTCTTTTGTTTTTTCCCAAGCACAATAAATAAAATTATCAAGTGGCACTAGGCAAGGGCAAGGACTATGCAGAGGTAGCACTGAATCCATTAGAAATGGGTCAAGGTGACTGTGTCAGGTGGAACTTTCCTAAATCTAAATAATAATGTACAGAATTTGCTTATTCTCCAGAGATTTGTAATTAAACAAAGCTCACCCCGGTTATATAACAGCAGAGACCAACACACTCAGCTGGTTCTTTTTGTACTGTCTGGTTGTATATTTTATTCTGTATTTACAAAATATTTTCAAGTCTCATCTCTTCCAGCAGTCACTGAATCCAAAATCTGTAGCAGTGTGGGTTTAGCCTCTCTCAGAGGGCTGAATTAAGTCAATCTTTAATCTTTCCTTGCCAAAGCACAGAAAGGAGCTGCTCCCTGTGTACCAGCGTGGTTTGTGGCTCTCTTACCTGCACACAGGTGTTCCCACCTTAAGCTGTCCCAGAATCAGGAATCTGAAGTCCAGTCCTAAGACACCACTTCTCACTGCCACCACCTCAGGAAGGCAGCGAGGACATGCAGTGTGACTTGAGCAGTTCTTCCTTTCAGGTGACATCCACAGCACTTACAGAAATGCTGGGAATAGCTGGACAAATTCAAACATCCAGGAGGAAAAGGCTTTTTATTGGCACTCAGGTCTCATCCCTTCAGGTTTCTTTATCAGAGGCAATAACAGGCATGCTGCAGTCCCCCTAGGAGCCTCTCCTGGAGCTGATCCAGACAAAGCCCTGGGCACCTCAGCAGCCTTTGCAGGAGGTAAGTGCTTTTGTTTGACCACAGGCTTTCCAGGCACAGCCCTCACAGTTCCCTGGGTCTCATTCCAGCTCCTGCATTTCCAGAGCAGATCCGTTCTCCGCTCGCACGAGCGGCTCGTTGGTTGTTTTTAGGACGGCTTTTAGCTGATGCCAGAATATTTTCTGCTTGTGTTCCTCAGGGCTCCACTTCAAGTAGGTTTTCCTTCTCAGCAATTTCCTGAGTTTGCTGAATTTCTGAGGGACGCTGTGGGGCGGGAGATCTTCCAGCACGATCATGATGAGGGAATCCAGGTTTTCATTCAGGACCCGGTGTTCGGCAAAATACAGCTCGTACTGACACCAGCAGCTGTTCACAAAGCTGGGAGAGAGAACAAAAAGCACTTTATGGCTGTTCTCTATGCAGTAAAAAATGTTCCCAAGCACGGGATGCCCCGGTTTGAAATCCCTCTCGTGGTAACATATCCTGAACCCATCATTTTCCAGCTTTTCCAGCAGGTTCTCTTTGGTCCAGTCGGCATCGTGCTCGCTGTACGAGATGAAGGCATCGAAGAGTTTGTTTTCTGGCCTCTTCTCGTACTGCTTCCTTTTGGCCATGCACCAGTACCAGCCCATCCTGATGTACCAGGGCCCGTCCAGGCGCCAGCAGAGCACGGTGAGGGCCAGCACAGCCAGGCCGGCAGCGCCGGCGGTCACGGCCAGCTGGACACCCAGGGAGCAGCGCAGCAGTGTCAGGTGGCTGCTGCCCACCAGGGAGCCCCGGCGTTCCGGGGGGAAGCTGCACGTCATGGCCCCCCTGCCCCTGATCTCCAGCTGGGGCTCGTGGATGTAGACGTTCACGAACCAGTACAGGTCACAGGTACAGAAAAAGTGCTCCCCTTGGACAGTCAGAACCCTCAGACTCGTCAGTGGGCCAAACGTGGCCTCCACAATGGTTGTGATGGCGTTGTCGCTGATGTCCAGCTCGACCAGAGAAGCTGGGAGAGAGCCATGCTGCAGAAAGGAGATCTTATTCCCTGATAGATTAAAATACTTCAGCCCTGGGAGGGATTCCCCAAAGCCATCGGGCAGCTCTGGGATCAGGTTGTGGCTGCTGTCCAGGCTGGTCAGTGCAGGAAGGCGCCCAGCGGGCTCCAGATGTGTGATCAGGTTCCCAGAAATGTTTAGATGTTCCAGCTTTTCCAGGGCATCAGTTAAGGACAACACCTTCACCTTGTTTTTACTGAAATCACATTTTTTTAAGGCTGATGGAAAATACTCGGTGTGCATAGCCACAATTTTGTTATTCTGAATCATAAATATTGTTAAGTTGGAGAGGGATTTCAGACTGGGGGGGATGACTTCGATGTCGTTGTTGCTGATGTCGAGATGCTGCAGGGAGGAGGGGAAATTGGGAAGTACAGAAATGTAGTTGCTGCTGAGGTCCAGAAATAACAGTTCTTCCACTGTCTCAGCAAACCACTCTGGCAGCTCCACAATGGAGCAGCTGGACATTCCCAGGTGTTTCACTTTCTCGGGAAGGCTTTCAATGGGTGTTCCAGCCACGTTCCTGACAAAGGAGATGGCGCTGATGTGTACAGTTCCGGGGGGAGGGACACACGTTGGAAGTGCATTCCCGCTTTCTGAGAATGCTGTGTAGATGAAGTGGTTTCCTTGAACGTACATTTTTTCCAAGTTAAACAATTTTTTAGCGAAATTCACTGGAATTTGGCTGATGTTGGTGAAGGACAAATCAATTTCCTTGATGCTGGAAGGGAGGCACAGCGTATCCAGGCTGTTGATGGGGTTGTTGCTGATGTTTAGGAACAAAAGCTGGTGGGATGGGAACTCACAGATGGACTCGGCATCCAGGATGTTAATGGTTAACTTGTTGGAGCTGGCGTCGATGGACAGCGTGTTTTCCATTGGAAAGAACAGCCCAAACAGTGACAGAAGATCCATTTCCACGTTGTTGTGACTGATGTCAAGCTCCAAAATCCTGTCCAGCTGGGCTTGGCAGAGATCCTCATCCAGTTTTAACATCAGCTCTTCCGTGGTGAGGTTACTGTGGGACAGGTCGAGTGTCCCGTTAATGGGAATTCCACAGAGGCTGGGCTCGGGTGTGGCTGTGGGAGGGGCCACTGTGTTCCCCTCTCCCCTCCGAAGAAGATTCCCTGTGCTTCTCCTGAGCCTGGGGTTAAGGATTTGCCGGAGAGACAGAACTCCGGAGCGCGGCAGCTCTTTGGTGGGAACAGAAGGCTCCAGAGCAGCCCCATAGGATTTGTCAGAATTCTTGGAAAGCTGCAAAGACCCCGGAGCTTTGCCAGCGGGTGAGAGCTTCAGGTGGGGTGGGAGATTTGACAGAAGCAGCTTCTCGTAATTAAATGATAAATCCACAGAAACCAGGCTGAGCAGACTCTGGAACGCTCCAGGCTCAACATCCCTGATCCGATTGTAGGAAAGGTCTAGAACTTCCAACCTGGCAAATCTTTCCAAGTCTCTCTTGGTTATTTTTTCAATGACATTGTGTGAGAAATTGAGAGCTCTCGCTGTTTTTGGAGCTTGTGCTTCTGAGACAGAGGAGAGGTTTGAATAGGAGTAGTTATATACCAGGAAGGCTGGAGGTGTTCTCCATGTTAGGAATCCATGTGCTCTGCTGAGTAAGAGAGGAATGAAGCAGAAATGAAGGCAGCCAGGAAGGATCCTCATCCTGGAGAAAAGAAATGTTAAATCCATCATTATAATATTTTAAAGAATACCCTAAAAAATAATCCTAATTTACTTGCAAGTCCAGAAATTGTTTCATTAATTGTATCCATGAATCCCTTTTTATCTACCAAAATAAAACACATCTTCAGAGTAAGAGAAACAGAGTGTCTGAGAATTATTTGAAGTAGAGCACTAATCATGAGGTCATGGTAGATGAAGTCTGAATTATTTTTTATTTCTTTTTTTTTCTCAGGCAGCCCCTGCAATATCATCTTCCCCCTGGAAAATCTGAAATGCCCTTCGTGGCTCCGTGGGACTCAGGTTTTATGTCTCCCATCCTGGTGCACAACAACCAGGTAAGTCTGACCCCTCCAAAACCTGTTCGGCCGCTCAGGGACATCCCAGGGAGCTGCAC
This sequence comes from Corvus cornix cornix, assembly GCF_000738735.6. Taxonomy (NCBI): domain Eukaryota; kingdom Metazoa; phylum Chordata; class Aves; order Passeriformes; family Corvidae; genus Corvus; species Corvus cornix. The sequence goes on along the minus strand of NC_047056.1, from coordinate 1,555,957 downwards.
GTAATTGTGTGGCCCCGGATCTTCCCCTGATCCCAGCCCCTGGAGCTTTGCTCAGCCGAGGATTCACCAGTGACCATTTGTTTGGCCTTACCTGTCAGAGTTAAGTTTTCTTGGAAGCAGGATATGGGAAGCAGCCAGGAGAGGTCACTGCCCCACGTTCCCAGTGCCGGGAGCGTCGCTGCCCGGTTCCAGCCCTGCCCCGGGTCTCTGTCACGGGTCCCTGGCCCCGCCGCTCCGGGCCGTGTATTTGTTCCCTGCAGAGGCAGGTGCAGAGCTCCAGGTGAGGAACCTGTGTCACCGCAGTCCCCTTTGCTGCCCACCGGGCTTGGGCCACCAGGTTCAACTGAAGGGAAGGGACGTCAGTGACTTCCCAGCTCTGTCTCCCACTGCCAGCAGATTCCCCAATCCACCCCACATCCCGCAGAGACACCCGGCACAGTGGTGAGCAAGCCAGGAACCCCCGGGGTGTGAAAAGCATCGTGAATTTATCACACAGCTCTCTCCTCACTTCCAGCCACCCTCCCATCCCTCTGATCCCCTGTACCTGCTCTCCTGGGCGCTCCTCCTTCACCTTCTGCTGCCTCGGGTGCCTTTTGTGGAGCTGGGAGCAGAGCGGGGCGGGCTGGGGCACCCCCGGCACCGCCCAGCCTCGCCCCCTCCCCTGTGCCCGGCGGAGGAGGAGGTGGTGGTGCCGGAGATGATGCTCCCCGGTGAAATCTGTCAAGTTTTCCCCTTCGCGTCGCTGCCGGGCGTTGCCCCAACCCGTGGCCGAGGGGGAAATAAAAGGTGGAAGTTGCTCGTTTAATGCATCACGGTGTCGTCCCGAGGCATTGCTTCAGCCTCAGCAGCACAAGTTGGGGAGAAAACTGAAAAACCAAGTTCAGCAAGCAGTGCATGGGTTGGCCAGAGCTCGCCAGGGACAGACTGCAGGCCTTGGGAGCAGGAATGCCGGGGAGCGTGGTGTGTTGCTCCCGGGGGGACACAGAGCAAAGGGTGGAGCAACACCGTGGTGCTGTGTTCATGCTCCGTCAAAAACAACACAGCTAATGGGAACAGAGACGAAGGAATGATCCAGACAAAGCTGACCCTGGCTTCATTCACTCAGAAATTCAGGTTACTTGTGCTATTACCCCATGCTGATGACCAAAGTCACTCAAACTCCTCATAACCATGAAATGACATCAACTGTAACTTCACCTTTGCCTCTCCCTCAAATAAAATAATATAAAAACTGCTTGAGTGGGGTGGGAGGTCAGAGGAGAGGCCATCACACATCCTGGGGTCAGTTGATGCCCCACAGGGACACCTGGGTAAGAAACTCTTAGTAATTATCTGGAGCTTTCACTGGGGTTACAGCTTGCCTTTATATCACTCCCAATTTTTTTTCCCCACTCTTACACAATCACCAGTGGCCGGAAAACTCCCAGCAGCCCAGAGGCCCCTCTGGCCAGCCCTGGGGGCTGGAAAAACCAAGGTGGTTTGTGCTGTCTGATCTGACCGGCACTTTCCTGCTGCGGCAGGTTCTGGGAATTGCCCTGCAGTCATCTGTTCTTCAGGCAGATTCCAACCTGCTTTGATAACAGGGACAGGAAATTCCTAAGTTGGAATATGTCAGGAGAAATTTTTGCTCCTGCTGTCAGTGTGGGGTGAGCCCCTGCAGTTGGACAAGTCTCCATCTCAATACAGTGCTGCTGCTTGTGAACCTCCAGCTGTTCTTCCCTTTGGGAAGATGGAACAACTACAGGGCCAACAAAATCCCAGGGAGAGTCAGTCATGGCTGGAAAAGACAAAGTAAAAAAGACAATTTTTTGGTACAATCACAGTTATTCCACCAATTCTCTGCACTGGAATTATTCTGTCATTTGTTTCATCCAACACCCTCTTGGTGTATTTTTTTTTTTTTTAAAGCAACCTCTTATTTTGGGGATTGAGGGAAGAGCAGGACACGAGACAGGTCTGAGTGAGCAAGGAAGGTCCACACCACGTGGCCAAGAGCAGGACCAGTGATTTCATTCCCAAAACAGGTCATGTGCCACTTGTTCTGTCTCTCTCTGCAGGGAAAGGTTTTTTGTGCACTGGAAATGTGATTTAAAGGAGGAGATCTGAACCTGCACAGGAGCTGCTCAAATCCAAAGAGGATCAGCACCAGCTTTGAGGAGACCAAACCCCACAGGAGCTTCTCTTATTAAGGTGGGCTTGGATTTAGGTGCTGGATGACAATGTAAGATATTTATGACCTGGAAATGGACTTGTCTGTGGGAAGCAGCTCTACCTCCTGAAGGTGTAGGAGCAAACTTAAGTCAGCTCTTGGTCAGGAAGGGATGGGAGAGGAGGGGGAGCAAAGCATGATCCCTCTGGAGGTGGATGTGGGTGCTGGGGCAGGAATAGCTGTGAGCATGGAGCTTCCTGCACCAGGGGAAGCCGAGACTGAGGAACACGTGTTTGGCAAGAGCCTGCTTGCTCACATCACGGCAAAAGCTGCTGTTGGGGGGCACCAGGTGCTGTGACTGCTGAGTCAGGGATGTGCTTCCCCCTCCCGCCAGGGAGTTCCCTCCGTTGCAGGGAATTCTGACATCCCACAAAATAACTATTCTTGGCTTGCCCTCTGAGCTAATCCCCACAAGGAGGGATGTGCAGGAAGGGTGGGTATGTTGGGTTCCCTTCCTTGGCACAGCCTGAGGGATGCTGAGGCTGCCCAGAGCTGGGTGGCTCCAGCCTTTCGTCAGGGCAGCCTTGAGCCAAAATAAAACCATTCCAAGGGATCGTGCAGGTCTGGAGCCATAACAAGAGGATCCAGCCAGCCCCTTGCACAGGCAGCAGGTGAAATGCTTTCATCTTTTCCTACTCTGTGTTGGCTGCTGATGCCTCTGGCAGACACGACAGGATGCCTCATGAGATTGGTCCAGCTGTGACTGTTGAGGGGAGTAAAGGAGGAAAGTTAAGGATCTGAAGTCTGGAGAACTTTGGTTTTAATGTCTTCTCTTTCTAAAGGTTCCTGGATTAAAACTTTGTGCTTGTTTAGCTAATGCTTCACAGGAAGGCTGGGAACAGGGGAATCTGGGTACAAGACTTTTCTGGGGGAAACAATCTATGTAAAAGACTCTTTCTTCCCCTTTTCCAGCTCCCTCTGTCACCTTGCTGAGCCTCAGAAATCAGGATATGAGCAAGAAAAATGACTGCCAATTTAACTGCCAAATCATGCTGCTGCTGCTGTTTAGGTTTTCTGCTTGGTGAGACACTAAACAGGTTCTGTTGCAACAGTCTAGCCGCTCAGGGGAGTATTTTGGGCATTATCTGTCCACTCATCTGCCATGTGGGTGGCAGGTCCTGCCCCACAGCCATTAGAAATTCCTGGGCCTTGCATAAAGGCTGCAGAAAAGAGGAAGTGTGGTGGGCACATGGAAGTGACCGACAGGCACAGACCGGACACTGTTGCTACAGCCCCAAATGTCCAAGGCTCTGCTGGGTGTTGGCCATTACAAACTTTTTCAAAAATATAACATAAGTCCACTTCAGCTCCTGTCAGCAGTATTTCAACTTATCTGAGCCCTCCCACTTCTAGGAATGTCTAGTGCCAGCAGATTAAAACTTCCCAAATGTTCTTTGTGAGGTACACACACTACAGGGAACTGGACCTGGTGGCAGGAAGAATGTTCAGCAAAATAATTATATGAAAATGAACCCTACGGTGTTAAATAAATAAATGGAATGTCCTGGGAAGCAGCCCAGAAATAGCAGCTGAAGAGGGGTGAGGTGCAGTGACAGGAGAATACAATTCCCAGCAGTCAGAGTGAGGTAACATTGGTGTTTGGAGAAAGCAGGAACAGTAGGAGAATCATGAGTGGTGTTGTGGCTCCTGCACGAAGTGTTGGCTTCACCTTTTCCTTCTGTTTGCAGCTGAACTCCTCCCTTGAAGCTTCAGGTTTTTTTGTGCCTTTTCTGAGTTGAGTTTACACCTTAATGATGCCACTGACGAGGGGGGAATGTGTCACACACGAGCCAGGCAGGAAGTGCAAGACAAGGTTTTAATCATTAAAAGTTTATCAATAAGCTCTTATATACACATAGTTATACACAAAGTGGTTCACAAGTCCCTCAGCTTGGAGAGCTGTGCTGGTGAGGCCTTTGTCAGCTCACAGACACTGTTCCCATGGGAATGCCAGGATCTGGCCTTGGGGGCTTTGCTGTCCTCAGCTGGGCACTGAGAGGAGCCCGTATTCATCTGCTGTATCCAGGATTTTACAGATCACTGGAGACTCCACCTGGAACAGAGAGACCAAACCATGAACTCAGCACTGCAGGAATCTTGGGAAGAGTCACTGGGAGAAAGGGGCCACCTTAAACATAGAACTGGAGATGTGCTGTACTCCCAGCCCTGACCTCAGGCTGTGTCCGTACGTACCCCAAGGATGTATTGGCAAGAATGAGGCTCCAACATGTAAATGGTCACAGCATGAGGGGAGTCAGATTCTTTACATCTGAAAATAGAGGAGAAATTGGGGGGGTTGGTAGGCAATAAGCACAAAGTAACACATGTATTTCACTGCTGTCTGCAGCATTTTATTAACAGATACTGCCTTCTGAGCTTTGTGACAACAGCAGCAGCTTTCCCCTCTGACCCAGGAAACAGACACAAAACATCACTTTGTAAAAGTTCACTTACTTCAACTTCACAGTCACCTGCCTTGGCTTGTCTGTCAAGTCACAAACATCTCCATTTCCATAGAAATGAGACACCATCCTGCCACAAAAGATCAGAATGGAAGAGTGTGGAAGTATTAAACACAATTTTTAAGCAGGCAGCTCAGTGGTGCAATCCAGCACCTCATCATTGGTTGAGTGTTTAATATACAAACCAATAGTAACAGATACACTATTATACTACACTAGATATTATTATACTATTATACTATATATTATACTATATAACTATTACACTGTTACAAACAGCAATAGGCTGTATTGCAGTTACTGCAGAAGGAAAGTGTTGCTCAGTGTTGGAAGATTTTTCTCTGTGTCATATCCAAAGTGCTGAATTCCTCATTTGTGATGTTGACTGGGGGGTGAATCTGAACATACTCCTCTTGGCAGTTTATTTCATCTGTTAACAACCCGAATTTCACAGGAGTGGGCCCTGTGTCCCAAGTGTGAGAGCAGGGCAGAGCCTGGTTGGTACCTGACTGTCTGGGTGCCGTCCTCTCGCAGGTAGAAGGTCCTGGCTGCATTCTTCCTCGACCACTCGATGTGCTCCTCCTTGCTCCACGTACCCACCACCACAGAGGTCTTGCCACTTTCTTTATCCTAGAACAGGAAAAGCTGATCACTCCACCCTGTCCAGAGGATTGTATTTTCTTAACAGGAACTTAAAGGAACTAACAGAACTCTTTGAACACACCTCGTGGTACTGGTGAACGTATTTGCCATAGCAGAATTCGTATTTCCACCAGCCAACGCCCTGGGGAGAAGAACAACCTCAGTGTTAAAAAGAACCAAACACAACCCCTAAAACAAACCCATCCTTTTCCCCCCAGACCCTAAACCAGCTGTTTCAGCTGTAAAACTCGGTATCTATTAGTTTATGAAAATCCATCACAGCTAATTCCGTTACCTGCTTTCATTTCACTGTCTGCTCAAATAAATTGAATTTCAACAGAAAAGTTCAATATAAAAATTAAACAAATGCATAAATTAGGATGTATTCCACATAGCTTTATTCCACATGGCTTTGCTGCTCACCCCATGGAAGCAGTAGGAACCACTGAGGAATTCCTTGATGAGCTGCTCGTCGGTCAGCTTGGAGATGTGGGTTGTCCCCACTGTTAACAGCTGGTGGCTCCCAACAGCCACAGGCTTGTGGATGGAAGAGAATTTCTCTTCTTTTGTTGAAGGCATTTCTTCCTGCAATTAAAGGATACAATTAAGTCCCCTGCAAAGTCTTACAAGTTACATGAACTTACTGAACACTGAATCAATTTTGGCACAGATTCAATTTTGACACTGAATCTGTTTTGGTCAATTTTAGCTGAAAGAAAATTCCAGTCAAAACCTTCACACATTTGTGAACTGTAGGCTACAGAGGCTACAAAATTTTAAGTTAGTAGCCCACACTTGCTCTGTTTTCCTTCCAAAGTTTCAACAAGTTTAATGAAAGACTGCCACCATCTTATAAAATGTGTTGAACAGGGAAAACAAAGATTTATCTATTTAAAATGAAACAAATCCTACCTCCTTAACCCTCCTAAAAGGCATCTTCAGCATTTCCTGCTGTTTCTCCAGCTGTTCCAGGTTGTGGGGTTTAAGTGGGGATCCTGGCAGGGACTGGCAGAAGATGTCATTCACAGGGGAAGCCCTGAACCTGCCCAGCAAGGTAAGAACAAGTCACTGTTACATCTTCAAGCACAGAAATCAGTTCAGTGCTCTGAGTGTCTGGATCTGCTGCTGCTCAGGTGGTGCAGGTGCATCCCTGGATGAGACGCCAGGTGTAGAGGGAAAGCCCTGGAGGCTGAGGCACTGCTTGGGGGTGCTTTGGGAACACATGACAGGAAGAAAGGGCATTAGACTTGAAATTTGGGTTGTGATCCCTGTGGTGACACTGGGCAGCACTGCCAGGCTGCCACCTCCACATTTCCTTATTTACCAAGGTGACGTAAGAGGGGGAATGATGATCCTGTGCGTTTATTTTAAGAGTTTCCTGCTGGTGGCCAGGGACTCTTCCATGCCTGCCCTTGGGAAGGAGGCAGCAGCTCTGGATTGTATCTTTATCAAGCAACAGAACAAGTTGCCTGTGCACTTTCTGTGTTTTTCTCCCTACTGCTACAGAGGCTTAGAAGACTCACCCAGTAAACAGACAACAGTGCCAAGTGCAGCAGATAACAGAGTATGACCAAACTCATCCACATGAGAAAATTTACAGTGGAGACCAAACATTTACAATAGCAGCACTTAGTAACTCCAACTGCCAAGTGTTTCCAAAATGCAGGATTTTGCCTTCAGACTCTGTGGCCTGTTTCAGATCAGTGATAAAATACTCCCTTGTTCCAACATCTGTGTAAATCCATGACTCCCATCCATTATCTCCCCTTGTCTGTATGGCACATTCCCTTTGCAGTTCTCTTTACACCCCCTGGAAGGCCCAAAGACTCAGGGGATCCCTCAGATACATGGCACAGTTCAGGGAAGGGGAGGAAACAAGAACCCTACACTTGATTTTTGGAAAATAATACTGAAATTGTGAATTCTCCATATGGAAATGGCTTCTGGAGAGCTCCTCATGTTGGGAGGAGCTAAAATCGAGGTTAAGGTTATGGCTGGAGAAGGTACTTTTGGTTTTGTAGACTTTTAAAGTGTACACACATGGTATCTGCAGTCTTCAAATACCATGAAGATGATCCCTCAAGAAATGACAACGTAAGAGGAGACAGAAGTGTTCTGGGCACTGTACCTGTACTTGGGGTGGTTGCACAGCAGCGGGGTCAGGATCACCACCTCGTATTCACAGGTGGTGACTTCTGCTACGGAGAGGATCTCGTGCTTGGCCTCGGGGTGGCAGATGTACATCACTGTGCTGGACCTGGGCAGGTTCTGCCTCAGGCTGCAGGGTGTGCCATTGCCCAGCTCCACGGGGTAGTAGGGCGTCATCTGCCCTTCGATGTTTTTTGTGGGGATCTGGGTGAGGGAAAGCAACAGATCATAACCACAGGAAAGCTCCCGAGACTCTTCTGAAACAAAAAATGTTATTCCTGAGTGCAGAGCCAGTATGACTGGGTTAAAATCAGACCCTGTGTAGCTGTTTCTGCAACATCCAGACCTGTCCTGGTGTTCACCCAGACTGGGTCTGCCAGGCTCATCACCTGCAACACCAGACCCTAAAGAATCCAAAACCATCCTTGCAAAGTCATCCTGGCACCTGCACTACACCTCTCATCGTTCCCAGCTCCAGGCTGTTCCTTATTCAGAGGATCCCACACCACCCATGGCTGTGGCTAACAAAGTTAAGGGTGTACACAAAGTAAATCCCACTTTTTCACACTTTTAAGTCAGCTCTCTTCAGGTTTGTTCCTTTGTGTTTCATCCAACTCTCTCTTTAAGAGATTAATTCCCTGAAGCGGTAAAGTCTCTTATCTTGGAAGCAGCTGGAGTTCCAGGGTTCCCAAAGTGCCCAAACCCACAAGCTGACCCTTTTTTACCCGTGTTGCTTGAGCTACTGAAGGTTTTCAGAGCTGAACAGACAGGGCTCTATGCTAAAAGACAAGAGGTGCCTTCTGGGGTCAGGACACTCCAGGGATCTGGGACCTTTCTGTCCCTCACCTGCTTTGGCTTTCAAGCCGCGTCACCCTGTCCCAGGCCACTGACTCCTCCCAGAAACTGCTCCACCATGAGTGAAGACATTCATGAGATTAAAGAGCCAACATGCCCCTTCCTGATAAGAGATTCCAGGAAATCCTGACATGGCAAGTGCATCATAAATACTGTCCAAGAAAAAGGCAATAAAAGACCTAATTTCCTCTGAAGCTGAAGGAAAAAAAGCTGCACTGGAAAACACTTTGTTTTCCTGGCTTTCCAAGAGGCACAGCTGTCACATTCTGCCCCCACACAACCTCCAAAATGCTCCTCAGGCCTGGGTATTGCTGAGATCACTGGACAACCACCACCCTGGGCTGTTCCAGGAGCACAGACACAAAAACTTCATTTCAGCATGAAAATGAAGGGGAACTGGCAGTAAGGTCAAACCTGCTCTCACTAATTCCAAACTCCAGCGTGCTTCAGGTATTCCCATTGTTTTGCTATAGAGTCAGCAACTCAGAATTGAGTTTTGGGGCCTAAACAAGTGGGGAAGTCCTCTAAGGGGAAAGGGAAGCACAGAGTTTTATGGGATGGGTCAGCAAGTCAGCTCCATCTCTTAGGGATTTTGTGCTGTAGGGCTTTGTTAAGTGTAAGTAAGTCATTTGAGTAGCAAGACTAAACAGATTTTCTGAGCTGGGACTGATAATTAAGAGCAAGAGAAGTGCAGTTCAGGAACAGTTTCATTTCTTGATACTCATTTTGGGAGGAGACTAATTACATCATCTTATGATTAGATTGGATATTAGGAAGAAATTCTTCCCTGTGAGGGTGGGGAGGCCCTGGCACAGGGTGCCCAGAGAAGCTGTGGCTGCCCCTGGATCCCTGGAAGTGTCCAAGGCCAGGCTGGATGAGGGCTGGAGCAACCTGGGATAGTGGAAGGTGTCCCTGCCCATGGCAGGGGGTGGCACTGGGTATCTTTGAGGTCCCTTCCAACACAGACCATTCTGGGATTCTATGATCATACATAAATTGCCTCCTCTACTGATGGCAGAAGTTAAAATGGATGTTTTTCACTTGCCTCTTTTGCACCGTCTTTGGAATTTTCCTTCTCTTCTTGATCTAGGGAATAATTAAGAATGAGGTAAGTTTGTGCACTTGAAATAGAATGAAATTTTATACAGAGAAGCTTTTCTGGTTTGTGTATTTGCTGGTGCTTTATACACTGCCAAGAGCCACTCGCAGGTGCGAAAGAGGAAAGAAAGAAAATAACCACTGGTCTGAGGCCCAGAGCAAACAGAGCAAAATACACACCAGTTCATCACAAAACCACCTGGAGTTGGTAGGACGGGCCAAATCCAGCCCTGACACCAAGGCAGGGCTGGAGAACACGTCACTGTAGCTGTTTGGGAAGGGTGGGAATTGGACAGGAGACAGGCAGGTGCTTTGGAAGGAGCATGAGCTGCTGGACAGGAAGCAGGGAAAGGACACAGGACACATAGTCTGGCAGCTAAGCAGGAAGGGCAACAGCCTGACAGACTGAGCTATGGCGACCTGAAGAACCATCACACGTCAGCATCCAGCCCCACAAAACTGGTGAGTCGAATCAAACATTCTGTGCTCTGTACAGCAGCACAACGAGGCACCCCTGCGCAGCCGCTGCACCCACTCACCCAGACAGGCCAAACACGGCAGGTTCTGAAGCCCTGTTTCTTCCCAGGACTCAGATCCCTAACTGAGGGCTGCAGCTGGGGATCCAGGAATGGGATGAAAAGCACTACATTCCCCCCAAAAGACTGTAGGATTCCAGTTAATTGCTTCCAAGAAAACACTGGTGCCCATTTTCTACACACTAGCCTGGAATGAAACAAACACCCCAGCCTAGGTGATGTTTTGCTGTTCTGTTTCTGTTCTTTCCATCAACTCTGAATGAACACTTAGTCTGTGGATTTGAAAGACCTCTTCGAACTAATTTACAGCCAAAACGTGCTCCAGAAATCAATTATTCTGAACTGTTCTTTGAGTTTGGGACTCAGCAACCTGATTTCCACCAAAGTCCCACTCTAGGCACTTGAGTGTTTCTAAAGATCTGCACCAGGTTCCCTCCCTAAAAAAAGCTCTCAAACTGGTCAGACTGGAATAATTAAAACCCAAAAATATCATTAACATCAGCAGAATGAAATCATCTAAAACACACCTGGTTCTGACAATGGGTTCTTCATTATCATATTCCCCAGGTAGTATTCCTGGATGTTTATTTTCTACAATCAAAACAAACATCAGTTACCACCTTCCAAGCTTTTCCAGGGCATTCAAGTCTGCTGGAGGAGTTCAGCAGGAACATGCCAGTGGAGAAAGGGGTTGTGAGCAGCCTACCTGCCCTGTTTCCTTCTCCTCGTGGTACTGACGGATGTGTTTTCCATGGCAGACCTCATAAGTCCAGTAAGATTCAATCTTAGAAATAAAATACATTTTAAAAATTATCTTTATATGTATTTACACACCACAAAACCACCCAAATGTTGAATTTTGCAGCAAACTGCTGGAGCACCCTCAAAAACAAGAGCACAGCCAGTGGTCTCAGTTTTGCCCAAACAAACACAGCAGAGAAAACTTCCCTGACTTTTACACAGATAAAACAAAGGGAAAAAAATAAATTTAAAAAAAAAATAAAAATCCACATTTTTAAATGCTACCACAGCAACCCATTTATCTGAATCCTGACATCTTCAATCACACAGAATTTTGTCAGCAATGTTAAGGCATAAAGTTGTAAAGACCTTGTTTCTTATTAGTATCTCATTTACTACCCTAAACCTTGACATGAACTGGACTGTAACCTTTTAACTGGCATTTAATGAACAAGACAGAGGTAACATACTCTATAGGAACAGCTGCTTTGCTTAAAGAGAGGCTCCAGCAGTTCCCCTGGAGTAGGACCTTTATAGTCCTTTTCTTCTTCCTGCAACAGAAGCATATTTCATGACATTAAAACTTACAATGTAAAGACTCATCTACAGTTTTTATTTACAAAACAACTCGCCTGAACTCACCTCGTTGCCACTGGCTATCAATGGCAGGAGACACTTGTACTTCTCTTTATCCACAGTGGTCATGATGATATAATTGTCCTCCTTGTACAGGACACCCGTCGTTGGCTGAGGAAACAACCAACCCACGGATCAGACAGGCAGGGGGGTTTTTTAATGCTACTTATTAGAAATACCCTTGAATTCTGAGTGGTGCGCCAGAGTATTTCCTGTGATTTAATGGTACCACAAGACTGGGGTTTGGTGGTTAAGCTGACTGGGAGTTGCTTGCTGTCGCCTTGGCTTTGGACCTTCTCCCTCCAGCCACATTCCCGATCCCCTCCAAATCCCTGATCCCCACCATATCATGGATCCCCTCCAGCTGCCCGGTCCCCTCCAGGTCCCCGCGTCCCTCCATGATCCCCTCACTCCTGCTCGCCCATTTCCTCACTCCTGCTCGCCCATTTCAGACCTTTATTGCAGCCCCCAGTCCCAGCCATCCCCCTTCGCCCCCAGCCCTCCCCAAGCCGCTTTCAGCACAGAATCCCGCGGGATTCTCTCCCAGCTGCCGGGCTCCCTCCGGCGGCGGAGCAGCCCCACCCGAGCCCCCCTGTGTGGCGGGGAGGCTCAGACCGCTCCCCGGGCGGAGCGGCCGCGCGGGCCCCGGCCCGGCCCGGTACCGACCAGACTGAGCTCGGTGCCGGGCCAGTTCACCCTGAACGGGATGTCGTCGCTGAGCTGCGGGAGTGCTCGGCCGCCCTCGGCCACCGCCGCCACGGCCGCCAGGAGCCCGCAGAACAGCGCCGGGGCCGGGCAGGGCGGCCGCAGCCCGCAGCCCCTCCGGGGGGCCGGGGCCGGGCTCGGCGGCCGCAGCCCGCAGCCCCTCATGCCGGCCGGCGGCTCCGCCGAGGCCGCACCGCACCGCCGCCACGTCGGCTTCCGGCAGCCGCGATCAACAACCGGGGCAGCGCCCGCCGCCGCCAGCGGCATCCGGGGCAGCGCCCGCCGCCACAGGTGAGGGGCCGGGCGGGCACGGAGCGGGCGGGAGAGCAGCGTGAGGGACTGAGGGAGGGAGGTGTAAGGAGTGTGAGTACGGGAAGGGAGGGAGGAATGGGAGTGAGTGAAGAGTGGGAGTGAGGAGTGTGAGGAAGTGAGTGAGCGACGGAGAAGTGTGAGGGAGTGAGGAATTGGAATGAAGAGTTTGAGAGAATGAGTGTGAGAGAGAAGTGGGAGTGAGGAGTGGGAATGAGGGAGCGAGGGGTGGATGAGGGAGGCGAGTGAGAGGAGGGGGGTAACGAGGGAATGAGTGGGGGGGAATGGGATGCGAGTAATTAACTTTGGTCATTAGTGGCTGCACTAAGGGTTAAAAATAACCAGCAGGTATGAGGTTATAGCGTAAAAGCACTTTAAGGGCTCCTCTGTGTGTGCTTCTCTATACACTTGTATATATGTGTGTATATATATACATATATGTATCTATACACCTGGGAACTCAAGGGGTCCGGCAGCCTTCACATCAGAGCAGGTTAGGCCAGTCCCATCTGATCCATGGGAAACGGAGCAGAGAAACGGTTGAAGAAGGAAAGACAGGAAATTAATTGGCCGTGCTATGGAGAATCCACTCATTACAGAGCCATGGAATCATTCTGCTTGGAAAATACCTTGGAGATCACGGAGTCCAACCCTTAAGTTTGGATTTCCCCCCTCTCTGCATTATCTTCTGTTAACAGTCATGGATGTGGCTGTTGTTTCCCCAAACACTGTTTGGGAACAGATTTAGCAGCGCCTTTGTGTGTGTGGCTGTGCAGTGAAGCCTACAGATCTAAGAATCCGTATTCTCACAAATATAGATCGAGTATAGCCAGTCAGAAAAAAAAAATGAAGCCTAAATGGCCTATAATTTTTGAGGTAACAGATCTGTGAGGTGTTTGGTGGTGACCAAAGCTGGGGCAGAGCAGTGGCTTCAACCCCACACAGCAAGAACAAATACATGTATTATTATATTTCCCATGCTTTAATTAACTCCTGATGTGCCACAGTTTATAGTAGCCCCTGTGTGTTGTCATTGTCAGCCCCAACAGCAGTTTTATAATGAGGTGCAATGAAGACACACCTTGATGTCCATCCTCACATGGACACACTTTAAACATAACATTTCTGGAGATTTCCAACCCCATTAGTCATTGTAATGCCTTTTTATTGCACTGAAGTCATACACACACACACACACACACAGACTGGACCATATATTATTGCAATGTTTATGGATTTGGGAAGCAAATGAACCAACAAAGCCTTGGAGACAATTAAAGAGAGAGAATGTGGAGCTACACAGAATCACAGCATTTAAATAATCAGCGTTTTAAAGAGGGAATCGGCCCTGACGGTTCTGGATCATTACTGAGCACAAGCATCCCCTGCCCGGTTTTAAGGAACAAGGATAAGTCTTTGAGGAAAGAATTTTTGAAAAGGATTTTCAAGAAAGCAGAGAGTGCCATTGCACATTTTTACCTTTACAAATATAAACCAGGAAAATGTAAAGAAGAGAAAGGGTCGACCTTTTTAGGGGAAAAACACATGTTTTTGCAATTACTGATGCAGCATCCAGGCTTCGAGGCTGCTACTAAACACTTAAACATTCCCTGCATGGGAAAACAGGACGGTATGCGGTGTTTGAAACAGGACCTTTCATACCAAGATATAAAAATATACTTTTTAAAAAGTTAATAAAAATAAAAGTTTTGAGAAGCGAGACAAATCCCTGTGAGGATGGATACTCTTTGTGCTGATGGATTGCATCAGGAAGCCTACTGGCCTAGACTGGGGGCTTCCCAACCCTCTCGGGATGTCCATACACACCCCTAAGGTTACTGGAAAGAGGGTTCCTTCCTTAATTACCTTCTGTTGGTGAATCCCTGAAACAGGCTTAAAGTCTGTCCTTGGAGCTGGGATTTTTGAAGAGATGGGGCCACAACAGCATCTGAAGTAACAGAGATGAGAGTTTCTATTCTTGCTGTGTTGTGACTTCAAGTCATGCTCTTAGTTAATTTTGATATTTTGGGGTTATTCTTTAGATTAGGATTAAAAATTAAAACGAGTCACTGATAGGTTATGGCTTGTTTGAGTCAGAGTGCCCAGAGCTTTGGTTTCCAGGGCTTGACATCAGCAGCCAAGGGAAGGAATTATTTCTTTGACAATAAAATAGTTTATCCTCTGCATTTATATAAAGGGTGAAATGAGTAATTCAGTGGCATAACGTCATTTCAGAGAAGCTAAATGTTGATTTAAATGTTCTACTACGCAATTTAGGACAACCACTTAAAATTCTTGCATTGTGGTCTGGAATGACAAGAAACTATCACTTAAATCTATGGGACTTGTCTCTGCATGCTGATTTTGACCTCAAAAACATTCTAAATATTTATTTTAAACCTGAAATAATAATAAAACATGAAGAGAAGTTTAAGTGGTTGTCTTGAGGTGTAGTCTTTGGGTGAAAAGCTAAAACACCAAATTCAAACCTAAACCACTTTCCTCACTCCCCTCTCTCTGGACTCTTAAAGAGTGATTTTGGTAGTTTTGTTTTAAGTGACCAACTCCTATTCTGAATGCAGCATTAATTAAGATATGCAGTATTAATGAGGATAGCCCAGTACAGAGGAACGTTCCTCCCTGTCACACACCCGTGGCCAACAAAACCCGTCCTCTGAAGACGGAACCAGGTCGCTAAAAGCACGAGGTTACTTTATAGACAGTTGAGACTTTGGTGCTTGTTCAAGAGCTCCTTGACCAGTGTCTCTAGGGAGAAGAGGTGCTCATCCACATCCTCTGGCACGAGGCTCCTGATGGAGTTGGCGAGCTCAAACAGGTATTCCGTGTTCCTGCCGCTAGGCCCGGCGGCGCCCAGGATCTGGCGCGCGATGTCCTCGAGTGGCGCGGGGCCCAGGTAGTTGGGGTTGTCGCGGGTGCCGATGTACAGCAGCACGTCGAAGGGCGGCACCGACGCGTCCTTTGGGTAGAAGATGACCGAGGTAGTCCTGTAGCCGCCCTTCTCCCGGAAATCCAGGTAGGCCTTCACTTCTCCTTCCTTCCCAGCTGGTAATCTGTAGGCAACACCCCACACGCACCCCTGGCCGAGGAGAACTGGTTAAGAGAATACTCAGAACATCATTGTATTCAGGCAAAACTTGCAGAAAGCTAGTTTTGTACCCTTCTGCTGCTTTGGCACTGTTTGTAACAGTCCCAAAATACAAGGGCAAATTGATCATCCTCTTTCCTGCTAATGCTGAGGTTTTTCTGACAGAGCAGTTTCTTGTTTTGTTAATAGTTGGAGTAGTAAATAGCCTCAGTGCAGACCACTTAAGGAGCTGGGAAAATGGACACAGAGTTTCTCCCTGACCTCATAAAATCTATGTCTGAAAATTACCAATTTAATGAATGCCCAATTTGAAGGAATTTTGATCAGGTCCCTTCTGTTTAGTGATGGTTTGGCAAGGACCTGAGTGTCACCTACACCTGTTACACACCTGAACTGGTGTGGTATGCTGAGATACCTTCACAATCATGTTAACACCTTGTGAGGCTGAAATTAGAGCAGTTACATTTATCATTCGATGTTTATATCAAATCATGTATATTTGATATATGTTTATATCAAATTCTGCACCTCACAACTGGATAGCCAAAGTGACTATTCCAGAATATACATTCAAATATCCCTGTGGTCATAACAGAGCCAAACTACTTCCAGTTTATTTGAAACAATCAAGAGCCCTTGGTGTAACTCTGGGAAACACTGAGAGAATTTTTCCCTAAAGATAACAGTTAGTTGCTTGTAGAGAAGCAAAAATGAATAAGAGAGTGGAAGTGCAACAGGACATTCTGTACAGCAGTACTGTACCTCAGCATCTTCAACAAGGGTCACAACTCTTCCAGGCTAAAATTTAAAAGAAGAAATTGTCATTCAGTCAGAGGCTTTTGCCCTAAATCATGAGCAAAAAGCAAACCAAAATGAGAAAAAAAAGCAAGGAACAGGAATGAAAGGCTCAGACCACTAATCCAGCACAATTCCAGTAAGGTCCAGATCCAGTATAAACATTTTCTGACAGTAGCTTTTGACAGTCTAGAGAAGCTTTGACGGACAACGTGTTAAATTCTGTGTGGACAGTGCCTGTGACACAAAAGTTAAACTAAAGGCAGTCAGAAATGGGCAGGGTTTGAATGTCCTTGCTTTACATGTGCTGTCCAGACTCAATTCTATTCTTGTTTAAAACCGTGACAATTAATTTAATTAACTACCCTCAAGCAGCCCTTGGAGCCTCACTGGACAGAGGGAGGATACTTTGTAAATGGCTTGTTTTTCCCAGTAAGTTAATTCTTGTAGGAAAAAGTAAGAAGCCAGTTTGTAAATACTGGAAATAAAAGTTGAAATTTGTTGCATAAAACTTTAAAACATAAAACCCGATGTTGAACTACATCTGCAGTTTAAAACTGCTGCTTTTGGCATCAAATTAGTTCTCACCCAGCATGAGCCATTTATTCCTGATCTGACTGATAAAACAAGGCAACAAAGCTACAAGAACACTAAATGATTCCTATTTCCTGAGGCGAAACGAGCCTGTTCCCATGATTCATCACAGATAACTTAAGTGTTCCTTTTGGAAGGTTTTTTCCATAGCCATTGACTTGTGCACTCACAATGGGCCACAAAGACTTTTGTGAATTATGGATTAAAGAGACATTCTGTGGTGGAAAACAACTTTCTTGTCTTTGCCAGAAGTGTCTGTAACTGTAACCTAAATACATTAAATTTCATTTAAATCTAATTTGATTTGATATGAAGGGCAGTGCTGAGGACAACTTCATGTTCAGGTGGGTTGTGTGATGGAGCAAGGATCTGTTTGCCTAAGGAAAGGCAGCATATTTAGTTAATTGCTTTGCAGAGTCCTTGTCTTGCCTGGAACTACCCAAAACAAACATTAAGAAACAAATTACTAAATACTTATTGATCAGAGAAATTAATTACTGTTTGCACTACTGGGGATAATCCTCTGAAAATATTTTTTACATACTGCTAACATGTAATTTACTGTATATTTGTAAGAACTGTTTTTCCTCGTTGCTGTTCTTTAACGTGTGTCAGGGGTGGCTCAAGCTGTGTTATCTTTGAGCTCTGTGCAAGTTATTTTACGGTGTTTGAGGTTCTAACGAGTGTCATTTACATCTGGATGAAACCTTCCACGCAGCAAGCTGTGCTATTTAAAATAATCCTGATGCCTTTTCTCTTTTAAAGCCGTATTCCAGGTTTACAGTGGAGTTACCTGGGTGCAGGTTATACCTTATCCTCACCCCTGTGACTTAAAAATACATGGCATTGGGAATGCTCACTTTGGACTTCTAGTTTCTTTTTCTTGCTGGGTTTTTTCTTCTCTCCTTTTCCAAACTGTGAAGAATTTTAGAACTGTAAGCATTTCCTAATCCGCGAATTTTCATATGAGAGTAAAATAAGTTAAAATACAGTGGGGGGTTACTTAGATCAATAGTTCTGGCTTTTCTGATTCCCTGTGCACAGCCTGACAGCCGCCCCTCACCGAGGGTTAACGCCCTAAATGACCAATCTGGGCATTTCTGAGCCATCTTTAAAGGGAATTGTGTTGTTTGTGGGGTTTTTGGCAGCCCTTGCGGGCAGCTCTGGCCGCGGGGCAGGGCCCGGGCCCGACGCGGCGGCCGCGCTCCCCCCGCCCCCGGCTCACCTTGCCCGGCACCCCGCGGTGGTCGGTGCTGCCCTGCCAGAAGCGTCGGCTGTAGCCCCGGACTCGCCCCACCAGCTTCTCCTGGTAGGGGAAATCCACCTTCCAGATGAGGGAGCCGTAGCCGAACACCCACATGGCGGCCCGGCCCGGCGGGGCCTGCGCAGAGCCGCGGGGCGGCCCCGGGCGAAGGCGGCGGCGGCAGCGGGGCGGCCCCGGTTGGGCTGGGGCGGCTGCGGAGCCTCGCGGGGTTGGCGCTGTGGCGGCTGCCGCGGAGATGTTCATCGGCCCGGACCGCCTTCCCCAACCCCACAAACGACCGTCACCCCCCAAAACCCAGCAGCGACCACATCCCAAACCCACAAACAACCTCCCCAAGCAACCGCCTCGCCCCCCAGTCCTACAAACAACCGCATCGCCCCAAACAACCACCTTGCCCCAAACCCCTCTACCACCTCCCAAACAGCCACCTCTGCCCCCAGACCCCACAAAGAACTACCCCTCGAACCCATAAAACACCATCTCTCCTCCAGCTCCACAACCTCCGCTTAAACCCCCAGCCACCTCCCCAAACACCTTCCAAACAACCACCTCCAAAACAACCACCTTGCCTCAAACCCCACAGCCATCTCCCCTCAAAATCCACAAACCACCTGCCCCAACCCCCCCAAGCTAACTACCCCCCCAAACCACCATCTCCCTACCAACCAAATCCTCTGCACAACAAACAAAACCCCCCTCGTTTATATACTGTACCAACACGCATCTCTCTCTTTTTTTTTTGCCTCCTCTCCTTTCCTCCTCCTGCAGAGTTCCACACCAGGGATGGATTTCACGGAAGCTTATTCCGACCGGTGCTCGGCTGTGGGCCTTGCAGCCAGAGAAGGAAACGTTGAAATACTGAAGGAATTAATTAATCGGGGATACAGCGTTGATGTCCCGGATAACAGGAGGTGGTTGCCCATCCACGAAGCGGCAGCACACAATTCCAGTGATTGCCTGAAGCTGCTCATTGATACAGGTAAGGAAAATCTAATGGGAAATCGTGTGGTTTGCTGCTAAATTACCCTGTCATAGAAGATACAATTTACATAGATTTATCCTGTTCTTGTTTGGGGATTTCGTGTGTGGTTTCACAGCTGCGGTAAAGAGAAGTTGGCGCGGTTCAGTTAATGGGTGATACTTGAGGTGATAACAGCACATTCATGGGTGTTACATAGGCCACACATCTCAAATAACTCTGTTATTTTCTTAAAATGATTGTGTTTTGTAATTCGCTGCTAAATATCCCTTTTTTCCCCGTCATTATACTCCTCTGCAGCTCCATCTGATGACTACATCCACTCAAGGACGTTTGAAGGGCTGTGTGCTCTGCACCTCTCAGCCCGTCACGGCTCTGTGGAATGTCTCCGGGTTCTCCTGGAAGCTGGGGTTGACCTCAACAATGTCACCACTGAATCTGCCACCACCCCACTCTTCCTAGGTGACATGAGCTTTCCTCAAATCCCAAAGAGTTTAAACCCACCAGTTTAAATTCAAGTTTCTCCAAGGTTCAACTCCTTTGCTGCCTGCCACGCTCCATTTTTTTGTAGCCTAAATGCCAGGCTTTAGACTCAGAGGTGGAGTGGGTGTGGAAATGACCTTTTATTTACCGGTGTATCTTCTTAAGACAGTGTTTTCAAACAAAATTACAGAAGCAGATTTGTTTTCTGCATCAAGCACAGAAAAACTTTAGAAGGTACAGGCTGTATGAGGCTGTTTCAAGTCTTTTTTGTTTTTCTAATTCCTCCCTAATTCTTATGTAAAAAGACTTATTTTTGACATTCCTAGTTAGGCAATTAAGGTCTATTATTTTAGCATTTTTTCTATGATTTATGTTTGACATAATTAAATGCTTAAAACTTCAGTTACAGTGAATCCTGAGGGTCTAAATCGTCTGATTAAATATTTTTATTTATGTACTCACCTCTGTACCCAGACATCATGGGTGCCGTGTTACCTTTGTTTCCAAGTCTTTTCCAAGTTTGGGGGAATTTTGGTATCATTTCCATTCTCCAACACTGTTTTGGGGATCTAAATATAAAAGACAAGTAACTATATAATGGGCAAGTTTAAAAAAATTACTATTATTGTTTCAGGATGTTGGCAGTGAGACATTTTGAGCTCTTAAATCCAAATACTTAAATTATTTCTTTTGAAAATTCTTCAATAAGAATTCTTTTTATTTTTTTTTTAACTAATGTTCCATGGAAGCTGTTGAAAATAGACACGCAGAGGTTGTCAAGTTTCTGCTCCAACATGGAGCAAATGTTGAAGGTTCTCATTCTTGGTCTGGATGGAATTCTTTGCACCAAGCTTCCTTTCAGGTAACCTGTGAGCAGATCATATGATTACCATGTAACTGGTGTATTCTGAGGGCTAATTATTTATTTAATGATTATTGCATTTTTGTCACTAATTTTTCCTAACTTACCCTAGCAGTGGTATGCTTGTACTTAAAAATATGTTGGTTTAATGGTTCTAACACCTACAAATGAGTTTTTCATGTAAATGAGCAAAAGTGATCAATTTGAACTTGTCTAATTTCTTTTACCGTTAATTTTTCAGTGCATGTTCAGAATATTGAATATATTGTGGGTTCTATTATTTCTATTTGGAACATGTGGGGAAAAACCAGATCATGTAATCTTGCTTTCCTGCTGGTTAAGAATACATATTTGTTTCAGGGTTCCACGGAGATTATGCAAATGCTCCTGGAGAAAGGGGCCAGCAAGGACTGTCGGGATGACTTTGGAATTACCCCTCTGTTTGTGGCTGCTCAGTATGGCCGGCTGGAGAGTCTGCGGCTGCTTCTGTCCCATGGTAACCACGATCCTTCATTTCCCTTGCTGCTTCCAGCAACTCTTACTAAATGCAAGTTTGAATAGTAGAGGTTCTATTTCCTTTTTGCTGCAGAAAACTTGCTGAGTTTGAAGCCATCCTGTGAAAATTAATGACTGATGGATGTGACTTTGGTTTTGTTTTGTGTCAGGTGCAGATGTCAACTGCCAGGCCAAGGACAGGGCCACTCCCCTGCTGATTGCTGCGCAGGAGGGACACCTGGATTGCGTGGAGCTGCTGCTGGCAGCAGGGGCAGACCCAAACCTCTACTGCAACGAGGATAACTGGCAGTTACCCATTAATGCAGCAGCTGAGATGGGCCATGCAAAGTAGGTGCTTGCAAAGGCATTCAGACAGAAGGTCCTGGTCACACAGATCTGATCCCCAAAGGAGGAAGTTCAGCCTTAAAGGGGAGAAAAATTGAGTGTTCAAACTGATCTGTAGTTTAGAAGTCCTGATTATTTTCGTATTTTAAATGTCTCTTAGGAGTTTCTTCCACACTCACAGGGAGTAGGTTTAGATAGAATAGTAGAGAAAAATGCTTCCCTGTGAGGGTGATGAGGCCCTGGCACAGGTTGCCCAGAGAAGCTGTGGCTGCCCCATCCCTGGAAGTGTTCCAGGCTAGGTTGGATGGGGCTTGGAGCAACCTGGGATAGTGGAAGGTGTCCCTGCCCATGGCAGGGGGTGGAACTGGATCACCTTTGTAGTCCCTTGCAACCCCAAACATTCTGTGATTATGTGATTTTTAATTCAGCATCTAACCTGGGTTTGATCCGTATCCTAGAGAGTTTAAAGGGTTTTCCACAGTGCTGAACCAGATATCAATTCACTCCATGGCCATATTACTTTTCCTTTTAAAAGTATAAGTAACAATGTTATACATTATACATGACTTGAACAGCTGCTAATTACAATTACATTCCTAACCATTAAGTAGCAGAAGTAATTCTATGCAAATTGAATTAACTGAACCAGCCAGAAAAATCAAAGCCACAAAACAGTTTCTTTAGTCCTTCCAGAGATGCATTTGTAGCTTTGCTCAGTTTCAGAGGTACAATTCAGTTCCAGAGCAGAGAGCCAAGAGTGGAAGGAAGTTTTGGGAGTAGACCACTGGGGAGAAGCATCTCTCAGGAACTCCATGATTCTCACGTGTGACAGCATTTAAATATATAAATGATGATGCATCACTGGCAACCCTTAAGCAGCACCAGTAATTTCCAGCAGCAGAGGAACTTGTGTTTGTCACTAATGTGATGTGGCCTGGGGTGTGAGCTGTAAACAGAAGGATTTTTCTCTTTCATAGAACTAGGAATTCATTTCATTTGCAACTCACATTTCCAGTGTGCTTCCAAACTTCCTTGGAGTTGGGATTTAATGTGTGGTGGTGTTGTGCTGCTGTAAAAAGAATTGTTGGATTGTAGGAAGTAGCTGCCCCTGGTTTGGTTTCAAATACTTCTTTTCCATCCTAAATCCATCCCAAAGCACGTTTGCCAGGGGTCTGTGTATGAATTATAAAGCTGCAAACTCAAGAGTGAAAAACGACTATTTTCTTCCAAAGCTGCAATGACCCTGTGAAAAGCTGACCATGTGTTTAAGATTAATCCTTGCCTAAGATCAGAAAACAGTGGTTTTAAATATCTGCAGGATACTGGAGTTGCTGATTCCAATCACTGACCGGATTTGTGACAAGGGCGAGGGCAAAGTGAGCCCCGTGTATTCCGCGCTCTATGGCGGGTACGGGGAGTGCCTGGAAATGCTGCTTGAGCAGGGCTTCAGCCCAGATGCTCAGGAATGCCTGGATTTCGACTGCAGGTCCCCCATGTGTATGATCTTCCAAAAGCAGTAAGTAACCTCTTCTATTTTGAAATTATATTCGCTTTAACTAACTTACTTTAGACATGCAATTTCCTGCCTTTCTCCCTCAATTGCTGTCTATCATATAATATTTTTCCAGAATTCCAGTGTGTTCCCCCTTTGCAAGCACTCCTCATTAATATTCCTCCTTGGGAATGTTAATGTGGAGTCCTGGAATGTGGCTCATGTGCTGCATTAAGGAAAACCTCTTCAAAAAAGGCTTTTGAATCCTCTCAGATTTTAACAGATTATTCCTTGTACATGGGTTGAAATTTATTTATGGTGTAGGTGCTGCCATTTCCCTTAATGAGGTTTGTTAGTAGTGAATGTAGTTCGTGGCATGCTCCTAGAAGCTGCCTTTAAAAATCCTTGGACACCATTTTTCTCTTTCTGTCCTGGTGTTGCTTTATAATAAATAAATTAGGAAGGGATGCAGAGCAGGTGGCTGCTGAACTGTCCTGTGAATGAGGCAGATAACGTGTCACCACTTCTATGAGGTAATGTGCCATCTAAGCACTAAAAAGCAACACTAATTATCAGTCATCATCTCCGTCCTTATCCTGTTACCTTGTTGCAACAGGTAATGACAAAAGGATTTTAATACAAACATTTTAAAATGTTTTATTAGAGACAGATGTAAAAAGTGCTTCCTGAGGGAGAACTCATGGGATGCACTGTTCCTTCTCCTGCTCACAGGTACTATCAGTTCATTGATGTTCTCCTGAAATACGGGATCACCCTGCGTGGGATTAACTTGGCACACTGCCTGTGCCATAAGAAGTTTGCTCTGTTCCGGCGCTTCCTGAGGCTGGGCTGTTCCCTGCCCTCAGAGGAGGAATTAACGGACTTCATCCACTACAGCAGCACGGTGCAGAAGGAATACAAGGAGTGGCTGCCCTGTCTGCTCCTGGCTGGCTTCAACCCCGTGAATTTCATGTGCAGGTTCTGGTAAGCAGGGAGCCTTGCCTTTATTGACTTAAAGGTCTCCTGCTAATGTGCAAAGTTGCTACTGAAGGAGGGCTTTCACAGGATGGCCCTTGACAATCAGTTGCCACCATCAGGAATGGGAGGGGTTGTGGAAAGTCTGAAATAAATCATTCACACGTCATGTCTGGGGGCAGCAAAACAGTTTTATTTAGGAAGAATGCCAGACTGGAAATTGCCTTTTTCTAGGGTAGCAATACAGCATCACTTCCCAAATTTATTTTGAACATCTCTTATTAATCCCCAAATTTAGCTGCAAGTTTTGTGTGTGTGATACTTCAATACAGCCATGCTAAGAAGAAATTCCAATGGGAGAAATAGCTCAGGAGGGATGGGAAACAAATGGGAAGTGATGCTGGGCCAAGGCTGGGAGGAGAGGAAACGGATGCAGTTTGAGACTGTTTTGTTTAACACAATGTGGCAAAAATTCCAGTCAGATTTTTTAAAATTGTTATTTTTATTGAAGTTTTTCTACATACAAATAACTTGTAGCTTGGTGATATTTTCTATTTAATTGGGCACTACATGATTAAACTTAATATTTAGAGTTATGAAATATTTGTATTTTCTGCAGGCTGTAGTAAACACACTTGAAGTTTGCAGCTCAGTGACTGAACAAATCTCACTGTCCTTGTGTATCACATGTGATGCTTTTTGGTCTTTTATTCTGTAATCCACAAATACTTTTAAAAGGTATTTTAGGGGAGTTTTTGTTATGCAGGATTTTCTCCATGAGCGAGGATGTCCTTAATTTCATCCTGGAGTTCATGAATTGGAGCAGACTTCCTCCAGTTGTGGAGCAACACCTTTCCCAATACAGGGAGAAGTTCACTTGGACTTCCAAGAGCCATTTTGGTAAGAAATACAGACAGGAAAATGATGTCTCCAGGTATCCAGCTTCCAGGCTGCAGGTGGGGAGATTTAGTGGAAGATGACAATATGACTTAGTTATGTTTTATTTTTTTAATTTGATTTGTATTTCCAATGAAGCATCTGTCCTGTTTTGTAGGCATTGGACAGTAATTAAATACAAACCATAAAAAATGTAATCAAAATGTGACCAGGCAAAAAGCTTCAATTGGTTGTGCGGGAATTTTTCATAGTTCAGCCTTCAGAAAAGCAGGTCGTGTTATGTGACTGAAAAACTGCACTTTGTTAATTATTCTTTGTGTCTTTGTTAATTATTCCTTCCAAAGAAAATTCTTTAAAAGGGTCTGTAATAATTTTTAAGTTGTTCAAGTGATAATGTCATTTAATACTACTTCCTTTGGAATGTTTGAAACTAATGAGGATGTTTTTGGAGTTAAAAAAAAAAAAAAAGGTGCGGGGGTTATTTGGGGCAATTGAGATTAGTAAATATATTAGTGTTTTAAGAGCTGCTCTGTGTTTGACTTGGGGTTTCATTTTCCAGCCTTCCTTCCTTCCCTGTCTCACCTGTGCCGCCTGGAGATCCGGTCCCTGCTGGGGAGCGAGCGCCTGCGCTCGGAGCGTGTGATCCGGGAATTGCCGCTGCCAGCCTGCCTCCAGGACTACCTGCTCTACCTGGATGTGCTGAGAGCCAACACTGTCCCAGATGCAGAGGACTCCCTGGAGCAGAGAGAGGAGGGAGCTCCTTCCAGTCACTCCGAGGCTGAGGATATGGAGGAGGGACACCAGTAACACCAGTGCTCGGTGACGGCGGTGCCAGTGCCTGGACTCCGCAGCTGCAGGTTTTGTAATGGGAATCAGGAGACACGGGTGGAGAACTGCTGTAAATATCTGTTGTAATCATTCTTTTCACGCTGTAGTTTTATACGACATCTAGAAATTTCCTAGGAGTTCTGTGATTTACTTGTTTAAAATCTGTTGTAGCTTTCTAAGCAAACATATTCTGTTTCTTTTCTAACTCTTGGGGAGTAAAATGAGCTTGTTCAGTGAACACACCTTACAGAGTAGTCAAAATCTGTCAGTTGACACTTTATTCCAAATACAGCATTTACCAAATGAAACCAACAGAAAGTCAAGGAACATAATCTTGTATCATTGTTAAGAATTTGTGTTGGGGAGGGATGGAGCTGAACTGGAGAAAGGCAAATAACATAAGAAAGGAGATTGTTTGCTGAAAGAAGAGAGATCTTTTTTTTTTCCTCCCTTCCCTTGGTTGTCAATATTTGGCAGAATGTCAGAGTTGGAGGCTTGGGGCCTGCGCCCCTCCCTCCCCTTGCGTAGCCCCCAGGCAAGGCAGGAAATGTCCCACAGGCACACCAACGTGTGCCAGCACATCCCTCCTGTGATGAAGTGCAAAAGGACCTGCTGTTCCTGAGGCCTGGTGACAGGGCTGGGGCAGGGACACCTTGGGAAGACAGCAGGGTCCCTCACACTGGGAAAGCCCTTGTCCTGCAAAGGTGAATCCAGTGCTGCCAGGATCACTGGTAGTAGATGCTGAAGGCGTGGAGGATGTACAGGAAGGTCGTGAGGAAGGCGAAGAACTGCACGAGAGGAAGAAGAGGAAGGGTCAGCTGGCAGAGTCAAACCCCATCTCCTCCCAGTGCTCTCAGCCTGGGGAAGCCTCCCAGCCTAGAGCTCTCCTTGAGCCTCAAAGGACAGGCAAAACCTCAGCTTTTCCCAGGATCCAGCCATGCCAGGCTGTCCGTGAACTGGTGGACCCTGAGAAGCTGATGCTGGCTGCACGACCCACACAGGTGAGGAGCTGAAGCTCTGCCCAGTGTGACACCGTGGGGCTTGGGGTGGCTCTGCTGTGGCTTTAGCACGTGCTGTTGCCTCTCCCAGGGGGAACTGTGTGTTCTGCAGCTGGCAGGGTGCTCTGGACTCACCGATGCAGCGCTGTTGAGTTGGTAGTTGAGCGGCCCGTTGATGTCCAACTCAGAGTTGATGGTCGCGTTGGCCTGCAGGACTGCGGCGCTCATGTACAGAATGGCCGTGGCACCGTGGTACAAACTGTCCTGCAAAATAAGGCACGCGTGAGTGCCCCAAAGGGACGAACCTTCCCAGGCAGTGGTTTCACAGCAGAGCTCCCCTGGACTTTCCAATCGAGGCAAAAGGAGGAAAGGGCTGGTGGGTCACCATGGTGTGGTCCCGTGCCCACACCACTGCTGCCAACATCTGCCCGTGTTCCTTCCCCTCCTTACCAGCACTTTCCAGTTCTCGCTGTTCCTGTGATAGCCGAGGAGGTAGCTTAAGAGGAGCAGCAGGGAGATGAGCCAGGAGGTGAGGGACACGTACATCACCCATCCCTGCAGCAGCGGCAAGGAGACGGAGGTAGCAGCGACGAGGATCCACACCCAGGTCCCGCAGAGCTGCCAGGGACAAACAGGCGCCTCCGATGAGTGTGAGATGAGGAAAAGACCTTTTCCTCCCTAATTCCCTCCTCATCTCCCTCCCAGGCCAGCTGCAGCAGCCAGCGGAACCCCTGCATCTTTCCAAGAGCATCCCGGCGCGACAAGAAGTCATGGGAAATGACTGTTCACAGAAAAGGGAAGGGTTTGCTGCTGCCTTCTACACAAGGAAGTGTCTCACCCCGAGGGATTTGATGGAGAAGCCAGAAAATGTGCTTTTATCTGGGAAAAGTGAATGGCCGCCTCAACCCAGCCCTGCCCGCTCGTTAATCTCCAAGGCTTGGAATCACCGCAGGAGGAAGTCTCCTCTCAGCCTGGAGTGAGTCGCTCGCTCTGGATCCACCCAAAGCAGTTACTGAGCACAAACAGCACACGGGCTTATCGGGATGAGCCTGTGCTGCCCTATGCCATCCCAGCTGCGGTGGGTGAAACCCCTGGAACTGCAGCGGGGAGCTGAACCTGCCGCCGTGGGCAGGGATTGTGCCTGTGGAGCACGGGGTGTGTGGGTTGCCAGCCCTGTGCACTGTGGAAAAGTACACCGGCTGCTATCTTGGCCAGTCCCACTGGATGCCCTCTGGACCCAGAAGCAATTGAAAGAATCATGGAATGTCACACATTACAAGACGCCCAATTGCCTTCAATCCCTGGAATGATTTGATACAGAGAGCAAAATTCCCTCAATTTTCAAGCCATTTCTATGTGACAACAAGAGCTGCTTCTGCCCTGGACGAGCCAGCAGCTCTTCAGCCTCTCCCAACCCCACGGCAGCCGGTGACCCTCACAAAGACTCTGTGATGGAGCTGGTGTACCTTGTCCTCAAGCTGCTCCTAAAATCACAAATACCGCCTTTGTGCATTCAGCATAAGCTCAAAGACAAGATGTCACTTCCCATTAGTGGTGCCTTCAGGATGGTTTGGGGGGATTTTAGCTAGGAGCGGGTGCCGTGAGGCAGCGGAGCCAGGTATACTCACAATCTCCGGCAGGATGAAGGCGTAGGGGATGGTTTTGAAGACGGCGGGTCCCGAGGGCAGGGCGGGTTGCGTGGAGGCTGCAGAGGGACCCACCGAGGCCATCTCTCCTCCGCTGACAACCGCTCCGCTCGGCTCCGCTGGCGCTCGCCTGCCCCGCGCCGCTCCCGTGCGGGATTTAAGGGACACGCCCGCGGGACGTAAGCACAGGAACCGGCCCGGGCTGGCATCGCGCCGCTGCCCCGGCCGCAGACTGCGGCGGCTTTGTGCATCCCACTGCCAGCCGGGATGGGACAGAGCAGGACCCCGGCCCCACCGCGCACCAGTGCGAGGTCATTAACTACGGGGGAAAGGAAAAAACGTCCTACACCTTGCCGGGACAGAAATGTTTCCTGCAAACAATTGTCCTTGGCACGCTTCCAAGCCTGAAATATTTTTGCTTCCAGTGTTGTTGTCTCCTCCCCCTTCTGTTCAGGTTTCTGCTCCGTGGTCACGTCAGACCCCTCCACACCCTCCAGGCACATCCAACCTTTCAGAAACTAGCAGGCAATTTTTACAAACACACCAGGAGGGTTTGGCAATGTGCTCCCAAGTGCCCAGTAAGGTTTGAAGGAGAGCTACAGGAATTTCTGCCTCCTGGCAAATGCATTTTGGATTTGGGAAGCACTTGCTGTCTCATCCAGCACACTCTGCCTTGCCCTAGAATTCCCAGATAAGGGGTGGGATGAAAGGCTGGGGGTGGTGGCACTTCTGCCTGGTGGCCCAGAGAGGACAGAACGACCCCATTAACTCGGGCAGTGGGCTACAGCAGGAAGAGGACATTGTCCCAGTGAGATATCCCAGCTCCGGTAGGCAAGACTGGTGATGCCTCAGGGCCTTGGCTTCTATACCAAGCTCTTGCGCAACACAGAGCAAAGATCAAATCCATGTCTCTTGTCTGAGCCCTTCCTAGGCTGGGCAAGTGTTCTGTGGTATTTCTGCAGGCTCCAGTTTACAGATACTCCAGTGGGAGCTGGTTTCGGGCTCCATGCAGCGGAGGCTTTCAAGGATCTTCTTTTAAATAGCACCAGACAAAATTGTGCCTGGCCTGGGCTTAAATCCACGCGTGACTTGGTGGCAGTGTCCCCACTGCCCTGCAGGAAGCACCCAGATGCTCCAGCACTAAAGAGAAAGTGGATTAATCACTTTCCTCTGGGAGTGGGCAGCACACAGAGCCTGTGGTTACAAAGCGCTCAGGGGTCAGCACAGAGGAAATCATCCTGGGGAACTGCAGCATTCCCAGGATTCCCACCACCTGTTATTGTGTTGGGTCAGGCACATTCCTGGGAGTAACCCAGCCTTCTCCTGAGTGGGGGAGAAGAACAGGCAAACAGTCTAAAAACGGAGCACCCTGCTGGTCACTGGTTGGGCAAGAGAGGATTCTTCCCCTAAAGTGGCTGCCCTTGCTCAGCAGCATTCTTAAAGACTGCTGCTCTTTCCCTTCCCTGCTCCAAGTCTGCTGGGGGACTGGGACAAAGAGCCTTTTGCTCACCCTGATTAAAATAACACTGGAAATTAATGGGAAGCTGCACGAGAGGAGAAAAGGGCTACCTCAGCTTCAGCAAAATATGATACCTGACATGGCTGCAACAGGTACTAACAGGCAACCAGAGCCTTGTCTAAATCTGCAAAGTTAAAAATTTAAAATACAATTTCCAGTAGACAAACTGATAAAATAATTTTAGTCTCTCTCAAAATCTTAATTGTGCTAAAATATCCATTACAATTCAGATCCTACACAATCTCTTTGGTAAGAATTTAATTTTATTGTTACCATGTCCTTAGAGAGCCTGGATTGCTCATTCTCCTGGATTGTTTTCCCTCACTTCTCCTAAGAAATCATAGGCCAGCTCTGAGATGTCAAAGGCCCTGTGGGTGTTTTCTGATGACAGCAGGTACTCCAGCGCACCATCGTTCTCCCGGCTCCTTTTCAGGAAATCATGGATCACCTTCCAGCGAGACAATTCCACTTCTTCCTCAGCCCATTTGTAGCTGGGGAGGAACGTGGTGTGGAGCAGAGGGAACACGGAGTCGTGGTACACCAGGACAAACGCAGACTTCAGGAATTCTTGATCTCTCTGCAGAGAAGAGTGTTTGAAAATAGTTCAGTGCAAACACGTGGTGTTGCCAAGCACTTCTCCAAAGTATTGTACACAGGGGAAAAACCCTGAACAACTCACTCCCAGTTCCCAGGAAAACAATGGGAAGAGATTTGACCTTCCTAAACACACATCCGTTATCTTGGATAAGCCTCTCCAGCGTTTCAACGAACCTGCTCCCTGAACTCTGTCAGCCTTCCCATAAACCACAGGCACCGAGAGCCCTTTGCTCGTGGGGTATTTGTATTTCTTCTTAAAAGCAGTGTCACATCCTCCCTGCCCTGGAAGCCCAAACTCCTCTCATTTCCCTGTTGTCCTAGGTGGAGAGTGGCTCCAATCCCACTCCTTGGAGCAGGAGGTGAGGCTGCCCCTGGGCACTGTTGTCCCACTCCTGGTGCGTGGTGTGCTCCCCTGTAAAGATCAGGCTGGAAAACCCAGACACTAAGGATCAGCCTGGTAAATTATCAAACACATGGAAAAGATCCAAGTCCGGAGTGTCCCAGCCCCGGGAGCACTGTGCCTGGCAGGGAGCATTTCACAGCTTGGCCTCACGGGACCGCGGCAAGGGTGAGCATTCAGCAGGCAAAAATCCTCCCGTGGGAGTGGCACATGCCAGTCAGGTAGAACTGGATGGTTCTGGCATCCCGGGGAGTTACCAATTCCGTGAGCAATCTGCTTTCCTTTTGAATGAATGGCCCTGAAAGAGACGCTCTGACTCAGCGGGTGTTTGTTTTGCGTAAACGGGGAGCCATCCTTGGGCATCGATTCAGGAGCTTGCACAGGGAATGAAATATCCCACTGCTGCTCCCAGGAAATCCAGCACTGAGAGCCAATGGCTTTCTCATTCAGTTCCCTGCAGCTGCTCTCTGTCCAGGGGACAGTGGGTAGGACAAGGTGTGAGTGAGCCTGGGGACAACCAGGTCAGTTCTACACGCCAAAATGTGGGATTACAACTGTTCTGGGGTAGGGAGATCTGAGGAATTTGGGGGCCTTTTCCCAGGCAGATTGTGGGAGGACTGGACCTCAGAGTTTGGAGTAGGGAAGATGATTTTGCAGGCACACACAGCCCCTTTTGTATCCATGGAAAGCTTTTACCAGCCAAGTATTGGAAGCACATCATGACAGGGAGCCACAGTCTGGGTACCTGTAACAGGTTCCCCCCTAACAACATTGAAATAAAAATTTACAAGTTAATTTAATTTTCCTCCTGCTCCTGGTTTACTGTTATAAATCTGGGTGAGAAATGTTAAGAACTGCATTTACATATCTCTATTTTCTAAACAGATGTACAATGAGAGGAAAAGCTAAGCAGCACTTGCACTGGCAGGGAGCAGCTAGCTGGAATTACCCTGCATTTATGGAAAGAAAAACCTGTAGTTTGTTACCTTCTCAGTTCTCTTCAATGTTCTTTCTTTGTCTGCCCAGGCACTCTAGAATGAAATGTGAAATCAGACCAAGGCTGTGGAGAACTTTATCTTTTCACAAGACAAAAAAAAAGATCAAATTTTGCCTGGAAATCCTGGCAAGGTAACATACCCGAAGTGCGTCCATCAGGTCTGGCTGATCCAGGAGTCGAGGGAAAGTTGCTAAAACAGGATTACAGATTAAGTCTGAAACAGAACACAAACACATTCAAGGCTAAGGAAGAATCAGGATAGTTTTCAAAGTATTGGCACATCCAGGTAGTCAACACAACCCCTCCCGTCAGATTATTCCCAAGGGAAAATGAGCTGTAACAGTTCTCCAGAGCAGGGAAGGTAGGAGAACTCCCTAAAAACTGTTCTCTGGCTGCAGCCAATTCTCAGTGGCTGAGAGACAGTTAAACTAGGAGAGGAGACACACAAACCCCAGTGCTGGTTTATTGGGAATGCCAGCAAGCAGGAGCCCTTCCTGATTTACCTGCCAGAGGTGTTTTCCCTCATTTCTGCACCTGCCTTTTCTACACACAGCTGCAATTGTGCTGCTTGGTTTGGATGTTATGGATAAACACATTTGGGTTCTACCTCAGCCTGGTGTGTCTGGTGTGGCATTTTAGGAGAACCAGGGACCAAGTGCACGGTGAATTTACCCAGTGGGGCACATATCCCACTGCACAGGTGCCCTGGTGCTTTTTGGGTCACTTCCATGAGAAATCACTCTACTCCTGTCATTATTTTAATTAATGAGACTGTGGATAAGATTCCAAGTGACAGAGAGCAGGATTTTGGCTGAAGCATTTTCTTTCTCTTGTGATTTCAAATAGCGAATGTGCACTTGTTTCTTCACCTTGAAGCTGATGGGAAGTTCAGTAAACACAAAGCATTTACTAATGCCAAAATATTTCAGGGAAGTGAGCCAGGACTGATGACTTCTGGGACGTAGAACAGACATTTTCAGTTGTCTATCCCTAAAGTGATGGTGGATTTTGAAATAATAGAAACCTTCTTTAGTTGCACAGCTACCAGAACAACTTCTGGGATAAAGCCTTTCAGTCGCTTCAAATGAAGTCTAAAATCCAAAGGATGTAGTTTAACTGCAGGAGAGGTCATCAGCCTGATCTACTGTCCTAAATTATGGAGATCAAATCAGGTAAATGTGGCAGTTCTCACCTATATAAATTCACACGTAGTAGAATTAAGAAATGTAATTTTTCCATATTTCAAATCAACTTTAAAATGGAGACGGCTATAACCTATCATTAGTTCTGCTGAATAAGATACAGAGTTGCAAAATCAGGGCAAGACACTGAATTCTGAAACCAGAACTCTCCAACTTGTGTCTCTCCCTACTGTCAGTAAGTAAATAATAATTAAAAAATAAAAATAAAGAGGATGACTTAGCCTGAGTGCCAAAAGCATCTCTTGCCAAAGGGAACTCTGGAGAGAGTCGTTCCCTGGATGAACCTGATCTTCCTCCAGTGCTCACCTGTGCTTTGCATGCTCATCCTGTCCTTCAGGAGGGCGTCTCCAAGGATTTGCCGATAAAACACCAGGAGATGGATGTAGCACATGCTCCCAACTAATGTTTCAGGGAGGAAACTATTGGGAAAATAAAGGACAGCAGTTGAGATGTTTATTGCAAACACTGCAGATTTCTCTAGGCTATCTGGAATACTTTTTCATTTTAGGGAAGCGCAAGGACTCACTTCAGGATGTCTTTTGAGTGCACGCTTGGTGACTTCACTTTCACCAGAAGCACAGGCTGTTTCCTGAGGCTCATAAACTGCTGAAAAACCCCAGAGCCTGCTGCAGGAATAAACACCCCAGATTCAAACAGTCAGTTTGAAACAACATTCATAAAATGCCCATTACAAAAATGGACATTTCAGTGGCTTGAGAACTCTTTCAAGTTTAGTTCGCCTGGCACCACCCAGCTCCCCACAGTCAAGGCAAAAGCAGATAAATAATGAAATACATGCAAAAATAGAACACACAAACCCAAGCCAGGCTTTGGGGACTATTGTGAAGGAGATGCAGCATTAATTACATTGTCTTATTTAAATTATTTTGAAAAGAAACCACACCTCTCCTTGATATTGATGGGTCAACCTCAACACCTCTCTCGTAGGGAGTTCCACCGCTCAGGACCAGCTCATACATCCTGTTAATACAGATAAATTTGAAGCCTGTATGATATTGGGAATTTAACTATTTTTGGAATTTAATTATACTGGGAGGTTAATTATTTTAAAAGCCATTAACAGCACTGTTTCTTTCCCACAGCCCAAATATTCTTCTTGTATGGAATTTAGCAATTGCTTCATTAAAATGGTTTTGAGGAATCATCACTTCAACATTTTAAATCTTTCATATTTTAAATTTGTTAAAGAATAATGTAATCCCTGTTCTGTCACGAGTAAGTCACTGCTGAAGCAAGCATGAAATTTAATCTGTAATACCATGCTTACTTAATGAAATGGTAGAACAATATTTAAAAAACAAGATTTAGAAGAGATTTAGAGACTTTTTAGAACGGGTGTCCTGTGGGTATTTCTTTTCCCCTGTAACCCAGATAAATTCAGAACACAATGCATATATATACACCAATATTTGGTTAAAACCAAGTCTTGAAAGTCTGAGCTACAATGAATTATTTCTGTCAGTGAACAGAAAGTTTTCCTACATTTAATAAAATAATGTACAATTTATTATTCTTTCAGATGACTGGACCCACTAATAATAAATCAGCTGCAAAATATAATTCACACTCCAAGAGCAGCGAGAGATTCATTCACAACAGCTCCTACCCGATTCCAGGCCTTGGAAACCAGTCTCCCAATCTTCCCATGGGAAAAGGATAATGCAGCAAAGTGCACACGAAGAAGAGCCAGAATCACAAAGGACTGGTTTGGATGCCCCATGCCCCAGCAGTGTGTAAGTATGAAAGATGAGCTTTACTCTAAAATAGATGTAGGTACATCTATGTGTAAATACAGGGACAGCAGGAACACACAACAAACTCACTTGGAAGGAACAGGAATCCCACTGGAAGTGAAAAGCTTCAGAAAGGCCCAGCCACAGCTCAGCTCTCCTCTTTCACCTGTTGACTAGAAAAAAAAGAGAAATGTAAATTATTTGAGCAGCTGACCCAGAACGAGTGACTGAAGCACGATTAATGACAATAACCGCATCAAAATCATTGTAGCTGTCCCCCTTTTCCTCTTTCACCCTTGTGTGCTTAAAAATCACAATCTGCCTTCTCTGAGGGTAGTTTTTCTGGCTTTACCATCTATTGTCTTACTACCTGTTGTACTTTCCAGCAGCATATCCCAGATGGACAGGCTCTATCTGTGTAAACTGGAGCTGGAAACCACTGTCCATACTGCTGAAACAGTTAAAACTTTAGTTTTCAAACTGCACAAGACATTAGTCTGAAATAAATCACAGAAAACTGCAGGAGTGAAGAGACAACTGGTCCATTGTGATCCCATGACATGGGATTTTTGGCACAATTTATTTCAGTGTTTGTACAGGGACACTCACATCCATGAGTCAGAGGAACTTTTAGGGATATTCTCTCATCAGAGAAACCCAGAATGGTCTGTGTTGGAAGGGATTTTAAGGATCATCTTGTGCCACCCCCTGCCATGGGCAGGGGCACCTTCCACTATCCCAGCTTGCTCCAAGCCCCGTCCAGCCTGGCTTTGGACACTTCCAGGGATGGGACTGCCACAGCTTCTCTGGGCAGCCTGTGCCAGGGCCTCTCCACTCTCACAGGGAAGAATTCCTCACCAATACCCCATCTATCCCTGCCCTCTGGCAGTGGGAAGTCATTCCCCCTTCTCCTGTCACTACATGACCTTGTGAAAAGTCTCTCACCATCTTTCTTGTAGGTCTTTCCAGATAATCCTATTCTCTAATCCTGTTCTCTAATGAGGGATGTTCCCTAGTCCTATTCTCTACCTAGGGACAGCTGGTTCCCTTTATAAACCTGCACTTGGAGCGATTTCCACTGCACCTTCCCACACTCACATTGCACTTGTAAGTGATGCCAAGCTCAAACAATATCCCAATGTCTGAAGACAGGGAGCTGGACCTGACAAAACAGTCACCATCAAGCAGGCTGGGTAAGATGCCCATCACCTGATACAGAGAGAGGGAGGGGAAAAAAAAAAGAAGTTAATGTACCTAAGAAAAAAAATCTTGATCTTTAAAGGCCATCAACCACATCCCTCACTCATACAAGATCTCAGACCCAATCCCACTGCATCTAAAAATGAGGAGAGAACCAATTCCCGTCAAAACCTTGCTCCCCTTACTGTCTTTCCACAGAGCACAGCTGTGCCACCAAGGAACACTTTAGTGACACTGAAGGAAGAAGCTGTAAACAGCCAGTGGCTGTGACACCTACCCTTGGAGAAAAGGTCCATGTTTGAGGACTTTTAGGCAGCCACGTAGCTCTCACTGTGTGAATGTTACTCAGCACCTGAGGTGGGGAAAAAAGATAAGGCAAGTTTTTCTGGAAAGCCCCGCTGCTTTCAGAAAATGCAGGGTTATCCCAGATGGATCCAACACTGCACACAACAAAGACATCTGGAAGAAAACTGCTGGATAATCAAAGTTATGGTTTTATAAAAACCTGCTCCGCACACCCACAAAGGAGCAGAGGACCAAGGGCACGTGGAGCAGTGTGACCCTGACCCAGCTGCTCCCAGGCCCATCCCAGGAGACAGATCAGCCCGGGAAACACTCATCTCCAGGAGCACAGAGGAGCCAGGAGGCACAATGGCAGGTGGGGGACCTGAAATTAGGGACTCAGAGCAATGGAGCTCCCGCCCCAGCCCCTCCCAGGGCCACCCAGTACAGCCCTGAGCCCCAGGGGCCGGGTGTGACTGTCACCCTGAGTCAGGAGCAGCTCCCTGGCTCACCTCACACTGCTCAGGGGCATTCTGGGGCTGCACCTGACTTACCACGGGAGGAAAGCAGAGGGGGAGAAACCAAAGGCAGCAAAAGGGAGGGATCAAGTGCTTTGTGCAGTACCAAGGGTGGGAAACAAGGCTGAGTGTGCCTGCCTCGCCATGCCCAATGCCCATCAATGCAGTCTGGCCTGTTTTATCATTAAATTCTATTTTTCTGGGTGAGTGGGCTCGAACCAGACTCATCTGAGCATAAATTAAGCAGCTTGGGAGGCAGGTTGTGTGTCTCTCTCTAAGTGAGACAGCTGGAGGAGCTGCATACCAGAGGAACCAGAACCTGAAGGATCCTGGAAGTTGCAAACCTCCTCCAGTCCTTTTCTGGGAAGCAGACACGTTCCTTACCCGGCTGCCGTCGAAGAGGCAGAGCCGGACATGCCGGCTGAGGACCTGCACGCCGGTTCCAGGGGGTGGGATCATCTTGCAGCTGCATAAAGTGACAATCAGGCACACTCTGGTGGGTCTAGGATGGATCTGAAATACAGCAGGAGGAGGATGAAACCTAAAGGCCCTCTGCACGTGGTCTCATTTTGTGTTTATGGACTGAGGTGATTCTCCCAACCACAGCCCCTGTGCAGTGGGAGCAGCGGGATTTCTTCACCAGCCTTTAGCTCTGCCCTAAGGATGTTTCAGTGGGACAGACAGAAGGTCCCAGCAGAAGAAATATTCCAGAAATGGTGCAAATTAAGACATACTTGTTAGCCAAATGGAAAGAAGGCAAATTGAGTTTGTGTCCATCAGTTTAAAATTTCACACAAGTCACCCACTGCCTCACCCCAGATAGGGAAGCAACCCACAAACTACGGTGACTCTTAAAAGAAATACAACATGACAATTTAGGCTGATTTTTGGAGAGTAGGATGTGGTAACACTACTGGCTAAGGAGTCTGGATTGACATGGAAATCTGCCATGTGCTTCCCAGC
This sequence comes from Corvus cornix cornix, assembly GCF_000738735.6. NCBI lineage: Eukaryota > Metazoa > Chordata > Aves > Passeriformes > Corvidae > Corvus > Corvus cornix. The sequence continues at coordinate 1,518,425 of NC_047056.1, read as the reverse complement.
AATATTCACCCATCAATGTGAATTCCTGCCAGCAATTCCCATCCAGAGATCCTGACACTTCCCAAACCCAAAGGCATCAGAGCCCCCTTAGCAGCAATACTCACAGTATTTCTCTCAGAGTTCCACACCAAGTCTTTGAAAGCCAGCTGGGATGGAGTAAGCTCAGGCTGCAAATAATAACTTGCTCGAAACTCTTCACCTACAGCAAGAGGAAATTTAAAACCACTTCATTTTAAAAATGATCTTTATTGCCCCAAAATGGACAACACCCCAAATTCAGGTCCAGTTGAATATTTGACTAAACAAAACTATGGTATTATCTCCCATGAGCACTGTTTACTATTTGTAAGTGTTCTGAAGTATTTCATCCCAAAAGCACAATGACTTAATTAAAAAAAAGGAGATGAAACAGCTTTAAATAGAAAGACTAACAAAACATGAGATGTTTTAATATATCTAGTGAAGAGATTCCAAAAGACCTTTAAGAAAAAGGGAAGATTAAAATAAAATAAAAACAAATTAACACTTCCTGCACTGTCAACAGGAAGGATCTTCCAAAGAGGAAAATCTTTAAAATCGTGAGGAAATTTGTCAGGATTTCATATTGATAAATTGAAATTTAAGGGAAAAGAATTCTTTTATACATTATTTGATGGGTCAAATATAGCCAAATACCCCATTAAAATTAAGCAATACTGATTTTAGTCCACCAGGCTGGTGACCAGGGTGAGAAAGCCACCACAGACACCTGAGAATCCTGCCAGGAGAAATCCTTACCTTCCTCCAAGAGCTGGCAAAGCATGGATGGGCGGAATCCTGCAGGAACTGCCCCTATGGTGGTCAGTACCTCCACAGTGTCATTCTAGCAAAAAGAAAGAAAAAAGGATACTACTGTTCCTGCTATTTAACAGCAAATTTCATCCTAATTTCCAGCTCTGTTCAGAACCAGAAACTTGGGATCTCAGTCACCTCCTCTGAAGCGTTTCTGTGGCATTTCTTGCTAACAGAGACTCCCAAAACACAGATGTTAATTAAGAACAAGGGTCTGTGATATGAGACAGTGTTTGGGAAAAGGCACAGCTTGTCTACAAAACAATGAAGATTATGGCAGGTGAAGCTCCTCTGTAAGAGGGGCACCTACCTCTGTGATGGCTCGGACAGCACTCCAGTGGGAATCTGTTCTGGAAGAAAAATAGAGGGATTTATAATAAATCCTCACGTGAACAAAAGTTTAACCACTAAATATTGGTCTGTTTTCAAATAGCAGCAGCTTCATAACCATATCTGAGACACTCCATTTACCTTTTTTTAATTTCAGTTCCATCTGCTGTTTCATCTACCACTTCTATGTGTTCCTCTGACTCCTCCTGGCTTTCTTCCTCTGCCTTGGGAACCTGGAATTCAGATTTAAAATGGCAAATGGCTTGATTTCTTCCCAGCTCTGTTCTTAAAAATGCCTTGTCCAACCACAGCCCACGTTAGTGTAAGTTTAGAATAAGTGAAATAAGTTTATAAGAGAAGATTTTCTGTCTGTGATGCAGAAAACTGTCCCACGTTTACACGGACTCCCATTTCAGATAAATTATTAAAAGCCCAAATTAATCCAAGCAGCATGGGGTTTTCAGAGCTGGCCTTTAGTGACAAAGATTCTGACTTTTATATTCAAGTAACTTCTCTGCCACGACTTCACAAGGCACAAAAATGCTGCTTTTGATGGGTATCTCCATCCCCATGGATAAAAACATGGAGTTGTTTCCAAATAACTGGCATTATTTCCAAACAACACACTGCACTGTGACCCATTTTATGCAGATATAGGATCGTTAATCTATATAAAAGAGCAGAGGTGAGATTAGGACAGAGGTTGCAGTACACCAACCGCAAGGTAGGTCCTGGGAACGAGGCCTCTCTCCCCCTTGGAATTTTCAGCTACCCACCAGCCATCCGCCTTCTTGTCGTGTATGAGCAGGATTTCACCTTTCTTTGGCATTGGAGGGAGAGACAGAGACAAAAACCAACCAAATATTTAAATTAAAAAGGACCTAACTCCAATTTCTCCCCAAATCCCACAACTGGCTGAATCCCAAAAGCACAGAATTTCATTATAGTTACTGCTTAACTCAGAGTGATCTGCAGTAAAAACCCTTTACAGAGAGACAGTCACCACAAATGTGAGATCCCCTTCCTGCTGGGCATCGAAGTTTCCAACAGCAACACATTCTCTGACATTTGGATCATCCAGCATCTTCTCCTCATCTTCTTCTTCAGTGTCTTCCTCCTCACTTCCTTCATCTTCACTCTCCTCCTCTTCATTTCCATCTTCTGCACGAGGACCTTTCTGGTGTTCCTCATCCCTACCCAAAACAAATCAAACTTCTTTTATTATCATTTCCACCAAACTTTTTGAAATGCTGTCAAGCTTCTGCAAGGACTTTATCCAGACACAGCATCTTCACTCCTGTGTTTTACTCTCTGTCCTCAAGAAACTCCTCCAAACCTTATATTCCAGCCATTATCCAGCACCCTTAGAAAATCTCAGCAAGTCATAAATGACTTCTCTCGTGAGCACTTCTTTTTTTTATCCTTCTGTTATTTTTCAGCTAATAAAGGGGGTGAGATAATGATTTTTCAAGGTCCATTCCAGCCATCCTTTAAAAAAACAGGTTGCATTTGTGTGTTTAAGCTACTCACCCTGGATAATTCTTTGTCACGTTATCCTGATCCAAGACAAGAAGGAGTTTCTGCAGCTGCTGGGAGAGTTTTAGCAACAGCTTCTCTTCCTCTTCCTTCCTCTGGCTGTAATTCCCCACCGGCGCGGGCTCGTCAGCCTGACAGAGAACCCAACAAATGCCCCAAAGAATCAAAGCTCCCCAATAGATTGCTCAAAGAATCAAAAGTTCCCCTATAAATTTAGTTTTCCAGACATGCCTTACAAGCTTTCCCCTTCCTGGGCTACTGTCACTCCCTCTTTAGTGACAATTTTCCTAGCATTTCACTCTGCCAAGGTGAAATTCTTTGTTAAGTTTCAAATTGCATTCTCTGCTTCCAAAGAATGCATTGGGTTGAAAAATATTTTATCAAAGATTTTAAGTGCAGGACTTGGACAAAATAAAGCATTAAAGTGAGTTTTTAAATTATATAAATGGATATAAAAAGTATAAATTGGAGAGATGACAAGCAGGGACCGTGCAGTGCTGGGCACTGCTCTTGTCCTGAGGCATTTAAAATGGAAGGTTGGTGTTCTTTAAATGCTCTCTGTGGTGAATTTCGGAGAAAACCACAAATTAATCTCCATACTTACTTTTTTCAAAGCATAGAGAGCGTTTGTATTCTCCTCCACCAATTTCTTCAGCTGTGTACATCTGCATTGAAAGCAAGACAGGCAGATGGTATTCTCTTTAAAAATCTGACCCCAACCACACCTGATGACTGAAAGGTGTCATTTTAGGTGCTGTGTGTCCCTGCAGGTTGAGAGCTCCAAGCCCAAACAGCAGCATTTGTCAGAATCCCAGAATAGCTGGGGTTGGAATGGACCTCTGGAGATCATCCAGTCCAACCCCACTGCCCAGGCAGGATCACCCAGAGCAGGTGACAAGGGAATACATCCAGGTGGGTTTGGGATGTCTCCAAAGAGGGAGACTCCACACCCTCCCTGGTGTGGAGCTGGGCAGCTGTTCCAGTTCTCTGCCATTCTCCCTCATTTGAGGTGGATCTTGTGTTTTAGTTTATGGCCATTGCTCCTCATCCTGTTGCTGGGCATCACCGGAAAGAGCCTGGCACCATCCCCTTGGCACCTGCCTTGGAGATATTTTTATAGATTGCTGAGATTCCCCTCTCAGTCTTCCCTTCTCCAGACTTTCCTCAGCCTCAGAGGGCTGGGAAAGAGCCAGTCTGGAAAACAGGAGTGAAAGGGGCAGGGAGAGAGCTGTACAATTAGGAGAGGAGAGGAAAGGCACAGAGGGAACGAACAGTACGAAAGGCATAGAGGTACGAGAGGGGAGGGTGAGGGCAGGGCCGGGGCGGTGGGAGCGAGGGATGGGGTGGGATAGGGTTCGGGATGGGGTCGGGATCCCCCTCACCTCAGCCCAAGGGCCTCCCGCTGCCCGGGGGCTGCAGCCGCGCTCTCCGCCCGCAGCGCCTCCACCTGCAACAGGGGACGGGGGCGGTCAGGGGCCGGGGATGGGGGGCGAGACCGGTACCGGCCCTGGTACAGCCCCGGTACCTGCCCCAGTACAGCTCCGGTGCAGTCCCGGTACCTGCCCCGGTGCAGTCCCGGTACCTGCCCCAGTACAGCTCCGGTGCAGCCCCGGTATCTGCCCCGGTACAGCTCCGGTGCAGTCCCGGTATCTGCCCCAGTACAGCTCCGGTGCAGCCCCGGTATCTGCCCCAGTACAGCTCCGGTGCAGTCCCGGTACCTGCCCCAGTACAGCTCCGGTGCAGCCCCGGTATCTGCCCCAGTACAGCTCCGGTGCAGCCCCGGTACCTGCCCCGGTACAGCTCCGGTGCAGCCCCGGTACCTGCCCCGGTACAGCTCCGGTGCAGTCCTGGTATCTGCCCCAGTACAGCTCCGGTGCAGCCCCGGTATCTGCCCCAGTACAGCTCCGGTGCAGTCCCGGTACCTGCCCCAGTACAGCTCCGGTGCAGCCCCGGTACCTGCCCCGGTACCTGCGCCCGCAGCTCCCGGCTCCGGCGCTGCACCCGCTGCAGCGGCCCCCGCGCCCGCCGCTCCGACATCGTCACCGGGCAACGGGACAGCCCCGGCGCCGCCGGATGACGGGCCCGGGGCGGGGCCGGCAGCGCTCCGTACCCAGCACGCGGTCCCGGCAGCGCCGGAGCTCTGAAACCTCCCCAGCACCACTCATCTGCCGACAAACGATTTGGCGTTTTGTGATGCCAGTAATGGACTCACTGAATAGTTGGGTTTGGAAGGCACCTCTGGAGGCCATGCAGTCTGATGGCAGGATCGTTAAGTTTGGGAATGAGCTCCAAGATCAAGGCCAAGCCTTAAAGGGCGCTGGGCAGTGCCTTTTCTCCCCCAGAGCTTTTAGAACTCCATAATACCTTTGAAAACCAGCAGCCTGCAGTGAATCCCCCAGCACTGCTTCTCCTGGAATTCCCTAGCAATGGGAAGAAGGAATTTGCTACCGCTACCTTCACAATTCCTTATCCGAAGTGCCTGGAGGAATTCCAACCCCTTCATTTTACTTGCTCGTTCACCCAGCCAAAACATGAGCTCTTTCACCACTTAATTGTCCCCACGCACACCCATAATGGGACTTGTTACACGTGCCCGTAAGGCACGTTTTCACATTTATTCCAGAAACAAACACCTAGGAACACCATGTGATGACTTTTGCTAGTTTATTGTGTCGCCAGGGCTTCCTGGCAAGGGCAGAGTAGCAGGCTTAGAGCTGGACAAGTGCAGACAACCCTTTGGAATATGGACATCACCGAATTACTGAGGTTGGACAAGATCATCGAGTGCAATGTCCCCACCTTGTCACCCAGCCCAGAGCACTGAGTGCCACGTCCACTTGTTCCTTGAACACCTCCAGGGATGGGGACTCCAAAGCTCCCAGAGCAGTCCATTCCAGGTTTGGTATCGTTGCTTGCATATCCTCAGTTCTTTGTTAGGTTAGCCTGACACAGTTTGGGATCTTGCTTTGTGAAGGGCAGAAGTCCTGCTATTCCACGGATGCCGTCCTCTCCAGCAGCATTGCAATTCCAGGGATGCCGTCCTTCCCCAGAAGTCGTGCTATTCCACGGATGCTGTCCTTCCCCAGCAGCGCTTCACCGCTTTCCAGCGGCTGAGGCAGCGCCCACCGAGGCCGCCGGGGAGCCGCTCGCAGCCCGCTGCCAGGGCCAGGGGCAGCCCGGCTGCGGCTCCCGGCGCTCAGGCCGCTTCCAGCTGCTCCTGTGCGGCGGCGAGGCGGCGCTGGAGGTATCGCTGCCGCCAGCGCAGGAAGCGGCGGCGTGCCCGGCCCGCCTGCCAGCCCACCACCACTCCGGCAGCGAAGGCGGCCAGCAGCGCCCAGCGCACGGCCCGCGGCCGCAGCGCCTCCAGCACCATCCCGGACCCGCTCCCGAGCCCGTGCCCGGCCCCGCCTCCTGCTTCCGCCGCCGCGGGGGCGGGAACGGCCCCGTTAAAGGCGGCGGGGCCGGGGAGGCGCCGCGTCTGCCCGCGCCATGGCCGAGGCGGCAGCGCAGGTACCGCCTCGCCCCGCGGGTCCCCCAGGCACCCT